>NC_140584.1:249139083-250339083 GCF_964204655.1 Triturus cristatus
CACGAGTCCTAGGGCATATTTTGCAATAACCTGTATCAGCGGTGAGGTTGCGCCATGGCTAATGGCTCTGTAATATGGCACGGTAATACTGCACCTGACATCACTGCTCCTCTACGCCATTTCAAGTGTGACAGCCGAGATGGGGAATAACATATGGTAATCAATGTTTTCTTATTCATTCCTAGGCGTAATGCTAAATTACCCAGCTAGGACAGGAGATGTTTAGTCTATCTTTAAAGCTGAAGCAGCCTTGCTGTTCCCACAAAGATTCAGGAGGAAAGTTGTCCAGATGGCCCTCAAGGGTTCTGAGTTGATATTGCACCGCTGAACATGTACTCTTCTTGACACCTAAAAATCAAAGATTACCACAGTTAATTCCACAATGCAGTGAAAATCCATAGGCACAATACTATGAGCACCTGGGTAAAGTACCCAGCTTTTGCAAGACTCACCATCCATGAATAGACGTCTGAAGATAAAACGGACTATGCACTGTTGTCCTTCATCTGTGTTGATGAATGGTTCGCTGCTAGTCACTGATGCAGAACTACGCAATGGGAGGAACAGAAGGTAACACTTCCAACAAACGGAATGGTAGTCCTTCGTGTGCTGTTTCTGGTCAGTCGGGTTTAGTAGATGCACAGTGGTTGTGCATCATCTGCAACATGTGGGAAGCAATTCAGCAATAGAATGCAGTGAGCAGGTAATCACAGAGCAACTTATTAGTATCAGGGTTTAGTGAGGTACATATATATCTACAGTACATTCACATGCTGTGTAGTATGGTGCTTTCACAAGGCCTTGGGAATGGCGATAGTGCCATTAAGCAGAAGTATGAGAATGACTCTTTTCTGATGTACAGTACAGTGCCGCCACAAGGCCTTAGAAAGGATGGTACTTCTGTGAAGAAAAAGGGGCACAGATGGTTGTTTTACAGCAGCGCGTTATCATGTAAGCGTTATCATGTAAGCATGTTGTATCAAACACCACAATTCTATTTTGCCCACTTGCAGAACTCCAGAGTTTTTTGGTTACACCGCGTGTTGGACCTGGCCTTTTTTGCAGGTTTATCCCCTGAATTTTTGTCTTTTGCTTCCTATTTTTCTGTCCTCTTTTTGTTGGCTATAGGACTCTGGGCACTTTACCACTGCTACTCAGTGCTTAAGTGCACATGCTCTCTTATGATTGGTTATCCATGATTGCCATTTTTAATTTACTGGTAAGTCCATAGTAAAGTGCACTGTGTGTGCACAGGGCCTGCAAATCAAATGCTACTAGTGGGCCTGAAGCACTGGTTGTGTCACCCAGGTGAGTAGCCCTGTAAACGTGTTTCAGGCCCGCCCTTGCACTGTCTGTGAGTGCAGATTTAAACTGTCATGTCAACCTGGCAAGTGCACCCACTTGCCAGGCCCAAACCTTCCCTTTTTGCAACATGTAAGGCATCCCAGAAGTTGACCCAGGGTACCCTCATGGGCGGGGTGCAGTATTTCTGAAAGGTAGGACATGTACTGGTGTGTTTTACATGTCTTGATCATGAAATAGTGCCAATTTCATTTTTCACTATCGCAAGGACTATCTCTCCCATAGGCTATTATTGGAGCTGCCTTGTAACATTTTACAAGCATAACTTTCAATTGAGAATAGCTACATATTTTTAGTTTGGGTTCAATGAGCTCAGGATTTAAACATACATCTTTTAGTGAAGGTGATTTTTTAAACTGTGTGTTTGAAAATGCCACTTTTTGAAAGTGGGCATTTTCTTGCTTTACCATTCTGTTCCTCTTCCTGCCTGTTGAATCAACGTCTGGTTTAGACTGACAGGGGCTGTTACGTGCATTCACTCTAGAAAGTCCCATAAAAGGCAGCTGAGGTGTGCCTGGCATATTGTGATGGCTCATCACCAGGCTGATGGTTCTTCCTAAACTAGAGTGTTGGGAGGAGTAGTCACTGCCACCTGAATAGGGTTGTGTCTTCCTTTCACAATGCTGGCTCCACCCCCTGTAGTGTGGCTGGACCAGGGACGACAGGACTGGTTCTACTAAGCAAGAAAGAGACTTTTAAGCCTGCATACTTCAAAGTCTGAAAGTAGTATAAGTAGTGGGGCTCCGATCCCAGAACTTTAGAACACTTCTAGATTAAGGGGACCCTGCCAAGAAGAAGAGCTGTAGAGCTGCCACTAGGAGTACTGCTCCTTTGCCGTGTGCTGCTTTGCTGAGTTGGCCTGCAGTTGCTGCTTCTGTCTGTGGGCAGTGGAAAGGACTGGACTATCACTTTGCTTTGGTATCTTGCTTAGCAAGATTCTCCAAGTGCTTGTTGTACCGCTTTCCTCTTGTTAAGAAATCTCAGGAACACAAAGAATTTACAGCCCCCAGGGCCATGAGACCCTCACGGGTGAGTAGTGCGCTCTACAAAAAACTGTTTGACTGATTGGTTGACTTGCAGCATCCCTGAACTTCACTGCTGGGTGTTCTGACCTGCCATTTCTGGACCCTTGGAGGTTGTTTTGCTGCTCCTGTTGCTGAAAATCCACGCATCGCCCTTCCAGTGGCATTTTCCCACCACAAGCTGCCGTGCGATTGAAAAATAAATGCATCACCGTGGTGTGGTTGTAAATATTGATATGGCGCTTGTCAACAGATGAGGAAACAGCTGAAGCCTGAGTCGAGAGCACTGAGTGTCGAAGTCCGAAACTCTTGCTCTGACTCCGACACCGACGCTGGCCCTGCGGTGCACCTGGAAAAATTAACGCATCACTTGTCTGCACCTGCAGAAATTGATGCAGTGACTGGATCACCGCTGCATCAACCCGCAACACCTGTGTTTTCTAGTTGCATCGCACCTATGTGCCAAATATACATTGATGCTGCACTTTCAGTCAGAAACTAATGCATCAACTCCCCTCACAGTAAGAAACTGACGCATCACCTCCTCTCTAGTAAGGAACCAATGCATCACCTCCCCTGCTTGGCAGTAAGGAACTGACACATCACCTCCCCTGGAGCAAGGGCCCGGCGTATCATGTTCCCTGTGCCTGTTTTTCAACTCTAATTTTAATTCATCCAAGGTACTTTGTGCTATAAGTGATGCATCCATAGTTTCTATGAACAGAACTGTTTTTATTTTTAAAAGTCATATTTTGATATCTGTATGTTGGATTTTTGTCATTTGGTCTTGTTTTGTGTAGATATAGATACCTTATTTTACTAAACTGATTAGGTGTCCATTTGTAGTCTTTTAACTGTGTTAATGTGTGTTATATACAAATTATTTACACATTGCCTCTGAGTTGAGCCTGACTGCTTGTGCCAAGCTACCAAGGGGGTGAGCAGGGGTTATTTTAGGTGTGTAACTCCCTTTTCCTGACTAGAAGGAAGGGTCCTTACTTGGACAGGGTACAAACATGCCAACTAGAGACCCCCATTTCAAACAGCCTGGAATTCCGTGGAGTGAAACTCTGTGCACTCTGCTCAGGCCTACAGAAAGTAATAGAGCGTTTAGGCCCCTAACATCTTAACAGGGATGAACACTGGAAGGTTCACAATGTGGTAAAGCAAATGTGGGAGTACCACCATTTAAAACAGGGCTATGCATCTCATAACCATTATCGGTAGGGTCTTTCAAAACAAAATGTGGGTTCAGAGTGTGTGTATAGTATTACCGAGGCTGCTCTCTAGATAATCCATTGGTAATGGAAAATTTTAATGCTGAGGGTTTTAAGGGATTGAGATGCCCGTTGACTGCAGTGTAGTCCAAAAGTAAGCTGATGGGGAGTTGCACCCTGGTGCAGAGGAAAGTGTCATTATTTTGTGGGGTTGACTCGGAGGCCAGAAAGGACATGAAAAGCCTCCACGGTGTAGCAGTTGGGCTCAAGATCCAAGTGAAAGGAAGAGAAATAGCAGCATATTGTCTGCATACAATGAGATGACATGCTGTGCATCTCCCAATGGTATTCCCCAATCCCCCATCACTCGCAATTTACTCGCCATTGATTCTATTGCCAGGATGAATAAGAGAGGGGAGAGGACACACTCTGTCTGGACCCCAGGGCAATAGTGTATGTATTTGAAATATAGGGGCCAGTGTAGGCCCTGGCGGAGGAGAAGTACAGCAAGTGGACCCACTGCAGCATACGAGGGCAAAGTCCACAAAGCTTCATACCACCAATTTATAATCCCAGTCCAAATGTCTGCTCTTGGCCATGCCTGCAAAGCCCCTTTCATGTCATGAGGCAGGCAATGTATACTGAGGGAGGTATTATGCTGGGGTACAAACCCATTTTGATCTGGATTGATGAGGGCTCTGTGGTGAGGGAGGAGGCGTTCAGCCAGGATTTTACTTAGGATTTTGCAATCGGCATTGAGAATAGATTATGGGTGATACTAGGTGACATTCATGGAGTCATGATTGGGTTTAGGTATGGAAGTTACAATCACATCGCTCGTGAAAGGTGGCCCAGTGGAAGGGCATCGCAAATAGGGTCTCTAGGCATGGTGCAGGAAGATCCTTGTATGTTGCGTAAAGCTCCAAAGGTAGACCATGTGAACCATGTGTCTTCCCATGTGCTAGGGCTCATATCGCCTAAAAGATTTCTTTTAGAGGGATAAGAGACTCAAACACTTCATTGTTACTGTGTGGATATGGGGAAGGACAAGTCCCTCCAGGAAATGATGTAGAGGTGGTTCCACAGCTTGGGACCTGCTGCATACTATTTCCTGTGATATTGCATGAACGCGGCGTTCATATAATTTTGTGTATATATTAATGACCCAGAGGTTTCCCTAACAGAGTGTCTATAGGAGTGCGTGTCATGGGGATGAGTTAGATGTGCCAGCAGCCTACCTCGGTCTATCAGCATAGGCATGGGTTCTGACCATGTATGCAACCAAATCGAGGCATCTCAGCCTCTCTATGTGGTCACCATGATCGTCTTTTGTGTGCAAAGCTGATCTTAGAGTTCATGGTGCATCAATCATTCATTTCGTAAGGTCTTGCAGAGCTTTCCACTTCAAGTCCACCAACAGAGACACATGCATACCCATCGAGGTACACAGCATGGATCACCATATGAAAACTTTATATGACTTTATATGACTTTCATTCCATCGCTCTGGTAGAGGCCAAATTGCGTTGTCTTGAAAGTACTGTACGGAGGCCTCACGCAGAGTTTCTCAAAATGCTTCGTCTTTCAACCACAAGGGCTGTAGACACCAAATAGGTATCCGGGTAGGTACTCTTCCGCAGGCAATGTCCTGCCTTAGTGGGTCATGATCTGACAGGGTTTGACTGATATCATCTGCACAAAGATATTTGTAAGGAGGCAGTGCAGACCAGGTAGTCAAGGTGGACTTGGAGAATGTGGGCAGGAGAGTAACATAAATATTACTTCACTTGTGGGTGCCATACCTGCTATGCATCTATCAGGTCACAATGGTGGAACCAGTTCCGCTGAGTTACGTATCTCAGGGGGACTCACAAGGGGGTGGTGAGGTTGATCAAGCGTAATATCTGGAACGGTATTAAATTCCCCACCAAGTACCCAATCAAGGTCAGGCCAGGATGCAAGGTGTGTGTGCAGAGAGGTCAAATAATATGATTGATCTCCATTCAGGGCATAGATTGATCCCAGTGCCACAGGCAGTCCATTCAGAAGCCTGCAAGCCAGTCTGAACTGGCCATCTGGATCAACCCAGGTGTCATCTACTAGGAAAGAAGTGAACAGCCTGAATCCAAATAATACTCCGGTGCAAAACAGGAGCATGCCCTAGCTATCTACGCTATAGCACCAGGACCATCTCTAATCATTTAAGTGCATTTCTTGGAGGAAAACCATTTAAACGTATGTCAGACCAGTTGTGCTGGGATTTGATATTGCTTATTAGCCCTGTCCATTCCCTGCACATTCCATGTGATGAGCTTGCATTTATCCTGTGTCCCAGTGGTGATCATTCATGATAGACTTAGGTGTGTAGGGTCATCGGAGCCAGACCACGCATACCCCGCCAGTGCAGATGAAAATGCCTTACGAAATGGGGCCAAAGAAGTAGATAAAGAAATCCCCTCGCAGTGCGATCCATTCCCAGGAAAGAAAACATCTCGGCCAATAATGGAGCAGCCATCCAGATGAATGACAAACATCCCCTAATAGGGGAAATGCAACAAAAGGGGAGTCAAGGCATAGAGCTAGTACAAAAAGGAACCTCCACAACATTCGGGAGGAGGGTAAAAATTGGAGAGGAGCCTGCCACAGGTCTGCCTGCTCCATCCAAACTTTTAGACAAGCATGATGTTAGGGCAGTGCAGGTTCATGTGTCAGAGGCATTTCGAGGGCCTTGAGGCCTGCCAGACTGGGCAATGGGGAGATTAATAGGTAGAGCCAGTAGTCGTAGTGTATTTAGGCAAGTAGGGGGGCACTATGTCCAGTGCAAAGCACCATCCCCTTGTCGCCCTGATACTTTCCATAGCTTCAGCTGATCAAAGATATTCTCACTGGACTCTGAAATGCAAGTCTTTTTCTTCCATAGGGGCAAGGCAGCAGGATGTTTCTGATGAGGGCTCCATGAGGTTGGATACATTCTTGATGAGGACCTGCTGAAACTACTGAAGCTGAAACTGATTTGCTCTTGAGACGAAGCTCCAAGTACAAGTAACCAGTTATTTCAGCCCAGCAAAGTTGTGCCTTTTCTGGTTCAGCTCTGGTCCAGGTAATCCTGGGGCTGAAAGTCAGAGGTCCCATAGATTTTCGGGATTAGTCGCTTTCACTTGAGCTCTTCACCAAAGGCTCCCAGTCTTCAGGGGAGACTCTTGGAACATTAAAGCTTCATCTATCAGTGGCTTTGGAACAGGTCCAGTGCAGGTCCAGTTGCAACTAGGGATCCCGGAAAAGCATTTTTTCAGGTTTTTGTGTCCCTGTAGACACACCGAATGTCATTCCACTGACGCTTGAATTACACTCCTTTGTCCTGGTACAAGCGGATGCAGATCAAGTACTTCAGAGTTCCTCTACAGCAATGAAGATCCAGTCCCTTTCTGATCTTCTGCAAGTCCAGAAAGTATTCTGAGGTAGGTTCCCTGAGGTGCTGCATTTACGGTTTGCACTAGGATGTGGGTGAGATTGCCTCCTGGTTCCTCCCTAATGAATGGGGTAAATGTTCCCGGGGTAACCCTACACACTTTTTCTGCAGTTACTGTTTGCCCTATTGACCACACTCCCACATTGCACCTTACTCCTGAAATTCAAGATTGAAGAACCCTTTCTCGCTTGTGCAGGGCCCTTTTGTCCTCCTAGAGGGGTGGCCAGGGAAATTAGCTGTCACCTCCCCTGTGACAACTCAAAATGGTTTTATGATAGCTACCCTCCCACTTTGTTTGGAATGAGCCTAGCGAGTGCGGGTTTGGGACATAAAGACGTGCCTTCCTCAAGGTCTCACTTTGCATCTGCCTGTAAAAGGGCAGGCTCACCTGGGTCCTTTAGAAGTTACTTAATTTCCCGGGCCCACCCCAATGTTTCTTCCTGCAAGGAGAAGAAAAATAGCACCCCACACCCAGGCTGGTGTCTCTGCTGTGGGAGCAGTTTTCACACCTCACTGTCAGGAGTGCACTGGCAGGCCAGCTGTCCCAGGCCAATGCAAATTAGTCTAATTGGGGCTCACGTAGGAGAAGAATAACTTTCTTAAAGTCACTTTTTCCACATGTCTCATAATATAGTCAACTTTACGAATGGATTGGATTTTCAATTATATTAAAAATAGGCTTTAAATGACGAATCTATTCATTTTGTGGCAAATGCTACAGATTTAAAATTTATAATCGATACTTTGACATTTTTCAGGATCCAGCTACAGTCCTGCAAGAAGCAATAGCTTTTGGGGTTTGCTATTGAAGGCACATGTGAAATTGAATTTTGCACATATTCCACTTTTATATATCAGGCACCCTGCCTTGAAGGCAACAAGGTGCACTTAGGGTGACTTCTTAATATTTGGAAGGTTTGACAGCAGTTTTTTAAGCTGTAGCAGTCAAGCTACAAGTGATAAGCATTAAGACGTGTTTTATAGGGCCATTCTGTGCATGGCGTTATAGGTGCTGCCATCCAGACACGGAAATTACGTTAGAGGTCCTCTGTGTAGTACAAGATACCCTATTTATACACAATCCCAAAGATTCAAAAAATCAAAACACCCCCACCTGGCAGACCTATTGTGTCCGGAATAGGCTCACTCCTAGAACCTCTGTCTCGCTTTTGCGATTTCTTTTTACAACCAGTGGTTCAGTCAACTCCTGCATACCTGAAGGACACAAAAGACTTATTGAACAACATAAACAATCTTCAGTTCAACCCCACAATATCCATCCTAGTCAGTATGGATATTGAAAGCTTATACACCAGCTTGCCTCACGATGACACACTAGAGGTCATCTGTACATCACTTGATAACACCGAATGGAACTACAGAACACCCAAATCCTTCGTCCTAGAATGCACTGAATTAGCTCTAAAGGACAACTTCTTTGAATATGAAGGCACCCTCTTTTTACAACAATATGGAACTTCGATGGGTAGCACGTTCGCACCGAGTGTGGCCGGACTGTACGTGTCCAATTTTGAAGGACTACACATTCTGAACCCACAATCTCCGTACAATAAGTATATCACGTTCTACAAGAGATACATAGACGATGTCTTCCTGATATGGAAAAACAGTGAAAACAGACTATGTGAATTCCTAAATTGGGTCAACACTCTGGATCCCAACTTGAGATCACGCATACCACAAGCCGAGAGAGCATCACCTTCTTGAATCTGGAAATAGAGGCACAGAGAGGTGTCCTTACGACAAAGACCCATTTCAAACCTACTGCAAAGAACTCCCTTTTGCACTTTGAAAGCTTTCACCCCGGACCACTCAGGGAAAATGTACCCTACGGCCAATATCTCAGATTGCACCGCAATTGCAGTGAAATCAAATCAATGCTCAAATCCCAGGCAGAACAACTGACAGTGAAACTAAAGAACAGGGGCTACCCCAACAAAATCTTCCAAAAAGCACAAAAAGAGCAAGAAATCAGATCCGGGAAAGCCTACTTGAACCAAAAGAAAACACGGCGCCTACCACACCATTAACCTGTGTAACAACATACAATTCAATCTCAAATAAAGTCGCCAAAATGATCCAGAACAATTGGAAATTCGGGACTTCAGGCAAACTCCAATGGGAAAACAACTGTTCTCTTATAAAAGATCACAAAACCTCAGAGACAGTCTTGTATCTACTCGCCCAAACAAACCAACAATAACCCAGAACACTGTGCTCAATGCATGGGGCTTACCAAATCTCACTGGTCACTTTCCATGTGGCAATTGTAGTGTCTGCCATCTGACTCAAACTACAAAAACCCTACATCTTGAGCAAGGCAAAGTATGGAACATCAAGAGACACAAATTGTAATTCAGCCAACGTGGTCTATCTAATCACATGCCCATGCCAACTGCGATATGTAGGCATGACCAGCTGAAAAATAAAAACCATAATATGTGAACATCGGAGCAACATCCGCTGTAAACGGAACACCACGAAAATGACAGACCACTACCTAACGATGGGACACACTACCAATGACATGACCTGGGTAGTAATTGAACAACTAGACGCAAACACAGGAAACATACAAGACCAGCTGTTCGAAAAGGAACGACGTTGGGTGTACAGGCCATCCACTCAAACACATGGTTTAAATGACAACGTGCCATGGAGCAGTATACGATGAAAATAAATACACCTTCCTTATGGGTCCCAGCAATGGTAAAACACAGATCAACCCTTCCTCCAAGATGCTAACCAAACGTATAACACAGAAGTGTCAATGTTACCACCTAAACATCCAACAAGAACATAATTTTCAAACTCAGGATAGATATTTCTATTATTGATAATACATATAACATCTAAACCCACATGGTTTGCACTAGATGACCATTATGCGCCAGTAAACCAGATATACTTGCTTTATATAAGTAGGTCAAACACCGGTGCAGATATTCTTAAGGAACAATATCTAAACCACACCGCTATGTAGTCAGGTAGCTACACGATAGCAACATATTTATAGGCAGCATTATTATGATCACAGATGCATGTTACACAGTAGATAGAAAAATCAGTATACATCCTCCGGTAACAATGAGGGATAAGGGGCATTAACAAACATGCACATCTTTCTAGGCAAAAACAGCGGCAGTAATTTATATATATCCCTGCTGTTTTCAACAATCGCGGCAAAAACTTTATACTTTCAATAAAAAGGGACATACGCTCTAATACGCATGCACGTTCCTCTAAGGGTTAGCGCACATACGCGCTAACACGCATGTGCGTTTTTCTCTTAGGGTCAGCGCACCAGACAGTTTTGCAAGCGGCATGCTCGGTCACACCCACATGACCTCACGAGCACTTCCGCCCGCATCCTACTAGAGGCAGAACAGTCAACCGCTCACAGCATGTTTTCTCTTAGCAAAAGTCACGCGCTATCACTGGATACATAATTTAACATTTTTCACGCAATGTGCCAGAATGCGATATTAGTTAAGACGATATCAAGCCCACTGGTTAAAATGCTATAATCACATTGATCCATTTACCCTTGGACCCTAAAGAAACTTAATACCACCGGGGCACATTGTAGCCACGCATGGTTATTTTGTGGATAGCCATCATGCATGCCCCCACCCAGTCACATGCATGATGCCATCATATACATATACAGGAGCGCGCATGAATTATACAGATGCATGTCAAACAACTAAACGCCTTGTACCTGCCTTTACTAACTTTTTCCTTCACCAACGTGACCATTTTTCTCCTTTTTTCTGGTCACTCACTTTAATTTGGTCCTGACGAAAGCCTGTTGAACTAACCTAAAGGCTGAAACTAGTAGACCGAAATCTTTGAAGGGATACCGAGGTACATATAAAGCCTCATGCAGATCCCGATTATGTTTTTTACCCATGTCCTAGGACCCTTTTATTAAAACTTTTACAAGGGTTATTCCTAGAGGCATTTTTAACCCATAACTGCACTTCACATAGCACTTCACTTTTCTAAACAAACAACCTGCTCCGCTGTACCTCAGGCGTAGAAGCACAGCTGGATTGCATTAGGTGATCCAGCTGGGCCCCGATGATGAAGCATGCCACTAACTAGGTAGGTGGGTGAGGGGTTTCCTAAAACTACTTTCAGTTGCTTGCACTCCTTTCTTTTGAAGGTTCTGGCCAGGACCATTGACCAAAAAAACCTCAAAAAAGGACTTGTCCATTTTGTTTATTCATATGCTACACAGGGAAAAGGACAAGTTAACTATTTCCTTACTCTCTAGTTGTTTCTACACCTCTTTGTAGTTCTACACCATATACAAGGGACTTGTAGGTGAGTTAAATATATCAATCAGGAGTAACCCAATTTAACAATGTTTAAAGGGGAGCACCGAAACATTAGGCCGCATTACGATGTTGGTGTGACCGCCACGGTCAGGCCGTCGGTGGTGATACCACCACCATCGGACAATGCAACACCACCCGCCACATTAGGATGGCAGGCAGATGGTCAGCGGGTGGAGAGACCATCAAACGGTCTGTAATCTCTACAATGGTGGCAGTGCCTGCAGGCACCGCCGTAGGGATTACAGTGCCAGTTTCCATTGGCTGTTTCATGGTGGTTAACCCGTTATTTAAAGGCTGGTGGAAAGTGACTTAGGGCCCCTAGGGGGACCCCTTTGACCCTGGCCCTCCGTTATGGGCCTTTGGGGGCACCTATTGTGCCCCTACATATCCCTGCACTATGTGACAGGCACCAAATCCCATTTGGTGCCTGCCACATGGTGCAGGGATATGTAGGGGCACAATAGGTGCCCTCCAGGGCCCATATCGAAGGGCCAGGGTGAAAGGGGGCTAGAGGCCCCAAGTCACTTTCCACCAGCCTTTCCATGGTGGGTAAACACATGGTGCCATATGGTGCCTAACACATGTTGCAGGGATATGTGCATTGTGTTTATTTTGTACTGCGGCATGTGCTGCAGCCTGCAGCACACACCGCAATACAAAATATACAAATTGTGACCGCCTTGAAGGCGGTCGCATCCTAATCCGTATGGTGGAACATCTGACAGCCAGTTGTGCAGTCCCATTTCCAAAAGGATGGCGGTCGGACAAAAGTCCGATAGCCATAATAATTAGTTTAGCAAGCAGTAAAATGCACAGAGTTAATAAGAATAAATAGGGCAGAAATTGTGAGGAAGTCAAGTCAAAGATGGTCATTTCTTCCACCTGTGCCCTTTGTAAGTGTGATAGGCCTCCAGAGGTGGAGAAGGAGCCAGCAGATTGAATGCCTCTGAGACGTGGGAGAGGCGGACACAGGCAGGTTGTGGGCACACTAGCGGAGGGGTTATGATTTCTACTGTTGGATGAAATTCCAGCACATCTGATAACTTCCCTTCTGGGAGAGGGATAGCTTTTTTAGTATTTTTTTCCCTTCATTTTGCTAGAAAGTCTGGCAGGTTGACATTTTTACCTACAGCTATGTATGTAGAAGGTATTTTTTTTCTTTGGTGAGGTCCCAGGGGCAATTCTTCATGAAACAGTAACAAAACGTTTCACCTCAAGGTGTTGCTGCTCAAGACACTGGAGGAGAAAGTTAGAAGGTTTCCCAGTGCTCCCTGCCCACGCGTATGTGTGCAACACACACACAGATACTGGATTTATGGAGGGTGCTAGGGAATTACTGACGTTAGTGAAGTGGCCTCTCATGATTACATTAATTTAGAAAGAAAAGGAAATAAAGAATAGAACACAAATGTGCATTTAAAGTGTATAGTGTGTCTCTGGAGCCAAATAATCCAGATAAGTGCAGATATATACTAAAAATGTTTAATGTAGGAGGAATTCAATTTTATAATAACCATCTTTCCACGGTGCATTACACTACCACATTATGATCGCGCAATAAGTACAACCACACCAAATATTTGCACTTAGCATAAAAGGTCTCTTTATTAGGCCAAGCAACATAAATTAGAATCTTGCTACAATAAACATTCTTGGAACAAAAACCCCATTCTCGTTATGCTTGAAACTTTTTGCTATCCAACCAAATATTCCCCACAAGACTTCTCATCAAAAATACCCCTTGAAATGCACAATCCCAATCAACCTTTCCAACCCCCCCTCCCCCACTCCAGAGGGAAGGACAAGCCCGCTCCAGACCATCCAACCCCCAAGAAAAAGCGCCCCCAAAGGAAAATCAGCGAATCAGGAAAATGCTACCTGACCTAACGTGACTTTTAAAAAAAATATATATTGTAAAAATATATTGTATTCTTATAGGGAGGGTGGGTGGGTCACAAAAAACGACAGCCTCCCAATCTACTCACAGAAAAAGACACCGTTTCCCCTAACTGCTGCCTGCTCTTCTTGCGCTGCTAAGCCCCGCCCCTGCCTGCCTAGAGCCCTCACAAGCTGTGTGGACTGTTCCACCACGCGAAATTCCCCAAGGGGACAGCTGCTCGTGCCGCGATCCCCTTGGGACCCCATCGCGCAATAAGAACAACCACACCAAATATTTGCACTTAGCATAAAAGGTCACTTTATTAGGCCAGGCAACATAAATTAGAATCTTGCTACAATAAACATTCTTGGAACAAAAACCCCATTGTCATTACTCTTGAAACTATTTGCTATCCAACCAAATATTCCCCACAAGACTTCTCATCAAAAATACCCCATGAAATGAAAAATCCCAATCAACCTTTCCAACCCCCCTTCCCCACCCCAGAAGGAAGGATAAGCCCGCTCCAGACCATCCAACCCCCAAGAAAAAGCACCACCCAGGAAAACCAGAGAGTTTTCCTGGCCCCCTCCCCCTTTAAACAAAAATTATGTTTGCTGCCACAACCTTACTGGATATTAAAGGAACACCAAAGATTCTCGCACCAAAAATCCGCCAATAGATCTCTCAACTCCATTAAATAGTATGCCTGGCCCATTTGTGACAAGTGCACCCCGTCTTCCCTGAAAAGATGATATTCCGCACCCGTGATATTAACATGAGCTAAAAACTTTATCCCCATTGCAGAACAAAAAATGTTCATTTCCCGATTGAGTTTCCTGCGAGCCCTTTCCATCGCCGTGTGGTTGCGAGCTCCCCTCCAATGGTGCCTGTAAATAAATTCAGTCTAAACCAGAGTTGTACCTACCCAGTTATTCTTGAGCACCGCCAAATCCAATTTCATTTTCTTCAAAAGGGATAAACCGGACAATGCCACAAGATAATTTTCCCCCAAATGGATTATTAATAAATCAGGGACACCTCTAGCAGAAGACAGCTCGGAGAGCATAGGAAATAAATCACCCCACTTCATCCCCCCTTTCCCCTGTCATACAACTTCATGTCCCTTGCTAGGCAAACCAAGAGCTCGGCCATAAATCTGCTGTTGGGCGAAGCTGGCTGACCACTTTACAAACGAATGGCCCACTATCCATGTCCGCCTCTTTGATGATAATGAACTTTTAACACGACCTAGCGGGAAAAAAACAAAATTAGTCCACATAGTAAATAATATCTCATTTCCTTACATAACGTGTGCAGCAATCAGATTTCCATCTCCCAATCTTTTTAATGTCATCCAAACCCCAACCCAATCTGTAGGCTTCAGTCGCTGCCCCTAACCGAAAAGAGTGAGTCGGAAAAAGAGTGGTTTTTTTTCCAACAATGACAAAGTTTTACGTAAAACTGCCAATAGTTGTCCACTAGTAATTTTACTCCCATTCATCTGAATGAATATGTCCCCACATTGTAGGCCTAAGGAAACAAAAAATTACTCCCGTTCCTTCACTGGACAACAATCCTGTACTCCGCTATCCTTTAAAAAGATACAAGTGCCTCTACCCAGCTGATCAGTTTTTGACTTCCTCAAAAGAATCCTAACCTTCCCATCCTCTACCTGCATGCCCTTCTGATCCCGCAGACCTAACTACTCGGAAACTCTAAAAGCGCCAAAAAACAGCCAAATCATACAAAGTCTAAAACGTGAAACCTCCCACAAATCATAACAGCACACTGCTAACTGCTTCAAAATTTGTTGCAAAATGTGAAAAGTGATTGGCTCACGTAACTCCAAAGAAAAGGAACGTTCCCTCCCCAGACCCTTCAACATACGCCTTAATAAAAATCCCCCGTAAACTCCTGTCCCCACCACAACTGACTATAAAACGAAATGCCGGCCAATTTTCCTGAGATTCTTGTATGAGATAACCCCAAATTGACCAAATGCAAAACAAACCGTAACATAACCTCTCCGATACCCTCTGTAGAAAGAACCATTTTGTGAAACTTAACATAACTTAAAAACTCCAACCAGGCCTGATGATAACTGCGTCTAGCAGAAGGGGCTATAGAATTTTCCACCAGATCAACGATTCTCATTCCCCCAACGCCCAGATGTCTTTCGGGATCGAAGTTTTGCAGCCATCCGCCCCCGGCGCCAAACTGCGAAATTCTGCCAATTGAATCGAGAGAGAGCATCCCCAATTGAGTTATTAACACCTGGAATGTGTCTCGCTCGAAACACAATGTTTAATCTGAGACTTTGCAGCATAACAACACGCAACAGGTGTAATACACGCACATCTTTTGCCTTTTGCTTGTTAATTAGCACCACAACAGCCATATTGTCAGTATGAAAAAGAACATTCTTGTCCTTAAACTCCTCCCCCCAAACTAAAACAGCCTCAATGAGAGGGAACAATTCAAGAAAGGCTATGCTTCGGCCCTTTTGTAGCCAATGTGGAGGCCATTTTTCCGCACACCAACGACCCTCCCAAAAAATGCCGAAGCCATGTGCTCCAGAAGCGTCTGAAAAAATCTGAAAATGCCAGATGGTATCATCCTCCACAAAATATAGAGAGACTCCATTAAAATCCTTTAAAAATTGCAGCCAAATTAGTAAATCCTCCTTAATCTGCTTGGTGAGCCTAATCCTGTGATGAGGAAGAAATGCCCCAGACATCGCCATCCCCAAGCGTCTACAGAAGGTCCTGCCAGCACGCAACACACGGCAAGCGAAATATAAATAGCCCAAGAGACGCTGAACCTGCCTGAGCTGAACTTTTTCCTTGTCAATGATCACCAATAAAAATGACCTAATCTCAGTCACTTTCGACGCTGGCAACCTAGCCATCATAAGTTCTGTGTCAATTTCAATACCTAAGAATGTAAGTTTGGTACCTGGACCCCCAGTTTTTTCCCGAGCCAAAGGAACACCGAACTCCTCAGCCAATTGTTGGAAAATGTTCAGGCATCTATGGCACTGATGTGACTGACCTTTGCCAATAAACAAGAAATCATCTAAATAGTGACATATCTGTTTGTGACCACTTTTTTCCGAAAAACACCACTGAAGAAAGTACTGATCATTTCGAAGAGTGCACATGACACCGAACAACCCATTGGGAGGAATCTGTCTATGTAAAAAGAATCATTGAAAAACATGCCCAACAGCTAAAAATCTGATGGGTAAATGGGCAGTAAACGAAACGCTGACTGGATATCACATTTAGCCAGTTCCGCACCACTCCCAGCTGTGCGTACCATCCTCAGGGCATCATCAACAGATGTATTAGACACATTGGAGTCTGACAGGGAAATGAAGTCGTTAATAGACTGGCCCTCTGTCCACGATAAGTGATGGATTAGTCTAAATTCACCTGCCAATTTTTTGGGAACCAAACCCAACGGACCTATCATCAAATTCTTCAAAGGACAGTGCTTAAATGGACCTGCTATCCTGCCCTCCTGTATCTCCAAATCCAATTTCTTCTGCACCACTTGAGGCAACTCCTTCACCGATTTAAAATTGTCAGACCATCTATTATAACGGGGACCCTGATAACCTATCTTAAAACCCTCCTTGAAACCCCAATAGGGTTTTGAAGCTGATTCCGTTCCAACCACTGTGTCATGACCGATAACTTATTTGGGGTATGAGCCCTTTGAGATAAACTGCAGAAAAGCTCCCCTACCTCTTGGTGATTTCCCCTGATCCCCAAACCTTTGGTTGGCAAAACACTGGATGATGGCATGTTTCCCAGCACACTGTGAACATTCGTGCTTAAACCTGCAAAATTGCCTGATGCAGGAACCTCGATTAAAGTTCCAACAGGATCCCGTCACTGGTAGTTGTCCTCTTCCCATAACACCTGCCCTAAATTGGGCGGGGCGAGGCAAAAAGGGACGATAAGTAATTGGGAGCCTACTTGCAGTATGCGTTGTCGCATGCGTCTGAGACGAGGACATCCACTGAAGCCACAGTTCCTGATCCACATCCCCCCAAGGCTTATCATGGAAAAGACTTACTCTAGCCCTAAACTCCTCGTCATAGTTGAGCCATGCGAACCCCCCGGACTGTAAATGTGCTTTGCGTATGATATCAATATACTTAAACATTGCAACAGCCCTGTCCTGATGTTTTTCACAATAGACGCTTACATAAATTAAAACTGCTGCCGTCCAATTTTCGATATTTTTTGGAACGCTAGGACGCCTCGAAAGCTCCCACTCTTCTACCTTGGACCCCTCATTTGCTTGAATATCCCTATGAAGGAGCTTGAATACGTCTACAAATTGGTGGTCCCAAATCCTCTTCTTAGTTTTCTCAGCCAGATGCGTACCCAGGGGAATGGACAAACCCATGTAAGGTAATTTTTTATGCATGGGGTGAACGGCACCTGAAACCTGCCCAGATGAGGATTCAGACCCATCCAAAACCGGTATATCAGTGCTAACCTGTTTATCAATGCTTGGCGCCTTATTTGATCCCACAGCACCTGAACCCACACCCACCTGTTCTGCAAATTTACCAACCGCCTCCCCCGCCCCACAACCCGAACCTTCCTTCACTGAGTCATCACCCACCCCCACTGAACGTACACTGGATTTGTCTGTCAAAGGTTGCGGCTACGAAGACCACCACTGAGGCCTACCTAATGTCAATTGAGTAGCCCGCTTCAGGAACTCCTGAGGATCCTCTCGCCGTTGTTGCCCCCGAAGCCATTCCTGCTCCGCTGTCTTGCCCGCTCGTGACCTCTACAAAATATTAGCAACAACAGTTGACCCCGACCCCTTTGTAACCGCTACTTGTTCTTGACCCACAGATCTTGTATCAAAAATCCCTTCATCAAATAGAAACCCTTCATGTATATTTACGTCCACCAAACCTTGACCAGCATATTCATCAGGTATGACCAAATCATTATTACTCCCACTCTGCATTTCCCCGTCTCCCACCCCGCCATTATAACAATCCCAATTGGTCACAGCAAAATCCGCCTTTGATCCGCTCTGTGACACAACACCCTTACCAACAGCCGCACCATGCTTCGCCTTCTTGTACTAGGACACGCCCGCCGCCATCTGCGGGACCTTGTAAGATGAAGACTTCCAGCCGCTCATGCCAGACGCCGCTACCAACTTACCACCATCCCGAAACTGCGTGGCACTGCCTGTTGCCCAAGATGAAGGAGTGGCATGATCCACCCAGACCCATTGCCCTCTACTTGAACCTAATGCAGAGTCAAAAGAAATCTGTGAGAAACAAGGAGAAGAACGAGATTTTGGACAAATAGATTCAAAACCTGAAGAATAACCAGGAGGTTCAGAACGTGACGTAGGGTATATATTGTGAGACAGTGAGTTTGCACCATCCAATTCCTCAACCTCCTCAAACACTGAGTCTGGTAAATCAACAGCTAAAGTGTTGATATTGTCTTGTAAATATGAGTTGACATACTCCCCAGGTGGGCCCCTAGGCACCGGGCCAAGAACACCTCAGGAACGGCTCCCTCCCCTGCAGTAACCTGCACCGGAGCAAAATTATCGTTCGGACTGTTGTGCTTTCCCGCTGCCAAAATGTGCACCCCCTCACTGTTATCACCACTGTCACTGGAATAATCCACCAAAACAGCAGAGCGTCCCTCAAAAGACACAGGAGGCGCAATATTAATGGAAGACATTCCTTGAAAATTAGCAATGTTTGTGAGCACCTTGCCACCGACGTGCGCTCTCTTAAAAGCTGATGTAGGTGCCGGCAAAACCAAATTTTCCTTTACCCCAATGTCATAAGAACCCCCCCTCCCCCTGCTTGACAGGGAACTTGTTGTAGTAAGGCTTCTGGAGGTAGTACCACCCCTGCCCTGTACTCTCCTCCTAGCACACCCCATGTGGAGAAAAGATACCATCCTCAACTGACCTGAAGACTTGTCAGGAAGCAAGTGATATCTGGTAGCCTTTGACCTGCTGGCTCCGCTGCGACGCGCCACACGACCTCTATGTTGCAGCGTTGATGTTTTCACCTCAGCACGACCCACAGCCCCTTGCGACCGGCTCTTCGCAGGTAAACAAGCTGCCACTGCTTACAAAACTTCTTGAGCTGCCATCCTCTTCAGGCGTCTCCCCACCGCCGCTAAAACTGTTGAAACACCAGGCTGCAATAGGTCCTCACGACCTGCGTCATAAATAATATGCAATGCCTCCTTCACAGTCTCTGACTCTGCATCCTGAAGCAAAGCCTGAAGAAAAACACACCAAAACTAGCAGAAAATGGGGAAAATTGGCAAGGCTTGTGTCACAAAAAACGACAGCCTCCCAATCTCCTCACAGAAAAAAACACCGTTTCCCCTAACTGCTGCCTGCTCTGCTAGCGCTGCTAAGCCCCGCCCCCTGCCTGCCTAGAGCCCTCACGCGCTGTGTGGACTGTTCCACCGCGCGAAATTCCCCAAGGGGACAGCTGCTCGTGCCGCGATCCCCTTGGGACTCCATTCTAATACGTTCCTGTAAATGTTGGAATTTCTTACCTGACTTTAGTGAATTATTGTCTCCAGAAAAAAGTGTCGCCTTTAGTGATGAGATCACATAGGTCGACAAAACAATGAAAAAGTCACTGCACTACATTTGAGTCTTAATAGTATGAAACAGGACTGGTTTAACCCAAAAGGATTGCCATTCATTTTTATGTCCAATAAATGTTGGTTCCACGTTGCTTATGTGCCTTTTCCTGTTTAGCAAAAAAACTATGAAACCAGAGCCTAATATTTCACCCACGAGGTATTTGCTGATTCAAAGACCAAAATACCGTAGATTTTGTAAATCTGATAAAATTGTTCAGTGAGTTAAGCACTTGCTCTGGACATCTGGAATAATACGCAATTCCTGAGTTTGAAACCTGGAAGGAAAAATTAAGCTTTCCATCTTTTCCGTGATATTCAAATTAAGAAAACAAACAATTGTCAATCAAACAAGAGATACCCTTATACCATGACCCTTTTTTTAGCTATTTGAGATAGCATACACCTAATGCCAAGGTTCAGGTTCTCTGAATGTCAGTCCCAATACATCAGAGTCTAGCTTTATCAATTAAGGGCCTCATAACCCCTCTTCAAAAACCAGCATGTGCAAATTGCAAAAGCATTTTCACTAGGCAAGCAGAAGACTGTCAAATTAGGCCCACCCTCCCCACCCTGCCACATGTCTATCCAGAAGCTTCATAGATTTAGGAATGTATTATTGACTTTCCTGTTTATCCTTTTAGAAAGTAGGTCGTACTATGTTGAAGTTCCTCTAGCCTAGCTTTTAGTGCTGATAAAAGATAGCATAATATGACATTGAGTTACCTTTTTAACAGTAAGTTTTTATTGATCTCCAGCCTATATGACGTTAGTAGTAGAATGCAGTAAACCTGCCAATATCCTTTTACATAGCGTAGAAATTAGCTTAGTGCAACAAGTTCACTGCTTTAGAGACTGAACTAAAATTACTCTCTAAAAGGTGTGGTGATGTAGAGAATTATCTGTTCAGTTGTTTCAATGTTATTTGATTGCCTGATAGAACATAGGTTTGTGGTTAAAAAAATGTTGTGAGAAAAAAGCTTGATGGAAAAAAGGTGTGTCCAAAAATGTAGTCCACTGAAAAAAAAAATGAAAAAAGTTGTGGCTATAAAACATTTGAAAAATATGGCGCATTATATGGCAAAGGTAAGTGTACAGGGGTAAGGGAGCAACCTCCTATCAAGTAGAGTGCAGCATTTACAGTAAAAGGGGGATTTTAGACCCCAGGGAAATGTAGCATTAACCAGTAGTAAGTCTTTGGTAGGGATCAGGGATTGGTTGGGTTAAAGGTAGTTGTGGACTTTTACGGTCCAGGGAAGAGTATGCTTTTTTATTGCATGTATCATCATAATATTAAGAGAAAACATCTCTGTCGCTTAGTACAGGATCAAGACATAGCATAAAACATGGCATTGGCAATAGTCATTTTACATAACCCCCTTGCCCCTTCCAATGGCATGTAAACTGTAATCCCTCCCCCTCCCTGTCATGAGCCCCAATTACAAGTATATACGGAGATGTAGTGATACCTTGTGTTCAGTAGCCCCATATTGAGGCGCAAACTCAGCAATGTCAATATCAGTTATGTCTCTTTGCAGTTGCTAGGGATGTAGTGCATGTTTCCCCCTCAGGATGATCACTAAAGGTACTACTCCTGTTAAGAGTCGACCGCAGCCGGCAGGTCTTCTTCCGACAGCTCAACAGAAGCAGGCTCCCGATCCTTTAATCCTTCCACTAGAGCCTCCCACTTTCGGGCCATATTTATCTTGCCTATACTCTCTTAGGTTCTCTAAGGAACATCTTTTCCTCGAATGTCGCATGCCTCTACAGCTCCCTCTTCCAGGCAGCTATTCTGGGTCCCCCAGGGGTCTTCCAATGACGTGTAAGCTCTCGTTTGGCCAATAGGAACACCAGGTCTTGAAACTTACTAGTAACATTGTTTTTGGCATCGTGAGGGAACCAGCTCAGTAGGCAGTGACCGGGAGAACAGTGGATCTTTTTCTCGGTGACCTCTGACAGTACCTCACTCGCCCCCCAATAACTATTCAAGGAAGGGCAGAACCAGAGCGTATGAAGGATTTCAGCACTCACCTTGACGCACCGCGGGCAAGCTCCGTCAGTAATGTGAAATTATTTATTGGTATGCCCGGGAGTAAGGTAGGCTCTGTGTAAGATGTAAACGTTAATTAATTTAAATCTGGCATTGCGGGAAACCCTAGGGATCCCCTCCATAATAGCTCTTCATAATTTTTCACTGATCAGGACACACAGATCCGTCTCCCAATGCATCCTCAATGTTTCTAGGTGTTGTAGTGTGTCAATACGCATTGACCTATAGAGGCATGTGACAGCTTTAACAATGCTCAAGGATAGGGCAATATACTGGCAAGTGTTATGAGCCCGAGGCTTTGACATCCCTGCTCTCCAGTGCCCCCGGCATGCAGTGGTGACTAGGGGTGGGCGGAATTTGCGAAGTCGCGTTACGCAAATCTCCGCGAAATGGTTTAAAATCTCCGCGAACACGCAGAAATTCCGCGAACACGCGGAATTGCTTGTTCGCGATGCTTTTTTCCTGTTCGCAACCGCTGTTTGCGTGCTCGGGGGGAAATATCTCGCGAACACGCAGTTTGAGATCGCGAACATGCAAAAATTCCGCGAAGCTGCGGAAAGCAGAATTTTGGGCAATTTTGCGTTCTCCGCGGAACGCGAAATTACATAAATTCCGCAAATTCCGCGAGCGGAACGGAATTTACCGCCCAGGCCTAGTGGTGACCGCCGTATAGCAGGAAATGGCCCCGTGGTAGATTAAAGTCTGCGTGAAATTCCTCAAAGGGGAGAAGCTCACCTTCCTTAAATAGAGCACCTAATGTTGTTGCCCCAGCTGCCACCCACTCTCTAATTCTCTTCCACTGTTCGCCATGAGGTTAAACTCTCAGCATGGTCATAGGTAATTCAGGTGCTTATGGAACAGAAGTACGTGTCTTCTAAAGCCACCTAACCCAGCAGAGCCTTAAAACCCTAAATACTCTTGAGTCATCCAATATCGGATGCCTAATTTTTAGTAACAGCCTAGTTAGGGCAGTCAGCTCTGGGACCCAGGGTCCCATAGCACAGTCCTGATTCCATCCACCTGCCAGCTATTGTGCAAGCCATTAGAACGGCCCTGCCAAATAGTTAGTCTCAGAGTTAGGCACCGCAAGACTCCCCTCTGTAGTGAGCCATTTCATTGTGGAAAATGCTACTCTCTCCCAACCTGACCCCCAGAGGAAAGCACTGAGTATAGTATCCAACTCAGTGAAGCAGGTCTTAGGGATCGACATTGGCAGGGTCATGAAAAAATACAGAAGTCTAGGAAGTGCCACCATCTTCAGCAGGGCCACTCTGCCTGCCACCGGCAGAGGCAGCTTCTTCCAACAATCTATACTTGATCGGAGGAATCTAATGTCCAGCCCTACTTTTCCCTCCAGTATGTCTGCCAGATCATGAAAAATATTAACCCCTATATAGGGCAAGCATTGGGGTTCCCATTCCAAGGGTCCCAGTCCATTAGGTGGGTCTCACCCCCCGCCATCAGGAACAATCTAGACTTTTGTCCATTGATGTTAAGGCCTGAAAGAGCACTAAACTCTTGTAGCATTCGATTTGCACCCCTCAGTTCATCTCCTGTGTTCTGAAGGTAGATCAGCGTATCATCTGCATGTAGTGCAATATAATGTCGACTGTCTCCTGTATTTAAGCCCCGGTAATGACTCCCTGTTCTGGCCAAACTGGCCAGGGGTTCCATAGCCAAGGCAAAGAGCAAGGGCAACAAGGGTCATCTCTGCCTTGTACCCCTCTCCACCCTGCAGAGCTCTGAAATAGACCTCTTCGTTCAGACTCCAGCCAGGGGTTCTACATAAAGCAGTCTAACCCTGGCCAAGAAACCCTCCCCTAGGTGCATGCATTCCATGATGCCATATAAGATGCTCCATTCCACGCTGTTGAACGCTTTTTCGATGACTGCTGCGAACACCACCGCCTCTCCGCGGTCATGTATGACAGTTTCCATAAGCGATAAATGTTGACGAATATTGAAAGCAATATTTCACTCTGGTAGAAATCCCACCTGGTCAGGGTGAATTAATTTACTCATGACTGGCAGGAGCCTAGTGGCCAAAATGTTACTCCAGATTTTAAAGTCCAGATTGAGCATCGACAGGGGTCTATAAGCTCTGCAGTCATGGCCTAGTTTTCCAGATTTGAGGAGAGGCACCCCCATTGCCTCCTGCATGGAGCCAGGGAGGAGCCCCACATGTTTGATAACAGCATAGAGCTCCACTGATTTGGGGGCTAATTCATTAATGTAGGAGGCATAAAACTCCACAGGGAGTCCGTCGGTGGCAGGGGTCTTACAATCGCAAGTCACTTAATGGCAGCGCTCACTTCTTCCATAGTGATTTTCCCTCCCAAAGCCTCTGCCTCATCTGGTGTAAGGGTTGGCAGCAGCAATGGTTCCAGGAAATTTTAGATTAAGCTTTCATCTTGGGTGGCTCTGCTATGGTTATCTCACCTCAAGGGTTCTCCCGCAGCATGCCGAAGGCATCCATATGTTCAGTAATCCTCGGTGAGCGATTGCCTGCTCCGCTGGCCCATCGGAGTTCTGCAGGATGACACTGGATATAACTTAGCTGGTAGGAGCACCGATCGGTGCAGCCTACACCATCGGCGCCAAGCCACGCCAAGCCACGCCCCCCAGGGAGGGGTAGACTTAAGGGGTAATGAGGGTTTTTAATTTTAGGAGAAGGGTAGCACCAAGGAGTGGTTTGGGTTGTTAGGGTGCAGGGATGGGTATCGTAAAATGATAGTGAGGTTTTTTTGGGGTTCAGGGAACGATAGTGTTAAGGGGTAGTAAGGACTTCTGGGGTTCAGGGAAGGGTAGCAATAAGGAGAAGTAAGGTGGTTCTAGATCCAGAATAATGTAGCACTGATGGGTCATATGGGGTTTTTAGGGTTCAGGAAGGGTAGTGTTAAGAAAGATTAAGACTTTTTAGGGTGCAGGGAAGGATTGCATCAAAGGGAAGTTAACCGGTTATTAAGGTTCACAGAAAGATGCATTAAGTAAGTTATTATAGGGTTTTGGGAAGGGTAGCATTAAGGGCTAGTATGGGATTAGTAGTGTTCATGGATTAGTAGCGTTCAGGGGTAGTTCATGTTTTAAGCATTCAGCGAAGGGAATCATTAAGGGGTACTATAGCGTGTGTAAGTTACAGTTCGAAGAATTAATAAAAACGATATTTATAATTCAACATTTTTTAAATTTTTATAGGAAATATAATGAAGGGCACAACATTATTACCGCAACAACGTCAACTCGACTTTATTGTAGTCCACGTTTTTAAAGTTCACTTTATTCCATACAGCTGGTAGACATAGTATGCAGTCATTTCATTTGATGCAATCGTTGTGCCATTTTAGTCTGAGAATGTGGTGGCATCACATTTAAACATTTCCTTTACCAGAATTGAATTGAAAGTATAATGTTGTATTTGATTTTACTGCCCACACTGCAGGTGTAATTTCTCTTCTAATAGCTTAGTGCCCACTGCATCTAAGGACCAGTTTAAAATCTTTCTATTAAACTGCAGATCCCTGCCCAAATATACAGCAGAGATCTGGATGCTCTTTAAAGACTCTGATCCAGATGTGCTGTTTCTTACATAAACCTGGGTCAACGCTAGTTCTGAGCCAGACATTGTGCAAGCACTCCCATATGGTTTTGTGACGCAGAGGGTAGACCGAACAACAGGCAAAGGTGGTGGGATTGCTATTATCTATAAGGAACAATTCACTTGTCGCCTGCTTGGGAACCCTCTCGCAGACTGTGAGAATGCCCACTTTATCATAGAATTCACGCCACTCCTTTCGTTTACAGGCATTCTCATCTATCTTCCACCAGGAGCGGTAGGATCCTTCAACAAATCTCTGCTGGAGGCAGCGGTTAACCTGGCCAGCTCGGCAGCTAATTTCACTCTTCTTGGAGATTGCAATCTTCACTTTGACGACCCACGAGCTGTAACTGCAGTCAAGCTGGCCAGAGAACTTACGGCTCGCCAATTGTCCCAAACAATCCTGCATGCTCAATCGATATGGACCCAAGGTCACTCCTGGGCCAAGCTCCGCCTGGAGAAATGGACCCAGGAACTGGAAAGGACCAGACCCATACCTAACCCTTGTCCAGTCAAAGCCAATGAGGACTTTTCTGGCTAGATAGAGGAGTCACTTGACTTTGTCCTTCCGAAGACTAGGATAAAAAAAACTGTTGGGCTCCCCTTGGTTCTCCTCCGAACTGCGCACCTTAAAACAGCGTTGTAAGGTTAAGGAAAGACAGTTGAGGGAAGACTTCCTACCCATTAAAAAGTTGGAATACAGGGCAGCTATTTGTGTCTATAAAGCAGAAATAAAAAAAGCACAGGCTTCCTATTACGAGAGTAAGATTTTATTAGCCGCCAACTCTCCTAGAGAAACCTTCACTATTATTAAAAAACTACTTACAGCCCCCATCCCACGAATAGCACTGGATACCTCTAGTCTACGTTGCAATAAACTGGCAGAATATTTCACCACAAAGGTTCAGAATATTCTGGAATCCCTGCCGCATAAGGATGACAATGGCGAGACCCCGTACAAGCAGACGGATTCCGACCCACGTCCCTGTGAACACACACTAGAGGTCTCCACTCCTTACTTTGTTGTCCTTGGTAAAGAGCGGATCACCCAAGGATACCGCACCACTTAACATTCTGAAACAGGTAGCTTCGATAACAGCTCCTAACATGACAGACCTGATTAACGCCTCACTGTACACAGGAATAGTTCCTACCAACTGGAAAGGGGCCATGGTGAAAGCCCTACTTAAGAAACCTAATTTGGATCCGACAGATTTAGGCAACTACTGCCCTATCTCCCTTCTGCCAGGAATAGGTAAGATGGCAGAGAAATACGTTTATCAAACCCTCTCTGGATTCTTTGAAACCCACAACCTGCTTCACTCCTCTCAAACAGGATTTCGACCGCGTCAGAGCACCGAAACGGCCCTGTTAGCAGTGGTGGAGGAAAATAGGAAAATCTTAGAATCAGGAGGTTCATCAGCCATTATACTCCTTGACCTGAGTGCAGCATTCGACACAGTGAACCATAGGATCCTGGCTCACCGTCTCAGGAGTATAGGAGTAACAGGCACAGTGCTTCAATGGCTGTGCTCCTTTCTGGATGGTAGAACCTTTCAGGTATTTGAGGAGAACATTGCATCTAAACCCACCTCCCTGCCGAGCGGAGTCCCTCAGGGCTCGTCGCTTAGCCCGACCCTTTTCAATGTGTATATGGCTCCTCTGGCAGCCATTGTAGCCCCCTCTGGAATCCGCATGGTGACCTATGCCGATGATATGCAATTGGTAGTAGCATTAAACCAAGCAGATAAAAACAACAATGGCCTCTATTCTTGTCTAGAGGACGTTTTGAACTGGATAAATGTGTCTCAGCTCAAGCTTAATGGCGGCAAAACTGAGATCATGATATTGAGCAACCCCCTTAGTTTTAAATCCAGTTCCATGTGACTGGCTGGCATGGGTCCCCCCCGTTCCCTAAGTCATAAATCAAGAGCCTGGGCATCTGGTTGGACCAGGATTTGAACTTTAGGACACAGGCCAGGAAGACAGCAGCTATCTGCTGTGGCCTGCTTAGAATGGCCCGCAAAGTCCTCTCCCTCCTCCCCTCTCAAGCTAAAAAAGTACTGTTCCAATCACTTATACTTTCAGACTGGACTACGGTAATGCACTATATCTGGGTGCCCCCACAACAGTAGTTTCCAAATTACAGTCTGTTCAAAACAGCGCCGCCAGACATCTGACTGGAGCCGCTAACAATCGGCGAAACCAGCACTGCGCTCCCTTCACTGGCTCCCAGTGCAGGAACGTATTAGATTTAAGGCCATGTGTCTAGTACAGAAATCTATGCAGGGGAGTGGGCCTCCTATCAACTCAGCCATGATCCGTCCTTACAAAGCGAATAGGAAACTTCGGTCAGATGAATTGCATCTGGCCGAGGTCCCTAGGATCAAGAAGGCCAGAAGTGGTGGACGGCTCTTCTCTTATAACGCTGCTAAACTCTGGAATTCTCTGGCACTACATCTTCGCATAGTTCCCAATCATCTGGCTTTCCATAAACAACTGAAGACCTTTCGCAATGAGGTATAAAAGCTATGAGGTATAAATAACAGATCAGTAGAACCCTGCAGAAATCCTAACAGTGATTTCTGAAAACAAGCCCAGCTGTGATCCCTGGTACTACGGCATTGCGCAATCAACGGCAGGCCTACTATTTATAAAAGGACTCCCTTGTTTTCTATTTCCGGCATATAATATTGAAGTGACCATGATCACAACCGATTTGAAGAGGAAGACGTATTTATTACTGCTCATCAAAACAACAGCTTCCAGGGAATGAGTCTATGCTTCAAGCACAAACATTCCATCACCCAGGAGCTAATAGAACATTCAAGGTGCCATGACATCACCACTGTAGCTATTACAATATCTCCCTTCTTTGCATAAACAATATAGCAAAACAATAAAGAAAAAAACAGCAAAACAAAATAAATGAATTTCATAGAAAGGAAAATAAATAACAAGCAAGATCACTTATAGTACAAAAAACTAGCTTGATAAAATCTACAATTACTGTAACATTTTACAAATCCATACGTTTGGGAACAAATCTTTTGCGCGTACTCCTCCTGATCGATTCGGAAGATCCCTCTGGAGACCTTTCTTGGGATGACCCATTACAGGACCAACTTTTCCCACTCAATCCAAACTTCCCATCCTCTGGGGAAGAATTATTGAAATGAGATACAGAGTTATCCCTTAAACCCATTCGAAGTGCAACCTTATCAGGGATTCTATAAACCCTAGACACATTCCACCAATTCTTACCATTGACTCTCACAGCATACCGCGAAACCAAATCTACACACACAGGTTGACTGAATTTAGAAAGACCCTTGGGTACATTGTGCGGGATCTTTATCTTAACCCAATCCCCTACTTTGATATTATGAGTCCACTCATCTTTAAGAGAACTCTCTCCAGAAGGATAAGAAGTATTTTCCTCAGCATCATTTTATGGCATACCTGTGAAGGCACATTCCCCTCAAATTTCTCAAGAGATGATGACAAACCTGGACTAGACAAAGGTCCCCACTGCCTCATCCAAGCTGGACACATGTTAAACGTGGCAACTCTCCCTCTCAGTAATTCAAAAGGACTTTTCCCAAACTCAATACCCGGTGTAGTCCGATGTGCCCACAACATACTCTGAACAGCTCCCCCAATATCCATATTTCCAGAAACAGGCCATTGCACACAATCAACCAAAATACGATTCATGCGCTCAATGAAACCATTTCCCTGTGGGTGATAGAGAGCCACACTCTTATGAAGAATACCAGATTGATTTAAAAACAAGACATTTCTTTGGAGACAAATTGCACTCCATTGTCTGACACTAATTCCTTAGGAAAACCTTCCCTTGCAAATAGGCTTTCCAGAAACTTGATAACTTTTGTCGTATTAGGCTCATTCATAAAACACACTTCCCACCACTTACTGTAATAATCCGCAACTACCAAAGCGAATTTATACTTGTTAGATAAGACATTGAACGGACCAATGAAATCTAAAGCCAGTTTCATCCAAGGCCCTGATGGTAACTCAACTCTTACTTTGGGAGGAATAACAGTCTTGATCACTTTGTCACTGGAACAACATGTATAACAATTCTCAACCATACTCTCTATATGCCGATCCATTGAAGGCCACCAATAAATGGAACGAACTCTGCGCTTAGTACATGTCTGCCCCAAATAACCTCCATGCCCTGCCTTAATTATGCGATCTCTCAAACTCACTGGAGGTACGAATTTGTCGCCACGCAAAGCATTTCACCTTCCTCTAAAGAAAGTTCATCAGCCACTTTAGCAAAAGGTTGTAATTCAGAGTCTAAATGTTTCTCCTTTGGACAACTCTGAATGATACACCTTTTAACCTCCTTAAGAACAGAATCTGCTTTTAATGCATCAAACCATTCATCCTCCTTGAAACACCCCTCTTTACAAACATCAATACTTGCAATTAAGCATTCCTCATCTTCTTCAGCAACACATTCTTCTTGCACCACCGGCAACGGCAATCTGGAAAGAAAATCTGGTCTAATGTTTTTTCCCCCAGGAATATGTTCAACAATAAAGTTATATTGAAGAAGCTTAGAGCTCAACCTAGCAATCCTGGGCGTGTGATCTTTCACAAGAACACCATTAAGAATGGTAATAAGAGGTTTATGATCAGTCATAAGCTTAAAAGATCTACCCCAGAGAAAACCTTTAAACCTTTCAACAGCCCAACAACAAGCGAGAAGTTCCCCTTCGATCACAGAATAGTTTTTCTCACTGGGACGCAATGATCTAGAAATGAATCCAACCGTGTGTTCCGACCCACCTTTCATTTGAGTCAGCATGCCACCCAGACCATCCAAACTAGCATCCACTGACACAATGGATTCTAAAGAAGGGTCATATAGAGTTAAAATGTTACAATGGTTCAATTCATTCTTGATTTTGTCAAAGTCATTTTGACATTCCTGATCCCAAAGAAACACAGTTCCCCTCTTCATAAGCTCACGAAGATGAGCGGTCTTAGCTGAAAAGTTAGAAATGAATTTGGCATAAAATTCACACATGCCAAGAAAAGATGAAACCTGTTCCTTGGATCTGGGGGACGGAACCTTAACAATGCCTTCAATCAATCCAACTCTTGGAAGAATGCCCTCGCCTGAAATACAATGCCCAAGATACTCAATGGACTGCACTCCAAAAACACATTTGCTTAAATTCCCTACAATACCCTTTTCTTGTAATCTGTTTAACACCTCAGTTAAACTCTTATCGTGTGAAGACCTGCAAACACCAGCTACCAGAATGTCATCCTGAAAAACAACTGTATTCTGCACACCCATCAGAACTTTTTCCATGACACGCTGGAAAACAGAAGCAGCGGAGGCTAATCCAAAAGGCATCCGTTTAAATTGGAAAGTTCCAGATGGAGAAACAAAAGCAGTCAAGTGTTTAGATGACACATCCAACTCCACCTGATGGTATGCTGAAGACAAATCTATCTTTGAAAACCATTTGAAACCTTGAAACTTTGACACTATGTCATCAATACGGGGTAGTGGGTGTGAATCCACCCAGATGTTCTTACTGAGACTGCGTAAGTCAATGCAGACTCTGAGATTCCCATTTTTTTTCCGTGCGACGACCAAGGGACTTAACCAAAGGGATGATTCAACCGGCTCGATCACTCCTGTCTCACACATCCTTTCTAACTCTTTTGTTAAGTCATCTCCAACACTCAAAGGTACATTGCGCAGTTTGTGTTTGCAAGGAATGGCTCCATCTTTTACCTTGATGAGATGTTTAAAACCCTTGATTAACCCTAGTGATTCAGAAAAAACTTTGGGAAATCTGCTTCCCCAGCTGGAATATTCATTACAACCTATTGACTCATTCACAATTCATACAGGTTCCTTAGTGCCTGGCCTAAGAGTCATTCCAAACATCGCTTGGTGGTACCACCCCAAGATGTTTAATCCTTTGATAGCCACATACATTTTTCCTGTGATAGTTTTTTCTTTGAACATTAAAGTGCTTTCAAAGAAACCTTTTAGTTGAATCTTTCTTCCTTCATAGGACACAGGACTTCTATCTGGAGGTTCCAAATGCCTGTCACCCCATACAGATTCAAACAACTCTTCCGTGATCATCGTCATGCGTGCTCCCGAATCAACGAGCAATTTTAAAACTCTACCATCCACTACTATATCAACTATCGGGTCTGCACACTCCTCACAATCATCCTTTACTACTAACATTAGGTCTCTCATGGAACTCACAACTTCTGTGTTGCTCCCTAGATTGTCGCTCTCTTCCCACACAACCTTGATGTTCCTTCTGGAATTACACACTTTTGCAAAATGACCTTGTTTGCCACAGTTTCTACACAAGGCATTACGGGCAGGACAAACTCGTGAATTGGGAAAATGTGCAGAATAGCCACACTTTGAACACATATTCTTCTTTTGTAAATAAAATTGTTTCTTATCTTGTTTTACGACCTGTGACTTCCCTTTAACCTCATTGCTATTTTTTTCACTGCTGTTTTTTTCAGATATGCTATTCTAATCTGCACTATTTTTCCTTCATTTACAACGCCAACAGTTGCTTTATCTGATCTGAGCTCATTGGACGACGATTGCGATAACTCAATGCTTTTAACAATGGAAATTGTTTCTTCAAGAGATGGGTTTTTCAAAGTTAATAACTTTTGTTGGACTTTTTTGTCTCTACACCGTACTACAATTTGATCTCTTATGAGTTGAGACGCAAAAGTCTCAAACTCACAGTCAGACGCCAAAATACGTAGAGAAGCAACGTATGACACAATGCTCTCCGAGGTTTGTTGTTCCCTTGTGAAAAACGTATGCCTAGCTACTACTAAACTCTTTTTCACATCAAATTGTTTTTCCAACATTTGAATTGCTTGATCAAAATCATTAAGCGGTTCAACCCCCTCTGCTAGCTCTGGCAATGGTAAATGTTCAAGTACAGCTTGACCCTCAAAACCCAAATTATGTTCAAGAATAAATCTTTTACGTTCAGCACTGAATCTGAGACCCCCAATGGCTCCTAAGTACTTCGTGAATGCCCTGTACCATACCTTCCACTCTACTGGTGGGTCCCCTGGAAGCTGTAGAAAAGGAGAAGGTGCTTTTCCATTCTGCATGATAAAAGTGGCTGAAATAACTAGCCAAACAATAACCTAAAAGTGACACAAAATTTTCACTAGCACTGTAAGTTTTCCCCTTTTTCCCTGACCATTAAAATGACACTTATGCTGTAATATAATATTCTACGTTACCTTAAACCTTATTTATGTACAGATTTTTCGTTTACAAAAATAGTGCGTGAATTTGTACTTTGTATTTGACCATATGTGCTATATTCAAATATGTACTGCAGCTTAGAATTAAACAAAAACCTTTGCTTAAACGAACATCCACAAGATGGCGCTAAAGTACAAGTGGAGTAACATCAATTAAAGCAAAAAACTGATCCGTTGGTTGTGCTTTAAAAGTTACACAGCATGAAACAGTACCTTGAGCACAACTAACTGTTTATTCAAACGCTGATGTCTTGTCCACTGTTCACGTCAAGGGCTTGATCACTTTCTCGACATGCTTGATACTGAAGCGATGGTGTGGAGAAAACGGGCGCTGTAACCTTTTGATGAGTGATGACCAATAGGATTTGAGCGTATCTTGCGTTGACGTCAATGCGCACAGAGACGTATGCCGTGTGGCTCGGGGCGCGCTCCTGCTGCTGTGCGTGAAGAAACTGGCACGAAGGGCGAGAAGACCATGGAATCCTGGTGATAGGCTCCGCGCGACTCAATAAAGACAGTGAGTACGTGAGCAAGTTTCAAATGGAAATAGACGTAACTGACACAGCAAATATGTAGCCAACACCTCCGACTCGAAATTTAGAAGAATAAGTCCATTGACCGTCAGACTCCCGCTCCGCTGACTGTCGGACCCCTTCAGTACTGTTTGCCAAAAAAAACAATCACTGTTCATGCACTTCGTCCATGCATACACTTCCCGATGACACTCCAGGAGACACCAGATCGGCAAGGCACACCCACAGGGTCGAATTCAGGCTCATAGATAGATGCCCATGCACCCGCTCAGGACACAATCAGCAGGCCGACACCTCTCTTTTTGCCCACACGTTACTGGCAATAGCAACCTTCCGTTGTCAAACAAATAGTGAAATTGACATCAGATATGCCCGTAACTGAGACAGAATGTCCCATCGGCTGTACGAGCAAACATGGCACAAGACAGAAGTCCTTGATCCAAAGCTGCAAACGGTTTTTCTTCCAATAAGATTCACCGGCCAAAAAAAAATTCTAAAAATAGCTGGAACAACTCCACACACACGTGGGTATGAACTAAGGATGAGCAGTAAATCCCAAAACGCGTCGCCAATTGAAGTGACCACGATCACAACCGATTTGAAGAGGAAGACGTATTTATTACTGCTCATCACAACAACAGCTTCCAGGGAATGAGTCTATGCTTCAAGCACAAACATTCCATCACCCAGGAGCTAATAGAACATTCAAGGTGCCATGACATCACCACTGTAGCTATTACAAATACATTTTATGACGGACCATAATACCTATTTCCGAAATTCTTCTTTCTGATAATTTCTGTGGCAGAATTGTCTTATTTTCTGTCTGTAGCGACCCCCTTAGTATGATTTTTTTTACCGTTGGCTCCCTTTTGCTTGATCAGTGTGTTCTTTATTTTATAGACTTTCTACAGTCTCTGTATCACCTCTTCTGCGTCATCACTTCCTGCAAGTTAGCCTTTGACCTTGACCAAAACACCAAATGGTGAGCAGCTCGAAACATCAGTAAGTTTTCACTAATGATGGTGTGCAAGCAACTGCAGCTAGAGAGCCGAAGTACGGTTTTTGATATTTAGACAACATAACATTTTTTGAATGAAATGTTTCGAATAGTATCAGCTACTGAGAATTACTCGGACCACATTCCTTTCCGTTGTTCATTAGATTGGTGGTGCCTTTACAGGAGGGGACTACCCATATGCATTTCAGCCTTGGATCCAACCTAAATTGAATAATGTCATCCCTAAAGTCACATATAGGCATGTGTCCCTCTACCCACCCTCTCACAAATTAATAGATCAAAATCTATTACATCCACCAAATCAATTCATTCATCAACCCATGCCTTCTTCCATCCATCTATCAGTTTGTGCATCTATCCACCCACATCTATCCATCCCAGCCAATGTATACACCCATCCAGCTAGGAACTCTCACTCATTCATCTATCTGCTGGTGAATCTGTCTCTCTAAAACACACACATATTTCTCCATCCATTCTCCAATGTGCAATTAAAAACTCACAACTTTATATCCAACTACATCCCCTCATTCAACTGTTCAACCTCCCACCCCATTGAACACACCCATTACTACATTCATCCTGTCGATGAGTTATTTAGCCATCAATGCTCATTAACTCATTCATTTATCCATGTAGTCATATCTTCACCAAACCCTCATAGTCATCAGCTAATCCATTTATTTATTCCCCCACCCATGTGTGCAGCAACATCCACCCTTCTGTGGTACAATGCATCCACCCATCCACGTGTGTGTGTATTATCTGTGACTGCAAACGACCCTCAAGTTTATGTTTTCCACTACGTGCCTACATGTATGACTTGCTCCATGTCTGTGTGCATATGGCCTCCTGCAGGTCTTTCTGCATCATTGCTTGTATGTAGCTGACTCTCTGCATGCATGCCTCTGTTAGAGTTTGGCTGCGTGCATGGGTCCATGTGGGAGTGCTGCTGTGAGCCTGCACGTGTTCTATGAGTGTCTTTGTACACGCTCTATGGGACATCCAGATTTATGAGTTTTAACAATGCTTGTTATACGTATCGAGGGAGAAACGCATGAACTGTTCTCAAGGAAAATAAAAGGAGCGCCAGTAGGTAATGAAAATATCCTGTAGAGTCGAACAGCAAAACAGAATTACCTGGTTGTAATCAATAACAAGCTGCTGTGCAGTCTTCCTACAACGCCTAATCAGAAAATGCGAAATGTTGACTAATGCCGCATTACTTTTTATATTATGTGGAATCAGTCATTACGTTTAGAGTTTGGCATAATAGAGAAATTAAATTGTGTTGTTTTTTACAAACAAGTTATTGACTTTCTTGGAAATGCGTGCGAAGTAAATGCCGTGTACAGGTCAGCAGCATTGCTATGGTCTGCTGGAAACAGATACCGCATTAAGCATATTGAGAAATCTACGCGAATTGGCTTCTATTTTCACATGACATGTTCACGGAATAACAGTTTTGTTTATGTGATGATTTTTTATTTTAGTATAATGAAACATGTTTTGCCACAGGGGTGTTAGAGTATTAAAGAAAATCCATTGGAAGTATAAATGAAAAACAGACAACCAAAATTACATTTCATGTTTTAAAGACAATAAAGGATAGTGTAGTTGATCACAAACTTTCCTTTTTAATAGGTTTTTACAAAATTGTGAAAAACAATGCTTAGAATACAATTTCTTGAACACATTGTAATTTAACGGTGTAATTTATGTGTGACAAAGTGGAGAATATTTTCCTTCATAGCTCATGTGATCGACCTGCTTTCAAACAGGTTTTCTTTTTTTATACGCTCAACCTTTCATATTTGCGAATAGGACAATGGAATACAAAAAAAATAACAATCCCGGTAAGATATGAAGTCCCCGATTCTCAAAGGTTTAGCGTCAGTTTAGCGTTACTTTTGTAACGCACTAACCAATGCAATTGGTATTTGCTTTGGTTTGCATGGAAAAGTAATGTAAAGCATTTGCATTACTCTGCGTCAAGGAGGAGTAACATGGGTGTTACATTGGAGCACCCGTGCTACCACCCATGCTTTTTGACCCTAAACCCTATTCTCAAACATCAGTTAAAATGGTTTAGCAACACAAGTTAATGCTGCTGAAACGCAGGTGCTAACATGGAAAAATGTTTTCATTTCTCCGTGTTTTTCTGACTTTGCATCCGTGCTTCGCCGTGCAGCACACTGACAAAGTAGGAAAAGCTTTGACACTTGTCTAAGCTTAGTATTTTGTACAGGGAGGATACCCTTCTTGTACGAAACCTATGCTAGACTCACGCGCACACCCTAGCGCTATGGCAATAAGGTGTGTGCATGGCGCTGGGCAGCTGAAATCATCGCCAGCACGAGGGAGAGGGGAGGAGAGAGCAATAACTTTGTGAATAAGGTGCTCTCCTGCTCTCTTTCCCTATCAGCCAATGCAGCGCAACATTGCTTGGGAAGCTTGAGCATCTCTATGGGTAACAGTTCTGTATCTGAATCTAGCCAATCCAGGAAAGGCAAATTAATTGTTAATTGTAGCTGATTGAAATATGTTTATGCTCAATGCTATTATTGTAATTTGTTTGTTGATACTTATCTGTATGCTGTTTTGCGTTTATGCTTGCTACTTGCAACAAGGGTCCAGGCATCCTTATAAATTGCTGAGGTACTCTCAGTACCTACATATTGACAGAATGTTATTTAATTGCTGAATTCCATCAAAAGGGCAGGGGTAGAGCGAGGAAAAAGCATAAGACATTCCTAGGTCCTGTTCTTCTACTTGGAGTGTAGTTGAGGCGAATGTTTTTGATTCCATTCTATCTGGTTTAAAATTGCGTTTGTGAATTTATTTACTGGTGGGCTGCAATGGGCTGATCATCTGTTATAATAATGTTTGAGAAATATGGATCTAAATTATTTAGTGGACACCAATTGTGATCTATTAGGAGTGCATAATGGCAACCTATTGATTTGCATGGGTACATAAATTGAAAAATGTGAATTTTAAGCACACAGAAGTGACTAAAAACATCACCCACCCCGTATTAATTTATTTGTGATCTAAGAGATTATATGTAAACATTTCTCTTATGAAAAGAGAGGGTAAAGAGTGCAACAAAGTATTTTGTAGAAAAATGTAGGTATAAATGTGTGTATCTTAATAGTCTCCATATGAATTTTGTAAATGCTATGGTGATAAAGGTGTTAAAAACTCAATTATTTATCACATTTTTTCACCTTTTTCTATCTTCCTTTCTGCTCAAAATATTTTATATCACACTTGAATCCTTTCCCTCCTTTCGCTCTATGACCTGCAAGGAGTGTTGGTCACTTACTGTTCTCCCATTGTGCCTGTTTCTTCTGAAGTAGAGGACAGACCCACCCTTTTTGTTACTGCTCCGTTTTGCAGTCCTGTCCAATTTTCTGCATTTCCTTACATGCCTAACCTGATTTTTTTTCTCTGTCTTGTCATGGTAGTGTCTTTCCCCATGCCCATCAAGCCTATTTTCCGCTCTTCCACTATTCCTCATCTTTTTCCCCAACACCACCACCCTGCTCACGTCATAGAGCTCCTAGGCTGTCCAAGTCTACCTCGTCCCCCCAACCTGCTGACCTCATAGAACACCTCTGCTGCACAAGCCCACCTCTCTTCACTGGCTCCACTCTCTTTCCATTCCACTTTTTGTCTCTACCCCTCCTCTGCTTGTCTGCTTGTAAACATTTTCAGCAGGCAACACCAACCACTGTGAAGTGCCTTGGCCATCTTTTTTCCTTTATTAAAGAGTGTTGTATTAATAAAACTGTAGTAATGTTGCTGTTACTTTGCACAGCTTTTCTCAATTTTTTGTTGTCTTTGACATTTTTTGAGAAATGTATTCTCTCCTTGGGTATGTCCTTTTGGCATACAGGTAATTTGAACTATGTGCAAAGTAGGAAAACGTAGGACTTTGAAAGCATGTAAGATGGAGGAAAACAATATAAAAATCGGAAAGGGAGATCAAGGAGACAAGAACTGTGGGCATACCAATTAGGGACATTTCTTTACTATTCGTTTTAGCAGACTTGGAAGAGAACACAGAAAGAGAAAACCAAGGGGCATATTTACAAGGGCTTTATCTCTGCTTTTTGGCTTTTAAAGCCAAAAAAGCGTAGATAAAACTATTGCCCTATTAACAAGAGGGTGCTAACATGCATTAGCGCATGTTAGCACCCTTTTACCCAACGCCTCCCTTTGCATCTCTAATGAGATGCAAAGTGGGCGTCACTGGGCAGGACAACCTTGTAAATATCGCTGATGTTCACATCGCGATATTTACAAGGCTGCCCCAGCATTTTAGCACACGTTATTTTTTGGAGAAAACCACTGTTTTCTCCAAAAATTAACGTCTGCTAAAATGCAGACTTACCTATCCCTAACATTGGGGTGGATTATGCTGATACGACCCTGTGGGTCGTATCAGCAAGGTTATCGCCGTTTTGCAGGGAACATCGCTGGAAAACCTGCGATGTTCCCTGCAAAACGGCGATAACCTCGCTATCTCTGGAATTGTTATCGCTCTGGAGAAACACGTTGTTAATAACGTGCTACCAGGGCGATAAATTCCAGAGATAGCCTGCGATAACAAAATTATCGCTAAGCACGGGCAGCGATAATTATCGCTGGCCGTTGATAATATGCCCGCAAATATGGAATGGTTTGGCTGATAGCCTGATGGGAATGGGATTTACAATGGATACGAGTCCCAGTGAGATGAAAGAGAAATCCAAATTTATCCCAAATTTACGTTTTGACTCTATAGACACATGTCATGAGGCTGTGATCAGGGACCTGAAGAGAAGGAGCAAAGGGACCAGCAAGTCTAGCAATTTTACACAATGGCAATCTTTGCAAGGTTTGATTGAAGATGAATATCTGGTAATCAAACCATCTGACAAAAGTGTCAATGTTGTAGATATGACAAAGAAGAGATGTACTTTGAAGAGTCAGAAAGCCAGTTTAATGATATTACATGCTATGTGAAAATTAACAAGGAGATCAGAAAGCGTATAACAAAACACTGGGAATGTGTACACACTGACATATTGATTTTGAGAGAGATGCCTGAACATCCTTAAATCACATATAAAAGAAGTTAATCACTTAAGGATACACTGTTACATAGTGCACTAGGAACACACCTTGAGAAGAGATCTCACTTTATAAGGATTTCACACATGTGGACATTGTAAGGCGTGTAACCATAGTAACAAAAAGAATGTGATGTGCCATACTCCAACAAATGTTGAACATTAAGAAATTCATCCCATGTGGAAGTGATTGTACTGTCTACATGCTGGCATGCTCATGTGGCTAATGGTACATTGGCAGTCCAATACATCCTGTAAAAAACGGATTTTAGAGCATATGCATGCGATTCAAAATAATAACAGTCACTATCAAGTATCACGCCATTATCATGAACAACACAGAAATCTCCTTGAACAGATACAATACTTTGGGATAGATGGGTTTCTAAGGAATCCTCAATGAGACAATAGGGACGCACACCCATGAGGCTAGATTTGAGGTACATTCTAAGTTTAGAAACTATCCAATATATGGAATTGAATTTTCGAAGAAGGAATGAGAGCACAATTTTAGATTATGTAAGAACCGCTGTACTCATTCTCATTGCAGAAAATGTTATTGTGTTTTTTCTGTGCATTCTTAGGTTGATTTATTCAGGTAGCAATATGACTTTTCTCATAGTTTTAACTAGGCCTGAGCAGTGAACTCTGCTCCCTTCGCAGAATTTTTTTGTGTTTTCTGCACTCCACACTCCGCGGAGTTCGCGAAGTGAAGAAAAAAGAGCAGAGTTTTTTCTCAATCGCACTTGCCAACAGTAAGTTGGCAAGCGCGAGCTGCCGCTCGGGTAGAATTTCTACCTGAGCGGCAGGAAGATCAGCGCGAATGGCAGTTCACACTGAACTCTGCCGCTTGCAGAACTCCGCTGAGATTTTTTTGTCACTTACGCAGAACTCTGCTAACTCTTCCCAGGCCTCGAATTTTAACTCTCACTGGAGCATGGGATAGGGAGCAACTTTCATCACTGTGTCTGCAACCCTGTGGGAACAGAACTGAGTTTATCTCTCAGTAATTGATATGGTAATATTTCTGATGTTAACAATGGACTGTTTATGGTCATTCATTTGAATATTTGCCCACTCGGGTTGAACTTGATGGACACAAAAAGGCATGTGCTAATTTAAATAGTCAAATAAAGGATGGTTTGTAATCTAATTTGTGGTGTTAAATTGAAGTGTCAGAACAACTGGTGGTGCTATTTTATGATACTTTAAACTGTGCTTTCCCACCACAATATTTGACCAGAAATGTGTTTGCAATGTAAATGTATTGAAATGTTCCAATCACTGAATTGATTATATTATTTGGTAATTTGATGAAGTTTTCAAGGATAGCAATGTTGTAAACTTGCAGAAAGAACAGCAAAATGGTACAACTATATCTGTATGATATTCACATTGACTGTTCAATGTTTATGTGTGTTGCTTCACTGCACTAGGTACTATGTCTGTATGGTGGCCACAACCACAAAGCACACATTGATTAAGGCATGAGCCGAAATGCATTGTTGTACTGACACCATTAAAGAATAAATGTGTCCCCCAGCAAATTAGGAGTGTGCTGGTTCTTTACTAAACATTTGTAGGAAACAGGACTACTGATTATCAGAATATTTGCTTCTGGGAGCACACGGCCGCCATCTCGTGGTCCCAAGGCTTAATGCATTTCTATATTATAAGGTATATTACATTACATGGTACAGCCTTTTATGTTGTTTGTCAGTGATGTTAAAGCTCGTTTTTCGCAGAAAAGAGGTCTAACTGCCAATTGTGTCTAATATTTCACAGTACTAAATTCATTTGCAGGATATTTTTCTTCCCTAATCAAAGACAAAAGACATTTCTCAATTCATTGTCAGACATATCTGAAGTTTCAGGACACGCAATGATTACTGAACCTATCCTGCTTAAACGCTCTAAATATTTCTAAAGAGTTCAACACTGAAACATTAGGAGTGAAAAAAAAGCAAGAAAATCAGACAATCAAAGAAATTTAAATCTAAAAAGAAAAAAAAGTTTAAACAGTGTTAAACATTCCAGATAAAGAAAAAAACATACAAAAAGGTTACAACATAATACAAAAGAAACAAAAATAATAATGTCCACAAGCATAGACCTTCTTAAAAACTACCTCTTCACACAGCAAATGGTGTTGTGTGGAAGATGTAGGGATGATTTCCCATAAAGGATTAGACTCACTTAGAGGCTGGAGGTCAAGCCAATGTTACTAAGCTCAGTGCACACAGACATAGGTTGGGCAACATGGCAGTTGTCCACCTTACAATGGTTGTATAATTAATAAAATTCAAATTTGATAAAAACACAGGCATTCACTTAAAAAAAGGGGAGAGGGAAATTATAGTTAGGTATGGAAATAAAACCATAGCTAACATAAAAATGCTGAAATGCACTGAGAATAACAACGTTTAAAGTGATGCCATACTTAGGTGACAAAGTCACACAAGAAATAACATTTAAAAAATGAACACTGAAGTTCACTATTTAATTTTAAGTGAGCTAACTATAACTTGCGTCCATCCCCATCATGCACCGCCGACGGCCTCATCACTTATGATGTGTTAAATTACATGGCATTTCACACGTCATCATTCTTAGTACATTTGAATTTTTTAAGCAACAATAATTGTAGTTCAATTTTTCAGAGTGTTCCATAAATTCTTTTTGCATTCCACTCCAGATTAAAATCAGATGATCATATATCATAACCAAGTTAACTTGGTCAGATATTTCTCACTACCTCCTTCCTAGGAAACTCCTTTTATGACCAGTCCCTCATTAAATCTGTATAGTTGTGGGGAAAAGGAGATGCTCAGAGTAGTCTATCATTTTATTTATTATTCTGATAATTAAATATGAATATATTATTATAGAAACAACATTTGATCAACTTCAAAAATATTTTAGTATGTTCCAAATCACCCATATTTTGCTATTTTAGAAAGTACTCACAAGCGTCAGTCCAACAGCATGTCTTATGGAAGAGTAGAGAGACACTACATCAATTGTACATAAGCAGTTTTCCTTTTGCCATGGGTTATTTGCCATGATTCTAAGTAAATCCTGTGTCCCTGGTTTACATATATGAATGTCCCCATTTGGTCTCCCAGTGTGAGATTCAGACCACTCAAGAGTGTTCTGCACATGCTATTCAACTAATTCTATCTTTGCAGCTCCTTGGGCCACATTCTGCCCAGCCATCAATGTATCGTGATCTACATAGACACCTACCACAACAAATATCACAGTGGGCATCACTTAAGGATATACTGTTGGTCACCTTAAATTAAGTCAAAGAAAATATTTCCTTCACAACTTTCCTAACATCTCTTGACTGACTCTAGTGAAGCCATCTTTTTCTTGCCTTTGTCTACGGAATCTTTAATGAAAGTCAGACACCGCAAAGCTCTGTGGGTATTTGTGTTTCAGAGAGGTATTTTCACATGTCTCTCTGAAATGCTGGCTTAGCATATTTCATCAGCATTCTGTTAGGATGAAATGAGCAATATAAATGCAATATGTTCTCTATGTATCTTAATTGAAGGTAATATATCAGGAAACTCTGGGCCATAAAGGCCCGCTCAGGATCATGAGGCGGCTTGCCCTCCAGTAAGAGGCAGCGGCATGAAGTTCACTCAATCTACTACTGTGAAGTAGAGTTTTCTGAAATAACGATCTGTTATTCTTGCACCTAATCATGTAATTTAGCTAGTGACACCCGTTTAAAGCACTATTTTATGCAGATTTTATAGGTAATGAAGTGATTGGCATAATGGGTATGTGCTCGAAAGTAGCCTTAATTTACCAATGCATATGTTAAAAGGCACTGTTTACATAAAATGTCTTCATTTTGACACTGAGAATTAATGCTCGTTCCTGGATGGACTATTCAGCTATCCTTGGTTTGAAGCGCACTCTGTACACAGCAAAAATGACAACGAAAATGAACAAATCTCACTGTAAAAATGTAACATCTGAAGCTAGGGGTCAACAAATCAGACCGCAATGTATGACTCATGTTCTTCACCGAAGCAAAGACGTCTAAAGTTCTGAACAAACAACAAACAATGCTCCAGTGGCTCTCAGACTGTGTGCATAGCAATTATTTGTGAAACGTTGGTGCTGCTGTTAGAAATCTCGGATTTGATGTGCCATGCATGCCAGCACAAGGCTCCACGTTCTCCCAGAAGGAGCAATTTGACTCAGACAATAATATCTTACAATTGCTTGCTGAGAGTCAGGCGTGTGTAAAACCCCACTAACAATATAACTGAAAGACAAGAAGGCAACACGAACAGGCATAGAGCGTGAGAGCGAAGCAGAACAACTGAGCGTGACTTGGGTGTTTGCTCATTCTATTGTTGTGGTTATGTGTGTTCGTGTGCACGTGCGTGCATGCATGCATGCTTGTGTGTGGACCTTTATTGTTTAAGAATATTCTGGCTGCTTCTATGCTTGCAAATGTGCTCCAAGACATTTCTGGGCGTTAAAAGTCAGGAGTCATTCCACAGCACTGTAATTGCATGTTTCTGCTTTTGCAATCATAAAATAAAAAAGGTGGCGTTTTGAGATATGATCGTTAAGTTAAAGCACGGTTTTGGCAGACAGCATACTAACCACCCGGATGTATCTTAAGTGCTAACTTTGAACTCGAAATCAGGACAATGCAATCTGTATTAAACTATATTTAAAAAAAATAACTATGTGACACTTGACCATAATTCATAGGGAAAGATATTACCTTATACACGCTTTATGAAACAATCATTTAGGTTTGGCACAAGAAAAAGCGTTGGGCCAGATTTACAAACATTTTGCACTGTGCTTGTATCACAAAAGTAATGCAAGCCAGTACAAAATGGTATTTTGTTATTTACTTTCCAGCACAAACCCTGTTTTACTCTGGAAATTGCCTAAAAGTAAAGCAAAGCAGCACCTGGCGTCAAGGAGACGTTACATGGGTGTTACATGGACGTAGTCATGCAACCTCCCATGCTTTGTGACACGCAACCATATCTACCAAATATTTAGGAGCGGTTTTTGCATAAAAAATAAACACCACTGGAAAGCACGCGTTAAATCCAGAAATATTTTAATCTCTCCTGTCTTTTCCGACTTTTCAGGTGTGCTGCACGGTACAGCACACATACAAAGTAAGAAAAGTTTAAATGTTGTCTAGGCATTGTATTTTGTACTGGAAGATACCAGTGCAAAATCAATGTGAGACTCATGCACACACCCTTGCACTATTGCGCAGAGGTGTATGAGTGGCGCTTTGCAGCAAAATTCTGCACCCGTGCCAAGGAGATTGCCAGAGAGAGGCAAATCTCTATAGATATTGGGCTCTCCTGCTTTCTCCTTCTCACACAACGCAGTGAAGTATTTTTAGCTGCTGTGCTGCATAGCATGAAAATTAAATAAATCTGACACTTAGTGCCACATTTCTAATTTGTCATGCAACACAGTGCAGCAACCAAATTTACTGTGCTGTGATGCACAAGGGAGGACACAGCACAGAGCCAAATTTACTAAGATTGGCCTACTGCTGGTGCCATTTCCTCTGCTGATGCACTAACAGCCTGCCTTGTGCAACGCACACTCATAGTGTAGAGGCAGTGGTATATCTGGGCGTTTTGCAGCCCACGGCGGTCCCAGCCTGTGCCGCCCCAAGGCAGCCGTAAGAGCAGGGAGGTGCTGATGAACGAATCCTGTGTTTGCCGCTCCACGGCCGCAAGTAGGAGTGGTGGGGTGCTGGCAAACGAATACTGTGTTTGCCTCCCCGCGCGGCATCAGGTAAGTTTGGGGTTGGAGGCTACGCCACTGTGTAGAACAGAGTGTGCGCGGTCTATCATAGAATTTTTAATAGAAGCATATACTTCCATTAAAGATTCCTATGCCTTGACAAACTCAGAAGAACCCCACAGATTGGATGCGTGTTGTGCAGCATGTAATGGGTGTATGATTTTTTGGGGGGAACAAACATATATCCCTTTGGTAACATCTCCTTCAAGAAGGCATCGGTTTTTGATACAAAACACAGTCTGGCTATTATAGTAGATTGGACTTTGAGTCAAAACCTGTCAGTATTTGCGCCGAACTGCTCCAGTAATGCCACAGTGACATCCTCTTAACCCAGAGCAATATTAGGCAGTACAAAATTGTTTTTGGGCTGAAAAGAACTCCTTACAGTGCAAAACACATTTTGAGCTGGATAGCAAATACCCTTACAAAGCTTTTGGTAGCTTTGCATCGCTTTGTGAAGTTGCAAAAGTTCATTAAATAAGGGCCCTTATGTCATAACCATCAACAGAGAGAGGATTTGGGCCATCCCCCTTCAGCTCCTTCACCTGCGTCTTGTCTTACTCTGACTGTCCTTATTGACAACACATCTCTTTTTTCATTCATTTCCCCCCATTTCCCCTCCATCTGTCCCTCCCTTCTTTTACTTCCCTCATGCGTTATGTGCATGCTTCCTTTAAAATAGCACAGCACTCTGTCCGAAGTTTGCAATGTGGACCTAGATCCCTTTATGTATAAATTCTATTTATTTACTTTAAGCCACTGTGCCATTTGCTTATACACATCTGAACGCCTACAACCGCAGGGGCCATTAGCGATCAGCAGATATGAAAGTTCAGTGTTTAGACAGCTTATCACCTACTACAACCCATAGGCCGGCAGTTTTGATGAGTCAATTTAGCAATAAAACACAGTAATCACCAAAAATACCCCTCCCCATATTCCTTCACAGGGTACAGTTAAGTGGGTGGGCATATGGAAATAACCTGTAAAAAGTTTGAATGGTAATTAATAGGGCTGCATAGGGTTGTCTGAGCAAAAGGTCAGGCACATCAGTTCGTTGTATTCAGAGGAAAGGATGCGGATAAGTAGTGCCCATTGATCAGGGTAGGTGTTGCTTTTCTGTTCTAGGGCTAGGGACAGTTTTTCTATGCTCAGTATAAACGGTAGCTTGTGTAGCCAGGATGAGTAAACCAGGTTAATTTTTGTGTCCCAAAATTTGAGGAGTACCTTGTGTACCTCTCCCAGTGCAAGTGCCATTTGTTTCGCTCTATGCGTTTGAAGTGGGAACGTATGAGGATCGGGCAGGCCTTGAATAGTGTTGGCAGGAAACCTTGGAATTGAAGTGTCAAAGTCATGGAGAATTTGTTTCCAAAAATGAGTGAGCTTTGAGCACTGCCGTAGGAGGTGTAGTAGCGTACTTGTCCCACCACAACTGCTCCAACATTCCTTGGAGTGCCCAGGGTTTCAAGTGCAGAGCTACGCTGGGGTCAGGTACCAGTATGATATTATCTTATAAGCTGTCTCAGTGCTAGACATATTATGAGCTGTATGCCGAGTTCTATAAAAGATTCCTTCCCATCCGGCATCAAAAAGCGTCCTGCCTAATTCAACCTCCCATCTCAATTAACCTGTGGTTATAGTGAATATCCCTCCTTGGCCCTACAAGGTGTATAACTCAGTGATGAAGTGTTTGTTGTCTTTCTTGAGGATTAGCCATTTTTTGACTGGCGTGAGTGGCCTTTCAGCGAATGGCTGAATAGAGGGCTGCATCACCCAATGTCAAACTTGTAGGTATCGGATGCGATTGGTCTAATCAAGACCATAGTCAGAATTTAGTTGTTCGAAGGGGATTATGATCCCTTGAGGGTCAAACATGCAACAAATTTGTTTAAATCCACTCTCCTGCCACCATCGCAATCTGTCTATTTGCATCCCTGGAGTGAAGTCTGGGTTGGTTACGATTGCGGTCATTGAAGAAGAAAAGGAAGTCAAATCGACTTTAAGTGCTACTGTGCCTCAAACCCAGGAGTAGAGACCCCAGGCCCTTTGTTTCTGAGGAAGCCAGGGTTCCTTCCAAATTGGAGAGCCCTCCACCACCTGCTCCATGAAGCACCAGTGCTTCTCACTGAATGGGTGACTCCATTCAACCAGGAAATGCAATTGGGAGGCCTGATAGTATAGCATTAGAAAGGGTACTGTAAGTCCCTCTTCATGCATTGGGCGAGATATGAGCTGTTTTTGAAGGCATGCCTTTTTTCCCTTCCAAGCGCGTGTTTTGGAGGTGTCAGTGGAAGGGTCTGAAAGAGATAGAGAATATAAGGGGCAATAAACCTTTTAATTGGTACCACTCTACTGAGCCATGAAAGGTGTATTATGGACTACTTATAATTTGTGTGGTGAGGGCTGAAGTTTAGTATAATGGTTTTAGGGATGGAATGAGCAAGTTTAGTCCCTATGTAAGGGATAAAGTCTGCCGCCCAATAAAATGGAAATTTGTAGCACAATTAGTTTTCATATTATGGGGTAACTGATAAATTAAGTGTTGGACTTGGCCCTTTTTAGCTAAAGTTCCCTAAATGTTTTGCCTTTCCCCTCAACCTTTTTTCTGACATGGTGTTGCCAACTTAGATGCTTTGGGCACTTTGCCACTGCTGATCAGTGTCAAAGTGTAAGTGCTCCCTGTATATTATGGTAATTGGTTGTCCATAATTGGTATATTTGTTTTACTAGTAAAGTCCCTAGTTAAGTGCACTATGTGTGCCAAGGCTGGTAACACAAATGCTACTAGTCGGCCTGCAGCACTAATTGTACCACCCACACCAGTAGCCTTAAACAGAGAACTCAGGCCTGCCACCGCAGTGCCTGTGCACAGTTTGTTAAACTGCCTTGTTGTCCTGACAAGTGCACCCACTTGCCAGGCCTTACCCTTCCCTTTTTATGCACATCAGACACCCCTATGGTAGGTCCAAGGTACCCCCTGGGCATGGTGCAGTGTATGCGAAAGGTAGGACATGTACTAAGGTGTGTACCATGTCCTGACAGTGAAATACTCTTCATTTCGTTTTTCACTGTTGCAAGGCCATCTTGCCCATAGTACAGAATGGGGGAGGCTGTATACTATGTTTCCAGCCTATCTTTCCATAGGCTTAAGATGGAGAGGTGAAGTTTAGTGTGCCTGAACTCACAATTTAATACCACATCTTTTTGTGAAGGTGTGTTTTTGCATTGTGTGTTTAGAAACCACTCTTTTAGAAGTGGCTGGGTTTTTGTGTTTTAACATTTCTGTATGTCTCTGCCTGATTATGGATTGACTGACTGGATTTGAATGTGATAGGCTCTGGGGAATGTCTTGACCCAGGGGAGGAGGTGAGACAGCAACAGGCTGAGCTGCATCTGGAGTGTAGGGGGGAGGAGTAGCCCCTGGAGGTGAAGAGGCCTGGGCTGCTGCCATAAAACAATGGCTCCATTTCCTGCTGAGTGATTAAGGATCCAGACCCCCACTATCAAGTGAAGAAGGTGTCACTGGCAGGGAGACACCCAGAACTGGTTTGGACAGGGATCAGTGGCCCCCTGAACACAAAGATGTCAAAATACATTTAGGGTTATAACTATGAGAGCTGACACCCCTGAACTTTGGGATGGAACTGTTCAAGACTGTAAAGGATTGAAACTACAAAATGGTCAAGAAGAACCTCTGTTAAGGAAGAAACAGCTGAAGAGACTGAAGGAAAGGACTGACCCTTGCTGTGTGTTCTGGGGCTGGCCTGCAGTTTGCTGATTTAACCAAGGAGAGGCTAAAGGAACTTTGCTGTGTGCTTTGTCCCCCTGCTTGAAAGGACTTTGCTGTGTCCTGTGTCCTGAAGTAACTTATCCCCAAGGGCCAGAGGAGAGCTGGCTCCCTGTTGCGGAAACAAAGGAACACAAAAGTTTCCAGGAGAGTCTCAGCGACGCTGTGTGCTTGTGCTTTTTGCAGCCTGAGACCCTCGTAAGGAGTGCCCTGTGATCGTGGGCCCCTGGTGTCCAAGCGAGGCTCAGCGACACTGTGTGCCTATGCTTTTTGCAGCCTGAACCCTTCATGAGGATCGTCCTGTTATCGTGTGCACCAGAATCCAAGTGAGTCTCAGCGACACTGTGTGCGTGTGCTTGGTGCAGCCTGAGACCTTCATGAGGAATGCCTTGTTATCGGGCACCCGGAATCCAAGTGAGTCTCAGCAACGCTGTGTGTGTGTTCTTCGTGCACCCGAAGCTCAAGGGAGTCTCAGCGACGCTGTGTGCATGTGCCCTGTGGCAGCCTGAGATCTTCGTAGCAGTAGCGGCCTGGACCGGCAGTCCCGGAGAAGCTGAGTGGCTGGTCCGAGCCTGCCGTTGCCAATTCAGAGATTGCATCGGAGGCCCAAGTCGCTGGAAGAGGAGAGGTCGCACCCCCCAGGTAACGTGTGTCGACGCCTGGGGTGGGGTGCGGGCTCATTCTGGCAGCACGAGCCTCTGCTTTGGCTCGTATTCTGGCCCGCACTGGCCAAGGGAGTGGCAGCACCAGGGCCAGAGTGCGGAGCTGCACTTTTTGTTATACCATACCCGTGTTGGGGGCAACTGTTAACAGAGGCTAACTGCGAGTCAGCACGAGCGGCAGAGAGACCGCCTAAGGCACCGTGAACGGTACTGGAGTGTATTACGCATTACTTTATTTCTGCATAACGGAGTACCTGATTGTTGTATTACACATTGCATCATTTCTGCATAACAAACTACCTGATTAGTGTATTACGCATTACATTATTCCTGCATAATGAACTGCTTGATTAGTGTATTACGCATGGCATTATTTTTACATAACGGACAACCTGATTGTCGTATGACGCATTGCATTGTTTCTGCATAACAAACTACCTGATTGGCGTATTACGATTTGCATTATTCTTGCATAACAAACTACCTGATTAGTGTATTACGCATTGCATTATTTCTGCATAACAAAGTACCTGGTTGTTTTGTTACCCATTGCATTATTTCTACATTGCAAAGAGCCTGATTGTTGCGTTACGCATTGCACTATTTTTAGATAGCACAGTGCTTCATTGTTGCGTTACGCATTGCATTACTTTTCCATTGCAAAGTGTCTGATTCTAGCATTACATACTGCATAACATTGTATTAAGGCTACACTGGAATGTTTAGAAGTGCTCATTAATATCACTCGAACTTACAAGGGCTGGCTGGCCTAATAACCGGCTAGGTGAAATATTACAAATACGCATATGTTGGATTTTTATCGTGTGGTCTCATCGTATATCTTTCTATATAAACATATACTTATTTTTTATGAAACTTGTGTGGAGTCCATTTGTGGTGTCATCATTGGGTTACAGAGAGCGGGGTTGCAAATACTTTACACATTTGCCTTGGAGATAAGCCTGGCTGTCCGTGCCTAGCTACCGAGGGAGTGAGCAGGGGCTATCTGAGAAGGTGTTCTTCCTTTCCCTGACTTAGAAGCAAGGGTCCCTATTTGGCCGTAGGTACCTACCTCAGCCAACTAGACACCCCCAGTTCTAACATTAAGTATCTGGGATTTTTGCATATTGACTAACCGGAGATGTTCCCAAAGTTTTGAAGCTCAGTGACCAGAGATGGAAGAGACGTCAATGGCCAGAATCACGTTACCGCCGAATTAAATACCAGAGATATCTGGATGGGACGAAAGACTTTGGGTTAGGGGTTCCATGTATATGGTGAAAGGAGGGGGGAACGAACATCCTTGACACATACCTCGTTGGACAGGAAAAGGTTGAGCTGAAACATCGTTAACACAAACTGTATCCCTAGGTGTGCTGTATATACTACGTACCCAGCTTCTGAACTGATCACCAAAACCAAAGAGCTCCAGAATCCTAAAGAGATAGGGCCAAAGGACACTGTCAAACACCTTCTCAGTGTCTATTGAAAGCAAAAGGGTCTCATTTTGTGTTCAAGTAGTTTTGTCCAGCAAATGAAAAACATGCCTAATATTATCTCCACATTGTCGCACGGGTATCAAAGCTTCTTGGTCTCACTCAATTATCCCTGGCTTCATGGGGTTAAGGCGGAGGGCCAGGATACTAGGGAATATTTTAGTGTCTATTTTTAGAAGAGATATGGGTTTGTAGGAACCACAAAGCACTGGGTCCTTATTGGACTTAGGTATACTGAAATCGAGGCTTCCAACATGGAAGCGGTAAGGGAGCCAGTGGTGTCTAAAGAGTTAAACAGGCGTGTAAGGACCAGAGCTTGTTCGGGCCAAAACGTTGTATAAAAACTGTGCAGGGAAGCCATCGGGCCAAGAGATTTAATCAGTTTCAAGCAAGAGATGACTGAGGCTACATCCTCAATATGAAATATGAATAGGTTTATCTAGCAAGTCTGCGCCATGGAGTAGATGGGTTGTCTATGGGAAGGTTGTCATACTCAGTGGGAGCATAATCCGATGCTGTGTAAAGGGTGCTATGATTTCTTTTTATATCAGATGCAATTTGTGGGTCTGTATGCGCATCTGATGACAGGCAGGTTTGAATCACTTGGACCGATCCAGCATCAGTTTTAGTTTGTAATTGGTGCACAAGCATCTTACCACAACGGCTTTTAGCCAAATAAAACTTATGTTTAAGACGGACCAATGCATATTCTGCATGGCCAAGATCAAGTCTTTTGAGAAGTAAGCATGATTTATTCAGCTCTCCCCCAAACCCGGGGCACCCGTGCACACTCATGAATGGCCTCAAGTTCTATGACTTTCTGTGCAAGAATCTGCTGCTTCTTCTTGCGGGTTGTATATTTTCAGATGCCGCAATGATAATACATTTCCCACGGACCATGAATTTTAAAGCATAGAGGGAAGATAGAGGTGTATGTTCATTATCATTATCATTAGCTTGGAGCTAGTGTGTGATTGTCTGAAGTATGGACAAAATCATGGAGGGGGTTTGAAAGAGACACTCGCTAAGGAGCCAGCGCAAGGTCTTTTTCATAGCTCGTGTCTAAGCCTGCAACCAGGCTTAGGGGAACATATTCAGAAAGTGATCTAGGTGCAAAGAGTTGCATACTAGGGTCTGGAAGGCTGTGGTTGTCAGGAAATGGTCAATCCGGGTGTATTTTAGGAAGCGAAGTCTGTCAGACTTCACGCAAGCTGCAGTCAGACAGCCATCAGAGCCCCAGTGCAGAAAATGCACCGGCCTAGTCAGAGCGCCAACTAAAGTGATCCTAGACATTGTACATCACAAGGTTCAGACCCTCCACCTACCAAATATAGCAGCATTGGTGTTATGCAGGACCGGAATGAGGGTGTTTGTGAGGAAAGTTTCTTCGTTTTCATTAGGAACATATATGTTGGCAAGGGTGAAGTGAAAAGTGCCTATATGAAATCCTTTGAGCTCAGCTACTTTGGTCAAAATTTCTCCTCGAAAGCTCTGTTAGATAAGTATGGCCTACCACATGTTTAGATGAGGTAGATAGACGAAAGCTGGGGAGGAAACTGTTTTGATTACATGTGCTGAATATCTTTATGTAATAAGTGTGTCTCTTGCAAAAGCCAAATGCAGCTACTGGAGCATTCTAAAAGGTACAGGACCTCCTTTCATTTCATAGGATTATTGAGGCCTCTAACATTAAGTTAAGGCTTGTTATTTTAATCTCTAGGAAATGTAATCATCAGAAGGGTGAAGTAGATCTGTGAGCAGGGCCTCCAAGAATCACATGGACAACCTTCAAGCACGAGGAAGGCGGTCTGACTAGGGACATGGGTGGAGAAATTGTGACCAGGAATAAGAACCCCCAGTTAACATGGTCTAAAAGAAACTTCAGAAACATCAGAGACATCAAAAACAGAATAACATATTGAAATATTCCATTGTCAATAGTAGGCTACCTTACGGGGAAGCCATGGTTCGAAAAGGCACAAATCCTGATTCACACAATGAAAGGACGCTCCCCACCAGCACAGGCCATTATTGAAAGATGGGCCGAGGCAGCAGAGTGTAGCCTGAGGGCAAACATTGTACACTTTCCTCAGGTGACTGCCCTGTCTGTGCCCGAAGCCAATTTGTCCAGCACTGCTCGGTGCTCTTGTGCATGTTTCTCTGGGCCAGGGTGGGGGTGTTGTGTGTGCTTCCTCTCTTTCTGTCAAGATGATGATTGGGTGGAGACCCACAGGGGGATCCAGCTCCAGACTGGGAGGTAGTCTCCTCAGGTAGACCTAGAACATGCAGGCCTCCCCCAAAGTTTTGCGAGGGTGAAGCTACTCCTCCCAATGGAAGACCAAGCGGAAGCAGTGTCCTCAGCAATAAGACACTTCTTTGCAGCGTAGGAAGTTTGTGATCAGTTTGACCTGTGGTGTTGGAGGGCAAGAAGGGAGACTTCTTGATAGAAACCAATTGCATGGCTGCAGAAGTGGACGGGCTGTTTAGAAATGGCTGCTTTCACTATATCCTCTTTTATTTGGAAGATGTGCACACAAGCCAAAATTGTCAGCAGCCTAGTTGCGGGTCATTTGTGACGTCTGACCAGGTGAATGCTACTGAGCTATAGCTCAGCATTTTCATTCCAATCCAGAACAGAGAAGAAAAGAGCTTGAGTGTACCCTCAAATGTCTTAGCCTTCAGTGCCCGCAGGGACCCCCCTGAGTCTGAAATTATTAAGGCAGGATCTATTTTTGAGGTCCTCTGTCTGGGCTCTGAGTTTTTCCTGCTGTTTATTGAGGTGGATAATTTCTTTGTGCAGCATTTCCACTTCTTCTCCTCTTGATGTTTCGTTATCCTCTAGAGAAGATACCTTATCCCCTACTGAGGACAAGTGTCATCTCACGTCTCGCATATCCTGGGATAGGTCTGTTTTAGGACAGGCCTGAGCGTAGTTCGCCGAGTTTTGCTATGCGTAACTCTGTGAAGTGACAAAAAACTCACGCTGGTTTTTTCTGCCACTCGGGTAAAAATTCTTCCCGAGCTGCAGCTCGCACTTGCGAACTTACCGTTCACAAGCACAAGCAGGGAAAAAACTCTGCTGCACTACGCGGAGTGGAGTTTTCTGCACTCTGTAAGCTCCGTGGAACGCGGAGTGCAGAAAACTCAGCAAACTCCGCGAACCGAGCGGAGTTCACTGCCCAAGCCTATTTTAGGGGGCTGAATGTCCGACTTCAGTGACACAAAAAGAGAGGTTAGGAACCCCTTGGTCACTGGTGCTTCATCTGAGTCAGGGCTCCCTTCAGATTCAGAATGAGTGTGGGATGGGGAGCTGTATGCTGAGTTCTTTGCAGAGGCTGGTGTAAATCGGGTGAGCATCTCTCAGACCGATGGATCCCACTTGATCTTTGATGTCATCATCGAGGAGCTGACACGAGGAGCATGTGTTTATGATGTCTGTTTCCATATTTTCAGGGTGACCCAATGCACAACCTCTGTATTTGATGGAGCTTGTTTGCTAGAATAAAGGGATGTTCTCTCCCTAATTCAAAAGGATTAATAGGACAATGCGGGCCACTCTGAGGTTCGGTAAGCAGGAGGCATCCCGTATGTTGCTGCAGGGAAAGGGGTGCGAGCCCCCACATACCCAGGAGGAACCACTTCTAGCCATGATTGGGCCCTGGGATAAATGGGAGAGTACAGGGAATGTGGGTTTTCTGGATTACAAACTGTGCAGCCTCAGGGTCTCAGGACCCCGATGGCCTATCGAATCGGTATGCCCTTGAACCACCAGAACAGAACCAGCATCGGACGGACGTTGTAGAAATGTGATCCTCTGCTCAGGGGACCAGTGCCATAATTCTGCGCTAGGCCAAAGTGGGGGGAGTTCGGAGAGACCCGTTTTTTTTCCCAGGCCGGGCCCACTCTGCCATGGGCCCATTGCGCCTGCCAGTCAGCCGTCCAGGGACCTCCAGGAAAGACCAGGAGGCTGGGGTCCACAGGGGAGACAGGATCCCATCCCTGGTGTGATGCTTATGTTGATGTGGGTTGTGGCACAGGTACAGGTACCCCACCCAAAGGGAGAGATGTCAGAATGATGCAGTGCCCACTCGAATATATGACGTTACATCTCAACTACCATTACATTGCATGACTTTACAATGCATGCCATTACAATGCATTTTTAAAAACTACCATTACAACGCATTCAATTAAATGTATACCATTACAACGCATACCATTACAACGCATAATACTTTTAGGGCAACAGTAGGGTAAGTGTTGGATAGTGTAGGGGAAACAATTACTAGTCCCACTTCAGTGAGTGCAACAGTAGGGAAAGTGTTGGATAGTGTAGGGGTAAAAATTACTATTCCCATGTACCCCAAATCCCATACCCACCCTAATACAAATAAATCTCCATTACTTACCTTATAATGCATTGTAATGGCATGAATTGTAGTGACATGCGTTGTAATGGCATGCATTGTAATGGCATGCGATGTAAAGGGAGTTGCGTTGTAACAGTTGTGTTGTAAAGATAGGTCATTGTAATGACTGCGTTGTAATGGATGTTTCCTGCCCACTCCTGCAGCCAAGATCTTGAGAGATGGACAGAGAGGAGGCAGAGAGAGGGGGCCCAACAAGGAAGGTGGGATCCCCAACAGATTCCCAGGGGAGAGCGCATGGATTAAGGCAAAGGGAGTGCTGAAGTAGACCACAATTCCCCAAAGACAGTGCTAGCAGACAGTGTGATGGTTCCCTACTAGTTTCTGCATTGCTGTAGTCAGGCCCAATGTAGTCCAGAGTGACAGGCCTATACTGCAGTGCAGTGAGCTCCCCCTCTCCTCCCCGAGATCCGCGGCTCAGCACTGTGTCAAAGGCAACTGACTCAAGCAATCAGATCAAATATATGGGGAAGAGGGTGTCAGAATATCAAGGGCCCGTCACACCTCTGCAGACCCCGCTGATGCCCCCTGTGAAGTCGTCCCTCTAGGATTGTGTCTCAGGTAGAGAATGTTGGTCTCTGGATGGGGCTGCCTCAGGAGTCAGTTTGCCACAGTTGAGCTGTAACACAGGGCCAGGTGACACTAGGCAACCTCTTGCCAGCAGACAGTGTCAGCCAAGGGTCTTCTTTGGATTGTGGGCCATGTGCGTGGGGGCTTCTGAGCCAATGTCATGCTGCAGATGATAGAGTCAGGTGGTGAACGCGGGTCTGTACCTCCAAGCTTAGGCGGCCGTCATCTTGGCTCATATGCCATCCAGTAGCCTAGTCACCGCCGGAGCCTTGTGCACAGCCCAGCGTGGTATCACAACCCCAAGCTCAATGCCGCCAGTCACCGGGTGTCCATTGAGGCTGGTTCATATGTTTTTGTCGGCCAGGAGCCCCTCCGGGTGCTGTTGATGCAGATCTGGGTGGTGGAGAGGCGAGAGGCATGTGCTACTCCACTGCCACCTTCACCACACTACCCCAACCAAGTTCCCTTTAAAAGGATTTTCCTGAAACTGTATGTTGAAACGAAAACCCTTTTCTTTTTTGGGTTACCTATTTAGTCATGCACATATGCTCTCCTCTGCATCCTAACAAGGGATTCTCTTGATGTATTTGTCTAAAACATAGATACATGGTAAACAATCTTAGCTAAGGAGGCAGTTTTCCTCGCGGTCAGTGAAGTTTGTGTTTTAGAACAGAGTTAAATGCCTCTGCTGCCCTTTCTATCAGAAAGAGGCTTTGAAAGCTCAAGTAAGAGCAAAATAATTGTAAACTGACCCCCTGTTCCTGACACCCACACAGATTTTAGCAGATGAACCTGTAAGTGTGTTAGGGTAGACTATGGGTGAGGTTTGTGTGAGGTGGAAACAGGTAGAGGGGTGGCCTTTGAAATATCAACGGGTAATTTTAATTTCTGGTTTTTGTTTGTTGTATTACAAACATAATGTGATATGATATGACATGATATGATATAATATGATATGAGATATTTTTGGGTCTGCAATTGTACTATTTCAGTCTGCGTGGGTCCAGTTATGCAGCAGCTGCCAGCACAGGTATGTGCGGTGGGGCGGTGGGGCAGTGCAGGGCGCAGCACAAGGGGAAGCCAACAGATGACAGAATAGGTATTATTAGTTTATTTAATTATACTTATTCCAGCACCTGTCAGCTTCTCCATACTCTGCCCCGCCCTACCACCGCACCGCATTTACCTGTGCCAGCCGCCACTGTAGTTATGGGCAGAGGGTGTGTGATAAGGAGTTGTGAGTCAGTCAGATTCAGATTGTCATTTGTTCTGGGCACCTTCCAGGGAAGCTCCAAGTTATCATTTTTAAATAGTTATTTAAGCATCTCATTACTTATGTATTGCCAAATCCGTAGCACTTTTTTCCAAATTGCTTCCAATTAAAACCTCAAACATTTCTTCAAAATACCCCTCAATCTCGTTGGTCTGCTATTAAAGAGATGGTGCCTTTGTTCTAACTATATTTTTGGATGATTTCAAAACCACATTGGTCCCCTGCTGTTAGAGGAAAGGCACCATTAAACTCTTTTTTCTTCTTTTTTTTAAAGAAATACTTCAGTATTCAGTTGACAATTGGGACAAACATGCTCATGCTGTCTGTCTTCGATGGAAACACTGAGCTCAACCTGAAGGAACACATACAGGCTCTATCTCATTTCACTTCCTCTCTCCTTTTAGCTCAGCAGGAGGAGAATGAGAATCTGACTATCGGCTCGGTGACTCTGGGGAGCGGACTTTGAGTGCTAAGAGTGTAGGGTGATCAGATTTTGAGAAGAAAAAAGCCAAGACAGATCAGACATAAAAGTAGGACTAAAGTCTTTAGCCTTAATTATAACTGGCCTGTCCCGATTTTTGCTTGGTGGGGCAGCGTATATAATATGGCCATACATTTACAAGCTATGCTTACATAACATTAGCTATGGCATCACCTTTGCCCGGACCCCCCCCCCCCCCGCACCCCCCCCCGCCCTCCTCCCCACTCTCTCTCCCCACTGCAGTAGCATGCATTCAGCCGATATCCTCCTGCGCCGCCTGAAACAGACAAATTACTTAACCAGCGCACACCTTTCACTCATTGGGGCAGATTTATGAGCCCCATGCACCACTTTTGCGTCACTTTTCCCATGTTAAAAGTGACGCAAAAGTGGCGCAAGGGGCTCATAAATCTGCCCCATTCTTTGCAGGTTGGCTTGACCTTGCCATAAAAACCGGGACATGTATTCAAATTTAAGAGAAGCGTCTGGACACCGGGACAGTACGATGAACACCGGGACAACCCCGGGGAAACCGCGATGTCTGGTCACCCTATAAGACCGGGATACAGTCTCTAGAGATTGTTTACCCCCTAGAATGCACAGCCAGAGAAGGAAAAATGTACATTGCTGCCAAGGGGGTAACATTTCATGTGTGACACATAATTCCAGGACTTTATACAACTTTTTAATCTGGGAATTTTCACCTCAACTGTAGGTCCCCTAACTTATCTTGATGTTCGCTAAAAAGTCAGGACCAGCAGTGCTGCACTTGGCATGTGACCACTTGTCAAGGTTCAAATTCCTAAAACTCCCTGCAAGTCCTGAGTAAATTTGTCTAGGATTCATAGAACAGCAAGAAATCAAAACAATCATTTTATTGACAGGAGTAATACAAGAAAAGCACAAACACATAAACCTATAGTGTTACGATTACTTAATAACAAACTGATTCTAAACAATGTGCACTAGATTATGATGACAACGAGTTAGGTGGAGCAGTATTGCCGTATGAAAATTTCACTCCTCCTTATTCAGAGTGAGTCGCTGGTCCCCATCTGGCTGCAACACCAGATCTAATTTAACAGGGTGGTAATTCAACTTAGAAAAATCACATTAGGTTCATTTCTTCATATGAGAGAGAAACATGAAATGTTTCCACCTGCCAGAACTTAGCATCTACTACCCTCTTCCCTCTCTTATGCCCCACAACACCCAACAATGTCACCGCACGCAGAGTCCGAAACATACTTTACTAACACTTGAGAGTAGATGGTAAATGTATGTGTTAAACCTCACAGAGTTGGACATTTTATGTGCTTTTACGTTCAATAACTCATGTCCCACACAGCAATTCCCCATTCAATAGGGTTTAACTCATAATTGTACAGTAGTGGTGTGGTGTTATCAGACATTTTTTGTGTGAAGATATATCACCCCCCCAGTACTATGCAACTTGTAATGAGACCTTTGTTGTTTGTAGACCATATGTTTTGCCAAAAGAAGATCAAATATAAAAATATGCAGTTTAAACAAATTCTTCCTAACTGTGGAACATCAGTCTGTGTTAATTGCTTGTGTTACAGATTACTGAGAAACACCCTGGGCAATATGACTGAAAACCGATCACAGACATTTTATAGAAATGAAACAGAAGTTTTTGTACATCAACAAACTCCAAAACTAGGGCTGAGCCCCCCACAAGCTGCACTTGGCACGCCTTCTTTCACACTCTAACTGCTGGGGTGCAATGTTCAATATTCTGTGGCAATGCCCTAGGCTCTCCAATTACTGGACCAAATATGGAATCAAGAAGTAACTGTCCTATCCTCAGAAATTCAAAAGTAGGTACATGCACATGTGACTCACAAAACCTGACAAACTAGGAATGAAAATGGCTTATCGCCACAAAATAGGGGACCTCATTTACAAGCTGGTGCAGCGCAGTGTGCATGCCCATATTTACAAGGCCATGTAAAGTCACCCTCAGTGACTTTCAATGGCCTTGCAAATATGGGCCCCTTTCACGCAATACTCTGCATGAAAGGGTCATTCTGTGGGTGTTGCTGTGGGTGTTCCTACGCGACATCCATGGAACGCTGACACATTTCCAGATTTACAAAGTGTTGTAAACCTAGAAATGCATCAAAATCCTATGCCTCCCCAGAGGAGGTGTAGGAGTGGCGCAATGAGGAGAAATACTTTCTATTTCTCCTCCTTTTTTCCTCTTTCTATGCGTGCTGCAGTGCCATCAATTACTAACTTTGTGCAGGAAGGTGTCACTTTGTAGTAAATTAGGCCCTCTGTATCTTACAACACTGGCGACCTCAGGCTACACCAACATTGTCAGAATGACTTATGGAACTCTCCCGAATAGCCTGCTATGAGCCATTTAGTGTACTAATTACATGACCAGCTAACCAAACTCAACAGTGTATGGGACTGTTCCCTGCACCTGCTGAGTTCTTCAGTCCAATCATTGCTGGACAGGCCATTCAGGTGTCTGGCACTGCCAGATGGGCCTGTTTGAAAGGGAAGTGAGGTTTGTTTTATTTGCTTCTGCCAATGCCTAGAGGATTAAATAAAAAATGTCTCACACATCTGGACAGTTCAAGGCAGTCCATCCGGCAGCGCAATACTGCCCAAAATGCCAGTCCAACAGTGAGTCCAGTCCTCTTCAACACGCGAGTGAAACAACACTTTTGCTTTCATCTCTCCACAGTTCTCCCCTCCCTCTTTCCCCAGTGCTATAACTGAAATAAAATAACTGATGCCAAAAAAATCAAATAGATTGATTGCTCTTCTTTTTTAAATATTTTTGTATTTAAAATTGAAAGTAGTAAACAATACAGTAGTCAAGCAAAATATAACTAATTAATCATAGTACAGAGTTGATTAACTTATTTGGACAAAGAATCCCTTAAAAATCGAAGAGTTATGAAATATAAATCTAATAACGAGAACTAGTGAAATGAAACAGTAATATTTATCTATCTTTTATGTGTTTTTTACAAAAAAGAAAGAGAGAGAGAAAGAAAAGATAAAAAGAAGAAAGAAAATAAAGGGAAAGAAAGAGAAGAAGTAGGAAGAGATCCATGAGTTTTAGGAAAGTGATGAGTGTGAAGATATAAAATTAGTGAAAGGTAACCAAATTAAATCAGATTTAATTTTTGAGGTATTGAAGAAGATGAGACAGTAGATATTTTATGTTCATCACAAATAAGATTCCACCAATCTAATATACACATTTTAGAGTTATCTTTCCAACAAGTTAGTATAACTTTAAAAGCAAGTGCCATAAAAATAATACAGGCTTTAAAAAAAGATTAATAAAATCAGCAGATATCGTACCAAGAAAAAACATTTGGAATAGATAATGGGACATCACATGAAAATAGCAATAAACATTTTGCCCATGTAGATTTCCAAAATTCATTCATTTAGGACAATAATAAAGTAGATGCATCAAAGTACCATCAGAAAGGAAAGATATGACCAGCATAAGGGAGAGGCAGAGGAATCAATTTTATGAAAAAAGGAAGGAGTAATTAGAGCTCTATTATATTAAAAAAATAAAGATTAAGTAATTTATTTATTATTTTATAGAACTTATAATGCGCAACAGTTACCCGCAGTGGGTTTCCCGGCGCCAGGGATAGACTGAAGAAGAAAAGAAAACGCAATACTATGTCAGGACCAACTAAAACAGTAAAAAGGCTATAAAAAAAGCAGAGTCTTCAGTTTTTTCCGGAAACCAAACAAGTTGGCTTCCAGCTTAAGGGCAGTAGGCAGTGTGTTCCAAAATTTGGGGCCCAGATGGGAAAAGGACCGACCACCCATTTTTACAAGTTTAAATCTTGGGACGACAAAATCGCCATTTGCCGAGGATCGCAGCAAGCGGTTAGGTTTATAGGTTTGAACAAGACTCTTTAAATATTTTGGGGCCACGCCATGTTTGATCTTAAAAAGATAGCAGAGGGCCTTAAATTTTATGCGGCTAGGGATTCTCAACTAATGCAAATCGCGAAGAGCTTGTGCAGCCGAGGATCTCCGCGGTAGATTGCAGAGAAGTCGTGCCGCCGAGTTTTGTACCACCTGGAGTTTATTCAAGGTAGAAATGTCGGCACCAAGATAGAGAACATTACCGTAATCAAGGCGAGATATAACTAACGCCTGTACGACGGTTCTCTAAGTAGAGTGAGGAAGCATCCACAAAATTTTCTGAAGCCATCTTAAGATGGCAAAACAAGTAGAGGCAACCTTGGTGGCCTGCTGTCTCATGGATAACTTATCATCTATAAGAAAGCCAAGGTTACGAACTACAGAGACCGGTTGTGGAAGGGGTCCCATATCACTTGGCCAGTGCTGAGGGCCCCATAACTCTTTGTTCTTTCCCAAAATGACGACCTCCGTCTTGTCGCCATTCAACTTAAGTAGATGCATTTGCATCCACTCGGCGACACGCGATAATCCGTTCTTCAGGACAGATTCACAATTGCCTTCGTTGCTGGAAAGGGAAAAAACAATCTGGGTGTCATCGGCGTATGAAAAGATTGTCAGCCCAGCGTCCTCTACGATGGTGGCCAGGGGTCTAATATAGATGTTGAATAGCAGAGGGCTAAGTATAGACCCCTGGGGAACGCCATGTGCCGATGAACAGATGGCCGAGGAGGCTTTCGCCGAAAAAACCTGAAAAGTGCGCTCACTCAGAAATGAGGCAATCCAGGCAAGTGAAGGGCCATCTACTCCTAGGGACCGGAGAGAGTTTAAAAGGATAGAATGGGACACGGTATCGAAGGCCGCACTCAAATCCAATAGGATGAGTGCGGATGTTTCCCCACGATCAATACCGTGCCGCAGCCTCTCCGTAACCCCAAGGAGAGCGGTCTCAGTAGAATAGTGTGCTCGGAAGCCGGATTGAGAAGGATGCAGAAATTCCGAACTTTCCCCTAATTGGTTTAACTGAGAATTAACATGTCTTTCCAGCACCTTTGAAAAAAAAGGCAACAAGGATATGGGTCTAAAATTGGACAAGTTAGAAGTGTCCGCACCGGCCTTCTTTAAGAGGGGGACAACCATTGCGTGCTTCCATTCTGGTAACACATGAGACTCAGACAGGGAAGCATTAAGAAGTCTCATTAGAACCCGACGGGGTTCAAGATCCAATGACTTTAAAACTCTTGCTGGTATTAGATCAAGGGGGGATCCGGATCTGACACTGTTCAAACAAGTGAGGAAGGAGATATCATCAAACGGTTGCCAGTTGGTAACCTTCACCTGAGGGGAAGGTAATTCAGGCACAGCCAATTGCGCCGGGTGTGGGTCCATTGCTTTCAAGGGGGAACCCATAGAATCATATATGCGTTCAACCTTGGCAATAAAATACTCGGCAATGGCTATACATTGATCTTCCTCCAAAGCTGGAGGGATCGGGACAGTGTCTGCTCCTGTTAGCTTTTTTACAACAGAAAAAAGAGTACGTGGGCAATTCTGTGCCTGCATCACTGTACTCACAGTGTAAGTGGCCCTGGCTTTTTTACATTGGGAATGATACCCCTTCAGGGCTTCTTTATATTCAGCCTTACAAGAAGCAGAGTAGGAATGCCTCCATTTCCTTTCAAGTGCCTTGCACTTGGCTCTTAAGATCTTCAGGTCTTCCGAGAACCAAGGTGCAGGGGGATGATGTAATCTAGTGCGCTTAGGTGTTAAAGGCAGTAAAGTAGTTATAGCACTAGTGAGCCAGCGAGATATTGCCATATTAAGCTCTGAAACAGAAGCATTGGTGTCGGGACAAGTATTGGAGAGGTACTGATTGAACTCTACAATATCAAGTTTTCCCCACTGATGAATCAGTTCATCCTTACCACAGCTACCCTTGGCTGGACTCTTAGAAAGGGACAGGGAAAAATGAACTGCGAAGTGGTCGGACCACTCCAGCGGACGAGCACTTTGAGAACAATCAAAGTGTAAATTAGAAAAAATGGGGTCCAACAGGTGACCGGCAGAATGAGTAGGCCCAGAGTTCCGTAGTGATAGATTCAGGGCATCGAGATCATTTAAGAAGTGCGTACTAAGAGTGCAACGAGGGTCTTCAAGGTGTAAATTAAGATCACCTAAAATGGTGAAATTTGCCGCTTTAAGAAGCAAAGGAGCTATAGAATCGGCAAAAGACGACGTCCATGTACTCGCATTGCCAGGGGGGCGATAAATCAAAAGACCTGAAAAAGTAAATTGAGGATTGATTGCCAATTTAAATAAGGCAGCTTCGCAACCAGGTAGAGGAAAGGCTTCAAGCTTACACACGTAGCTAGATTTACAAATTATGGCAATACCCCCTCCTATTCCGGAAACTCTATCTTGCCTTACTATGACATAGTTGCCAGGAACAGCAATGGCTACATCCGGGCCAGAACAGTCCTGAAGCCACGTTTCCGTACAAAATATTGCATCCGGCCTCTCATCAATAATAAAATCATGAATATGATATTTATGTTTCGAGAGAGACCTACAATTGATATTCCAAAATTGGAGTGGAGGACGAGTGAGTAGAGTTTTAGCAGCTCGTCGGCTCCCACGAGTTCGAGTGTGAGTCGACGCTTTACATCTAGTCATTTTACATGTGTGAAAATTACAACCAGAACATTTAAAATTATGAATCGGTAAAACGCAGGGAATACAGTTGACATGAAGAGGGGGGCGCAGATTTTTTTAATGCCTCACCTGTATATGAGCAGATTCCTGCGAGTGAATGGCTGGCTGCCATGTTTAGAGTAAGATGAGTGGCCCCTGGACCTGTACAGACGCGGACGGGCGCAGACGGGCTAAACTCTGGCGTAAACTCCGGCTAAAATCCGGCATCCCGCTGCGCGTATCCGCTGCGCGTTGGTGTGGCTGCCTTTTTGTAGTGGTCTCGTGTCCTTGTGACCCTAGACCGCTACAAACACACAACAGGCACCGAGCGAGGTTCCCTCACCTAAGATGGCCGCCAATCTCGAGTCGGGGCAGAAGGACCCGCAAAACGCGGTGGTTTGGCAATTTTACAGTGCGAGTGAGCTGAGGTGAGTGCGAGTCTGCGGGCAGCACTTAAAAACAGGGAAAAACAAATTAAATACTAAATTAAATATCTAACGGGATTTTTTAAAAATAGTATCAAAAGGACAAAATGCTCAACTAACAAGTGTAGTCAGAGCGCTGCTAAAAGATTTCGCTGGTGGTAGGGCATAGATGCGTTTTCAGATGACAAGACCGATTACACAATTTGTCTGCCTTTTTGTAGTGGTCTCGTGTCCTTGTGACCCTAGACCGCTACAAACACACAACAGGCACCGAGCGAGGTTCCCTCACCTAAGATGGCCGCCAATCTCGAGTCGGGGCAGAAGGACCCGCAAAACGCGGTGGTTTGGCAATTTTACAATTTTACAATTTTAAGTAATAATGGCAGCTTTAGAGGTACTGAAGACTTTACGCCACAATTGATCCCATTGGTGAAAAGATAATAATTGAGAAAGGTCTGTCTCCCATAGAAGTTAAAAAGAAGAAGAATTTTTTATTGTTTGATTACTTAAAATCTTACAATGAGACATTATACATATAATATATAATACAATATAAAACATCTAAAACAAAAATTAAAATGCGGCATCTAATGTTTTAAGCCAGGTGCGATAGATACAATTCATTTCATGGTATATTTTCTAAAATATTCCTTTCATTATATAAAAAAATATTTCATACGGTGATAGTGGATTCGTAATTATAATCTTCCAGTTTGGCTCCTACTCTTAATAAAAACTTTACAAAAGCAGAATTCATGATTATATCATCAGAATGCAGACACATTATCAAAGCTTGCCTACATGACCTTATTCCTCGAGCATTAAAAAGTGTCTTAAGTTTGGTTTTCTTTCAATTTGCAGCTCAGGGCAGATACATAATAAGTGAATAATGTTCTCCTTCCCTGTTTTACATAGTCTACATAATGTGTCCTCTTCCGACTTTATCCATGGAGGGAGATGGCATAGTCCCGGTAATACACCAAATCCTGCCTTTATAAAGATTTGTTTGTTTTTTAATGACCATGGTATTTCTAAATATGGTTGAATCTTCTTTTTTGAAAACTCACTCATTATTGGCCATGCATGTTTTCTTTTTGCAAATATATCTTTATCTCGTACAATTGATAGATGATTTGTTATTTTATTGATTGCTTTTTTAAACGATTCCTTGGTTATTGTAGTTTTCCAGATTGGCATTTCATCAAATTCTTCCAGCGCTGTGTTAAAATATTTCCAAGCTTGTAATTTTTTGTTTTCATTTATTTCTTGCCAAAATAGCTGAGACATTTGATTTTCATTATCATTTTTTATCCTGTTCCATACTTTGATAAATTGGCCCTTTCTTGCGAACAACTGGTTATTTAGACCAAACTCCAGCCTTATTTGTGCTGGTGATGCATTATTTGGTAGATGAAAAAGGGATTTAAAAGTGTTTGTGACTGTATTGTTTATAGTGAAAATATCTTTCCCACTTAGCACCTCACTACTGTATGTTAAAGTAGGTAGGAGTTTTGCTGATGTAACCTTTAAAAAGGGGCGATAAGTAAGATTACCTAAAGATTTTTGCATAATCCTGAATGCTGCTGTCAAAGCATTTGCTTTCCTTTGTATATCCAATTTTTGCGGACGAAAGTTTCCATTATCGTCGAATAATACTCCCATGTATCTGTATGATTCAACTTGTTCTAATTGGATATTCTCCAGAAACCATTTGAATTTATGTTTTAATCTTAAGTTTTTAGTGGTAATCATAACTTTAGTCTTTGTTTCGTTAATCACCATCCAGTTTTCTTTTGAGCATGAAGATATTCGATCTATTAGGCGTTGCAACCTGACTTTTGTTTGGCTTAGGAGAATGACATCATCTGCATACAGCAATTAGGTATTTGTTTGCCAGCTAGTTTGAACGGGTATGCATTTATTTCATTCAGAGCATCCGTTAGGTCCGCTAAAAACAAATTAAAAAGTAAAGGGGCCAATACGCACCCCTGCTTGAGACCTGCTGTCGTTAATATTTCCTTTGTTAATGTCTGGCCATCCCCCATCCGCACTCTAACCCATGTATTGGTGTACAAAAGTTGAATTTGTTTTAACAATTGCTCCGGAATATTTTTTTCCTGCAGTTTTCTCCATAGAAGATTTCTGTGCACACAATCGAAAGCAGATCTAAAATCTCCGAAGCACAAGTACAAATATTGTTTCGTTAAGATGGTTTTGTCCATTAAAAGTGATATTTGTTGTAGTTCCAAGTCCTTTAATAAATCCAGTCTGATTTGGTGGGGGTATCTTATTATCTGTTGCCCATTTAGCAAGATTTCTAAGTAAAATCCCCGCAAACAACTTAGCATCTGTATCTTGAAGTTCAATAGGGGATTTATTCCTCTTAGGGATGGGGGAAGACAAAAATGTATTTATGAAAGATACTTTGGGGATGACATCATAAGTAATATTGTATAACGGTGTCATAGGTGTGAATGGGATAGAGTAAGAGGTAAAATTATTGTTTGTGAAAAGGATTGAAGCACAGGAAGTCATTGGTTATATTGTTGTAGGCAGGAATCAGCTAGGTTATATCATTCTTGCAACTGAGGAAAAGACGGACTTTTGAGAGACCAAATCATAAACATAAAAAATACCCTTTTTCTTCCAGTGTTTGAAATAGAATGATTTATGATAAAATGTAATACATTTATTGTACCAAAAAGGGGATGCAGGAAAAGATAGATAAAAATCAGACCCTTGGGTAAATATCGTATGTAATAGAAGTCGGTAGTATTTTAAAATGTTTTTTTAGATATCAGTGTACAGTTAGACATGAAAACAACATCAACAAAATGAAAAGTCATGCAGTAAAGAGCGTTCAAAAATAATCAATGTAGATATGGGAAAATCATGCTATTCTTTGGTCAAAGCATAAAATTGTCGAATTAAAAAGGCACTATGATATAACTTAAAATTGGGAAAACATACACCACCTTCTGTCTTTGGCCGAATTAACTTGGGTAAAGCATTATGGACACATTTGTTAATCCAAAGGAATTTAGTACAAATAGAAGTAATTTGGGAAAAATAATAATTAGGAATTTTAAAGGGAACATAGAGCGCATAAAAAGAACATGAGGGACAATCATCATTTTAATGGTATCTAATCTACCCCACAAGTCGATCAAAACTAAAGCAAAAGGAAGAAAGAAGCTGAACGGAAAAACCATCCAGAACAGGAGCTTTGGCCTTTTTCAAAGACTTGATAGCATCCCCTGAAGAGTAGCATATTTCTCAAGTGTTAAGAGAGTATCAGGAATGGAGGGAGGATTAGGGAGTTCATGAAAAAAAGTTTTGATATCACACTTAGAAGGAGTTGTATCTTCTGTATATAGTAGCTCATAATAGGATTGAGAGGCAATAATAATGTCAGAGTCAGAAGACATCATAGTGTTATTATGCTTATTACGAATAGGGCCAATAGTTTTCCATTCCAATTTGATTTTTAAATAGTTGGCCAACATTTTACCAGCTTTATTTTGGCCTCCATGGTATTTGGATTTAATTTTGAGGACATTGCAAGCTTCGACCGTAGCAATCTTATTCAGGGCAGACCTGGCTTTAATCAGTTCCTGTAAGCTCGAGGAGGATTTGGAAATGAAATAGGTATGTTCAAGATCTTTAATATGTTGGAGAGATGAGAGGTATTTAGAATCTAACGCCTTTTTCCTTTTGGCAGATTAGGCAATAGTGAAGGCCCTGAAGGAAGCCTTAAAAGTGTCCCAATTATTATGAAGAGAAGTATCCTTAGATTGATTAAATTGAAAGAACTCATTAATAGAGGCTGTTGCTTCCAAAAGAAAGGTTTGGTCTGATAGTAAAGAATTATTAAGGCGCCAACAACCCTGACAAACATATCAAAAGAAGACAAAATAGGAGCATGATCAGAAAGAAAAATAGAACCAATTTCTGATGATTGGATATAATCAATTCAAGACATAGTGTGATGTACATTGGAAAAGATCTGGGTTACAAGTTTTCCATACATCAAAGAATGGGCGAGTGGTCATGGAAGATTGAAATGCCTTGTGAGACTTATGAGGTTTAAATTTACAACTTGACTTTCTATCAGTAAACTCGTCTAACCAGTCATTAAAATCACCAGCACCAACAATATTAGGACTTGAAATAGAAGAAAGCTTTAATTTAATATTTTGCCAAAATTCAGGATCAAATTTAACAGGACCATAAATACTATGGAAAGTAACTTGCTTTTGAAAAAAATAGCATCATCCAAAACCTATCATCCATTAGTATCACATTCTTTTGATAAAATCTGAATATTCAATGACTTGTGGCATAAGATGGCTACACCACCTTTATGGTTAACAGCAGGAGAAAAGATAACCTGACTAACCCATTGACGCTTAAGTTTAAGTGATTCAACATCATTTCAATGCATTTCCTGCAAAAAAGCAACATGTGCGTTAAGTTTTGATAGGTGAGAAAGTACCTTTTGACATTTAACGAGATGACCCAGACCACGGACATTCCACGAGACAACATTAAACATGCTGAGGGGTGAGGGAAAGTATACGGGAACAGGCTCAAAGGGCTGCAAAACCAATAAGCGAGACAAAAAGAAACCGCGAGCGACGGGTTATAAAATGGCAGCTCGTGCGTGTGAGATGAAATAACCGCCGTGGCACAAGAGGTTCAAAGACATACCTCTGATGATTCATTTTCAGTTCAGGAGGTTGCGGTGAGGTTCAGCAGCTGGAGACCACGTCAGTAGAAGCACCACATGGCATGGTAAGGCTACAAGAGAAGACAAAGCTTCATGATTAGAGCGGAGCTCAGCAGTCTACCGCCATCTTACATCGGCACAAAAGCCACGCCCCCAAGATTGCTCTTCTATATAACTTCCAGAATGAGCGAGTCTCTCATTTTTATCTCTGGCCCTACAGTGAAAAGGCAGCATTCCTGCTTATGCAGAGCTGTCGAAAGGACCCTGGGTAGTGACCTAAGAGGGGGCGGCAGTGGACCCTTTATTCATGATACAAGTTCCAAATTACACAATCTCTGAAGCATACTTGTCACTGCCTGACTGCCTCTGTCAGCTCATTTCCTCCAAGACTGCTGCATAGGTATGTGCACAGTAAGAGTCATATCCATTGCTGTCATTGGTTGCTGGTCACCTTCCTCTGTGATCATGTTTCCATGGTAATCATGTAAGAAAAGTGAAGAAGTAGGTTTGTGACATTGCATAAACATCACCAGGAGTGTCCCATCTGCTTCAAAGCCTGGTCTAGACTACTTGTGTGCATACATGGGTATAATTATCCCTTTACATGGACATCATGACATACTGTACCCACTGTGAAGGGTAACTCAAATTGTATCAATACTTGAAGTGCGCGTTAACACTCTCTTCGTAATTGTAAAATATGTTACAAAAATAGAGGTTATCCATTGGTCTGTACATTTGTTTAAAATAACTACACCCAATCTATTTGGACCTTAGCTTTAGTCATTTCAGATATCTATAAAAAAATAAAACTGACTCCAATTTTGTGAGTGTGCACCACATGCTCATTTCTGCAAAATGCTAACCAGAAAAGGCTTAAACAGCGCCTGCTCTATCGCTTCTTCTGGGGCCTTTAGGCAGGGGTAAACATTTGGCCATTGATAGACCTAACTGTGCACTTAAAAAGTCGAAATTCAAATAATGTGCTTTCCTTTTGGGACCAAGACAGTGTATCACAGAAATAATTATTTATAATAACAGCTCTCCCACATCCAATTACACATGTCCAAGGAATAGGCAGGCCATGGTAACTCCAGGAGTAATGCTAATGAATGGACCAAAAATACAATGGTGTGCAGCGTACAGATAAGTGTACAGCATTTAAAAAAAATACTATTTGGAGTGCAGATGTATGGGTTTTAGATTTAACAAATTTTACTTCTTACTAATATACTTAAAAAGAGATGGTTGGTGAGGTCTTCTTTTTATATTTTTGCCTTTAGTGATGGTCATTACTTTCTGATAAATGTACCTTGTTTCCTCGAAAACTATCTTTTTGTTTAAAAAGTATTTCTTTGCCTAGTTTTTTCAATCTTCGCTTTTTTCCTTCCATTATTTGATGGAGAGAGGCTGCACACAAGCCATTGTCTACCACTTTGATCCTTTTATTTGCATATTTCCTCCTCTTTTGTTTTCACAAGCTTATCATTTATTTTGTAAATTACTGGCTATACAGTGCAACCTACCCACCGATGCACCAGGGCACTTTATGTGAAACATTAGAGATGCATAAAATATCAGATAGTATTACGTTTTAGGATTTTATTAGGCATTAACCATTTCATTTTATTGCACAGCTCTCTTTTGTCTTCACTCATCAAGGGGCATATTAACAAGGGCTTTATCTCCGCTTTTTGGCTTTAAAAGCCAAAGAAGCGGAGATAACAATATCGCCCTATCAACAACAGGGTGCTAACATGCAAAATCGCATGTTAGCACCCTTTTTCACTATGCTTCTCTTTGCATCTCTAATAAGATGCAAAGTGGGCGTTCCAGAGAAAAATAATAGGAGAAATGTCGCTAAGCTTCACGCTAACCCTGTTAGAGACAAAAAAGCAGTGCTAACCGTGGTCAACACTGCTTTTTTACGTCTGCTAATTTTTAGACTTAGCCATGTAATCCAATGGGAGATGGATTACATCAGGCTAAATCCACCATGGGCTATCAACAAGGATATCCCTCTCCTTGTAGTTTTATCGCTGCATTACCAGCGATAACCTCCCAAAATGCCGCTATCGCTGGATTTTTTATCACCTAGGCGGTTAGCGTTGTTAATAACTCGATAACCAGGCAATATTATCCAGCGCTAGCGAGCGTTAAAAAAATTAACGCTAAGCGCCCTTAGCGTTAATTTTTCCTGTTCCTTGTTAATATGCCCCCAAGTTTTTTAAGTCCTTAGTGGGGACTGCGAGATATTTTCCTATTCCTAGCTGCATGTGTCTGTCCTTATTTTCAGAGTGACTAATCATTTGACTATCCATGCTAAAGCTGTGATTGCTTCCTACCACTAAGCTCCACTTTGCTTCACTTCCGGATGAGGCTAGCAGTGATCAGTCACCAGGGTCGGACTATGAACCCAAAGCAGCCCTGGCAAATTTTGACACATCAGCCCCCATACAGTACATAACGAGCAAGCGCAATGAGCGACCCTGACCACTAAAGTGGGGCTGGGGGGGGAATTCTCGCACAAAGAACATTTGGGGAAAAATGGCAAACGTGGTGTATTTTACAACACATTTTTCATTACATATTCAATTGTGTTAGTTTTTAAAGCATAGAAGATGATGACCTTACAGTGCACCAGGATGCAACAATCTTTATTGGGGTTCTTCAATGATTCCCTCACTATCACACGCCAACAGTGCCTCTCATCTCTCCATAGCCCTTTCACATGTATTTAATTTGCTTTATAGCGCCTCTCATTCTAGTGTAGGGTGGCAGAGCATTTTACATCACACACTCATACAGAGACAATGAATGTTACATGTGTAAATTAGTGTATAGAAAATGTTGCATAAGAAAAAGGGCTTCATTCAGCCTTATGTCACCACTTCTTCCTCTCGTGGTACTGGTCTGTAAGACGCACACACTACTCTGCACTTTCAATGTAACTTTGGAATTGTTTTGCCACCTTGTTTTTGAAACAACAGATAGGTTGTGGCAGATTTGCACTAATGATTAACTGTGTATGTAGCACACACTTGATGTGACAAAAGCGCCTCAGTGAAGCACGTTTGAAGAGGACTTCAGCATAAAGCCTTAAAACGGCAGATTAGGCCACCACATTTAATGCGCTCATGTGGCAAAACATACAAACCTGCTTAACTCCCTACATAGTATGTTAAATGTTTGCAGCCTCATGGATGGCAGATATTTAAGGGTTACTTCATGCCCACTTTGCTTGTAAACATACTTTAGCAGTAGGAGAATGCTCAGGACTTAAGGGTGTTCCATTATTCACATAGGATCATACCATAGCACAGATAGGGGAATGGCCACTTTAAATGCACTTTTATTGTTAATACCCTTTTTTTGCATTCTGGCTAGATGTGGAGTTAGGGCCCTAGCTCAGCTGGCACATAGGAAATTCTAGAAAACCTTCCATTTTTTTTAAACGAGACACCCGGGGAAATCCAGGGTGGGGTGACTTGCATGGTTATCTTACCGGAAGCCCTTACAAACGTCAAATTTTGACTAAAAAAATTCATTTTTCTCAAATTTCTGTGATGGAAAATTCTGGAATCTGCAGGAAGTCACAAATTTCCCACCATCCACTACTCTCCCAAGTCTTCCAATAAAAATGGTACCTCACTTGTGTGGCTGGGTCTAGTGCCAAATCAAAGGCCAAGGTCAATCAGTGTCCCTTTGCAAAGACTCCAATGGACCATAGTTTGATCCATTTCCAGTCACAGGCACTATACCCAGCTCACAAGTGGGGCAGCATTTTTATTGATACAAGTGAGGAACCACAGGTTAATAGGAACTTTGTGGATTCATTCTGATTCTGAAAGAACAGAAATCCAAGGAAAATGTGTGATTTTAGGCAACTTTTGGGGTTTGCAGGGCAATGTGGGTAAGAAAACATTCTGGGATACATGAGACACAAACCACCCTATACTCCCCTTGGTGGTTGGATTAAAAAAATGCCTGGGTTTGGTGGGGGTTCCCTTGGTAGCTCTTGACACCTTGTCCAAAAACAGCAGCTACACCTTTTGTTGATGTTGCTACATTGCACTTTGGATCCAGCTAGTGGGCAGACGCTAGGCCCACCCACACAGGTTAAGTACCATTTGCATCGGGATACATGTGGGAACTCTAGGTGGCAGGAAATGTGTGTCTCCTTGCAGATTCCAGTACTTTGAGTCACAGAGATACTTAAAAGGTGTGTTTTTAGCCTATGTTTGAAGAGGACAATGGATTCTGGGCATAGATTTTCCTTTGATACAATATACACCCTGGCAGAGCAAAAGAGAATAGACAAATGTTATTGCTCTACCATCCACTACTCAAGTACACACTCATCCTGGTTGGATTTGGAACAAGGTTGACTGAAAAGTTAAAATTGTACATTTTCTTGACAAAAGATTTCATAAAAATTAAAACGTAGGAATCACTGTTAGTAAGGAAATTTATAGTTAGTACTACTTAACCAGTGACTCATAGCTTGTGAGCTATAAAGCCACAATAAGGCACCAACCACTTTACAGGCCATTCCTTTACAGGCTATTCCTATACCGTACATTCATCAGATGCACAAACCATTCACACCACCAGCCCTGGGTCCAGAACATTACAACACTCATATCAACAAAAGGTGCCATTCAAGGGCCCATCACTTTCATACGCCGTAGGACTTACACAGCAATAATACCACCTGGCAGCTGGAGGAGTGTGTGAACTGGCATCTGGCTGCCATTGTGTGCAGTGACCAGCAGCAAGTCACAACACACCCACACCACCATCCAAACGCTAGTTCAAACACAATGCCAGCCAGATGGCAGCCACATACACCACCAGCCAGACACAAGTTCAGACACTGCAATCATGCTTACTGGCAGCTGGCAGAATGTGTGGATTGGCTTCGGGCTTGGTGTGTGTGTAGTGACTTGCTGTTAGTCAATACACACATGCTGGTAGCCAAATGCCAGTCCACACACACCACCAGCCAGATGCCAGCCACACACACCACCAGCCAAATGCCACTCAGACATCACCATGAAGCTCCACACCACTTTCATTTCTAAAACAGTCCCACAGTGAACAGAGTACACACACAACGCACAGGCAGGAATAAATAAAACATCCAAGTAAAAACAGCAGTTTTTTTCATATAGAAAGAACTATCACGTATACACAACAGGTGTAACTAAGCACATCAAACTACTGCCAACCGGGTATCTAAATGGAAAATATATAGCAATATAGAACAGTCATTTCCCTTTTACTGTCATGGTTGCTCCTAATACTTGAGCTGTGTATAATACAATTTAAAACATGTAGGCACATATGGGACAGAATGAGCAGGATACACGAGGAGTACACACGACTCTCCATTCGTACTCTTCACTGGACGCAGACTTTACATCTCCAACAAGTAATGTCTTTTTTGGGCGGTTGAGGAATGTAGTCAGGAAAGTGGTAATCTTTCAATCTAGCCACATGCGCCACCACTCCGACTCTAGGAACACTTGGCTCCTCTACTGCAACATGGCTGCCTATTACAGATGGTTGAAACTGTACAACAGTCATCTTCGATTCTGGAGAACGATCTTTAAAAACAATATGAGCATAGGTGGATGCTAAATGAAATTGATGAACACCCAAATTCTTACATCAGATAGAGGAATTTCGAGCCGCATTGTAAGGCTACAACCTTTTATCTACTCTATCTACACCTCCCATGTGCTTGTTGTATTCTAGAATGCACACTAGTTTGAACACTTCTGCAACCTGACCCCAAACAGTCACTGACACAGTACTTTCATCATGAATAGTTGTGATCATTAGGACATCCCTTGTTGTCTGAATATTTCAAAGCGTAATTTTATTACTACTCAATGCACTGCTCTCTCCCATCTCATGTTTTTTACACACAAACTCCTTAAGGTAACCTTTACTGTTAGAGCGGATTAAGCATATGCCACAGTGTGCAATCTGAGCAATTATTTAAATATTTGCATACCTGTGCAGAAATTGGCCACATAAAAATGGTGACCTTTGTCAGAAAAGGCTTTGGCAGGTTCCCACATAATTATCTCACTGGTTCCAAAAGCCGAAGAACAATCCAGGGGTTCAGTTGAAGAATCCCTACCAGTGTACACTCTGAAATTATATGTCACATAGCATATACAGCTTAATGCTATAACGTGCCCCTGAACAAGCTGAAAGACGCATCCATAGATATATATTTCCCTGTAACATAGTTCTTTGAGACACGATCTACTTAATGGTCAAGGATGGGTCGAATCTGGAAGAGATAGTCACAATCAGGGTGACTGCATGGCAATACTGCAGCATTATCCACAAAATGCAGCATCCACTGCAAAAGCAAATACTGATCTTGACTCATAGTTGCTGGAAATATAGCAGTTGCCAACAAGGGACTAGTTGACCAATATAAGAACCAGTGATTGCTTCCTTATCAATCCCATCAGGAATATTAAACCCTAGAACTGCTTAATCTAATGGAGATTTTTAAGAGTCTACTGTGTAGCTCTGGAGTGGGTCTTAAATGGGCACAGCTGTCCCTCAAAACCTGTTCAATAAACAGCAGGAAGAAATTGATAGGGAAAACGATCTCTGTATTGATTCTTTACCCTGAAAGAAAGGCAAAGCAGGCTGCACCATGCTATGGGCAACCCAGGGTTCAGCACTTCCAATGGGAAGCCTTACAGCACCTGACAGCAGTCCAGCTTGGTCTTCCTATACTACTGGCATATCAATTTCCTCCTCTAAAAGAAGCACTTCAAGAATACTAATAGTGGTTCATCATCAGATGATTCATCGTGAATAGAAAATTCATTGCCATAATCTTCAACTTGGCCCTCTGCCTCAGATGCAGGGTCAGCCTCAGAGCCATGTTCAGAGGCAAATTCAAAAAGCAAACCTATAACCTGTTGGGCAGTCAGTTGTGGGCAGCCATAATGCTTACTTATGAAACTAACACAACAAACAACACAACATTCAAGAATAATGTGTCATATTATAACTCAACAAACTGAGCTGTATCAAACAGTAAATACAACTATTGACATACGATCTGGAAAGAATTATCAATAATATCCACACAATTAACTTGATATTCTAAAAAGATACCTCTCACTTGCCACAGACAGCTAGACTGAGGATCAACTGTACCTCCTCTGCACAGACACAGTAAGTACCAAAGAAATCCTACTAGAAAGGAAACACAAAAATAAATTACACAAATCCAAACAAGAATTTAATAAATAAAAATCATAAGCTAAATATGCTTCAAATATTACAAACGTAAAAAAAAAACATTAAAGAAGGGCAAAGATACTCATTTCAAGTAAACATTACAAAACATTTCCTTACCAAATTCATGCAACTGCACAAACTGCAGCTCTACCAGTGCCAAAACCTCTTACAGGAGTCGCTACCAAGGAAATCAATAGCTTGCACTACAATAAAAAGGCAAAATAAAATATTAAGATCACGAATGCAAATTATGACAAGAAATAAATCAGTTAACATTATAAACATTATAAAAACCTATGAAGTCTGCGCCTAGGTGCTGTTTCGCACCACAAATGTCCGATCTGCCCCCAAGGGGGGCACAAAGCAAAGGCCAGAAATTGTCCTCCTAGAGGAGAATGACCCTAGTCCCAGCCACCAGCCAAACACAAGTCAAACACCAGTACACACACATAACCATCCAAATGCCAGCCACACTCATCGCCAGCCAGAATCAAGTCCACACACCCCCCCAGTTCAAACACACCATCAGCCAAATGCCAGCCACATACCAGTCCACACACACCAGTAGCCAAACCCCAATACATGTACACTGCCAGCCAAATGCCAGTTCACAAAAACACAGAAACATATTCCCTAGTTTCTAATGGTCTTTTGGTCCTGAAAGAACTTAAGACATACCCTGAAGGAAACAGAGTAGTGAAATGGTATAGGTACATATATGATATTTTTGTTGTGTGGAAAGGGAGTGAGGAAAGCCCTAAAGATACTATCATTGAACTTAACAATAATACCTATAACCTCAACCTTACATACACCATGAGCAGGAGACAATTTGAATTCCTCGATGTGTTGGCAGAAATAGAGAATAACACAATAAACACCAGACTCCACAGAAAGACGACAGTAGGAAATAGCCTTCTTCATGTTCTCAGCAGCCACCCAGAAACACTCAAATGGAGCATTCCATTTGGGGAGCTATTGAGAGCAAGAAGGAATTGCAGCACAGAGGAAAATGTCCTTGCTGAACAAGAAAATATGATGAGACGATTCCGAGAAAGGGCGTATCCAAACTGGGTATTAGCCAAAGCCAAAGAAAAGGTGAAGAAGATTAAGAGAGGAGACTCTTCTAGAAAAACGCACAACTGAGATTGATACCACCAAATGAGTGATTCTCGCCTATAGCAGTGATTCCAAGAAAGTATCTAAAATTCTCAATCAGAAATGGAATGTCCTCTCAAGTGATCCCACTATAGGACATACAATCCAAGATAGACCGCACATTACATACAGGAAAGGGAGAAACCTCAGAGATTTCCTTTTAAAGAGAGATAACGGACACAAACATAAACACACAAATTGGCCTACAGGGATTCTTCCCATGCGGCCACTGTAAGGCTTGCAGAAATAGCTCCTAAAAACCTAACAAACTCCAATAGGGAAAAGACGATCAATCAATTCCTTACGTGTGGCACCACGTTCACTATCTACATCCTTAAAAGTCCCTGTAAAAATAGGTACATAGGAAGCACCATATTAGCTACTAAGAAAAGGGTCTTGGTCTGGAGCATATGAGAGCAATAAATAACAAAGTCCCCCAGTACCCAGTAGCGCAACATTTTTCTGAATACCACTTGTCCAATAGCTCTCTCTTAACTTTCTTTGCAATAGAACAGATTGAACACACCGACAGGGTAGGTAACAGAACCCTCACCTTGCGGAAAAAAGAATTGTGTCATATAATCAATCTCCAAACCAAGTACCCTGAGGGTCTTAATCAGGATGAAGAGATAAGTATACATCTACACGAATAGTGCCACATTGGGGAAGCAGAGGCCGATAACATGCTGTAGAAATCGTAGTCAGAACGATATCTTATCCGTAATCAAGCTTAGATTGTCCGACTAGAATTTTGAATGCTAATGTATATGTTGCTGTATATACACACTATAATAATCTTCTGAATTTGAACTAGACTAGATCTTATACTCACACTATGGAATCATTCATGGATGTAAGAGTTTTTTAACTATTTTATACCTTTGTGTAATTATCACTTAGCTTATCCCTGTTCTTTTTCTTTCTATCACAGGAGAAAAGGAATGGGCGGACAGAGAATATCAGCTTCCAACGTATTCCCCTACCCTTTTCTTCAATCACTTTGGTGGAGGGTCAGACTCATCAGATAAGAGACTCATCTTCCTAATTGATTTTAACTCTATATCTAGGGTCAGAGTATGTGTGTAGATCATTATAAAGTAGGAATATGGAATTTACAGATTATGTTTTCAATGGTGGACTACTGGGGTGTTGGTATGGGGAATGTGCGATGCATCAACACATAGAGGAAGTAGGTGTAGGAATCTAGCATAGTGTTTCACAAATAAGTGGGATACCGTTGACACTAAGCTGAACATGACATATGAAAACTAGGAGGGGTCTACTGAACAGCAGTTTGCAATAACGGCACTAATCCACATATGTTTGCGCATATCACGAAGAAATGGATACTGATCAAGGTGGGCACTAGGCCGAGAACAGTACATAATGATCAAGACAGGCACTATGGTGAGAACAGTACATAATGTCAACCTGAAGAAACTCGATACAGAATTAACAGAGTAGGGATCAAAGCACTAGGGGCTGACTCCACACATGAACTAAGGGGACTTTTGTGAGTATAATTTACTCCAACATCCATAGAAAAGGACTTCTGGCACTATACCATACATTTTAAAACTCTAATCGATTCTGTATCTTACTTTCATCTTTATTTCATTTTCTTTTCTTGCAATTAGAGATATCAGAGATACATAAAAATGTAAAAAAATGTATATATTGCTAGTGTGCATTAGACCTACACAAGTTTAATTTTAGTATTTCTGTATGAAATGTGAATACAGATAAGTGAATTTGCACACTACAAAATGGATGCCTTGTAACACAATGTATGTTGCACTTCCTGTCCCCTTTTTACTTTCCACACCGTCTATGTAAGGTATGCCCTTCCCCACAATACATTGTGTGACCAAGCTTGTTTCACAAGCGAAACGCGTAACCTGGAAATAACCAACTTTTGGTAATTGCCCCTGAGTGATTGTTAATTGGAACTTTGTTGATGAAATGATGTCTGGCGCGCTCTGCCAGCTTGGAACGATCCTCTGCACAGGGCGTGGGAAAGCGGAAGGAGCAGAAACTGAAGAAATATATATATATATATTATATATATATATATATAATATTCCCATTGATCGCCTCCACGGCATTCCCCAAGATACACTCCTGCCACGCTGGCAGCGATTTTTAAGGAATCGCTCTTTGGTAATCGCAAATTCCTATGCATGTAGGAATCGCAATACAATTTGCGATTCCTTAACATTAGCTAATTTGATTCGGAAATTACACATTTTTATTAGCTAATGTGACTACATTCATTCCTATGGGCCAAATTGGCAATCGCAAATTGCAAATTCAAATCCAAGGGTGCCCGGGGGCCTAAGGCGCCCTGATGCAGCCCCCAAAGGTTAGTGTGCACATCTGAGACACACACATGCCCTAAGGTGCTACATTATGATAGCAACAATATCTCAGCAGGAATATATTGGAATTATTTAGGTTGGTATGTACAAGACATTACAAAAAGCAAAAAAGAGAGGAGGCTCAAAGATGTTTTGCAAAGCGCCAATCGGTGTCATATATTCAGAAGATCAAGGAATATTTACACAATAATAATAAGAGCACAGCAGAGTAAAAATACTCAGGCAACCATAGTGTAGAGAGTGTACAAAAGTGCTCGTGCTTGTGAAACAACGGCGCAAGTGACAACGTGAATAAACCACAGCAGGCGGCGCAAAAGGAAGTACAATATATACAGCTAAAAGGTTCACATAACAATTTACTCAAAGGTATAATTGGTATTTTTCATTATTTCAGTGAACCAGTTCGGCATGCGCCAAGGATGTTTGGGCTGGTGGGTAAAGGTCGACGGCGTTTCGATCATGTCAATTTAGGATCATCTTCAGGACCTGGGTTGCCTATTTCAGAGGTGCTCTGGCGCAAGAGTGGTGAGCGCAACCGTGAGGAGGGGGTGTTGTTATGCTGCGAGCAATTCAGCAGTGAAGGCAGGTAATGCAGAGTGGCTTGGCCTCGAGGTCAGGGGGAAGAGGGTAAACGGGCCGGGCAACGAATGCAGGGGTTCGGGACACCACCAGAAGTGGTGTGAGCAGGAGTCGCGGTGGCGTCTGATTGGAGCAGTGGGTATGCGATGAATCCGGAGAAGGAAAAAAATCCAAAAGGGAACGGGGGAGCCACGGACGTGTGCTCACCGAGGAGACGATCAGTGTCTTAGACTATCTAGAATTTCTTCAGGAATATCTCTAATCATAACAATCTATCTATAGGATCTCTCTAAAAGTACAATGTCTTGAAAGTAAAGTTCATGCATTAATCTATCAAAATGCTGAATAGTTTCCTTATGACATGATAAAGTGCAAATGCCAATAGTGTTCAATCAATTGGATTATATTCAAATTAAACATATTGATCTAATAAATTGCAATTTAAATGTAAACAATAGTCTATTTGCAACATTTGCAATCTTTAAAAATGTCAGATAATTACCTAATGACATGATAAAGTTCAATGTGCCAGCAATGTTCATTCAATTAGATTCCATACAATCCTCACCTGCAGGTCTAATAAAGTGCAACTGCTATGTAAACAACAATCCATGTGAAACATTTGCATACAGTACTAATGAACCAAACAGATTTAAAAACAATATTGAAAAACAGGATTAAAAGATTCCACATTTCTAAATTATTGAGTCTTCAGATGTTTTGCTCAGAAGTTCCTTCCGCCATATAAGAATTTGTGCAATAAAATAGGAGATAATTCAATAGGGTAATGATTAATTTCTTGATTAATATCTGGGATAATCCTCTAGGTCGCCAAACAATTTCAAATCTGTGTTTCATTTCAGGATCTTACTTCTTCATGTCATTTTTTACCAATCAAAATCCTCTATTCGTTCATCTCTGCCATTAGCATATAATATCTTACTTTCATCTGTGTTGATCTCCTCCTATACCAATGTCTAAATTTCTCTAACAAATATGAGCAACAGTTACACAGTTGTATAAACTAAAGCTCAAAATCAGAATAAAAGCCCATAATGTTCATAATTGTATGCAGATGGGAGATGTCAATTATTAGTGTACATGCAGTACCCATCTTTATTGACACCATGAGGGTTCTCTGTACCCATTAAAATAATAATTTTGGATTCTGTTCTCTGAAGGTCTAGCTCTCTATTCCCTCCTCGCAGTTACTTTGCCATTTGCTTTACTACACACTATTTCATACAGTTTGCTTCTCCATTGGTACTTCCATAATGTGCTTTGCCAGTGTATATTGGAAGTCCTGATTTTTTATTGTACAGAGGTGTTACTCAGTTTGAGCTTATTAACAGTACTTCCCACATACTTTTGCCACATGTGCATTCTAGGATGTATAGCACAAAATCAGTTTCACAAGTAATCCATTCCTTTATTTTACTCATATTTTCATATATCATCCTGAATTCTATGGTAGTCCATCTATGTGCATAAGCCTTACATTTGGGGCATTTCCAAAATCCCTTTATTTTGCTCACCAGGCAATTTGTAGAGCCTCTTATCTTAGTCAAGAGGTCTCCCAATGACGCTAGTTTTCTGTATGTGATATTAAGAAATTCTGGTAGTAAGACTTAAGATTCTCGTCAATTTTTAGGAACTTCCAATTGTGTTGTAATAGTTCTCTTGTAACCCTGTTGGTCATGTCATAATCTTTGATATATCTAATGATTTTCACGTTAATGCTCATTTGGATTTAGTTACTGGTAATGTTTTGCATTTCTTGGCTTTAACTCTCTATAAAGTGTCAATCAAAACAATATCAGAGTATCTCTGTATTCTGAATCTTTCATTCATTTCTGTGGCTTGTTGGCCAAATTTGAGTCCCTCTGAGCAACCCCGCCTGGCTCTAAGACATTCCCAATAGAGGACAATCCATTTTAGTGATTTTGGAAGACCACTATTTGCATGTAAAATGTTATTTGTGCTGGTGGGTTTCCTTTATAGCTTTGTACAGATTTCTCTTTTTCAATGTAGATCCCAATGTCCAAATAAAAGATCTCTTTATCCTGAATTTCAATGGTAAATTTTGGTCCCAGGATGCTTGTTTCCATTCCAGGGAGGACCTGGCTAGGCAGTTTGGGCTGGACTGTTCCCATGAGCACAGGGTCAAGACTGATTTGCATATGGCTGGGTCCAAACTGGGGTGGCAAAGTGAGCTATAGAATGATGATGGATTCAATCCAGCATTGTGACTGAAGGTGAGTGTCTGAAAAGTTTCAGCACTCCGTCCATCATCTCCTTGGGTTTAAATTTTGGTTTAAGCCAATTGTTGTTTTGAGATTTCAGAAGACACTCCAAGTCTGATCTTTCACCTTCCCAAATCAAAAATAATTCATCTATATAACAAACCCACATGATTATTCGCTCAATGTTTAATTTATTCTGATCACTTCATGCTGTTTCTGGTTCCCACCAACCTATCAGTATATTTGTGTACCTTGGTGCAAATAAAGTACCTATTTCAGTTCTCTGCACATTGTAAGCAGTACTTGTTATTGAATAAAAAGACATTGTGTTGGAGGCAGAATTAAATCATTTCTATCAGCTTTATGGAGTGTTCCAGAAATGAGATAGAGTGAGTCTGCAAGAAATACTTGCACACCCCTATACATCGGTGTGTTGAAAGGATGGTTATAAAGAAACTACGTCCACCATAGCCATGTGACAATTACAGTTCCACAACAGATCGTTGATTCTATTTAAAAAATCTTGTGAGTCACACAAATAAGATGGGAGGTTTTCTACATATGGAAACAAAAATATATCAATACATCTTGAAGTGTTCTCAAGCAAGGAGCCTATTGACCTCACAATTGAATTTACTGGAGGATCAGTGCTATTGTTGTGCACTTGCAGGAGAAAATAAATTGTGAGCAAGATAGAGGTGCATGGTTTTCAAATAGTTATACTACTCCACATCCAGAAGCTTTCTATCATTCCAGTTTCTGAGCATGAGTTGGAAACTTTGCTTTTGTTCATCGCTATGGTTACCCGGGAGTTTCCTGTAGTGATCTGTGCTTGTGTGCCTCAGCCATGTATTTTTCACGGCTGGGTATCACAATATAACTCACTTTGTCACTAGCTTTTTTTTATATTTCTATTATCTTGTTGTAAATCTGTCAGTGCTTCCCACCCTTCTTTTTTTGTCATTTTGTTCTGAAATTGGATGTTTTCTTCTGTATACGTTTGTCCAATCCAGTAGAGACTATTCCATTCCTTCCTTCAATCATAATCTCCTGAAATAAGCCAATCTATTTACCTGCAGGAAGTTTGGGGTCAGAATTTAGATTTCGATTTGAAACTACTTTCAAATGTTTAATCTGTGGAAATTTCTAAATGTTCTCATAACCTTAGATCTGGCATAGTGTCCATTGCACCCACATCAATCTCAGATGCCTCCATTTCCAGACTAATGAGGGATTATAATAGACTCAGTGCCTAGCTGTTATAGCTGATAATACAGGTTTACTTTCCTCCTTCTTTTATCTATGTTCTTTTTGTGCATAGAGCTTTTTTTATTTGATCTTCCTTGAAAATGTGTAAAGATCAATTCTTGCATTTATAAGATTACATCTGAAGTTTGGACATAAGCTTAATCCTTTGTTCAGAAATTTCACATGATGCACATTATATGTATGCATATATGTGTGTGTGTGTATATGTACATATATGTGTGTGCATATATGTATATATATGTTTGTATATATATATGTGTGTGTGTGTGTGTATATATAATGAACATCACTTATATACATATATTTTATTTTTTTCACCGGAAAAACCAAAGGCTATAAGGACATTATAGTTAGGCTCTGATTTTACTCATACAAAGCCAGTGAAGTTCAACAGTTATAGTTACTCGAGCTAATAATAAATTACATTCCCCCCTACTTATGACCTTACATATTATATCACTCATGACATGGTCAGTGACATCACTGATGGCATCACTGATAACATCTCAAATTACATCACTGATGACATCATCCAGTAATTGTAAGTATTTTGTAAGAGTTTATGATTGTTAAACATATTTTTAAAGTACTACAAACGTTCAATTAGTATACTAGGTTTAATACTAATAAGTGATACTACTTCTAACATATATTATGTGGGTGGCTGTATAACTGTGTGTATCTGTGTGTGAGTGGGTGTGTGAGTGGCTGTATGGGTGACTAAGTGGGTGTGTAAGTAGTTGTGTTGGTGAGTGAGTGGATTGGTCAGTGAATCTATGGGTGGGTGAGTGAGTGGCTGTGTGAGGGGCTGTATGAGTAGGTGAGTGAATGTGTAAGTGGCTGTTTGAATGAGTGAATGGGTATCTGAATGGCTGTATGAATTAGTGACTGGGTGAGTAAGTGACTGTATGGGTGAGTGAGTGGCTGTTTGAGTGGGTGTTTGGTTAAGTGAGTTGGTGTGCTTTGATTTGGCAAGGGTGCCTGTATTGCATGCAAGATTGTTTTTTGCAGGAAGGGGCACCTTCTTGCACAAAAACAATCCTGAGAGACATATTACTCTTTCTGTGTGTGCTCTGGAAAACAGGTTACATAGACATAGGAATTAACAAGAAGAAATAAAGATATTTCTTCTTGTTACACCTCTCCTGGAAAGGGGAATCTGCTTGGGACATTCCCTGGTTTACCAGTTCTCGTAAATCTGTAAATGCATAAAAAAACATGGGAGTTGTGTGGGAACACTCATGCAATGTCCATGGAAAGCCTCCCTAGCACAGAGTAAGACAAGACAGCTATTTGCATTGTGATGCTTTACTTATGATTTAGGAGCCACTCAGGCCGACGCAAAGAGGCCTCGCATGGACTCATAAATCTCACTCAGGTTTGCATTGTGCATGTACCACATTGCTGGTGCAAACACAATGCAAACCAGTTCATAAATAAGCCCCCAAGTTCTCATATCTGTAATGATAACAGCAAGTCTTTCTCCCTATGTTGTGGTCAATCAATCAGATCTTTTTGGTACCACAGATTTGTCTTTGGATGCTCAGTGCTGAAATTACCAGTGGGATAGAAAGGTCCCTCAGCCAGTCAGATCCAATTTTGTTTGTTAATTTTGGAGTCACCAAGGTCCAAAGTTTATATATGTTAAAATGTAACATCCTTATGCCCAATGTGGATACCTTTCTAAACAATCTATTCAATGTATTTATATCAAACAATCAACGAAATAACATGTGTATCAAAATGGGGAAAGCCACTTTTGGGACCCATTTTTATCTTGCACCACGCTTGATGGATTTGCATGAAATTTACCATGAAGAACCCATTTAAAAAAAAATGTAATACACATTTGTCAAACAAAAATTAAGAACAAAATATGTCTTTCCTACGGAAATGGGACTAATCATATCTACACTCACTCCATTTACATTTTTAATTTTTCATTTTATTTTCACAACTAAAGGAATGCAGTTTATTTATGTGAACCAAAACTTCAGGTTATTTAGAGCAACTGCACTATTACAAGCACATTCACATATTTATTACTGCAGTACATAGGACAAATTCCAAGTTATTACCACAGTAGCATGGCAATCGCAGGAGAAAAGTGCTGTTCACTACTACACAGATTACATGTCCCAATTATTTTAGAAATGAAACAATTGTTTTAATAGACACCTAGCCTCTTCATAGTGATTCACATGCACGAATGCTGCATGTAAATCTGGCATTTTATATTTAGTCCTGGCATTACACTAATCTAAGTGTGTGCACAGGGGCCTAGACCTGTTCTTGACAATGAGCATACCGATACCTGTCCTGTGACCTGGAGGGGCACACCATATGTGCCCTCATTATTTACAAAAGAATATTATCTCTGTTGTGGGTTAAAACATAGGGCTGTAGTGGCGGCATTTTATGGTTAAAGAAATCAATTGCACCAGCTGATTTTCTGAAGGCCCAAGCCGGACTGCAACTGCTGAATTGCTGAAGGCCCAATAAGTACTGTAATTGCTGAATTTCTTAAGGCCCAAGCAGGGCTGCAACTGCTGATTTGCTGAAGGCCAAGTCGGAAATTCTTCATCAGTACAGGAGTGGTACAGCTAGCATGGAGGCCACCATTTGTATTTACCTAGAATTCAATGCAGAGGTAAACATACCAGAAACAGAATTCTCTGAAACAGAGTTCTGGTATTTGTGTGGAACAAACGAACTTCCACTACTCAGTGTTCCCATGATTCTACCAATAACAACAGTGCCTCACAAGCATTGGTTCTCTACTGTAACAGACAGAAAGTGGTCACATCTGTGAATGTGCGAATTGCATGTTGTGTCAATGTGATTTTCAAACGGTCATGATGTTGGTATGTTCTTTTCCAGTGCTATAGGGCCATGCATGCCTGCTTGGTACTGTTTTGATAAGGATAGATGGGAACATTGGATGGTAGGATTTTTGCCATTTGCATTAAGGTTTGGAAGTTTTGGGCACAGAAATTGTGGTTTTCTTTTCCCACGCTTTGATTTTGCAAGGGATTCTGTTGTCAAATATGTTGGGGTTCATGCAAACTACACCACTTTGGATTTCACATTTTTCAGAATGTCTGGGGTTGGTAGGTTCCCCTGAGTGCTGGGTGGGCAAACACAACAAACAAACCAATAGAATACTACCCCTGGCCTCTGACCAGCTCTCAAGAATTCTGCAGTGTAGGACTTACAGGAGGCAGCAGGAGGGCTTCTTGCCCCTATGTCCCTCAGAAGTTAAGTGGACTTCATCCCCAACCAGTTGTACACCACGAGCCGAGCCACAGTGGTGGGGAAAGGAGGAATGGCCTCAAAACGATTCTTAGCAATCCCACTGTGTGGCACTTACTGGAGGTAACAGAAGGGGTAGTTGGCCCTAAAGTACACCCTTGGGAGCTTTGGGAGCTAACAAGCACTCCTGTTACCTCCAGTAAGTCCCACACAGCAGGATAGCTGAGAGGTTGTCAGGGGCCATGCCCCCTCTCTCTACCACTGTGCAAACACAGTTCCTGGTGCACTACTAGTACGGGGATGAAGTCCCTTTCGCTTCAGGGCATCCTTGGGGGCCAACTACCCCTCCTGCTAACTCCAGTAAGTCCCACATAGTGGGTTTGCTTAGAGATGTTCGGTGGCCACACCCCCTTTCTTTACCACTCTGCAAATGCACCTCCTGCTGTACTACTAGTTGAGGGATGATGTCTCCTTGGTTCTTGAGGGCCCTTGGGGACCAACTACCCCTCCTGCCACCTCTAGTAACACCCACACAGCTGGATTGCCTAGAGGTTATCAAAGGCGATGACCCCTTTCCCACCACTCTGTAAACACGCCTCCTGATGCACTACTGGTTAGGGGAAGTAGTCCACTTTAGTCCTGAGGCCTTCAGGGGAATTTATTCTGGAACCAGAACCATGCGAGGAGGCGTGTTTGCAGAGTGGTGGAGAAAGGAGGCTTGACCTTGAAGTTCTCTCAGCAATCCCACTGTCTGGGACTTACTGGAGGCAACAAGAGGGCTTGTTGGCCCCAAAGACTCTCAGCATTCAAGGGGATATCATTCCCCAACCACCACTGCACCAGGAGGCACGTTTGGAGAGTGGTGGTGAAGGGGGCGTGGCCTCCAGCGACATGCCAGAGTTTTTTTTTTTATTAAATAGTTTTTTGGGGCCCCCGGGTACCCCATCCCCCAGGGACCAGCCTTTTCCTTTTTCAGTTGTTTTTTTAAATAAAGGAAGGGGAGTTGTGTGGCTCCCCTACCCATGGCCAATATAAGCCCTGGGGACACCATCCCCCGGCCTGCCCTTTATTTATTTATTTTTAAATGGGAAGGGGCCACGCAACCCCCTCCCCAGGCCTATTCCGGCCCTGGGGAACCCATCCCCCAGGGCCAAGCCCTCATCTTTAAAAAAATAAAAGGGGTTGGGGCCCCCCTGGGCTGATATTGCCTAGCAGACCCCATCCGCTGTAGCAAGCCCACCTTGTGCTGGACCGTGGGGGGAGCCTGATGATCCCCCCGGACCCCAGCCTCCTGCGGGAGCCGGCATTGCTTTTGGACAGACGGAGCTGCTGACATGCAGCTCCCTCTGTCCAAAAGCAATTCTGCTCCGCTTCATGGAAGTGAGAGCAAAAATGCTGTTGCCTCCATGAAGAGGAGCAGTGTTTGCTCTGGCTTGGCAGGAGCACCGCTCCCACCAAGCCATAGCAAACTGCGATGTCCCAGGGGTGGGCACCCCGTGACATTGTTGGAGCCGGGCCTGGGGGGTGGTGGTCAGCAAGGCATTCTACAGCACCACAAGGGGTTTAATTAACATTAATTAAGACCCGGGGAGGTGCTGGTCCCCGGGGCTGTGGGGGTGTTGCAACCACCATATGTAATTGAATATAGAGTTACCCCGGGGAGGTGGGAGTACCCAGGGCTGCTTGGAGGGGCCAGAGCCCCCCATGTATGATTTTTAACAAAGCTCCGGGCAGGTGACTTTCCCATTGCTGCGAGAGCCGTGAGGCCCCCCTCATTTGTGGGAGTTAACCCCGGGGACGTGTCGGTTCCTAGGGCTGCATGGGGGGCTGGATCCCCTGCACACATTATTTGTTAATAGAGCCCAGGGAGTTGGCTTTGTTTTGTTTTTCATTTGCGGCAGGATTCACGTTGGAATCTAAAATAAGTTGCACAATAAAGTAACACAAGCCATACAGAGACATTGACATCTGATCCAGCAAGATCCAGTGGTTGGATTGGAGATTAACAGAAAGCCATCGATCACATACAGGAAATCGCAGTCTATCAGAGATACTCTAGTTAAGAGTCAGATTAACACTCAAGGTAGCTGGCTAAAGCCTAGAAATGGGTTCAGGAATTGCAGTAAATGCAAAGCCTTCCCGCAGGGGGAGAATGTTTCAGAGATTCAAACAGATATAGGTGAAAGAATAGCCACTTAATTGCAAATCAGAATTTGCAATATATATGCTGACATGCCCTTGTCCCAAGAGGTATATTGGTAGCACGATATTACAGGTACAGAAGCGTACCCTACAGCACATTCGGGCTATAAGAAACATAGATGAAACACACCTTGTAGCGAAACATTTTGAGGAACATCACACAAGCAATTCCAATCTTCTAACTTACAGTGTGATTGATCAGCTAGTGAAATCCCCTTGTGGGGGAGATAGAGAAAAACCACTGGGACAGTTAGAATGCGGTACATTTTACGGCTAGGTACAAAGGAACTGGTAGGATTAAGCATGGATGAGGAGATATATACGTTTCTTTAGGAACAGATAATATGATTAGCCCTAGCCTCAGTTAACTGAATTACTTTTTACATTTTGCATTTCAACCATGCAAAGTAAAGGTGCTGTTAGAATGACTTTGCAATTGTCATTGAGTTTTTCTGTATAGAGCTAATGTATGAATATCTGTTTATCTACAGGGTCATTGGCTAAAGTGTCGACGTCCAGGAACCCAGTGAAATTGGAATGCAAATGAGGTAGACAGTAGATGACACACTTAGTCTATCTTTGGACACCAGAAATCCAGTTATGTTGCACCTTCTTGACTTGTCAGTGGCGTTTGATACCATGTCTCATTCTATCTTGATTCAGCGCCTCTATTAGAAAGGGATTCAGGGCACTGCCCTTAATTTGTTGATAGATTTTCTTAAAGACAGGACCCAAACAATTTCTATCTGCCCCTTTCAATCTAAAACCTTTTCCCTGGGCAAGGGAGTTCCTCAGGGCTCCGCTTTGAGCACTGTGCTCTTTAACATCTATGTCGCTCTCTTTGCCCAGTCAGTCAAGTCCTGTAGTTTTGAAATACTTTCGTATGCAGCTGATACCCATACTGGTCATATCCTTTGGGCATGACATTGAGAACGTTTAAGTATTGATTTATCGCCTGCATGAGAATAATTGCCATCTGATTGTCCTATAAATATCTTCAGTTTAATGGAGGTAAAACAGAGATCGTTCTGTTTTGTAAAGCTCAGCTCCACTGGACAGATGAATGGTGTCCAGCTGAGCTTAACCCTGATACTTCTCCCACAAACACAGCCAGAAATCTGGGTATACTGCTAGACAATAAGTTATCAATTAAAGATCAGGTTCTATCCTCCTGTGGCATGTACTTAGTGACAATGCGCTTGCTCAGAAGGATTTTTGGCTTCTGCTGAGCTTTCTAAAAATCCTTATCCAAGCATTGCTACTGAGCCACCTTGATTATGGAAATGTTCTTGTTGTAGCATCCAATGAGTCTCTCCTTTCCAGGATGCAGGTGATCCAAAACACTGCAGCTTACCTGCTTACCAAACTGCCACCAGGCACACCTTCAGTTCCATTACTTTGAGCCCTTCACTGCCCCCCCCCCATGAGGAAAAGAACACAGTTTAAATTACTTTGCCTGACTTATAAAGCCTTGTCAGGCAACGGACCTAAATATTTTTTCAGGACAAACTCATTCCCCACCTTCCCAGAAGAAATCTTGGATCTAAGAATCAACAGATTTTTTGTCCCAGCGTATTCGAACGTCCAAGTACAGTGGCCGAGCTTTCTTTTGTCTTGCTCCCTGCCACTGGACAGGCTTCCCTTGTTCATTCGGGCATGCACTGACTGCCCTGGCTTTACAATCATCTTAAGACCTGGCTGTTCTAATGGCTGCTTCTCCATTTGTCTGTCACCTCAGCGCTGAGATGACCATTCAGGGGCAAGTCGTTGCGCTATACAGAGAACTCTCTAACATAACATTAACATTCTGTGTTTGTCTCCCGTTAATGAAGCCTGATTGGTCCGGATGGACCAAATCTGGCATAATGCCTCCCATCAGTACAACAAGGATTTTAGAATAGAGTTTAATATCCAGAAATGAGGATCTTTCCTGGGTTTTGAAATGGCCCAGATCAGCACCTCGCTCATTGAAGAGCTGACCATTTGGATAAAACCCAAATGAGTGGATGGAAGTGTTAGGTGAGTCACTAAGTCAGAGAGGAGGTCTTATAAAATTGGGTCATAAACCCAGCAGGCCCCAACAATTTAAGTAGTTTAGGAGCACTGATTGAACCTCGTTTTCTCTGATTGGGCTACCCAGCTCTTCATTTTGATCAGCTGTCACTTGGAGTAATTCCACCCCTACCAGGTATTCTAGTTGTGCATCTTCCCCTGATGTCTCCGAAGTGTACAGGTGTTTATAGAAATCATTGATGTGGCCGATATAGTCTTCTCATGTTTGACCCTAAGTTTTCGTGCTAAATGGGAGCCCACCTTATTCCTCCAATCATATATCACATGTTTAATATGTAGCAAGATAAAGTCTGCTCTATTTATATATATCCATTCAGTTTTGTTATAAATTATAATGTACCCCAATATAGGCTTGGGTAGACACCTAACCTTTCACCTACAAATACCATGCCTTTGTACTATATAACGAGTTTGCACTGACCTTTTACCTAGTTAGGAGCTGCATAAGTGTCAGGTTCTTTTCTCCAAAAACTAGCCTAATTTATTATGCATGAGGATTCTCAGAATCACAGCAGGACTACCATCTTCTGCATCTTCTGCATAATAACTATGTATAAGGGTCATCACTTTCGTCATCCTCGGCTGACATGACACAGCAAGGTGGAACCCCCGAGGGTACCGTTTGGGTATATATATGATCTATCTTTGCTGGGGCAGGCAGAGGAGAAATACTTCCATTCTGACACACTGACACGAGATCCTGAGGTACCTGCACGCAGACACTCCAGCACACAGTGGTCCTACATCCCTTGCGGGGTGTCCATCTCGAGACCAAGACATAATGCTTCGTTCTCTCACACCAAATAATGGGGTTGGTTTTAGCCTAGTGGGGATTCTTGGCTACACACCTACATACATACTAGGTACATTTAGGTACATCTAGTTAGGGTTGCATCATAGGAGTACGGATTATTATTGTCATGCATCTATATACCTGCATATATCCATTGTTTTAGTACTATGGTAGAAATCTACCATCCATTTAATCTGTTGGTGCTTATAACTATTTACATCTGTTTCTGTCTTATGGTTGTTGCAGCACACATATTTTACACTAGATTAACACTGGTTCAGGAAATACCTATTGAAAACGTCCCCATCGTTTGTTCTGTGTATCTCTCGGAGACAAAGAGAGAACGAGTGACTGAGTGAAAAGTACTGTACTGTTTCCAAGATCCCTGAGGGGACAGGGTTGTCATGTTCGATAGTTGCCAGAAACTATTCTATCCTTGGTAGGAGGACTTCTTAGTGGCACTGTCAGCTAGCTGGTATACTGGTGAACATATCCGGTGGGGGTGTCTGGAATCAGTCTGGACACCAATCCCGCAGTTTCAGTTGTCTAAATGTGCAGATCCTATATGATTTATAGGAACTACATGACATGGCTCTGCCAACATTGGTTTGGTTCTTATTTAACGGTCAAATCTGAGTAGTTCAGTCGTACTGTTCTCAGAGACCCCTACTCACATCTATCCAGAGATGTATGGAGTAGCAATGAAATATCTGCCACAGCTGAGTAGGCATCTCCTATGTATTGGCTGTAGGTTTATTCAAGCTTGAAGGATAATAGTTCCCTGTTGTGCATAAAACCTTATTTCAGCTTCCTTGAAACTCTTTCAATAATGTCTGTTGAAGAGAATGCTGCGTTACATGTGAATGCAGCAGGGGAAGGGGAACAAGAAGGTGCTATAAACATCTTAGAAAATGTCAGAAATGCCCTTACTTTAAAACTAGCGGACTATGGAGTCCCAGCATTGGGTGGGACTGTTACCTTCATGATCGGGCACACAAATCTTTCAGGACTGAGGGGTTCTATTCATGAGTCAAATTCCCACCGGAAGATGCACGTACAAATACATTTCAAACTTACACTCTGGATGAAATACCGGAAAAATATTGTCCATACAAGGATATTGAAGTTCTGCTCACCTACGAGCAGCACATAAACTGGTTCAAACGTGCCCTCCCACATACAACAAATAAAGTGAGACTTGGTCCGCTCGGTCCTAGATGCTTACACACCGCATCTAGACATTGACACAACACCGGTAGCAGACTTACATCCACTTCACAAAGAAATACTAAAACATTACAGAAATTCAACTCACTTCATTATGAGAACACTCATACTTCAACCAAAAAGGGATACACAAGCAGGACAAATACAAGGGACTGTAACCAAGATCACAGAGTTACTTCAAAATTTTGATAAGGAGATATTGTCCTATGTAGATGATATTTATCTGACGGATGATCATTTATTGGATCATTTGACCAGGGTGAGCAACATAATGTTGGGATTCACTTCTGAGGGCAACAAATTCAACTTTAAAAAATCAAAAATAGCCCACCTCAATGACCAATTTTTGGGATACAAGTTATCAAATGAAGGAAAAAGCCTAGAAGATAACTTTTTAGAAATGTGCACTTTGCTCCAACCTCCAAAAACTCTGAAAAATGTACAATCCATATTGGGATTCCTAAATTTTGGCAGAACATACATTTTGGATTACACAGAAAAAGTGAAACCTTTCTACGATTTAATCAGACCTGATTTTTCAATTCAACATTGTGAACAGGAACACACGGATATCCTTTGTTTCTTACAGGCTGACATGATAGCTTCCAAACACGTACACACATGTGTAAATACCACAAATCTGGTGATCCCTGTAATCACGGGTCAATCTGGGTACACTTACCTAACCTTCAATGAAGGCGAAACTGTACCAATTGCATACAAATGTCATCTGTACACAAACACTGAGATGTACTTTGCATCCACTTAAAAGATTCTTACAGCAGTACAGACTGCTGTAGTGAGAGAAAGAGCACTGGCACAGGGGAAACGAATAATTGTCGTAACTCCAGTACCGGCCTTATAGGCTGTTACAACACCAAGCTTTCCACATGCAAAAGTACTACATCAATGATGGATACAATGGGATAATACTCTCACTGCAACAGATGTAGACTACAAATTTGATTCTACATTAAAACATAAGCATTCCTGCACTACGAACAAGAATATCCTCTCCCGTATGAAATAATGCCTCTAGATCAGTATAAATACATTATTTACACTGATGGTTCTGCTCAGCCTGCCATACGAAGTAAACAGCAATACATCACAGCTTGTGCGATTGTAAAAGGACGTATGCAGGAAGGCAAGTTCCATCCTAGGAGTACGAAGACACAGTCTCTAGGGGACTGCACAGCACAGCTGGCAGATTTAAAAGCACTATTACTGGCATTATTAAATACGGATCGAGGATTCCCCACACTAATTGTGTGAGATTCATTTTACTGTGTCCAGTCTTACAATAAATATCTACATTACTGGGGTCAGAATGGGTTTAAAGACTCAAAAGGTTGACAATAAAGCACAAATTACTTTCGTATCAAGTGGCAGAACTGAAAAAAGAATTGCCAAGAGCTCACGTGATACACACGCTGAATCATCAACGTGATGGCGTTCACGTTGAAGGGAATTCATTTGCTAATGAAGCCACCAAGGTGACAGTGAGAACTGCTGCCGTAGCTGCAATCACTTGTTCTAGCACGCGAATAGACGGACAGATAATGGTAGCTGTTATCGCTTCACGCAAAAACAGCTCAGCCGTGCCAAAAGGCTTTCCATTCAAGTACTCCTACAAGTTAGATGCAAAAAATATTCCGTATGCTCAAATTCCAGGAGAGGGGGATAGAGTAATACCAAACATGGATCGCAGACTAGTTTTAATTCTAGCTGCTCACGAAGGTCTGGGTTCAGCATACATAGGGATTACTACAATAGTTTCACTACTGAAGCAAAGCTATTGGTGGCCATATTTAGCAAAACAGACCAAAGCTTTTGTCCTTAAGTGCAACATCTGTCAGCAGATGAAGGGTTCCACTGTAGCACGTCCACCGCAAACACCACTACTAATATCAGACAGACCTCTCGTTTGTGTCTATTTGGACCACTGCGGCTCCTTACAATCTGATGGGGCTTACAAGTATTTCTTGGTGGTAGTGGAATTCATGCTCTAGATTCCTGTGGGTTTGGCCCCAGCGCTCGGCTGCCACCTGAACTATTAAAAAGGATTTGCGAGTCTTCATAGGGACATACGCAATTGACATATCACATTCTGACTGTGGCCTCTTGTTTAGCTCTACGGCTTACAAAGAAGGCATGGGAATTTTGGGTACTCCTCTCCATATCATCCCGGGGAAATTTGATTGTGGAAACGAAAAACCGGGACTTACCGCAATCCATAATAGCAAGGGTATTAAGCACGGGTAGCAGTTCGATCAATCACCTATATGGGGTCCAGAGGGCACTTAATAACATGCCAAGAGGTTCCGTAGGAGGCCGTACTCCTTACAAAGTCCTATTTGGGATGAGAATGTGGGTTGGTTATTTTACAGGAACTCAATGAATTCTGGGCACTAAGAAGCAAGGTCCAAGTAAAACGCACCGCTACTGGGGAAGTAAAATCAGTTATGGCAAGACCTGGCTGGATCCCAAAAGTCAGGGATTTGGTCAGAGAAAAGATTGTGGACAAGAAAGAATTTGGGCCATCCTACAGAACGGCTGTACCTTTCCTGGCTGTTGAAGGAACAAGAACAGTACTTCTTCCACCTCTTGCCAGCAAGAAAGAAAAGAGATTTGTCTCCATTGATCTGATCAAAACATACTATGTGGCCGATCCTGAATAACAGGCCACGTGGGCTTCTGGGTAGCTGCCGCTCTCCTCTAGCTGCCAGACAGGAGGCTCAGTCAGAAAAACTAGTAACATTTGAAGATTCTACTCTATGGAATAATGGAGTTGCCAACAATGAAATGGAACGTGTTCCCATTGAAAGTGAACAGCTAAGCACAAATGAAATGCAGATATCAATTCTGCCAACCGCCAACATCTACATCAGTATGCCTCTACAGGAGTCATCTGTAAGTTCAACAAAACCTGCTGAGCTACCAAAGATAGATCAAACTGCTTCTGGCTACTTCATAGATTTCAACACATTTTCTCTGGATCCAAGTGAACCTGAGTCATTTCCAGCTCCAGTTTCACACAAACAATGACTTCATGATTTCTGCCTTTTGCTGAAAAAGACATACCTAGTATCACCATGGCTATAGCTCTGGATAACAACTGGAGTACTATTCCTACTATTCAGGATAGGTTTAGTGACTGTCTTTTTCTTGCTCATGAATGGACATTATCTCCCAGAATGCTCCGCAGTATCACATGCGAACTTGGTACTGAAACCTCACACATCATCTCATCGTGAACAGAGACCTGTCCTATGTGAACATTGCAGCAATTCCAGTTCCTGATGGAATAGTTTGGGACAAAGTCTCACATGATGTATTTGGTCCTACTGAACACTTAAAAATAACACATGTATTTAAAATTTCTTTAAATGATATCATCACCTCCAGTACATACTATGACAATTGGGATTTTGAAACTGTAAATAGTAAGCTGTATCATTTAGAACTGTCTACAGCATTTTTGCAAAATGAAATATTCAATGATTCATCTGATTATGACACCATGTACTTTTACCAACATTATGGTCATAATTATTTGCATAACACAAGTGCACCATGTAATGTTTTAAAATACCACCAATTGAACATTGCCCAACACCACCGAAAGGTAGTTCACAAATGTTTGCACAAAAGTTTGCTTATTTTTCTGGGTTTAATATATCAGATCCACGCTCATATTATTACAAGATTGCACCTACATCTGCAAAGAAAAATATGTTTACTAATATGAAACAGATATACTCTGCACCCGTTACTGCCCAACTGTCTGAACAGGGTTTCAACTTACTGAAAGACACTATAAACATAAAATCAGTCTGGGGTACTAAGGAATGGCAAGTTCAGGGAACTGAGGCATTATTTAGAGCATGTCCCATACCACTACAAATTATCTTCCTGAACGACACTGTGCAACAGTCTTCCTGTCCTGTCTTGGATTAGCAAATATTAAGGATTAGAACTCACCTTGTATTCTCTCACGTTCACACTTTGAGGGACGGCAAAACTATACAGCTAATGGTGAGGGTACACTAGATGACATCATGCAATTTTTGGCATGCTTCCGCTAATCCTGCTACTGGGAATCCTGATTTTAATTTTTCTGCTATGCAATGGATGTCCCAGTCACCCAGGAGATGGAAAAACGCACTTGGAGGGACATTACCGTGACTGCATAGTACTCCATCTGGGCACACTTCAACTTCGGGAGCTAAGCGAGTCTTGGTTCCTATCATTCTGGCCAGTCTGGATTGACTGTGTTTTGCCTGTTCTCCGCTGCTTGCTCTGCAGACAAGAATGTGTGTTGGAGCTCTGTCTAACACTTCCATCAGTTGCGCCACCGGACGTGGATGTACTGCTAAACCCATTAAAGGCCCATGTAGTGCAGTGCCCTCAGCATATTCCGATGTTGATGTCGGCATTCTTAGAGCCACCACGGGATGCTTCAGCTCTTGTTGGATAGGATACCGGCTTTACTACAGGCACACATGCTTTGGATGTTTCAAATGCTTCCCCAGCATCAGTTGTGGGAACTGAAGATCATCTTTGCTCAATTGACCTGATCTGTGAGGTGTTACAGGGACCATCATCTGCGAAGGCAAGCAGCAGTGACGTTGCATCTTCCGCACAGGACACATAAACATTTGGCTCTCCGTGTGCTGGGAAGAATTCTGACTTTTCCGAAAACAACCGAATTGGAATTCTAAACAAAAATGTTTCTTCTTTTCTTTTTCACTCTTACTGAGCACCATGGCTTTCAGACGCTCTCAGTTGCTCAAACTATATATATGAACATATTGTAAAGGACTTGTAGGGCTTTTAACATATACAAGATTTATAGAGTGTTTAGGCAATTTTGATAAACTTTCAGAAATTGTTTATTCTTAACATTTTAACAATGGTGTATGATTGGTTAGAAGGGCATTCCCCTTTTTTAGCATATCGTCCGGTCGGATGAGGAGTGGATGTTATGATTTATAATGTACCCCAATACAGGCTTGGGTATTCACCTAACTTTTCACCTACATTTACCTTTCCATTGTACTACATAATGGGTTTGAGTTGACCTTTTACCTAGTTAGGTGCTGCATAAATGTCTTGTGGTTTTCTCTGCTAACTAGCCTCATTTACTATGCATGAGGATTCTCAGAATCACAGCAGGACTACCATCTTCTGCATCATGCGCATAATAACTATGTATAAGGGTCATCCCTTTTGTCATCCTCAGCCGACATGACGCAGCAAGGTAGAACACCAGAGGGTACTGTTTGGGTATGTAAACACCATATATTTGCGGGGGCAGGCAGGGGAGAAAGACTTCCATGCTGACACACTGACATGAGACGCTAAGGTTTCTGCAAGCAGACACTCCAGGACACAGTGGTCCGACATCCCTCGTGAAGTGTCTATCTCGAAACCAAGACGGGGTCCTTCATTCTTCCACACCAGGTAATGGGGTTCGTTTCATCCTGGGGGGATTCTTGGTTATACACCTACATACATACTAGGTACATTTAGGTACTTCTAGTTAGGGTTGCATAGTAGGAGTTTGGGTTATTATTGTCATGCATCTATATACCAGCATACATCCATTGTTTTAGCACTATGGTAGAAATCTAACATCCATTTACTCTGTTGGTGCTTATAACCATTTATATCTGTTTCTGTCTTATGGTTGTTGCAGCACATATATTTTACACTAGAATGACGCTCAATAAATGCTTATTGAAAACGTCCCCATCGTTTGTTCTGTGTATCTCTCGGAGACAAAGTGAGCATGAATGACTGAGTGAAAAGTACTGTACTGTTTCCACGATCCCTGAGGGAACAGGGTTGTCATGTTCGATAGTTACCAGAAACTGTTCTCTCCTTGGTAAGAGGAGTTCATAGTGGCACTGTGAGCTAGGTGGTGTACAGGTGAACATATCCGGTGGGGGTGTCTGGAATCTGTCTGGACACCAATCCCACAGTTTATGTTGCCTAAGCGTGCAGATCCTATATAGATTTTCAGGAACTACAAACAGTATCCCCCTAAGAGCTATGACCTTTCTCTGTAGTGCTGTAGTCTTTATGGACCTGGTCTGCCACTTGGAGTTCTGCCTCAAAGTCAAGAGCCAGTCGATCTTAAATTTTTTGTTTAGTTAAAGTGGATACCAACAAGATACATTTCATCCAATAACTGCCTTAAAAGTGTCCCATGTATTAGACAGGTTAGTATCTCAAGGGCTGTTAGTCTGAAAGAATTCCCTGATAGTCTTGCTCAGTGCATCCCAGAAAAGACGATCTCTCGTGAGAGATCCAGGGAAAATCCATTGATGGAGCTTAGGTGCTGGGACTATCCAGTATAGTAAACTTCTACAGGGGCATGGTTTGAGAGTGCAATAGGGTGGAAATTGGTTGCCAAAATGGAGTGTTCCAGTGGTTGGCATATAAATGTTTAATCAATCACGTCTAGAATATCAGTGATAGGAATGTGAGAAGAAAGTGTAATTCCGAGTGGTAGGTTGTGTGGCTCTCCCAGCATCAATTAAACCCACTAAATGGATAGTCTGCTACAGCGCCCTAGTGAAACTCCCTGTGATGAAGCGCTGGGGAATGCAGTCTAACTTCGGGTCCCAGGTGAGGTTGAAATCGCCCAATGGAATTAGCTCTCCCTCTGTAAAACCTCCTAAAAAAGTAAGGAAGAACTGGAGAAAAGCAGCCTGTGCAGAATTGGGGGCATAATCTCATGCAATTGTGAACATCTTACCCATTATTGGCCCCTTTACCATTATTATTCTTCCCTCCTTTTCAGATATGCATACCGTTGGTTGAAATTTTAGAGAAGAACGAAAGAGGAGGGCAACCCAATTGTGTTTAGTAGGGGAAGAGGATCTATAGATCAGGGGATACGCTTTATGGTGCAATCTATGATCCTCGCTGCATTTAAGATGGGTTTATTGTAGTGCTACTATATCATGTCTCCGGTCTAAAATGTACTTCCAGAGTTTGTGATGTTTGGCTGGAGAAGTGATCCCCTTAACATTCCATGTCAATGTAGTTAATACCATGATATCTTCAGATAAATATTCTCACTCAGAGGCCCTGGATCTAGCTCTTGCTCACCTCCATGCAGAACGTGTAAACTATGCGGTCCACCTGCAGGTCCATCTCCTCTCCGACCATCCCCCAACCAGTATGCATCAGCATAATCCCACTCACATAGTATAAACATAAACAACAAAACATTAACATTTGGGAACCTAGTTCCCCAACAGTATATTAGTAAATGAATAAATTGCATAAGTGTGGGCGTGTAGGTCATAAACCACTTAAATGTTCTTGCCACGCTACCTCAAGTTCAAGGCTAACACATTTTCTCAGTGTTCATCTTGTTATCTCTCTATGAAACTACATTAGGCTGCAAGTGGACAAATAACAAGTCCCAAAATTTGAGCCTTCTGTACATCTCAGTTCTCGTGAGATACTGCTTCAGTTGAAAATTCATGGGTGTCTGCTTCAGCCTGAGTTGCAGCATTTCCCCTGCCATCTCTGTCATCGTTGTGAGAGCCATTGTCATGTATCTGTGTCAGTCTTGGAGATCGTGAGTCGTCCTTCCAAATTACCCTAGAAATTTTCACACTCAGAGACCGACACCCCCAACAAAGCTGCTGCTTCTGCCAGATCAATAAAGTGATGTACATTGTTTTGAGACTCAAAGGTGAGGCCAAAACGATAATTCCACCTATATTTGATGTGGTCCTGACGTAGTTTATTAGTAACAGATTGGAACTGTAGTCGCCGAACCAATGTAGCTGTTGCAATATCTTGGAACACGGATCATGTCACGCCTTTGAAGCATACCTCTTCCACCTTGCTTGCTGCTTGTAGGATTGCGTCCTTCAACTTAAAAGAGTGCAGTTTTGTCAAAACATCCTGGGGACATTTCCCCTTGTCAGGTAAGAGTGGACCAGCCTGGAGGACACAATCTAGTTTAATCTTGGTGCGGTCATTTCCCAGGAGTTCAGAGAACAGGACTACCACAAAAGCCTCAAGGTCCGGACCTTCCACTACTTCCTCCAGGTTTTGTAATGGAATGTTATCGCTCAGCGAGCGATTTTTTAAGTCTTCGGAAAAAGTGTAGCTTGGAGGTTTACTTTAAGTTGGTCAGAAGAGCCTTCTAGTCGGTCCATTCGTTTCTCATGAGTCTGACATTTAGCTTTGAGATCAAGAGTGCAAGTCACTACATACTGTTGTAGGAGTGAGTTTGGAGTTGAGATCAGACCGGAGAACCGCTAGAGAGGGGGCGAGCTCTGCTTTGAGTACTTTCCACAGTTCCTTTTTAAAATCTTCAAGTGAGGAAAGGAGATCTTCCTTAGTTAATGCCATATCTCCCTCCTTAGCAAGGGAAGGATGTGAGTCTCTTGCCCCTGTTGGTTGAAAGTAGCTCAACACTATTCATTTGTGGTTTTTTCAGAGGCATACATTGCATTGTAGCTGGGGGCCCAAGCAGACAATTTATGAAAAGGTAAGCCCAAGTGCATCCTCAGGTGGAGCCCTTAGCTACTGCACCCCCTTCCAAAAGGCAGAAGATGGATGGTCGATCAATCTACAATGCAGCTTATATTCTTCCCTGCCGAGGCAAGGGGTCACTAGAGGCCAGAGCCTAATCCATTGCTATTTGCTGCCGAGGCCTGTGAGCCTCACATTCAGCCCACTCCATGCACATTGGGAGCTCCAGTATTAAATGGTACGGAGTGAGATCTCACCTCCTGGGGCAGCCATTTCCGATGTAGCACTGCTGGAGCAGAGTTTTCTGTTGAAAATTTATCGAGTTTTAAGCTCCAGTTTTGTCTATTTGTTATGTTTAAAATTACTAATTTATAATCATTAATTATTTGTTTTGTTGAAGGTCTAAATTAACCAACATTACTAATGAGAGAAACTACCCGTGGGAATGCATATATGTTGCTTAATAATATGTGCAATTTAATTAAATGTGCAAGTTTGCGCTTTTAAAATAACGTGTGCTAATGTTTCTTTATGTTGCAGACGGCTAGGTAATTACATACACATAAGGGTATTAGTGGGGATTAACACTGTATAATCATTATGATGTGGTAACGTTGTTTTGTGTTTCTTTTAATTAAGATGGTCCGTTTTGGCCTAAACAAAGATGGCTGCTAGTTACAGCCTGCGCTCGAGTGATTGAGATGTGACGAGAGGCCTTGCTGAACATGGTTGAAAGTCACCTGACCACAGCCTCTGTCTGATTTAAAAGTTTCTGTGAGGACAGCAGCTCCGGGCATGCTTCCAATTGTCCTTGGAGAAGAATAAAGCCACAATGAACAATGATAAATCTGCGGTGGCTCTGCTATGGTACCAAGGAAGAGCATTCATAAATGTATCGCTTGCAAACTCGAGTTTCCTTCTTCCGTGTTTTTATTTTTGTGATTTTTCCTGAGCGGAGGTTTTCTAAATGTTACCAAGTGACATCCTTTCCTGCTCGCTCTGCTCAGCGGCTCAACGGATATTCAGAATTTGTTTGTAACTTTTAATTCCGTTAGTTTTGTTATAAATATACTAGACTAGTGAGGGTCTGTGTCATTGCGTTTTGGATTTTTGAGGCCACTTCTTCCTGAACCTATGCTGAGGACGGCAGCTCGAGAGACTTTACCGAGAGACCTGTCCTGACCCATTTAGCTAGAATAGGTATCTATGAGAATAATGATTTTGCTATTGATTGACTTTCATTTGAACCAATTTAGATAAACAAGCATTTGTTTGAATTCCAGTGTCGGGTGGTTATTTCCTTGTCATTTATTGAGTTTCAGATGTATTTCCTATGTTTAAAATCACGACTCAGGACAGTAACTTTATGGTCGCATTGACCTCATTTTAGATGCAGATTGGTTTAGGTTTCTCTCCTATATACAGTGTGGATAGAGTAATAGTGTGAATTTTAGTGTGATGGGCCTTAGCGTATGATGAGTGTATGTGCGTGTGACTGTGGATTTACTCTGTCCGTGGAAGTAGGGAGAATTTATATGCGCTGATCTGCAGCAGTTTCCTGGTAGCAGCATGATGGTTTTAGATTATTGTCTTGATCTGATAGATTGCTTGAACATAGGCTTTTGATTCATTGATTTATTGGTTGATGTTGGTATATGTACTAATACTATATGTTGAGGTCGTCGTATTGAGTTCTATGTAGTGTGTACGGCTTCTGGAACGTGGGGAGCTGGTGACGGTTCCGTAGTAGGGCAGAGGGAAGTGAGTGCTGCTCTCGGGAAAAACGGGATTGTTGGCCCTGTACGTATGCGGGGAAAAAACGTGTGACAATGGAAGTTGCGCGTCACATTGTCTGGGTTCGGAATCAGTGACATCGTCGTGTGTTACTATTAAAGATATATTTTCGGTATAAAAGGAGTGTGTATGGTAGCGAAGGTTATCTGTGAAACTCTGGTCTTAAGTCCCAGGGATCCGTAAGGTTCGCCGTTAAAGCTTATCGCTGGAGAAGTCATAGGTATTCTCTGAGCTTATCTGAAGGACTGGGCAGAGGTAAGCGCTGCTTGGTTAACGCGTGTTATAATTCTGTAGTGGGACAGACTGTTTGCTGTTCTTGGGAAAGGCAGGATTCTGTGTGCATGTGCTACATTTTCTGGTGTGAAAGTGCGTGAATGTATGAGCATTTAGTTGATTGTAAGACTCTTTGGAGCAGTCCTAGAGGAAACAGTTAATGGATGCATGTTAGAAGGGCAGAGTAGAGGGATGTGCTACTGTGTCAACGAAAGTAATTATTCCGTAGTGGAGCAGAGGTAAGCGCTGTTCTAGAGAGAAGCGGGATTCTTGTGAGAAAGAATTTTCTTTATTATTCTGTGGTTAGCGAAGCAGACAATGGAGATGTTTATATGTTGTAACTGATAGATTTTGTAGAATCTGAAACAAAGTCTACTGAGAAGACTTTGTAAAGGAGGGGTAGACGAGTGACAAAAGACAGGAGCAGAAGCGACTGCAGCGACTGCTGACGTCATACAGACCGCGCTGTGATTGGGTAGTGGATCAGAACAGGGCTCGCGCTGGGATTGGTGCGTTAGTGTGAGCCGCGCAGGGATTGGAAGGAGTACAGGGTGACGTAGACGCTCCAGGATTGGTGCGTTGGTGTGAGTCGCGCTGTTATTGGACAAAATGATCGTACAGTTGCGGAAGGGACTAGAGAATATTGGTAAACGTTAAAATGTATTACCAACCTGAGGAAAAGAAGAAAAAATCCTTGTTCGGTAAAATTAAAAGGTGGTTCGACAAGGATAAAAATATAATAACTAGAGAGGGTGAATTGCTACCTCCGACGAGAATTCCTGCATCCTTCATGGTTGCGAAATATGGGTATCATACCTGTATATGGTTAGATAACTGGGCTAAGTATACTAAGGAAGATGGTGTCTTAGCGTTCCCGGAACATGGTTCATTTAATCTGGCCGTGTTGAGAAATTTACAGGAAAAAATGATGTGTCTAGAGCCTAGACCAAGTTCGAGGCGTTGGTGGAATGGGAAGATGAGGTGCATGAGCGAGAAAAGCAGAGGAGTGGAGGCAATTATAGGTACATGTTCGGGAGGAAATATGATCGTGAGACTCATCATGATCGAATGAGGAGATGGCGAGATGCTAGTATGTCAGAGGGATTATATCCTATGAGAACTGTTGAAGAAGCGGAAGGGAGGAAAGGTGCAGGAAAGGTGCCTGATACAGAAGTGAGAAGGTATGGGCCTAATGATTATGAGGATGAGGTCTTGGATGACATGATTTACAAGAGACCACCTCCGTATAGACCAGAACCAGAAGAGAGCACGCCAGTTGCTACTCCAATTAGAGATACTTTGCGAATTGTGAAAACTGAGATTGTGACACCTGATCTGAAAAGTGGTAGCTCTTTCACGGAAAGGGAGAGAGAGAGAGCGCGTGTGGGAGAGAATCGAGTCAGTGACGAGAAAACAAGAGAATTAGCCAGAACCACATCTGAGCTGACTGAGAAAATTAGAGAGCTGACGAAAAATCTTGAAGCAGTTACAGTGCCTGTAACAATTGGTCCGGTTGTGCCTATTTTTGATAAACAAAGAATGGGTGAAAATGGTTTAACAGTTCCTTATGTTGGAAATGGTTTGGTTGGTACTTGTACTGTGGAGGAATCAAGAATGAGAACGGGAGAAAATAATTTGAGACAGTCAAGACATGACACATGTAGTGGAGGATTAGATGTACAGCGTAATTCAGGATTGAATACTGGTTGTTTGGGAGGAACGATTTTGGAACCACAGTGGATGGCAGAACAAGTGGGTGCAGTGAAAAAGTCTACTGAAATAACAGCTGAAGATTTGAATGATTGGTTGAAAGTTCTTCAAAAGAAGGATAAAGATTCACAGGCAATTGATGTAGCCAGGTTTCGCATAGAATTGGAGGAGCTTATTGCAGGAACAATTCCTACAGATATACTGAAAAACCATCATGATGGAGAGTTGTTATTTATGTGCAAGAGTATCACCTGGAGGGCTAAGAGTACACATGACAGGTTAAGGGTAATAGCGAGTGAACAAGGAGTTGACATGGATAAGGTGAAAGCTTTGCAGAAGCCTTACAGGGTGGATTTCTCTGACAAAGACATTGAAAATCTAAATGGTGCTGGCAGAACAGGACAGATTAAGGAAATGATTGCCTTATTGCGAAAATGGGGTGACGTGGAAAAATGGAGGGATAGGTGGTACAAGAAAAGGGAAGATTCAGTGGACAGGACTTACTCAGCTTTTCCCATGAGAGAAAAAGAGAAAACAGTGGATGCTTATCCTATGAGAGAGATTCCTGGAGGAGGATATGTACATGTCCCATGGACTAGACAGGATATTTTGTCATTTACGAATGATTTCCCTCGACTGAGAGAAAAGCCCGTCGAGTGGTATAGGCAGGTAGACAGGTTTGTGAAATTGTCAAAAGTGCTGTGGATTGACCTGAATAGTCTGTTTGATATAATTGTTCCAGCAGACTTGTGGGCAGAGTGTAAAATAGTTGTAGATTGGCCTGCTAAGGAGTACCCAAGAGATCCGAAAACGGGAGCACCAGACCCAGAGGTTATGAAGAAGTACGAGCAGGTTATAGTGTTCCTGAAAAATAAGGTACCCCCAAAAGAGACAGACTGGGTTAAGATAGATCGAAAACATCAGGAGGCAAAAGAATCAGTTCATGCTTTTTACGAAAGGCTGATACTGGCATTTCAGTTCAGTGGAGATGAACACCTGGGTGATAAGGACTTGAGTCATTTTGTATACAGATTTGTATATGGCTTGAGACCTGAAATCAGTGAGAGAATACGTGAGCATACAGTTGATTGGCAGAGTAAAAAGATTGATGAAATCTTGAGACATGCAAAGTACTTCAGTGATGAGATTGAGGCAAAACAGAGAAAGCTGAAAGAAAAGGCAATGTGGGCACAGGTGAAAGTTGCTGAGAGACAAGAAGCACAGTTGGTGGAACAGGCAAATAATCAAGGAAATAGGACCAGATATGCAGGAAAAGGAAAGGGGAATTTAGAGGAGGCCAAGAAAAAGTTCCCTAGTCACAACTGTGGACAATTGGGGCATTGGAGATCCGAGTGTACCAATCCACCATTAGTGAGTAATGAGAATAAACCCTTAAATCAACAGGTGCAGAACGAGGGGTGTAATCAACAGCAGCAACAGCAGAAGGTTGTCAGACAGCAGAGCCAAGAGCCAAAACCGCCTTTGCCGCAGAATAGAGGGTCCCAAAAGTATAACCAGGACTCAGGATTCTACAATGATGAGCAGGTAAACAAACCGAGACGTTCTAACCTGGTACAGCAGTACTGGTTAAAAAATGAGGGGAGTGAGTCTGAAGGGGACTATTGACGGTGCCGAAGAGAGGAGGAAGAGTGCATACTTGGTGCAACTCTAGAAATAGACCAGGCAGGACCATTTGTAGATGGGAAAATAAACGGGGAGAGTGTTACTTTTTTGGTAGACACAGGAGCGACGAGATCAACTGTCAGGTCAGCAGATATTAGAAATCTTCCTCTCTCGGACGAAGCAATCCAAGTGGTTGGTGTAGCCAATACACAGATTAAGACTCGTCTTACCGAACCAGTAAAGGTAAGAATAGGGAAATTTTCAGACATGCACAGGTTTGTAGTCTGTGACACAAGTCCAGTGAACTTGTTAGGTAGGGACCTATTGTGCAAGATGAACTGTACAATTTTCTGTACTCCGGATGGAATAGCTTTTGAGACACCAGATGAGGATGTTTTGTACCGGATGACTCTAGATAATAGAGAGAGTGAGATTGTTGGTACATATGCTGTGTTTAATCCAGATGATTTGCCTCAGGAGTTGAGACACACAGTGAAAACAGCGGTTTGGGATTTTACTGGAGAAGATGTGGGATTGATGAATAATGTAGATCCAGTGAAGATTTCAGTGAAAGAGGGGATTGTTTATCCTAATATTCCTCAGTACAGATTGACACCAGAGATAATTGAGGGAATTACTCCTATAATTGACAAGATGATTCAACAGGGTGTTTTGAGAGAGTTACTGAGTAGCCCGTGTAATTCACCGATAATGGGGCTAAAGAAACCTAATGGAAAGTTCAGGATTGTACAGGATTTGAGAAAAGTTAACAAAATTGTGGTGGCGTGTTGTCCCATTGTGCCAAATCCTTCAGTGATTTTGTATCAGATTCCTCATGAAGCTGAGTGGTATACAGTGATTGATTTGTGTCATGCTTTCTTTTCAATTCCATTGCATCATGATAGCCAGCCGATTTTTGCATTTCGATTTGGACAGCGTATTTTAGCATGGTGTCGTATCCCACAGGGGTATACAGAGAGTCCTTCGATATTCAATCAGTTGTTGAAAAAATCATTGGAGAGTTTGATCATGCCTGAAAGCTCAGTACTAGTGCAGTATATCGATGACTTACTTGTGGCATCGAAGACACGTGAAGCTTGTGAAGTAGATACCATAGCTTTACTGAATCATCTGGCAGATGGAGGGTTAAAGGTATCTCCAGCCAAATTGCAATTTTGCAAGAAAGAGGTGCATTATCTTGGACACAATATTGAAAAGGGTCTGAGAAAGGTGACTGATGACAGGATCAAAATTATCAGAGGAATGAGAGCCCCGATGACCCAGAGAGAAGTGAGGATGTTTCTGGGGATGGTGGGTTATTGTCGTCAGTGGATAAGTAATTTCTCCCTGATAGCAAAGCCACTGATTAAGTTGACCAAAAGTGAGGTGAGAGACCCATTGGAACTGGATGGAGAACAAATGGCAGCATTTGAAGAGTTAAAGAGCAGAATGTGTGAAGCCCCTGCTTTGGGAATGCCAGACTATGAGAAAGAGTTTGAGTTGTACTGCAGTGAAAGAAATGGATGTGCACTTTCAGTGTTAATTCAGAAGCATGGACAACTGAGAAGGCCGATTGCTTACTTCTCATCGACACTTGACCCCGTAGCTGTGGGTTTGCCAGGTTGCCTGAAAGCAGTAGCTGCTACATGCAGAAGCTTGGAACAGAGTGAGGGCATAATAATGGGATATCCTGTAAGGGTGTTCGTACCTCATGACGTGGCTATTCTTTTGACAAGAAGCAGGACTCAGTACATGTCACATAGTCGGTTGACTAAATATGAGAAAATCATTCTGGGAGCATCAAATGTGACTCTTGAGAGATGTGTGAATGTGAATCCAGCAACTTTGTTGCCAGATGCTGACAATGTGAATGTGGGAGATGATGTTGATCATGATTGTTTGGATGTGCTTGACTACTGCACGAAACCAAGACCAGACATAAGAGATTTGCCATTGCCAGAGAGTGATCATGTGCTGTTTGTGGATGGATCATGTCTAAGAACTGATGATGGTGTGCTGAGTGCAGCATATGCAGTGTGCAAGGTTTCAGAAGTTATGGAAGCTTCGCCTTTGAAAGGAGTAAGATCTGCTCAAGTGGCTGAATTGGTGGCATTGACAAAAGCTAGCAAGATTGGGAAGAATCTGAGAGTGACTGTGATGACTGATAGTCAGTACGGATTTGGAGTCGTTCATGATTTTGGCCAGCTTTGGCTACAGAGAGGTTTCTTGACGTCGAGTGGGACTCCAATAAAGAATGCTGAAGTGATTGGAAAGTTGCTTGAGGCGATACAGCTGCCTAAAGAGTTAGCAGTTGTGAAGTGTGCTGCTCATGGACAAGGAGATGATTTTGTTACTCTTGGTAATCGTTTTGCCAATGACATAGCACAGTATTGTGCAAAAAACAATCAGTCGATTAATAGGGCACGAGAAAGGGAAATGTCTTTTTGTTCTGTGATGTTTACTAATGTCCTAGAAACGTGGGATGAAGTGAAACAGTTGCAGGATGAGGCAGGAGATGAGGAAATGAGAGATTGGATCAAGGCAGGTTGTGCCCCAAGAGAGACAGATCATGTTTGGATCTATAGAGATGGTAGACCAGTCATGCCCAATTCCATGTTGTCGACAATGGCAAGAATGTATCATGGCCAGGGACATCTGGGGAGGGACGCAATGATTAGGTCATTCAAGCAGACCTGGTACAATGCAAAGTTCAGGTTGATTGCAGAGAGCATCTGTCAGAGATGTTTGATTTGTCAGCAGTTCAATACTGGGAAAAAGACAGTGGTGAGTCTAGGAACAATAGGCAGAGAAGGAGGTCCTTTTACCAGAATGCAAATAGATTTCATTGAAATGCCCCAAGTGAACAGATTGAGGTATGTTCTAGTGGTAGTCTGTTTGTTCTCAAGATGGGTGGAGGCCTATCCGACTAGGAGAAATGATGGAATAACAGTTGCAAAGTTGCTGTTAAGAGAGTTGATTCCTAGGTACGGGTTCCCAGTGACAATTGAGTCTGACAGAGGTGGACACTTCTACAATGAGCTTATGGGTTTAATTTGTGAAGCATTGAGCATACAGCAGAAGCTACATTGTGCATACAGACCAGAGGCTTCTGGCGTCGTTGAACAGATGAATGGCACAATAAAAAAACCGAATTGGTAAGATGTGTTTAGCCACTGGAATGAAATGGCCTGATGTCTTGCCTCTAGTGCTTATGACTATTAGGTCTACTCCAGATAGAACCACAGGTTTGAGTCCGCACAAAATATTAATGGGACGTGCGATGAGACATGCATTTGTGCCTGTCAACAAGTTGATGACAATAACTGATGACATGATTTTGGATTACGGTAAAGGCCTGGCTGACGCAGTTCATTCTGTGTTTCACCAGGTTGGAGAAGACGCAACCACACTTGAGAAGAAGCAAGCCCATGATCTGAGTCCAGGGGACTGGGTGAGGATTAAGGTGCACAGAAGAAGAAATTGCTTGGTTCCAAGGTGGGGAAGGCCAAGACAAGTTATTCTGACTACAACGACTGCAGTAAAGTGTGCTGGTGTGAAAAACTGGGTGCATGCAAGTCATACTCTGAGAGTTCCAAATCCAAAGGATGGGACTGGTAAGGAGTATTTTGAAGAAACAGATTCCAGTGATGATGCAGAAACTGAACCAGTGAGAAGAAAAAAGAATCCTGAAAGGGGTGAAGGAGAAAGAGAGTCAGGTGATTCTTTTTTCTTTCCAAGAGAGGCTTCAAGAGAAACATTGAGAGTCTCAGAGGAGAGATCAGATTCTGTAAGAGTGCCTGAAGTTCCAACAAGCAGTGGAGAAGAAAGAAGAGAAAAAAGCAATTCCACAGAGACTACACCTGAATCAGATGAGGAGGTTGAAAATCCACTTGAGATTACACCTGAAGAAGCAGGGTCAGAAGAAGATAGAGAGGGACAGATTGCGGAAGACCCCCGAGGAGGTGTAGGGAACATTCCTGATAAGCTAGGTGAAGGGATAAGTAGACAGCAAGAAGATTGCGTGTCGGAGACCCGAGGAGGGACAGAATTAGGGAAATCTCAATCGGTGGTGGAAAAGACTGTGGAGCGAAAGAAAATTGTTGAAGAACAAGAGGCAAATGAGACAGAATCGGATGAGAGTGAGAATGAGAAATCAGAGGGTCGAGTTCTGAGGAAGAGAACTTGGATCGGAGAAAGAAATAATAAAGAAGTGAGACCGAAAAGGGTTGTGAGAGGAGATCTTTGGCCTAACAGGATAAAGAGGCTGAGGTACAGACTGACACGAGCAAATTCATCGAAAGCTGAACAGGTGAACGAGGTGTCTAGTCAGAATCAAGCAAAGGGTGAAAAGCAAAAGGTCTCAAAAGAACAAGAGGAGATCAAGAGAATCAGAAAACCTAACCAGAAGTATAGGTCACCGGAATGGACGTACGTGGCACTGTCTGAAGGTGAAGAGGCAGAGAGTCAAGGAAATCCAGAGGGGACCATATGTGAAGTGGTTGAAGAACAAAACTGTTGGAATCCTGAAAGTTATCCTGACTGACATTGGAGAAGAGTCGGATGCACAGGATGTTGTTGAAGATCTGATACAATTTGATGTTGCTGAAGAAGAAGTGAAAAGTGATGAAAATCCAAATTGAGTGAACTAAAGGAGTCCCTTGGAGTAAAGTGAAAAGAGAAAATCTGAAATTAGCTGTGTTAAATAATCTAGAGTTCTAAAACTCAGTAGTGGAGTAGAAGAGGCTAAGTCAAAAGACACTGCCAAAGTAGTAAAATGGCTAACACAGAGAATAATCAAAGTAGATGTGCCTTCTTGAAAATATGGTGTAGAATGTGCTGCTGCTGTACTGGATTATTAATGCTATTATGGGGTGTACTAGTTTTATTAGTTACTTTTAGAGTTACAATAGACACTTTTGGAATACATACTGGGAATGTGACCAATGTAGAGAAGAGTTCACAGAAAGTAGTTCCAACTAGAAGTAGTAACATTTACATACATCAAGATAGGTCAATTATTGATTTTTCTAGCAATGTTTTTTCAAAGTTGTTGTACGAATACGTAAAGACAATGGAAGTTAGGGATTTGCTACGTTTGTATGCAATTACCTGCATCCGTTTCAGAGGGTGTTACTTATCACCATTTACCAGCTACGTATGGAATTTCATGTAGTGTGCTAAGTAGTGTTTTTTATTTGTTAGGGAAAATAGATTATGATTATGAGACGTCTAACAAAGATAACATTTTTGGGCAATTACCTATGAACAAAAGGCTGATTCCAGCTAAAGAAGCTAACATTTTTGGTGAGATTTTTATTGAGAAAGAAGAAAGAAGAATTAACATTAGATTACATTTTTAGAAACAATTTAACTTGCAGTTTGAAGGAAGAGGAAAAGGCTTTCCTGGACATGGTAGAGGAAAGGAAAATGAGCATGCATGAGAAGGCAGGGAAATATAAAATGAGTGAGACAATATGGGACATTGAGATGGGAAAAGAGTTGAAGAATGGGGCCAGTCCAACTTTGGCTTTAGATGCACCACAGAAGGGTAAACTATGCATTACCAGAAGGAAATCCCAATATGATAGTCATTTTATTGGGACTAGTGAGTGTCATGATACATACTTCATTGCGACAAAATGGGGTTTTAAAGGTGGAGAAGATCCAATTTTCCCAGGAGTGTATTATGTTTGTGGGAACAAGGCTTATTACAAGTTGCCTGACCATTGGTATGGCACGTGTTATGTAGGCCTGGTCTTTCCAAAGATTTTTCATATAGATAGGATAGAAGATGTAGAACACATTAATTTACTAACACGTTTTAAGAGAGAAACTTGGTCAGAAATTGTAGGTGATATCTTTGGAGCTTTAATTCCAGCAGTGGGAATTTCTTTAAATGCATATGGAATTCAGTGGTGGATCGCTTATCAACAAGTACCGCTGGAGGGTTTCTTTTGGTAAATACAGAGATGATTGCCGTACGTGCCATGTCTATGCAAAATCGACTTGCCCTTGATATTGTATTGGCCAAGGAGGGTGGAGTTTGTGGAATGCTGAAAGTTCAACATTGTTGCACTTACATTCCTGACGAAAGCAAAGATCTAAAGGTCTATATCAAAAATATTACTGATTTGCATGAAGAATTAGTACCACTGGAAGCTGAAAGTATCTGGACTAAAATAGCTAATAAAATAGTTGCTGTTAAGAGTTTTATTGCTAAGATAGGTAGTACCATTATTGGTAAAATATTATTTCCATTGACATGCGTAATTGTTGCTTTATTGATACTAAGATTGGGGTGTTTGTGTTGTAAAAACAGGGGAGGGAAAAAGAGAATAATTAGAGGAAATACTGAAAAGAAACAAAAGAGGTCAAGGAGAGACCCACAAGAAATAGAATTAGAAGAATTGAGGGAGAGTGTGTACTTGGAGTCGAAGAGGGATGATGTGAGAGAGTCTGGTGTTTAATGTTGTGTCATAAAAGACATTTTCAATTTCTCCTAAAAATTGGGACTAATTTTTTTTTGGTGTTGGTTTTTGTGGTGATAATATATCACCAAAGGGGGGATTGCTGGAGCAGAGTTTTCTGTTGAAAATTTATCGAGTTTTAAGCTCCAGTTTTGTCTATATGTTATGTTTAAAATTACTAATTTATAATCATTAATTATTTGTTTTGTTGAAGGTCTAAATTAACCAACATTACTAATGAGAGAAACTACACGTGGGAATGCATATATGTTGCTTAATAATATGTGCAATTTAATTAAATGTGCAAGTTTGCGCTTTTAAAATAACGTGTGCTAATGTTTCTTTATGTTGCAGACTGCTAGGTAATTACATACACATAAGGGTATTAGTGGGGATTAACACTGTATAATCATTATGATGTGGTAACGTTGTTTTGTGTTTCTTTTAATTAAGATGGTCCGTTTTGGCCTAAACAAAGATGGCTGCTATTTACAGCCTGCGCTCGAGTGATTGAGATGTGACGAGAGGCCTTGCTGAACATGGTTGAAAGTCACCTGACCACAGCCTCTGTCTGATTTAAAAGTTTCCGTGAGGACAGCAGCTCCGGGCATGCTTCCAATTGTCCTTGGAGAAGAATAAAGCCACAATGAACAATGATAAATCTGCGGTGGCTCTGCTATGGTACCAAGGAAGAGCATTCATAAATGTATCGCTTGCAAACTCGAGTTTCCTTCTTCCGTGTTTTTATTTTTGTGATTTTTCCTGAGCGGAGGTTTTCTAAATGTTACCAAGTGACATCCTTTCCTGCTCGCTCTGCTCAGCGGCTCAACGGATATTCAGAATTTGTTTGTAACTTTTAATTCCGTTAGTTTTGTTATAAATATACTAGACTAGTGAGGGTCTGTGTCATTGCGTTTTGGATTTTTGAGGCCACTTCTTCCTGAACCTATGCTGAGGACGGCAGCTCGAGAGACTTTACCGAGAGACCTGTCCTGACCCATTTAGCTAGAATAGGTAACTATGAGAATAATGATTTTGCTATTGATTGACTTTCATTTGAACCAATTTAGATAAACAAGCATTTGTTTGAATTCCAGTGTCGGGTGGTTATTTCCTTGTCATTTATTGAGTTTCAGATGTATTTCCTATGTTTAAAATCACGACTCAGGACAGTAACTTTATGGTCGCATTGACCTCATTTTAGATGCAGATTGGTTTAGGTTTCTCTCCTATATACAGTGTGGATAGAGTAATAGTGTGAATTTTAGTGTGATGGGCCCTAGCGTATGATGAGTGTATGTGCGTGTGACTGTGGATTTACTCTGTCCGTGGAAGTAGGGAGAATTTATATGCGCTGATCTGCATCAGCACCAGCGGAAGGTAGCCTCAAGCGCTTTGTAAACAAACTGTAAGCATTCTTATTGTCAATAAGGCTACCGCATTGCTGACTCTGGAGGTGAGTCTATATCGCCTGAAGGGGGGTCCCAGCACCCCAGTGAGGAACTCTCCAGCTTTATTGTAGCTCCATGCAGCCCTGGGCCCGGGCTGCCATGAGGAAGTTGTGGTGTGGGTGTTATATTGAGCTCAGGCATGCTAGCAGGTCCTTTCAAACTGGCAATAAAGTCAGTTTCCTCTAACATTAAAGAATGGCTGTACCCTGCAGCATTGTGTCAAGTACAATATGGGCCGTGCACGGCGTGGATCATTGGCTTTGTCTTTACCTTTGTACAAGGCCGTGGGTGCAAACTCATAGCGGCCATGTCATGTTGGACGCCCAGGCCAGCAGTGTCCTTGGAGGAGCTCGCACAGGGGCTGCCCATTACCTTTTTCAATGCCCTCAGCCTCTCTGAGCACAGCACCAATCGCTAGTCACCAAAGTTGTGTTCAGAGCTCCTGCTGCCTTAATTACTTGATAGAATGCAGTGTAGCATGAGCGTGTTACGTCCACTCAGTCATGATGGCGGGCCATGCCCCACCTTATTAATTACAAAAATCAAATTTTGTTTATGTTGATGTTCTGACTTAATTCCTTGCAATCAGTGCTATGATGTAATGCATGGGTGGGAAAAAGTTGACCTAGGCTGTGATAGTTAATCATCACAACCAAATTAAATGGCAATGGCCCTAGGGGACCAGCAATGTTCTGCTACTGTGCCACTATAGACAGTATAAACAAGCGTTTCAGCTGAACATCACAATTTGTGTTTTTGTTCTTACTTCATTGCTAAAGGTACTCCTGATGCAGGAGCTGGCAAGCAGCAACTGCCATCACAGCAGGAGATACCCCCTGCCTGTGGCAGCAAACTTTGAAGCCTGTGGCTGCTGAATATTGCCAGCTGGTGGCCTTGGAGGAAGAAGAGGAGGAAGCACAGGTGTCCAGTCCCTTGGCCCACCTCCAAACCAGTTACACCAGCACCACCGCCCCCACCTGCAGACTGGGTCCACTGTTACCTGTACCACCAGCATCCCCTTCTCATCATCATCATCATCCGACCGCCTCCTCCACAGCACTCAACGAGAGTCGGAGCATCGCATGTGCGAGATGGCCCAGCTGAGGCTTGAGACGACACTGCTCCAGCACGAGTAGCACAACATACTCCAGGAGAAGGCCAACATCTCTACAGAACTGGGTACCCTGAAAGCCCTTTTTTATTGAACATTTCATTTGGTGGGAGGGCATGTTGTGGGTGGAGAGATGGGATTGAATTGTAAAAAAATAAATTTCATTTACTTTTTTTTTCCCTTTTTTATTATCGGTCTATCCATTGCTAGTTGGTGTAGTATAGCACAGTGGTTTTGACACAATAGCACAATGAAAAGCTGCCCTCTGAAATTGACACAATTATACATCAACTTTGTCGCCTAAACGTTCCCTACCTGACATCCCTTGCCATGTAGTATTCTTCAGTAGATTACTTACCTATTCCTGTAGTCTAGTAATTAATTATACCCTGCCATCAGAAAGGCACTGGAAACAGAAAACTGGTTAGTTCTGTTTCACTTTGTTACTTGATGAGGTTTTGCAACACCCAGCCACCTATCAATTATACTAGCTGTCATACCATAGCTATTGACCACTAATGGAGTCTGCCAGCAACACACTCAAAACATTTAATATTAACTCTCTTTCCAAAATACAACTTCAGTACTAAATTATGATTAAGTGATGGTAGCTACCTCTCACAATCTTCACAATCTTCACAAACCTATCTGCAGGGTTTCCCAAATGGGCATTCTTAATGATGGTGGTATTAACGTTCTTGTGCTAACAGGAAAGACATCACAAAGCAAGGAACCACCCCCATCTGTTCCAAATCAGGTGAACTCCAACTGTAGGATTATTAAGAAAGAGTATCCATCACAGGCAACTAGAATGAAAGAAAATATAGAGTTATCAACGACTGAGACTAGACCGCCATGACAAAAATCTCATATTACACAAACTAGCAAAAGTAACTTCTAAGCAATCTGAGAAGCTAGTAACTAATGCATTTATAAAAAAACGAAACTAAGCTTACAAAATCCTTGAGTCAGAAGTCAGGACTCAGGAGACGGTCTGGTTATTCTATGTTGCATAGATTTTGTATGCAACACAGGGCCTGATTTAAAAAGGTAAATTTACACTTTTGGTGTTAGTTTACTCATGCAGTGTAAGATTGCGACTAGTAACTTTTCAATCAGTAACTTCACTAGTAGTAACCTTTTGAGTAGATAGTAATCACTATCACTTTAAAAGGAGTTACTATTACTACTAGTTAACTACTCGTAATCTTAAATTGTCTGGTAGTTACATAAAACTGCAAGAGTGAACTTACACCCCAAGTGTAACTTTACCTTTGGGAATCAGGATAGATAGTGCATACTGGCACTACCTATCATGGCTAGACATTGCTCTGACTCTACACTATGATGATGTTATCCCTTTCATGCCTGAGCAGGTGAGTGGGGCTGGAGTGGGCTATTGTTTAGGTAAGAATATCCCAGAGTGAGTTGGTGTCACTTTTACCACATTTTCTCCACCAAGTATGTGATCCATTTATGGTGAACATTTGTAAGTCACTCCTCAATATATCACACACAGTCAAGGGGAAGAGAGTTAGGGGATTAATGAATGGATAGAAACAAAGATTTGGGGAAAGGTGCGACAAAGACAAACACAACATTCATCAGGTCAATGAGCAGCACATCATTATCAAATCTGTTCTGGGAAGAAATGAAGGAATGATACAGTTTGGTTAATAAATGCATTATGAATAATCCTTCAGTTCCAGAGTTAAAAATGATCTAATTATTTTGACATCTAGGTTTGAAAAATACAAGTTACGGAGGACCTAAACAGTACTAAAAATTGTGATTGTTAAGAAAAGAAAAATTGTATTGTATATAAATTCCAAAATGGACGGTGCATCTTCAGTCTTCTTCTCGAAATATCCATCTTGGGTGCAGGATTGAAGAGGACTTGTATTTAAGCAGGAGTGTTATGGTGCATTTGGGCAGAAGAAGAGAAGGCCTGTGAATTCCAAAAAAGTAAATGTTGATGTCGTAGAGTCAAGGAGAAGGTAAGATTCATGGCAGATGAGGATCAAGATGATAGTGCAAGACACTAGGCTGGTGCAGTCATGTACGATTAACTGAGAAGTAAGTACAATTTTAAAACACATCCCAGACAAGTAGCTGCGTGTACCTGGCTGATCAATCTCACAACTGAGAACTGTTATAATAGCCGAGTGTGACTGTCATGTGACATAGTTTATAGTTAGAGTCATACTACCTGATCACAACAATTTAATTCGAGGAGTTTGATATTTGAGCCAGCACACTATTCGGCATTTCTCAAATAAATGCACCGCTGTCCAGTCCACAGGGCAGAGAAGGCCTCCTATAGTCATGTTGTTTCCCATTGAGGTGGATAGGCATTGTTCATAACTTCCTTCTTCTGGCTGTTGGAGTAGTCCTGTGACTGACTCGGAATCCCGAATGAGATTGACAGAGATTGACCTGTAGTACTGTTGATGTATAAGAAGACCAAAAGAAATATAGAATTTGAGCATTTTTGTTGAGTAGGTTTGTTAACTAAAGTGACTGGTCTGGACTCTGAAGAACCCGGAAAAAAGAAATTTAGGAAGGAGTGAACTATGAAATTAATTTTAGTGAAGTGTGAAAGGGACAATCATTCAGGCAGAATGACCGAGCCGGTCACATACACAGCAAATCAAGCTTACAAATTAGTTTAAAAACACCTTCACTGCCACCACATGAATCTACATCACTCACTCAATATATCACTCATTGATGTGCAATAATTTGTTACCTATTTCAAAACGCATGATGGTGCACATTTCTCTATTGTATCTCCACTTTTCCCAGGGAAGTAACAAGCAATGGCAGTCTCCAGCTAGGCAATGAAGAAAAGAAGAATAGGGATGTGAGGCATTGTCCTTTAAGTGAATAGGGAGGCTTCTTCAGTACACATTGGTTTAACTACGATCCAGTTTATACATGTGAATAAATGTGGGGCTGAATAAGTCAGACACCAAATATATAAAAAAAATCATTGAAACAATTATTAAAGTTCTACTGGAGCCTACTCAGTCATGGAAGTATAGTTTGTCCTCAAACTAAGGGGGCTCTTCCAGAAGTTTATGAACTAATAAACTGGAGTCTGACCAATTGCTCTCATCCTCCTCCTGTGCTGTTTTAGGGTCAGTGTAATCTTGTGGTATGAAGTGTTTCATCATTTTAAACATGGTCAATCTCTTTAAGCTTTGAGGCAAGAGACTGAACCTTCTGAGTGTGACAAATGTACCCGCTACACTGGACACATGCTCAGAAGACACACGGGCTACTGGACAAGCCAGATACTTTACTGCTGAGCTTTGGCTGTTACTGCACCTTCCCATTCCAATAGATCAATGGGTTTTGGTTTTGGCATACACCTCTTTGGGCTTATCCAGGGAGTCTTAGACCATCCTCTGAATGGTCTTTGGTGCTGCCACTTGCTTAAACTATGTTGCCTTTACCTCTGCACTTGACTTAAGCCCTTCCACTTGAAACCAAGCCACCGCAGAAGTTGGATAAGATTCTTTTGTTGCTAGTGTTGTTGCTGGTGTTGATGGTGTTGGCTGATGTGCCCTCTCTGGAGGTTGAAGGCTGCATGCCAAAACATTTGCCTAGGACTCTAAATTCCAGCAGTTCTTCTTCTCAGTCTCTCACTTGGTCAACAATCCAAGTCTTTTATTGTGAAACATCCTCTTCTGAAAAAGGAAAGAAAGGGGCCAGTATTTTTTTATACCGTGGATGAAGTATTGTGGCAGAGATGTACTCTATGGAGGACACAATCTCTTTTTGCAACCTTGTACTAACAGCCAACTGAAGTATTAAGCTCTGAACCAACTCATATGCTTCTTCGTTCCAACCAACCAACCTTTGTAACACCTTTTTTACCTGGGAATTGTTGGCTCATCATACTGTCTTCCTAGCTGATTTTCCATCTGAAAACCTCAAAAGGAAGTAGCATTTGCGTAATCCATGTTTAGAACATTAGAAGGGCAGCTTGGAGAAGGTGGTTAAGCAATCTTACTTTTGCTTGCTGGAGATTGTGAAGCCAATGGTTGAAGAGCTACATCTTGCTCAGCAGGAAGCTCAACCTCCCATTCTGCTCCTACATCAAGGAGAACTATTGCTACTGTGGTTCCTGTTGTCTACTTTGCTCAGTTTCCTTGCGACAATTGAGTGATTTGCGGCTGAGACAAATCCAGTTCAGTTACAAAATGACATCATGAAGCTTGAAATGTACAATTGGCTGAATTTGGCAGGAATTGAATTTGGCAGGAACTCTCTGTTACAAGCGTAACGTGGAGTTACAAAACTCTGCCAATTCCACAAGAGAAATTATAATTCTGCCCAGGCCTACTAAAAATCTGTTAAATGTCACATTTAGCACAGTTTTCCCACCAACCAGTCAGAGGTAGGAAGGTTTGGCATCTACCTAAACGAACCTTTTGATGTGAAGACATATCAGTGTTTAAAACCATGACATGGCAGGGAAATGTTCCTCAATGAGAGAAACTGAAACAGAATTATCATGTCTTGCCGAAAATCTTACAAACATCATGTTCAGTGTGTCCTACTCACCAGCAAGTCAGAGTAGGGTGGTTTACTTGCACCGATAGATTCCTTATCTCCCATAAAACAGAATAAATGTAGTTTTTATACTTTCCACTTTGTCCTGAGTTTGATAACAATCATCAAATGAACTGTGCACCATTAACATTGATTCTGAACCCAACTTAATGATCTGTTCTAATTTAACTTATTTGACCTTGCTTACTATGTTTCCTTGGAAAGCCTACATATATTTGTCATTGCTGGACTCCAGGTAGTCAGGGAAGCATTTTAAAAAAAGCTCAATTTCTATATTTTTTAGGTTTTTCTTGTTCATCAACAACAGTACCATTTTATGTCTCTCAAACTCATTCGGGAATCGGAGTCAGTCATGGGACTACCCCAACAGTCAGAAGGAGGAAATTATTAACAATGCCTATCCACTTAGTGTTCCAGGCTTTAGGTTTGTCCATTGAAGACATCAAATATTCTATCAAATTTATTTAAAAAAATTAATGCCTCAACATTTTTCATTATATCTTTAGGCCGCAATGGGATATTGATGTGGGGTTTGCACCAGTACATAGCCATAAATTTGTCAAAAGCACCATATAGTTTCATGGTGCACAAATATCCCAAAGAGTAGACGTCTTTAAACATCCTAATGACATTTTTTTAATAAAGCTCCAGCAGAGAGGTGCACATTTACAGGGGAGAGACTGTTTGGGTGCTGACAAATATTACAACCAAATACACAATATTCTATTGTGCTTGGAAAGTGATACCCTTTGAGTTACTTTGGTATCTGAGTTAAATGGCTTTGAATTGCATATTTGTTTCCACAAATAAGTGTGTCCTATGTAATATCAGTCAATTCAATTCACTCAATCTTTCTTCAGTTTCCTATGCCATTAATGTGCTGGCCTATTTAAGTTCTGATAAAATCCTGCTCATTTAAATAAAAGTTCCGCAACACACAAGAAAATAACGTAATGACATTGAAAATCATGAATGATGTTAAGACTGCAATAAACAGTTTATTGTACAAAACCCCTCAAGACAAAGGTTATTATGTGAAGATACAGGTCTGAATGAATGACATTTAACAGATAAAGTACTACAGCCCACTTTAAGGTATACAACTAGGAGGTGGTTGGAGTAAAACGACTACTTTCTGTTCTGAATTATTTGTGAGAGAGGCAAGAAGAGACTACAGTGCACTTGTTAGTTTTTTTATAGCTCGTGTCTAAGCACTTCAGGTTGCAATGGTTTTAAATGTGTTCAATGAAAATTAACATCCCCAAGCCAAAGGTGCATCACCAGAATGAAGAAAGACAATATCACAGCATTTAAAGTATGACAGAGACAAATACATTTGCCTGTGTGGGGAAGATGTAAATGATTTGTTAAGATTTCACTTATACCTCCATTTGGTTGACTTTGGAAAAAATAATATAGTGGAGGGAAATTAATCCACGGCTGTTATTCACAGCCAAGTGTTGATGATCTTGTAACTGGGAATGCATGATTCTCATGTGCAGCACAGATCCCTGTTCAGCGTGACAATGGTTCAACCCGATGAGCCACGGAGTACTCATTAATCCACACCAATACTGTGCTGTGAATGAGTAAATGTCCACTCACTACCTTTAGCCATAACACTGTGCTATTTTGGGTATCTGTTGTTTGGCCATTGTATTAATTCCTTGATACTATATTGAATTATACCGATATTTTTCTCATCATTCAAATGAATGGAAACTTGACTATTTTGGTCACATTTTATATCATAACAAACATTTTGAAATATGTATAAGAACAAGTATCTTTGTTGTATGAGGAGCATTTTTAATATATGTTTTTAGCTTAATGTTGCATTGGACCCAAAATAATATTAACCGCTGGAAGTGTCTGAATATTTGGTCACGTAAAAAAACACATTATCATTTACTCATTCTTTCATCTTCATATGACATTCTGGGAAAGAAGACGTGTGGATCCTCCCTCACATGCCACACCACCTTGATTTCCTCTTTGTTGCTGGGTTTCAGAATAGCCCAGGGTGGTAAGGTTCCTTTGTTTCTGAGTAATCCAGGGTCAAAATGTTTCAACCATCCTCGATGGCAAGAGAAAGTAAATCGGGTGTTTTAGGCATATTATTCTGTTGCAGGATATTCAGGGTGCCTGCAGATGCAGAACATCAATACTGCAGCCATCCCTCAAAGCAAGTGAGAGTAAATTGGGATTTCTTCAGATGTGATGTTGACACATGAGCTGGCAGGCGGGGGCAAAGCCAATATTCTGCAAAACCCTGCAGGCAGAAATAAAATCTGTTGACCCAGGTGGAGACGGATGCCAAGATGGCGCCCCACCACATTCCTTTTATCACTTTTGTTGCCTGGTAATCTGTTGGACTTTGGCTCCTTGGGATAGCAGATTGGGGCTTTTACCTAATTTTACCTATCGCATGAGGGTTACAAATCCACAAAGCCTTCATAGAAAGAAGTGAAAAACAAAATGGGGTGAAGGGCTTGTGCATTTTCATTTTAAAATTGGACTGCAGCCTCCAGCCCATGGCACCAAACAATATTACTGCTACCTTTGGAGAAAGATTAGAAAATTCGCCTCCTATCTTTTTGCCCCAAGGGACAAACTAATGCACTAAAGATTGGTGTAAAAAAAGGGACTGTTTGGGGCAATCAACATATTGGGTTTTTTGCCTACCCTAAGACACCACATAGTCATTTGGACAGACTTGGAAGGCCAAATGAATGGGTTTGCCACCTCTCTGCTGGCCCATATGTCAGAACTATTTGCAAAGGATTACGAATTTCTTCTCACTTGCGAAAAGGATGGAAAGTGTATTAGGCTCAAGGCCCCCAGGGGGCAGAAAGATTGTTTGGGCTCCAAGGATAACGGTCGTAACCCGATGGACTGGCCCTTACCACATTAAAAAAATATTTTACAATATGCGGTATTTCTGATTGTGCTGTGGAGCATTCTTAATTACATGCAGCTGAATAGGAAGGAAACCACAGCCTGAGTGCACAGGCAAACCCTGGCAGTTTGCACCACTGCTGAGGAAAGGGCATTAGTGATTCACAAGGCCATGGTTTGCAACTGTTGCTCTTTCTTTCACTGGAGGTGGACAGCCTCTCTTTGAAGAGGAAGATACCTACTGGTTCCCTGGGACCTTGGTGTTCCCCTCCCAAGGGACACTCTTAGGGGCCACACTAACAATGCACCACCTCTTTGTAGTGCAGTCAGTGTGCCACACTTCAGTTGTTATGCCTCTGAATCTGCGCCTGTTGTATGGCACCAGTGCGAAGGCAAAGTGTTACCTTATATGCATGAAGCCATGATTCCATGCACATAAGTATTTGCCCCTTCATGACTGAACCAGTGCAATATATGTTCCAGTATCATCCATACTGTTGAAGTGGCAACACAAGCATTTGAGGACACTTTCACAAGACCAAGCACCCGGAGGTGCAAGGGTTGGGCTCAAATGCCCAGAGTACCCCCATGGTACCTGTAGTAATACACTCCCTGGTGTCTAGTGTAGTTTCATTCTCTCTAGAGGAGGCAGATTGGGGGTAAAGCACACAATCTACCCACTAGGTGGACAGAAAGATAGTTGGGGTTTTTGGGGTGGGTGGTAATACCTAATGTCAGCACAGACTGACCCCCACCCCATTTTAAAAATAAGTCTATCCCTGGTAACTAGTGGCTCACTGCCCACCTGGGAAGCACACTGTGGTAAATCCACCAATCTGTTGGAGCAGAAAGAGTCAAGTGGCTTTATAGATTGGATGTTTGTTCCGATTCCATTAAACAACTATCCCTGAAAACTGATGGGCCTTTGGCCCAGTGGAGGGGGTCAGATTGATGTAAAAACCTGTTTACAAAGCTGGGGCATAAAGACTGTTGGGTCTCTAGAGGCATGAGTAGAGCCCAATTCCATAAATACGTGGCTTCCTCTCCATTCTTTTTGTTATCCTTTCCCTGGCATTTGGTGTTTTTTCTGCCACTCTCGACACCTCAGGAAGGAGGAAAGTGAACACCCCCAATCTACCCCTGGAGGGGCAGAAAGGCTGTGGCGTATTTATGAGTGAGTGTGTGGCCTGATGCCAGGATGAGTCACCCCATTCCTTTGTTTTCTCTTTAAAACTTTTTTTATCAAATTTTTTCAGTGTACTTTCTGCTTCCCTTGGGAAGGCAGATTGGGATATAGTGCCCAATCCCCCCCCATGGGGCAGAAAAACTGTGTAACCTCACCTCACTTTGAAAAATCCCTGGTGCCCAGTGGATGAATCTCTGCTTGGGGATCCCTCTCCTCTTGCAATCCTCAAACAGGGATTCACTAGGGAGATATATCATTAGAATAGTGATAATCTCTCCGTACTATTTATACCTTTCCCCTTGTGATCAGCATTCAGCAGCAGCTGAGCCGTGCCCCTGAACCCAGAATACACCAAAAGTGAAAGAAACTAAATTACTCCTTTTACTTTCACTCCCTAGAGTGATAATTTCAGATCACCAAGTGCTGATCATTATTCACTAAATAAAAAAGCCTCATGCTGTTGGGCAAACTTTTCCCCAAGCCCATGATGAGATTAAAAAGGGAATCCCTCTGGAGCACGTATAAGTGCAATTTCCTTCCTTTAAAGGCATTTTCCTTTTTCTAAGTGTGCTCCAGAATGCTTCACACTTAGGCCCGATTCTGATGCGGTTTGGAAAGCTTCCCAACCGAATGGGTTTGGGAGTGGTTTCCAACTTAATCGGATCGGGAGAGTTAAACCGGGTTAAGGAAAGACCCAGGGGTGCCCCCACAGGCCCGATTGGGAAGGCTCCAGGTGCAGGGGGGCCCACTACAGGCCCCCAAAGTCTGTTTCCGACTGCCGATGTGAGTAGGAGGGCATGATTCGGAAAGGCTGTCCAAATCCAGCATCGTACTCGGTCATTTTGGAAACGCGGCCCATAGAGACGTCCAATTCTGCTCCGTACGGCTTGGTCAATCCAAATGCCTTGGGGTTTTGATTGGGATATTCCTAACGCCTAACTTGCATCATACTTGGTCGATTGAAAACATTTCCGAGTCGGTTGGAAAGACACATTCCCGATTCGATTTGGACAGAGCAAATGCCGTTAGGAGACCTTCCTAACCTCATCAGAATCAGCCCCTTAGAAAGAGGAAAGAATGAGGAGAAATAAAGATGTTTCTCCTTGTTACACTTTTGGTGTGGAAGCGCACAATTCTGATGCATTCCCAGGTATAAAACAGTTGGAAAATCTGTGAATTTATCAAAATCCATAAGTGGATGTGTGGGAACACACATGCTGCATAAAATATAGATACCATCGCACTCCTGGCAACAATTTATGAACAGATTTATTTCAAATTTTTGCTATTGTCATAAAGCATATTCCCAAAAATATTTCCAAAAATATTCCACAATACAAAGTCAAATGTTTTTCAATTATGTTTATATTTTTCAGTTGATACAGGCAAACTCAGAAAAACATCCACTATTGTGATAAATGAGGCAGACAAAGGTGGCAATGTGGTGGCAATGAACAATATAGATTACTGTACAGAGATCGATAGACAACTGTCTGACAACACTGCCCACTTGAAACTGTCCCAGTATTGAAAAAGGGGGATAAGTCTATTGCGGGTAACTACAGGCCAATCAGCCTAATAGATTCGATACAGAAGATTAATGGCCGAATGTTCCTACATGAGATTCAAACATGGACAGAAGACCGGGAAATTCTAAGCCCAATGCAGGTAGGGTTCCGATCTCGGATAAGTACCATTGACCAAGTTTTCCGTTTTGTTATTTTGTATTGGAAGATGGTGGTCTTGGGAAAAGGCGCCTTATATGCGGTGTTCGTGGACCTAAAAGCGGCTTTCGACTTGGTCCCACGTAGAAAGCTCTGGCAGGTTCTGAGAGAAATGGGTATTGCACCTGAACTTCTCACCGTGGTTATCCGCTTGCATGAGGGAAATGTCGCCCGGGTGCGTTGGGGGGTGTGGGTGAGGTGACAGAGGACTTTCCGGTTGGCAGGGGCATGCGGCAGGGGTGCGTTTTGGCGCCGACTCTGTTCTCGCTCTTTGTCAACGGGGTGGCCGATTTCCTCTCGCTGACCCCCACCGACGCGCCGGTACTGGCAGGAGTACATATCCCCATCCTCATGTTCGCGGATGATACGTTGATAATTTCCAAGACCCCAAGTGGCCTACAAGAGGCTCTTGGGTGATTTGAAGAGTTCTGCATAGCGAGGGGCCTGGAAGTTAATACCGGAAAAACGAAGTTCATGTCATTTAATGCTAACAAATCTTATGAAGGAAGAATTTATATGAATAAGCTACCCTTGGAGGAGGTTTCCTCATTTACATATCTGGGCATAACACTACAGAAAGACATGCGTTGGGGCTGCCAATTAGATCGTGCCGCATTAATACACAAACAAAAATCAGGTGTCCTTCTCTCTAGATTCAAAACCTCATTTACAAAACCAATCTCACCAGTATTAGAAGTCTATGGGACGATGGTTTTGAGCTCATGCCTTTACGGGGCTGAGCTCCGGGGCTTTGGTAATCTGAACAGCCTGATGGTGCTAGAAAATGCATTTTTACGCAAGATTACAAATCTCCCTTCTAGCACACCATTGCGACCTTTATTATTGGACCTTGGCAAAAAGCCACTTGAACATCTTGTGAAGCTCCGTCCAATACTTTATTGGCGTCGGCTTTGGTGTACAGGTGAACTTGACCATTACAGGAGTGGCTTTGTGGATTTAATAGAATCTGATAGGTTCCACAAAATACCTTGGCTGCATGGGATACAATCTCTCCTGGGTAGCATAGGCTTGACTGAACTTTGGAAAGACCCTGTAAATGCTGTTTTACCATCTAAGGAAAAGCTGAAAACAATGTATTGGGAATGGGTATATAAGGTAGAAATCTCACAAGGTCTCTCCTCCCATTTATCATGTCGATTTTTTGATCTAAAAGTCCACCCATCCCTAGAGAGGTACTGGGATACAATTGAAAAAACCCTAGATCGCAAATTGTATTTTCAGATATGGGTGGGTACTCTACCCGTTGCTGAATTTACCTCCAGATGGGGGGGCCAAGGAAACAAAAACGACAAATGCTATAGATGTGTAGAAGAATGCGAATCCGTAGGACATGTACTATTTTTTTGCCCTATGTATGTAGTACCTCGGGAAAAATGGATAAAACCAATCTCTAGACTTCTGGGCATCAGAAGATATGCTATAGCTCTCCGTATTTTGTGTACAGATTCCGCACCCCCAATTTGCATAGCTGTGGCTAAATTCTTAGGGTGGGCTTGGGGCATAAGGTCAAAAGCTCTGAGGCACGTTGTAAATTTTCCCTCCTAAAAAATCTGTATTTAGTAGAATCCACTTGATGTAGCTAATATAGGTTGGTAACTAAAGTAGTACGACCATTAAGCTGAGCCACGTTAATACTTGTGTAATATAAGAGCAAATGGATTGGTTCTTTTTTAGATTGACTTAATCATATCTTTTTAAAACATCTTGTTTGACGGTTGTCTAGAGATTTAATTGTAATTTTAATTCTTTTAGATAATTTATTAACTGTTTTATGTAATGATTGTAATGTGCTTTTATGACTCAACTGTCGAATAAAGCTTGATTGATATATATTGACTACAAATCCAATAAAGGACACCATGAGAAAGATAGAGTTGAAATTAAACCATTGGCGGGATATTTGTCTGATTAATGACCTTGAGTATAAATTTATGCACAATTTACACCAACATGCACCCTGCATCTACACTCTGCCAAAAATTCATAAAGACAAAAAAAAACCCTCAGGTAGACCTATAATTTCAGGGATTGGTGTACTTACGGAGAGAATTTCTGAATTCATCGACGTTTTTCTACAGCCCCTTGTACATAGACTACCATCTTATATCCGTGACACAGGCGACTTACTGAGTAAATTGGAGGACATCGAATGGCTAGAGATCTTTCACTTTGTAACACTTGATGTGAATTCCTTATGCACTAGCACTCCATTAGAGAAAGGTTTAATGGCATTAGCATCTACTCTTTTAACAAGCGATGCCACACGGTATGAACATACAAAGATGATTCTGGACTTGACAAGACTTGCTCTTGAAAACAACTTTCTCCTGCATGGCAAATACTGGTAACAACAAGCACAGGGAGGGGCCATGGGATCTAAATTTTCACCTTCTTATGCCAATCTACACATGGGGCACTTTGAAAAGGAACATCTTTGGTTTAAATCCTCTGCGTCAATTACAGAACACATTTTATATTGAGGCGGGCATAGAGATGACATATTTGTCATCTGGACAGGAGATATGGAGAATCTAGGTACACTATTCAACCATCTAAATGACAATGCATATAAACTTCCTTTCACACATAATGTGAATCCCAGACAGATAGAGTTTCTAGATGTTATTTTGTACTCAGAAGGCAAAAACATAGTGAGTAAACTCTATAGAAAACCCACGGCCTACAATTTGGTCTTGCATGCTGAAAGTGCGCACCCATCATCACAGATTAATGCCATACCGATGGGAGAAATGACACACATTCGTAGAATTTTCCGTGATGACAGAGACTTCATTACAGAATTGGACAGTGTGGAGGACAGATTCAAAAATGGGGGCTATTCCGACCGAACATTGACAAGGACACATAAAAAGATCTTAAACACCAAGAGGGAGACACTGTTTAAGATGCGCTCCAAGAAACACAAAACTAAGCAACGTTTAGCACTTGTAACCAGATATTGTGACCAAAGCCAGACCATTTATAACATCATGAAAAAACATTGGCACATTTTGGGTCAGGACAGCTCGTTAAACAAACACAACCCAAGAAAACCACTGATAACGTGCAGCAAGGGCAAGACACTGAGAAACCTCCTATGCCATAGCTACATAACACCACTGACCAGTACTTCTGAGAGTTCGTGGCTTCTGAGAACACCGAAAGGTTTTTTCCGGTGCACAAGATGCAATGTATGTCAATTTGCATTAGACAAGACCAAATGCTTTCAATACAATACGAAAATACCCTACCATATACAAAGTTTCATGAACTGCAACACTAAGTTTGTGATATACTTTATAATCTGTAAGTGCAAACTAATATTTATAGGGAGAACTATAAGACCTTTGAAAGAACGCGTGCAAGAGCACATCAGGGCCATTAGAAAGAACTGCAACTATCCACTAGCAACACACTACAACACTGCATTTGCGGAATCTGAATTGATAGACATCAAATTCCATGGACTGGCACATGCTGACAACCCGAGGGGGGGGGGGGGTCAATAGGATACTGACCCTTAGGAGAGAGGAAACCAAGTGGATTACTAGGTTATGGGCGGTGGAACTGGTGCTCAACACTGACAAAGAGCTGCACTTATTCCTGAGGGATTAACTGTCTATTACTGTATTGTCAGCCTCCAAAATGTAATCGGATTTCAAATGCTTGGGGTTATAACATGTTTTACAGATGCATAGAATGCATATAAAGTGCATCTTATTCTGTTTGAAATTGAACAATGTACTGGATATAAAGGATTGTTGACAGGAACTACTTATCACAACGTTTTAGGCAATAGGATGTATAATACCAGTTAACAAACTAACAAATGTAGGAGGATCATATTTTGTTAAATTCTGTGGAGGATTACAACGAAGAGTGATAGTAACAGGTTGACTCACAACTAATTACAATTGTTCACTTTTGTAGTGGTTGCAATCACCAGTGATCCATCACCCTTACAACACCTCAATGTGGATCCTCTGTATTGTACACACCATACCTTTTATTATCCTTTGTTATGTTCACTTGTGTTCGGTGACCAATGGGATGTACCATTGCCAATTTTTGAGGGCGACCATTGCTTACTGGCACATATAAGCCTACTCGGGAAGTCCACCCTCTTCCGAAAACATGAATTCTGACACACATTTCAGATGGCAGATGTTAATTTTTTGCTGCCATTAGTTATCAATTAGCACGGTTTAACTTTTGGTTTCATGTCCTCATCTTTAGCCCATCGAGTTTCGCAAGTGGTGACTTTACCCAATACACATACTGACCTTTTAGTGCAATCTTCGTCATGAATATGACTTCTACATTTCCAATTAATATGTGATATTCTTCCCCGTTGGATTTCAGATCTGGTCAATGAATACTTCCCCCGTTTTTGTTACTTTCTTATTTTTCCTGTTTCACTGTAGATTAGCAGGCATGTGTTTTACTAATTTTGCACCATGTGCCTTTGATAACACAGACTTGCATATTAATAGGATTTGCAACCATCACAGATGTTTACCAAGGGGCATATTTCAGATGCCTACCCCTTTGTCGAATCTTCTTGCATCCACATTTGTTTACACAGAATGTCTACATACTTTTAAGATAGTGGCTGCATTTTCGTTGACTAGGAGCTTCCTTAGGTTCGCCAGTCCTCATTCGATTTCTATATACCTATGTAGCACGGCATATAACCCAATCCCCTTTCAGACCGGGGATTGACTTCACTTAGTTACATAATTTACTGGGAAGACGTTACAGTGAAAATTTAGAGGTGAGAACCAGATACTTTGGTTGCGTGTTACTCGATAGTTAGGAGTTGGCGGGCCAGCATCTTAATTTTCACTAGTTTGTCTCCCCTTTTTATTGATTGTTTTAGAGATCTTTTAGTGCTGAGTTACCAATCTCCCTCGACTGTTTAGCTATTTACATACATTGACCTCGGTCGACCCCGAGAATTTATTAGTCTGTATAGAAACCCTATAGGCAAGTTACTTTGATTACAGTCATACTGTTTGGCGAATTTACAAATGTCTGCCCTATTCAGCGTACTACACCTTTTGGGGCGATCTCTTAATTGTTACCATTTCGGTTTGACAATACACCCAGGAGATTAAGAATAGTGTTAATCCGACTAAGATCATTTTTAGGATATGTAAGGACCTTACCAGTAAAAGGACTGACACTGTTGCCCTTCAATCCTCTATGACGCATTGTGAAGATTTAGCCTCTTTTTTCGTCGAAAAAGTGGAGGCTATTTATAAGTCATTTGCCCAGCTTCCTATTGTAGAGATTCGCCATACGTTACCGGTTCATAAACCATTGTTGATTATTCCTAGTCCGACCTTGGATGAATTCTCTGCCTTGACGATTAAAGTTAAATCCGGTTCTCCGGATGATTCTATGAGACCATCCCAATTCCGGGAATTTGCTGATAGCTGCTTCCCTGCTCTTCATGGTCTCATTAATTTGTCCTTCAGCACGGGTAGTGTCCCTAAAGCTTGGAAACAGGCGACGGTAATTCCAATACTTAAAAAACCCGCCCTTGATCCCACCAAGCCCGAACACTACCGACCTATTTCCCTTCTGCCTTGGCCTGCTAAATTAGCTGAAGCTCATGCTAACGCTATTTTATCCTCTCACTTGCAGGAAGCTAGTATATTGGACAATTCCCAAAATGGGTTTCGTGCTGGCCACAGCACAGAAACTGCCCTCCTGGCTGTGGTGGAGCACATCAGGCAGTTGTTGGATCGGGGCCAGACGGCGGCACTGATCCTGTTGGATCTCAGTGCCGCCTTCGATACGGTGTCTCACCAGATTCTTTTACACCGCCTGATGGAAGCAGGAGTGGGAGAGGTGGCACTTGAGTGGTTTCGCTCTTTTCTTGAAGACCGTGCCTTTAAGGTTTCCACCCCCCCTTTTGTTTCTGCTTCTCGCCCCATACTCCAGGGTGTTCCCCAAGGGTCGGCCCTGAGCCCTACCTTGTTTAACCTATATGTTCAGCCATTAGCGAAGGTTGCCCATAGTTTTGGTCTCTCCTTAGTGTCATACGCCGATGACACGCAGCTGGCGGTGGCTCTTAATGGTGACCACAGCATGGATGCCTCCACCTTTCAGTCAGCTCTAAAAGCTGTGGCTGGCTGGATGGCGAACAATCGACTCCAACTGAATGCCTCTAAGACCGAGGTCATTATTTTTGGTAGGGACAATGAATTATGGGGTGATCAGTGGTGGCCGTCCGATCTTGGCCCCGTTCCTTCCCCTGTTACCGAGGTTAGAAACCTTGGGGTGTGGTTCGACCCTAAGCTTTCCTTTATTTCCCACACAAAACGTGTGGCTGGCACTTGTTTTGGTACTCTGCAGTGTCTCCGACCTATTTTTAAGTTCTTCGATGCGGAGACCAGACAGATTATTGTCCAAGCCCTGGTTCTCACCAGGCTGGATTATGCTAGCTCCCTGTTCCTGGGTCTGAATCAAGCCGAGTTATCTCGCCTTCAGAGAGTTCAGAATGCGGCAGCTAGGATGCTTGTTGGCCTTCCCAAATTTGTATCGGCCCGTCGGACTATTCAGGATCTTCATTGGTTGCCGGTGGGGCAGAGAATTAAGTTTAAAGCTCTCTGCTTAACTTTTAAGATTCTCAAAGCAGCCTCCCCACCCATCCTTGCACAGACTATCCAGCACTATGTTCCTGCCAGAGCTCTCCGCTCTGCTGGAGCTAATTTGGCCATCGTGCCACGCTTCCAAAAATCTAGGATGGGCGGACGCTCTTTCTCAGTTTTGGCGGCCACTCTTTGGAATTCTCTGCCTGCCCCTTTGCGCTCCATCCCTGAGTTGCTTCCTTTTAGAAAGGCTCTTAAAACTTTTCTTTTCACCACAATTTAGGTCCATCTCTTTTATCTTTTGTCGTGTTGTGTTTACTATTCTCCATAAGCGCCGGGACGCCACTTTGCTGCGGCATCCGTGCGCTATATAAAAGCATATAACATAACATAACATAACAATACTTGTCCATATGACACAAATATTAAGCATTTCATTATGATTTTTTGTATTAAAATAGAGCGAGGCCTCTTCCTGTCCTCCAGTGCTTATATTAGGCCGATTACTACGGACTTTACCATTACTGTAACCTACGTGGGGTACTTTTTACCATTAGAAGTTTGTTGTGGTCTTATTCACTGATATGACCTGTGATTTATGCATCACTTTGTGAAATCACTCGTTTCCTACCGCTTAGGGGGCTTATCAAGGCTCATATGCAGGACGTCCCCTGGATGGATGGCAGGAGGACACACTTAACGTTTGAGATCTCTACACAGTGCTCTATCACAATAGGACAATACAGATGCCTTTTATTATTTTTGATGAGTCACCACTGATGAGATGGATTCATACGGTTTCATCGCCCCATAAAGTGTTTGGGAGGTTGCTTACATGCACCATGTCTTTCTTTTTAGGACCTCATGGTGACCACCATTGAAGTTCCACATCTTTGTTATATCATAGGTCTTTTTGGATTCCAAAATTGTTTGTACGTGTTTACTTTATTAGATTACATGTGTTTCATCTCAAGTAGTTAGTTCTTAAATATTTACTAATTTATAACTTTTATATTCATCCCAGCAGCCACTGCTTTATCTTGACAACTTAACCGGATCACCTTTTAAGATCAGCGACCTTAACACCGCTGCCGTAGGTCAGTGCTACAGGACCTTTTTGTCTTTTGCACATTTAACGGTCCACAACCTTTAGGACACAGAAGGTGTTGTTTCTTTATTCTTTTAATTAATTGTACACCCACAAATATTTACGTTGGGGTCTTAGGTTCTTTCTTATCTACTTTCATCTTCTGATTAGCTGGCTATTGATTTGCAAATAAATTCTGGATGGTTTTGCACAGAAATGAAAAGTTGCATGATATTTATTCCTTTACCAACTATATCACTTTTTGCATGCTGTGCACTATTGTAAATCATTTTTCTATACTGGTTGATTGAAATACCAAGCACTTTTTTCCTTGCCGTTGTTTCACTATTCACGTAAGCACATTACTGAGGATACTGCTTGTTAAACGCAATCAGGTTTTAATAAGTTGCTTGTAATATTATCAATCTTCCTCTGATATTTTTGCATATATACATTACAGCCTTGAAAAAGTCACAGGCGTGACGAAACACGTGCTGGCTGTACTTGCCTGTACCAACTGAAAAATATAAACATCATTGAAAAACATTTGACTTTGTATTGTGTAATATTTTTGGTTTATGCTTAATGACGATAGCAAAAATGTCAAATATAACTGTTCGTAGATTGTTGGCAGGAGTGCAATGATATCTATCTTTTATGAGTAACACAGAAGCTGTGGCTAAAGTGGAAAATTGCATTTGGGTGGTATGATGCATGTGTACCAAACATCACCCTGGAAATGAAATAAGTTTGTTGGACAATATTTACGTAGTTGAACATTACGAAAGAGGTGCAATTGAATCCCAGTCACTACCCACCTTTTTTTTTTGTACCCATGCTCGATACATAGCACTCCTCTCTGCAGCACAGTAACTGTATTTACCAGGCAAGCAATGACCATGTTTGCCTGCTTCTGCTGTCTATTAGATCCTCTCTCCCTTAACGCATACTGTTCTTTTGACCTCTTTCGGTTACCCACGCTCATTGCCTAACAAATTCCCTTTGTTTATCTTTGGTGTGTACTTGAATCTATTGAGTCTCACTTCATATGGTAATGCGTTCTTGATTTTCTGTGTTCTTCAGGATCATGTAAAGCGCTCTTCAGGCCTAGCTAGTGCTATATAAAACCTATAAATAAGTAAATACCATATGTAAATGTGCAGGAATTGTAATGAGGCCCTCTTTCTACTTTAATGTTCTTAAATACTATATCATTTCTTGCATTTTGGGGCATGCCATCCATTTTCTGTTCAATTAGTTTTAATGTACTAGGCGCGTAATCTGTATTTTAAGTATTTTGTTATGTTTTGTTAGCTGTTTCTCAAACAAAAATGTTTGCCTGATTAATAGTGAGAATGCACATTCCCTATTTTGATGTTTTTCTGATCAATTTTGATATGAAGCCAGTGCGGAATCAAATACCAAAAGGCGTGCCCCTCATCACATACAGTCTCTGCTACACTCATTTTTTCTGATGCTTTAAGACGGCATGTGCTATATTTTTGAGGTATGTGCATTCTAACCTTTAATAGCAGCCTTTATTGGGTACATGTTGATACAGATGTTTGTGGGAAACCAGAAAAACTTTCCAAGGGCAGGGTGAGTTTTTCTTTTTATATCTCTTACTGAAAGGTTAATGCCCGTTCACGAGCATTACAGAAATAAATTCAGCACACTCCTACGGGCTCTCCAACCGCTTATTTAAATGTGATTGAAGGCTGGGTGATAATTCCGAAGAAATACATCATCTTATAATGCTTAGGAGACTATGCGAAATTTGGGAATTTAATTTCTGCGGTACGATGGTCTTCATTTCGGATCGCGAAAGAATATTCTGAGTACATTTTTAAAAAGTGAAATCATACAAAATGCAGTCAGACCAACACTATATACTCTGGCAGTTTAAGGAGGTGACATTAAAATTGAAATTAAATCATCAAGCCAGGTTCCAAAAATAGCACATGACTAAATCGTAAATTATATTCAAAGCATGACTTTTACAAGAGGGGAGTAGGAAAAAGGCGGGAACGCGAAGAGTTAACTCGAAAGCTTCTTCACATGTGTAATGCAATACTTCATAACCGCTGAAAATTGAAGTGCACATAATTTATTTTCCTTGGTCTGGGCACAGTTTGGCTGTGGCTGACTTCAGAGAGACACACCTATAGCTCTCTAATGTCCCAAGTGGGCCGTGTCAGTTGTGCAGAGATTGTGGTACTTGGAAAGTTCCCAAGGATTAGGTGTTCCTGAGAAGAGTTTTTTGGCTCCACTAAGTCAAAGGATGTCATGGGAACAGGCTATGCTCCTTGCCTCCCACTCCTCCCCTGCAGGCCACATATCAACGGGACATCTCACCACTCAGAGACAGGCTTTGCAGAGACGTATACATTAAAATAAATAGAACGTGCAACCAGAACGAACAGAAAGAGAGGGCGGAATCGCTAAGTGGAGACAGGAAACAAACGCTTCATTGTCAAAGGCAGCGCAGTAATTGCAGAGCGCAGCTCCATCTACAGGACAATGTAATCAAAACCATTTGTGCAGTTGGATTTAAGCTTTTTTGTTCCTTGAGCAAACTCGGCACGTAGTCGACGTTCCAGGCCAACATCGGAGGCCTTAAATGCCTGAGAAAACTACATGCATGGTATCTTTTATACAGACATTAAATTGTTTTTTTTTGCCTTGAGATTCCACTACCACTTATGTCTTTGATATGTGCTAGTGTTATTTTTTATCTACTTTCGATTCGAACATTAGTTTCCGTTGTTGTTTTTATTTGTGCGTTGATTTCTCTCTAAGGTAATTAATATATTGGGGCAGATTTATAATAACTGCCGCATCCCTGCATATCAGCAGGGATGCGCCAGTTATTATGCGCCACAGCTCCGCCACCATGAATGCGCCGCATTTACAATGCGGCGCACCATGGGGCAAAAACGGCACAGACGCGTGACGCATCTGTGCCGTAAAAGTGGCGCATTGCTGGAGTTGCGTCGCAAGTGCGACGCAGCTCCAGCAATGCTTTGGGGGGACCTATCTTCACAATGCTGCGTCAATCCTTACGCTTGCTTCAAGCAGGAGAAGGGTTTTGACGCAGCATGGGCTCAAAAGTGACTGAGTGAAATCTTGTAGATTTCACTCAGCCACTTTTAGGAGGCGTTCCTGCGACGGAACGCCCCCCCCCTGCACAGGTACGCCTACTGCTGGCGCAGGGCTTTACAATGTGACACATCTCCCAGGTGCATCACGTTGTAAATACCCCGCAGCATGGCGCAGGATTTGCGCCGCCGCTGCGTCACAAAAGTGACGCAACGGCGGCGTAAATGAGGCGCAAGGGCCTCATAAATTTGCCCCATTGTTTTTTGTACTCGCCTATTCAATGCACTGAACACATGTAACCACCTACTAACATTTAACAGTGATAAAATGCTTCATCCAAAGCGTGAAACATTGAGGGCAACAGGAAAGATAAATAACTACTTATTTGACAGACACGCTATAGCTCCGGTGGAAAGTTTGATCCTCGCAGGGAATGTAACACAATTCTTTTGCTGTTTTTTATAGCGCAAACTCTGGCCAAGGGCATCAGAGCACTTTACATGAGCACCAGGTTACATTATACATTGTCAGATTTGTTTTTTTTCTTCAAGCAGAGGAAGGGCAGATATATCAATACTTTAAGCAGTGCAAGGCAGCAAAACAACTTGCAGCACTGTGTTAAATAGAAAGGGCAGGAATGCGCCATATTTACTGAGATGTGGTGCATTCCTGCTCTCTCACTGTGCTTGCTCACTATGTGCTGCCCAGCGCCAACAATGGCACCGTTATTCCATGGTGCAAGGGTGCATGAATTGCAGGATCATTTTTGTGCAGGAAGGGACACCTTCCTGCTGAAGCTTTTTCTTACAAAGAGGAAACAACAAGGGGAAATAAAGATATTCCTGCTATTTGCACCTCTATTGAGAAGGTGTACAGTTTTGAAGCATTCCAAGGTTTAATGCTCTTAGTAAATCTGGGAAAGCACAAAAACCATGGGTGAATGAGTGGGAACAACTGACTCTTCAATTCCCTTCCCGGCACCGAGTAACACAAGGCAGCGACTTCTGCTGCCTTGACTTACTCGAAATTTATCAAGCCACGCAGGGCTATGCATGGTGGTTTTGCATGGTTTGTTGAATTTGACTTAAGGATTGGGTTGCCTTTGCGAAACCTTGCATGACGTAAGGGCCATGCAATCCTTTCCTAAACCTGACCTGAAGTGAATTGAGTGGAATCACAGGATGTCAAGTGACCCAGGAATTAAATGTGATTCCTCAGTTCCAAAGTCAGTAGCTTTGACCGTTTGGGCCACATCTCTTCATCTACATTTTTTAAACTAGCTGGCTACTTCAATGTATATTGTAGTTGCTGTACTGTGGTTGTGCAATCAGGGGAAAGGTTTTGTTTGGCTCAGTGGCATAATGCAAAATGATGGGCCCCCCTGCAGTTTTTCTTGATGGCCCCCTGAAACTCAATAACTCTCAGATAGTTCTGATCTTTAGGCTGATGATGGCCCCTGAAGGGTGGGAGTCCCATGCTAAGTAGGGACAACAGTGGCTTGTTACATCTATGATTCATGCTTGACTTTGTTTGCTGCCGCAGGTTCTTAATCATAGCCTCCCCTAACAGTTCCTGCTGCAGTGCACTCAAGAAAAATGATCTACCTTCCTTCTGTCAGTGCATGCGGGTAGCATGCCCAACCTCAGTCTTCTTGTGCTGTGATTACTGATGATAAACTGACTGGGTAGCAGCAAAGGTCCCAAAATTGGCAGGACAGTTTCACCACTGGGTACTGGCAGACAGTCAGTAACCAGGTGTCCTTCAGCGTGTTGGCATACAGAGAGTCCCTAGAAGTACTCATAATATTATTAAAAAGCAATAAATGTTATTACTATGTATGCATGTTTACAGAGCTCTTCTTGCTTACAACAACTATGTTGCGATTCCTGTGAAGATACTATGAAAAACAAGATTAACCTTTATTCTTATGTAGCAATCAGAGGCATGACTTTGAGACTTCAAAGATGTTACTCATGTCAGACACAATTGCATTCTTCTTAGAAAGCTCAGAAGGATGAAAGGAGAATGTAGTACTGAAATCTGAACTTGAGATCTGAAGGATGGACACGTACCTCTGTAGTAGGAGCACCAACGCATTGCCAACAGAGACATGCGGACATTGACAGTGTGGTACAGCAACCCTCTGACCTTAATCCCTATGCCAGAATGACATATTGCGCTCTATGAGAATAGGGTATAGCTAGACCCACTTGGTGTATTGTGTCACTGTGAGTGAGTGCATCAGGTCATTGCCTGAGATTTCACAGACTTCAGTAACCATAGCAGAAGGCATTCGGGCCGGATGAATGTAGCTGCCAATTGGCACCATGCCATAGGTAACCTTTTCTGTCAGTTCTGGCTTTTAATTCAACAGCACCTTTAAGCTGGCTTCATTTTTGCAGCCAACTGATGTTCGCTGAAAAGACAAGGACTAGCTGAAGCAGGTCCATAGCTACAGGGGGCTGTGAGGGGCAGGTCAGCCTTTTTTAATGTTTGCCACCCCCACAAATGACTCGTGGCAGACTTTCTTGGGATAAATACCTATTTACAGTTCTGCATTTTAGCAGTGCAGCTTCATTTTTATCTGTCCCTGAGAACCATTTATGATACTCTCAGGTCACGTTTTTGTCACACATTTGGCCAAGGAAAGCAGAAAGGCAAGGGAGCTACAGGTATTGGTCTGAATAGTAAACTCTTGATATAACACATAGATCAGAGATTTTTTTAATGATAAACAAGTATTATGTTTAAATATGACTATGTACTTGAATTATAATTTTGTAACATTACATGCTGGAAAAGGATGCCAGCATGTTGCAATATTTAGGTTGACTACCTGAGCTCTAATGCTGGTTTCTCCATTGCACTTCATTCTTTGACCCTCGGTTATTCCAGAAACACCCAGACTTATGGGTCCCTTTACCAACCAATATTTTTAACGCTATTGGAAAAATGGGACCTCTGGTGTCATGGGCCAAAACTATAATAATCCCCATTCACAAGAAGGGTGATAATACCTTACCCAATAATTGTAGACCAATCTCCTTGTTGGATATTACAGCTAAATTGATGGTCCGGCTTTTCTGGAATACATTAGAGGAATTGGCAGAAGTTACTAATGCCATTATAAAGATACAATTTGGTTTTTAAAAAGGGAAAGGGAGAGTAGATCAATGTCTTAACATAAGCATGACAATCGACAAGTACACAGTGGCAACAAAAAGGCCAAATTTATATGGCCTTTATGGACCTTTTTGGTGGCATTTGACTGTGTCACCCACTCAAAGTTATGCCAATTAATGGTATACATGGGTATAGACACAGTTGTCATTGATTTTATCCAACTGATTTAGTCCCAGGCTACTTCCAGTGCATGGTACGGGAAGAATGGAGAGTGCACTAGTTCTTTTGGAATTTGTTGTGGAGTCAGACAGGGCTGTGCACTGGCCCTGTTTTTATTTTCATTATACGCTAATGGGATGTAGGCTGCGCTGAGAGGAGTAACAAGTGACAAGCCACATTTTAACTCCGCCCTACTCCCAGTACTTCTCTATGCAGATAATGCAGTGCTCATAGCAATAAATGGTAAGGCACTGCACATACTGATTGAGGAGTATACAAGATTTATGCAGTTTGGACCTACAGGTCACTGAGTCTATTTCCTATGTAATAGAGGCAGGGGCACTTCCAAAGAAGCTCCCAAATCAGGTTCATGCACTGTGAAGGTGGTGGATACATTTCCCAACCTGAGTATCTTAATTGATAGAAAGATTACCTGGAAAAACAGGTTAACCAGTAGAGAACTCCATTGAGAATAGTATAGAATGAATTTTTTCTTTTGTCAAAAAGCTGGGATCTAAACCTCTTCCTGAAATTATGCAGGTGTAAATAGCTAAGGCTATTTCAGTAGCCATGTATGGGGCAGGGATTTGGGCTTTTTCAAAAGGCTATTAGCTCTTCAAAGTAGTTGCTCAAATAACATATGTCATACAGAGCTGGACGTTCCTTATCTATCAGATACGCTCCGCCATGCCCCAGTTTTCTTGTGGCATTCTATATCGCACAGGGCAATGGTTAGCCTGAACAAGTTAATTCTGAAGGATTGTTTAGAGTTGCACTCAGCTAATAAAAGTATATGGCTGAAGCATGTTAAGTATACTCTTAGGGCTCTTGATTTACTATATTTGCAAGAGAATCCTTCAAATTTTGTGTTCATCTCTGAAACTAGGTTTAAAGAAATAGTCATTCAGAAAATTAAGTTTGATAGAAGGGAGGCTAACAGCAATAAAGTAACTGTGTAGCTGTCTCAACTGTTATCCCTAAACCCCCAGACTATGTGTTCTTACTTAGCTACTGTGTCTAATCTTTAGCACTGGTTCATCGTAATGAGGTTTTGTTTAAATTCCATCCCTATGATGTTGGGTTACCCACAATGTATATTCTGCAGATTATTTGAAAATATGCCCCTGTGATGGGATGTCTTCTCAGACAGATATGCACATACCCTTTTTCTGCTCCCTGTATACTGTTCACAGGAAGAGATTTATAATTCCGATCTTACATAAATTTAAATTTAGGAGTTGTAGACCAGCACTGTACTTATTTCAAATTCTTGGCGATCCTGTAGTGTGTTACTTACTGACTTCATTCCTTTGGGCCGCTCTAAAGTAAAAGTGAGTCCAGTCACTTCATGAAATTAGATTTTAGAAGTTTATTTTGTTTTTTTCTTAATTTTTAAGAAATAATGCTCAAGTGATTTTGCTGTTTAGTCTTATGGATGAGATAGCTTTTGAATATTGTAAGTTGATTTTTATAACTTATTTATTACTAGTTTTTAAATGATACCTCCTTATTGTATTCGATTTTAAAATACATTTTTCTTGTAGCTGCACTTTATGTGTTATGAAATTGGCAACATGAAGAGTATTGATTGATTGATTTCTAATACTGCTCTCTCCATTACACTTAATTGTTTCATCCATGGTCATTTACTTTATAGCCATGTGCCACATTTCTTTTTTGAGGGAGCATATGGGTCTCTAATCAGAACTCAATTTGGGCTTGGACATTTTACTTGCATGTGCATATATATGGTTTTTTTACACGTGACTTGCAAATTGTGTACCTCACAGAAATGTGGACTCGTAAAATGATTTAGTTACTGTTGTAAGTAAAGTTCCTTTTGGTGGTGACTGGGTGATCCAGGGCTGCAATGCCAGTTACATTTTTGAATATCCATATTGGGCTTTTATAATTTTAATGTGTCAGCACTTCAAAATATAACTGTTGTACTTTTATTTGGACAAAATCCATATTTCTTGGAAGACCATTACTCTGCAAACTCCTTTCATTTGGTGCACCAATGTCTTTATTAGCACTTCCCCCAGTGCTGTAAATAGGCAGGTACTATCAGGTACTCAGTACCTGCACTTATTTAATTTAAAAGGGATAGTACTGGCACTTCTCAGCAACGCTCCAATCATTTTGATGGGAAAGTACAGGCACTTCTAAGCAGCAAACGTACTCTGGAACAAGGAGTACCTGTACTGCTACATTTCCATTTCAAGCACTGACTTCCCTCAGAACGTTTGCAGGACTGTTATTCAAGAAGTCCTAACACTAATTGCCTTTCCAGCTGAAAGGCAGCAAAATGAATCTGCACAGTCTCTATGTCCCTCTCAACTTTCAGATCAGGTATGATAAACAAGAGTTTCAGTATCAACAGACTATAATACTGTGCGGGATATTTAGTCATGGTGCTCACAAACCAAAAAACCCTTTCATGAAATTTCCAATGGCATACATAGCTCATGTGGCTTTCATTGTCCTGATCCTAACAACTTTTAGAGGCCATGTCCAAGAGAAAATCTACCTATTGTCACATTGTATAATTCCTTTGATAATCCAGTAGGTCCGGGCCAGAATCAGCCTTTCATTTGACTAGCACTGCTCCAGTCTACAGCTTTTCCAGAAGTAGTTTGACATGAAAGATAGCTTGATAGATTTTTATGCCTGCCACCCAATTACATGGGGCCCTCATTACAAGCAGCCCACTTAACTGTGATATGTGCATAAACCCTGTTATGGCACAAAACCCAATTATGAGTTTTATTATTAATATCAGCAAGTATATCAAGGTGATATTTATCAGGGGGAAAATGCCCACCCAGTATTTACAGGAACATGCAGACCTTGGCACACAAAGAACCAAAATCCACATATTTTTCCTAATATCTCATAATTGGGAGGTATGTTTTGTGATTTTCATCTGTTGTAATCTAAAGTCTATGAAGTATGATTGTGCATCCTCTGTGATTTTCAGGTCAGGCTAGACAGCACAAAGTTACGGAAGACATATTGGGGGCTTACCAGGAACATACAGTGGGTTGGCACTGTCAAATGATTAACATTGGGTGGCTTTCCTGTCAATCTGATTTGGCTACTTTTTATTTGATTTCTTTTTTTTGTCAATCTTGTGTTTGCCCCTCCCATGGAACATTGCCTCTTCCCCATCTCTTTGATTGGCTATCTTCTAGACTTCCTTTGCTTGCTTTTAGGGAACCACTTTTTTCTTTTTGTTTAAGCACTCCATGAGAGTGCATGTATTATCCAGCTGTCTCCTATGTGTGCTTCTCTCCCCAAAACACACTTGTGTTGCTTCCACTCACCTACGTGCTTCTATCTACATGCTCCACATAGCTCTGTTTCACCGGTGTTCTCTCTCTCTTGTTGATTCTCCCCTGCCTGCCTGTTGTGTTGCTTCTCCTTGATGGAACATGCTGCTTCTAATTCCTCTCGAACTCACTCATCCATTATGAGTCTTTTTTAAAGTGCTTTTGTTCCATGTTTTTAAAAATCTCTTTCGGGCTACTTTAAAGAAATGTTCTGATCCATCTTAGATCAGTAAATAAAAAAATAGTGTTCCTTCTTACCTGCATTCATGTGTGTTGAATGCATGCTAGTTCCAACCAAATGATCGTGTCATTTTGTCTCTTTTTATGTTAGCCATGCTGTACAGCAACTGTGATGTTTTATCTATAGCATGTATAAAAACTTTAGCAATGCCAATAGATCTTATAGACAAGACCTTTTGGCTTTGGCAGTGCTTGTTTTAATCACATTTATTGACACTTTTAAAAATTGACCTTTTGTTTTAAATAGTACATTCATGTTTATGATGAATATATAGCTTTAAGTATGTCCTTTGTAACTGATATATTGAATGCCAAATAACTGGTGAGCATTTATGTACACAGGAACGTAAGATGTAACTTAACAGATCAGTGATTATTATGTGTTAAGCATGTATCTGTATTTCTCCATCTTCCTTTCAGAAGCCCAGATAATGATAAATGTAGATGCAATTGGGAAAACAGTGATAAAACACTAAATTAGACTGGTGTTTGTCAAACATTTGCATGAGTATTTGTGATTGTGATGTTTAAATGAGAACATCAATGTGCTAGGACTACTTACGAAATGCAGCTAACTGAAAGGATGGAATTTAAGCACCTTAACAACCTTCCATGATTAGCAATTTGCTGAATAGTCAACAGAAGACCATTCTAAAGCAGTGGGGAAAGAAGAGAAAAGGCCATACCACTGAGTTCAGAGTGCTTGTGGAAACATCAGATCATCAGCAAAAGCATAGAGCCAGATCAAAGCAACTGGGGGGTACCTGCTGAAAAAGTTTACCATTAATACAATTAAAACCCTTCTAATAAAGGCGTGGTGGCAACATTAATAGCCTTTAAATTCATCCACCACTTACCAGGAATCTGGGAAACTTCACAGACCTTTATGAAGGATAAATACCAACCTCAGCTCAATATTCTTAGTCAGCTACAGTCACTGAATTATATCAGAAGGTAAGTCCTAGCATAGTCACCTATTAATAGAATTTCCGCTCACACCACCAAAGAATGCAGACGTTGACAGATGAAAGGAAGACTCTTTTCCAGCAGCCACACCTGCTGCAAACACAGAGGGTTACAAAGCTCACTTGTTCCCGAAAAGACAGCAACTTATCGAAGCAAAAGCCAGAGTCATTAACCTTAGGGACTGGTCAGGAGGACATACCCATCTCACAGGGCCAAAAGGCTTGATTTTACAGCCTGATCTGGACCAACTTCTTATACCTGCCTTGTTGCAATTGAACTCAGTAAGTTACTACTGATCAACACCTCAAACCCAGACAAAGACTTCAAGTTAATCTGCCAACAGCACTGGGAACCGTGGAGCAGATTTACAAGCCCCTTGTGCCACCCGTACGTCATTTTTCCCATGTTAAAAATGAAGCAAAAGTGGTGTAAGGGGCTTGTAAATAAGCCCCTGTGTGTTTTGTGTTGAGACAGAAGAAAAACAACCATGACACAGTCAACTACGTTGCGCCTGTCTCCGTGACCTGAAGGCACCACCGGAGCATCACCCTGCTTCACAACGCAACCCTGGTCTCATCGACGCCGCCACATGATGCCAACACCACTGCTTGCACCATGACCTGTGGGCACTACACCTCACATTGCCTCACCACCCTGGTCTCATCGTCGACGATGCTCATGCTGACATTGATGCCGCTGCCAACACTGTGGCCTGTGGACACTACTCGTGAGGTACACACAGCATCGCTCCGTCCCACACCGCAACCCTGGTCCACCGACATCAGTGCCATTGATTCAAGCATCATTAACCGTTGTCGCTATTTGCACTGCGACCTGTGGGTATGGCACGAAGCATCGCCTCACTTCACACCACAGCCCTGGTCTCACCGACTACACCGTCTCCGAGCTGCAGATGCACCGTGACTTGTGTTCACTGCACGATGCATTGTCCCACTTCCCATCGCAGCCCCAATGCCATCAACAGCAGTGCTCCTGGCTTTGACCCCACGAGTTCGATTCTCAATGCTTGTGACTTCAAGGGCCTGGTGATTCCTGCACCGACCTCCGAAACCAATGACTGCTTATGACGATGCTTTTTCAGAGCTCATCACAAGGTCCACGAAGCCCTGCATTTCCAAGGTACTGTTTGCGGGTCTTATAGACACTGTAGCTAGCTCGTGACCTGGCGGTCATCCTGAACTGTTGGATTTGTATGTTCATGATGCCATGATAGCCCCGTATGGAGCTATCGACTTCAAGGAACTGTATTTGAAGCTTATCCTTGCAAAATTCATATCATGAGTACAGTATGTTGGATTTTTATTGTTTTGGTCTTGTTTCACACAGATAAATATTGACTATTTTTCTAAAACTGGTGTGGTGTCCTTTTGTAGTGTTTTGCACTGTATTGCTGTGTGTTATGTGCAAACGCTTTACACATTGCCTCCGAGATAAGCCTGACTGCACCTGCCAACCCACCAAGGGGGTAAGCAGGGGTTATTTTAGAAGTGTAACTCTCTTATCATGACCAGAAGGAAAGGTCTCTACATTGGCAGGGCACAAACCTGCCAACTATAGACCCCCATTTCTAACATCAATCATCACAAATCACTCACTCTCCATTGCAATTGTAGTTACCTCTTCCAATCCTAGCACAGGTAGGTTAGGTAATAGGTACACAATTGCATCTTTGGCACAGGCAACAATTTGGAATTTGTTATTGGCACTGTTGTAAATCAATGATCTTCTGAGGCAGCCCTGCTAAGTGATACAAAAAAGTATAGGCATGTAAGGGAGGGAGGCAGGCATTGACTCCAATGTCATGAAGGAATTGTGGAGGCTTCTTCACTGAACAGTGGTCCAACTGCAATCTGGCAATATGTGACTAGAAAATAGTGGGGCAGCATACAAATCTGACATGAACATAATGTTCCACTAGCTATTTATTTTGATTTTTTTGCAAAAAAGAAGTTTAACAACGAGAAATAATAAAAAGGTTCTATGGTGGCACTGGCATACTCAGTCCTTAAATTAGAGTTTGTACTCAAACGCATGTGGTTCACCCAGACGTTGATCAGCTAACACACTTGATTCTGACACACCATCCTACTCCTGTGCTGTTTCAGGAACTGTGTAATAGTGTGGTATGAAAAGTCGGCTCATTTTTGATCATAGTCAATCTCTCCTTGTTTTGCGGTGAGAGACTGGTCCTTCTCACTGTAACAGTGCACCAACTGCACTGAACACATGCTCAGCAGACAAACTGGCTCGAGGACAAGCCAGATACTTTATTTCCAGCCTGCTGAGCTCTGGCCAATGGCACATCTTCCCATACCAATACATCAATGAGTTTTCATCCACATAGACTTATTTTGGATTATCCAGATACTCCTGGATCATACTGTGGATGGTCATTGGTGCTGCCACTTGATCTACCTCTTTTGACATCGCCTCTACACTGGACTTAAGCCCTGCCAATTGAAACCAATACAATGCAGAGGTTGGGTCTGGTCCTTCTGTTGCTGTTGTTGCCGGTGTTCTGGTTGATGGTGTTGTTGCCTGCTGTGAGACAAGACTCCCCTCTCTGGAAGTTGAAGGCAGCACCCCAGAACTGTGGAGTGGGGCTCTAAGTTTCAGCCATTCTTCTTCCAGGTCTCCTCCTTGCTCATCAATCCTTCTCTTGTATATTGAAGTGGGCAGAATTGTTTTGTACCATGGATCAAATAGTGTGTTACAGATGTGATCTTTAGATGAGATGATGTTCTCTTGCAGCCTTGCATTGGAAGCCATTGAGTAAGCTCTCAACCAAGGCATGCACTTCTGTGACTTTATTCAAACCTGTGGAGGCAAACCTTTCAGACACCTTCCTTAGCTGGTCCTGTAGCAGATACAACAGCAGGATATCTTGACCCATCGTTCTGTCCTCCTTGCTAACTTCCCATGTTAAAACCTCAAAAGGGAGTACCATCTGTGTCAGGCATGTGACTGGGCCCCATTTCTTCACATCCACGGTCATAGGTTTCCCAATTGCATCCCGTCCTTGTTGAATGGCATAGTCATTGATCTGTTTGTACTGCTCAAACAGACGTCCAATGTGTATGCACCTCCTGTATCAGGGCTTTAACTGGTACACTATTGGCAGGCTGATTAATCCACAACTGCTTACGGGCTTTAAAAGAATGGCTGAATGAGTGCAGCTTCTTCTGTAGGGGGTCAGTAGTTTGCTGACTATATCTGCTATTTTTAGAAAGACTTGCACCACCAGGTTGATGCAGTGTGCCAAACACAGGACCCTAAAATAGCCACTGTGTGCCATGGTCTTGACTATGCTATGGCCATTGTCCGTGGCAACAAATCCAGTTCTGAGATCTCTGGGTCCCAATCACTTTTCTGTCAAATTCCTCCAAGATGTTTACAGCTTTATGTGATTTCTCCATGGCAAACATGGTCACTGGTGCATGCTGCTGAACGCTCGTAAAAGTTTCGTCAGAGCCAATACCTGTAGATATCTTTTGCTTTAGCCCCGTAAAAGAGATCCAGTGTGCAGTGATGCACATGTAATTAGTTGCCTGACAAGTGGTCCACATGTCTATTGTCAGGTGGATAGTGTGAACATCACTTTGCTGCAAAGATTCCCCATCCAATTGCAGCACAGCATGATGCAGCACTGGAACAGGAACAATGTCAAAAATGTCTGACTTTGAACCTTCCATTTAGGGCAGATGGGTACCAAAAAATCTAACAATCCCATGTCTTCTATAAAAGAAAAAGGTAGGAGGTCTAGCGCTAACATTTTTGCTGACTTCCCATTGTACAAACGTGCCATTGGGTAGTTGCAGTTGTAGGGTCCCTCCTGCCTAAACATGAGTCATCTTGTGCCATTGTAAAGTCACTGTGGTGGGTGATTCTGCTGACGCACTAATGGGGACAGGGCTGCTTTGCATGAGGATGTCACCCTCTTCTATCTCATTATCATCTCCCATTGTGATTGGACTTGTAGCTGATGTTCCCCGGCACTCCTCAGCACAACGTTCAGCAATATTTTTAAGGTGCTCCTCCCACTTGAATGCATGGTGTTTTTTTATAACGGTCGATTGGCATCCAGCACCATATTGTGAACCAGGCTTACCTCTATGAACATTCGTCTGGGAAATGGTGCATAATGCAATGTGCTCCCTTTCTTTGCTAACTGTAAAGAAGTCTCAAACTGGGGAGAAGTACTTTTTTACCATGCCACTGTGTCAGGGCTTCGGCTGCGAGGGCTCACAGCATCATGTTAAAACACATCCCGGGCTCTGTTCCTGAATTTCGGAGACCACAGGTGTTTGTCACTAAATCCTAGGCATTTGGACGGGCGCTCCCAAGATGGCGGCACACCAATACAATCCCCGGTCTAGTCTCTCTCGTTTGGTTGAAAGCCATATTGCAGACACAGCTGTGAAGTGCGGGGGCAGCGCTCTAAGGCGCGCACTTCACTGTTTACTTCACCGTGACAGGACCTATGCCCCTTAGCTCTTGTAGTCAGTCAGAGTTAGGTAGTTAGTTTTTGCCAGGCGTTAGGCGTAGGTTAGTTCCATAACGCTGTTCGTCGGATAGTTAGTTAGACAGAGAATTTTGAACATTTAACTGAGTAAACTCCTCCTTACTAAGTAATTTCTGAGAGACATTCCGAAGACTGGTCTTCTCCTCAGCGTTTCCCGAGGGACTTCTTCAACCAGTCCTTACCCTGAACTGAGTACTTCAAGAAACCACAAGTATTCTCCTGTTGGAGAGGAAGAATATATTTTGTGTTATTGTAAACGACATATAGAAACATTGTTTTTAGGGAGTTGTCAAAGTAGTTTTATATACTTACCTCAAACATAGTTTACTGAAACTACAAATATTCTAGAAACCTAAGAAAGATAAGAAAGAGTGTGAATTTCAACAAGAAAGCTAGAATAATAGTTTTCAGAAGAGAAGCAATTGCCTGACGCTAGAAGGGTAAAAATTCAGAGAACTCAGCAGGTATTATCAAGATAGAGCCCTCGGTGTGAGTTTGGAAGTTATTAACCCGTTCCGTGCTCATGTCGGGCAATGGCCATCATGAGCACTACCTCGCTAGTGCTGCGCACATCCGTTGGCCGATGCAGCCCCGCCCACTCATTAGAACTCCCGCACCGCGGTGAAATTTGCGCCGCGGTTAAGGAGTTGATGATATTGTTTGTTTTTTAGTTCACCAAGAAAGAAAGAATAGAGACAGAAGTGAGTTACCAAAAGAGAAGCAAGAGGGAGCTGAGAGAGAGAGTGGGAAAACGATGAAAGCGAGGCAGTCTCTTCTTGTCCCCTACCCCTTTCCCCTGGCAGGGTTCACATGACCCCCTGTGTATTGGGGTTCATGGGAAGGCCTGTAGAGAGAATTGGGAATTCTCAACATTCTGCTCCCGCGAGTACTGGATTAGAAGTGAGTATGCCAATGAGTACCTTGACACACTGCCAATGCCTGTAAGTAGATGGGTATGTCGTCGATTGCCTCTCTGCAGTGAATACTTCCACTGATTTAGGAGTTGGTGCAGGTCTCAGCTGAGGCTTGGCAAATATGAGAGATGGAAGTGCTATTGTAACACATCCCTCAGAGCAGGTTGAATAGCAGTATCAGACTACTCTGTACATTCATCATCATCATCATCCTCCTCATCATCCCCTTCCATAACTCTAAGCCTTTCAGGAACATTCCTTTTCCCGTGCCTCTCCTGCCATCTCCCGAACTCTTCCGGGGTCCCATCTAATTCCCTATCACCATCATCAGACGTGCAGCTTGGAGAAGATGGTGAAGTAGTAGCCTTTCTTTTCCTTGTTTGTGATCTGGGAGCCAATGATTCTACAAGAGGGGGTTCTTGGTCATCAGGAAGCTCAACCTCCTCTACTGCTCCTCATTCAGGAAGGTCTACTATTACTTGCTTTGTCTGCTGTCCACTTTGCTTCGTTTCCTGAAATGATTGGGTACTACTTTGTGAAAGGGACATATCCAATTTAATGTCACTGTTCGTTGGCATCACCATGATTGCAGTGGCTGCCTTACAGGCTGACATGGTCCTTGGCTTAGGTTGATGCAGGAGTGCTGCTAATAGCTTGTTCCCCGGAGTCCGGTGCGGAAGGCACACGACGTTGTCCGAAAAAGGTTTCAGCCGACACAACACTGGTGGAAAGCTGCTTCTTCTCACTGACCACTTTCTTTGAGCAACTTTTTTGGGGCCATCTTAAAGCTCTCAGTTGACAGAGCACTTTAGCTGCACAAGTGGAGGCACTGATGTGTGACATCACTGTATAGGCTGTCTGTTTAGCAGTACTGCGGCTGATGTCTCTTCTATTGTGCACCTATAAGCAAACACGTAAGAAAAACATTTTGTGAAATGACACATTGCTGCAGTTTGAATTAGTGCAGACAAAGGCAATATTAGTGCAGTTGGTTACTTAGGTAATAAGTAATAACCACTTGACAGTCAAACCACAACAGCACACCATAACATTTAATTTCACATCAGGATAACACACACAATAGACGGATAGAGCTCTTTCCTTTATGTCCAGAAAGGAGACACCTGTGGCACTCAAGAAACTGCATGGGTAAATAGAACAATAATCTTTTTAAAATTGCATGTACATTTGTTTGTGTATGGCAGGCAATGTGGCCTGGGGAAATGGAATAATCATTAAAAAAATGGATGATGCTGATGTGTCTGTAGTGCACCACAGCCAGGGTGTCCAGGAGGAAATAGAGGTATACCTAAAAACAGAATGCTGTTGTGCTGCTGTGCGCCTATGGTGGATGCATGGATGGATAGATAGATAAATGGATCGACTGAGGCAAAAAAAAATGATAAAAAATTAACAAATATTTAAAAAAATTCCAAAAATTAATTATTTTCAAAAAAGTTAATTTTTGTAAAACATATTTAAAAAAAATCAAAACATTTAAAAAAAAAAGATTTTTTTTAAAATGTAAAAATAATTAAAAATATAAAAGAGTAAAAAAAAACAGTAAATTTTTTTAGAACAAATCAAAAAGATTAAATAAAATGTAAATAAAAAACTATCAATAATTGTCAATGTTTGGAAGGATCAGAAGAAATCTACTATGAGGCAAAGATGTGCAAAATAAAAAAATGCATGTAATATATAAGCACTGTTCATTAAAATCATATTCTTAATATTCATACTACAATGATCCTCAAGCATATTATCAATCTGATATTACATTCATACATGCAAGCCTATGGCGAAGGCACACTGGCTGGAAGCACAAAATGGCTGTTAGCCAGTGCCACATGGTCAAACAACAATACTGAGTAAGGAGACATGAGGAACAAATAAAGCATGCAAGTCTATGACAAAAGCACATTGGCTGGATGCACAAAATGTCTGCCAGCCACATAGCTAAACAACAATAGAAAGCACAGAGAAATGGTGAAAAAAGACAACAGTCAGGCCTATGGACATAGACTCCACAAAATGGCCCATGGACACATGGCATGAAAAACAAAGGCAAATTAATGGGGGCCTATAACAAACACACAGTAGAAAGACACAAGAGGCATGTAACACTGAAGAAAACACTACCAGTGATTCAGTTATGCCAAAAACTGAGCTATAACATTTTTACAACATACATCTTCACAAGGCATCAAATCTTACCCCACAAATATACTTTTTGCACACAAAAAGAGGTGAAATACCAAAAAAAGAAACCTCACCACATTTTTTATTCAGTCCAATGCCATCCCAGCCATAGATGATGTTTTAAAACAACAAATACCACAGAAAAACGTGTTTCATGCACCCATGACTAGCAGTGGCCTGAGCCTACAGCAGTAGCGGTCCGTGGAGGGATTTCGGTGGGGCAGAGAGGCGGGAAGGGGCAGGGTGGGGAAATGTAAACACCGGAATATGGATGAACGGAGGTAAGTACACATTTAAATAAATAAAACAAATTCTTTTGCGCGTGCTGCATCGCAAAATGCGATGCAGCGCGTGCAACAAAATTCGTTTTATTTATTTAAATGTGTACTTACCTCCGTTCATCCATATTCCGGTGTTTACATTTCCCCACCATGCCCCTCTCCCGCCCCGCCTCACTGCCCACCGAACTCCCTCCGCGGACCGCTACTGGCCTACAGGATGGCCCCTTGGCAGACTAGGTCACATAGTAAAATAAATAAATATTGCAAATTTAACAAACATAGAGAAAATGTACTGTACTGTGTTCCTTTACAAAAGAAGAAAATAGAAATGCAAAAATATAACTAACCCCCTACTGACCAAATGCAGGCCACCCACCACAATAACTTTGAAATATCAAATAAAAGTACAAACAAATATTGGTGCATGCCCGCTATCAAACAAACAACACCCTTATACAATAGTTGTTTAACTTGGCTGCAAAATCTCAAATAAAAAGTCCCTAAATCCAATGGTATATATGCAGCAGACAAGGAGAGTAATCCTTCCAGCTTAAAATCTAAATGAAATGTGACCAGAAGATGGACAAAGCACTGGGATTAAATTGTTGGACAGAAACAAGAAGCTAGAGTCTTGGGGTACTTCCTTCTGTTGGAAAAAAAGTTTTAAAAAAAGGCTTCTGCAGAAAAAAACAACTCCAACAGTGCCCTGGAGTAGAAAATCCACTCAAAAAGCCTCTTTAGCTGCTTCTCAAGCACAAAAGCTACCCAAGATCGATGCATTTGCAACAATGAATGGCACAACATTGGGGCTGCCGTGGCTGGAAGAAGTGCGAGTGAGCGCGCAGTCTAGTGGGGGCTCGCTAGAAGTGTGAGCGAGGGTGAAGTCTTGCACGTGCTTGCTAGCAGCCTGAGAGTATTGTGGCGCTCACCAGTGAGTGCCAAAACAAATCTTGAGAGTGTGAATGGAAACAAAACTCTGCTTCACACCTGAAAGGTGGATTTCAGGTACTCCGCATTCCTCCGCAGAGCGCAGAGCGCAGAGCACCGCAATTTTGCAAACTCCACGAGCGGAGCAGAGTTTGTCTCCCAGGCCTAGTGACAATCTCACAATGTCTTTCATGTGCCACTTCAATGACTTGCAGTCTTAGACTTTCAGGAATTACAATTGTCGACCCTCGTAAAATAATTCCTTCTTGCGTAGCTGACAGTTCATCATGCACATTCTTGAATTCTATGATATTCGCTGTCAGTATCAAGGGGTTGAGCATGTGTTCTCCAGAATTTATGCATAATAATGTCTTTGAGGATGAGCATATTCCTATCTGCGTTGGAAGCAGGATATTTTTGCGCCACGAACACAGCTGCAGGAGTGCTGGATCTCAAAATGAAGTTAACGTATGCCTCTGCCACTTTAGAAGGGTACCCTGACACTGTATGAGCACTCAAAAAAAGTTGGCAGGGTTTTGATATTTTCCTGGCCAGTGCACGATTGTGTAGTCATACTCTTACAGTCGCAGACCTCACCACTCAATGTGAGGACGCAACTTGGCATTTGCATTGCCAAAAATAGAGAGCAGTTCTAGGTGATCAGTAACAAACATAAAATGTTTCCCACACAGAAACACATGAAATTGTTTGCTAGCTCACACAACAGCTAGGCTTTCTTTCTCAGGTTACAAGTAAGCAAACATCAGCTAGCATAGGCTAGCATAACCTACAATATGCCTTTGTGCATTTGCATAACCTCTATGTTGGCATATCCTTGCCTGAGGTGCCCCCTCCAGTCCTGGTCCTCGAAGTGGATTCTGCAGCTGATTTCTTGCAAAATCCGATGCATTGCCTTGACTCTGTGAGAATTTCCACTGCATCGCCCTTCGATGCAGATGCAGAAGCTGCTCGACGATGAAGAATCCACAGCCTGTGTGGCTCCAGCACCGCTGGACCCTGGCTGGGGGTCTAGGCAAAAGTTCCAAGGATGTATCATCCACTGGCACTGAGTTTTACAGGAGCTTAGGGGCAATCTCCTCTCTTTGAGAACAATTTCCATACTTATACTTCCCACTGCCCTCTCCAACATCCAATTAATTGAAGTGCACTTCAGTGGAGTAGCAGGAGCAGGTAATGTGCCAGATGGTTTTCTCTAACAATGGTGACAACACAGAGCAACCATGGGGAACCAACAATTGGGGAAAGGACACTCCAGGTGCTCCTGCTTGGAGCGAAGAAGGACATTAGCAAAGATGAAAACAAAATGATAAAATGTTATCTAAATGGAATTTTTTCCTAAAATACATATCACAATATACAGTTTAAACTGTCAAGTTAAAATGTCCCACGTCGCTGAGGGCATGCACTCTCGGAGGCTCTAGATGATACCCAGCCCCTCCACATCGGAGTAGATTTGAAAACAGGGGCCTACATTCTCCCTCAGGTGCCCCCCCTTGATAAAAGCAGCACAGAACCGGCGTGAAGTGTGAATGAATAGTGTTCTGCCATAATAAAGCTACATTAATATAATCATGTATCGATGAAAAAAGTCAGAGTTCCCCCACACTCACTCCTCAATCTTGAGACCCTGGGCGTAACAGCATGGAGGCAGAAGCAACCCCAATGAAGCTCAGGAAGAAGTACAAATGGTGACAAAATGGAGGAGTACCTGAGAGGAATGTAAATCCAGTCTAGCTCACTATACAACAACTCAATGCAGAACCATGGGTGGTGGCTCTGCCTCTTCCTGGTGCTGACGGGTGAAGGACAGGCCCACCCATGGCCTGGGCATCGCCCGCGCATGTCCCAAACAGTGGGAGAATCAGGAGTGTTAAGTAGCGCAGTGGGATCCTCCCCCTCTTCTCAGGTGCATGTGTCTCCTGGTGCAGCGTCTCTTGGGGTAAAGAGTCCCCCAAGCAGCGGCACAGCAGTATCATTTACTTGTTAAACCCAGACCCAACACAAAGAGTACTGGTGGGATTTACAATTCAACACAAATCGTGATTTGTGTTGGATTGTAACCCACAATAACACAATGCACTGCAATGCGCATCCTTACATTACGGTTGTATGACACAACCACGATTTTCTATACCATGCATTCCTTAATGCAGGTGGAACAACAAATGCGTCTGAACTACGCATTCCATTAACAACGCAAGTCATTACAACGACTTGCCTTAGGGGGGCTCTGGACTTAGTATCATTTAATATTCTTACTCCAGTCCCTGCAACAGTAGGGAAAGCATTGGGCAAGATAGCGGCCGGTAAGATGGCCGAGTGAGCCGGTCTGAGTGCTCTCCTTGAGAAACCCTCCCACGGCGTTCTGGTCTTGGCAGCTCAGAGATTAAGTGCTCATAAAATGGTTCAATTTTAATGAATTAAGAAGGGGACAAACCGGGGATGATCTGGTGGCTGTTGTTTGCACCCCTGAAGGACCCGACTTGGGTGCTGAGATCGTTCTGGATAGGACGCTGCTGCCTGGCGGTATCTTCCTCTGCTAGGGAAAAGGGAATGGCGCCGAAACAATTACCAAAGTCGGCGAAGGTCCGCGGTGCGGTGGTGACAGCGGCAGCAACAGCGGGTCTCTCTACACCCGTTAATGAGAACTTAAATACGGGAAACCCGGGAAGCTTCAGCGGTGGCAGTAGCAGCGTTCAACCAGATGCAAAAGCAACGCTGAATCGAGGTAAACAAACAGCACCTTTGATTTTTAAAACTCAGACTACTAAAAGCAAGAAGCCCGCTCAGGAAGGCAAAAATTAATGATAGGGTAGCAACTTCCAGCAATGTTGTGCCTGTTGCTGTGTCTGTTGTTGTCCCTCACTCTGCCGCAGCGGCCCTTTGTCCAGATATCCAGCGGACGTGAGAAAAAAACTACAGCCTCAGCGTAAGGTCCATGCTCTGAAGCGCCTGGTAAAGGGCTCAGAGAGTTGTGCCGGCATTGTTTATTTTTTAATATTGCCTTGTGCTTTTAACGCTGTGTCACTTTAAATCTGCTTTTAAAAACTCACTATTACTTAATTGCTCACCTTCACGCTGTGTCCTGCGATTCCCCGGTCCACCACTGAAAGTTCAGATTGTGTGGAGGGAAAATACCGCAACACAGGAAGTGAGGAAGCCCACACTACTTCCGCAGGTCAGCATTCTAGTAGCTGATTCCAGCCCTTCAAAAGCCACCTGTCTGTAGTCACGCGCAGCGGATGCGAGAAAAAGACTACAGCCTCAGCGTAAGGTCCATGCTCTGAAGCACCTGGTAAAGGGCTCAGAGAGTTGCGCCGGCATTGTTTATTTTTTAATATTGCCTTGTGCTTTTAACGCTGTGTCACTGTGAATCTGCTTTTAAAAACTCACTATTACTTATTTGCTCACCTTCACGCTGTGTCCTGCGATTCCCCGGTCCACCACTGAAAGTTCAGATTGTGTGGAGGGAAAATACTGCAACACAGGAAGTGAGGAAGCCCACACTACTTCCGCAGGTCAGCATTCTAGTAGCTGATTCCTGTCCTTCAAAAGCCACATGTCTGTAGTCACGCGCAGCGGAAGTGCGCAGCGGGTGCGCCAAAGGCGCGCCAAAAACAAACCCGTCTGCGCCCGTCCACGCCAGACCGGGTCCAGGGCCCACAAATCCTGCATCTTGTTCCCCCATTCAACATCGTTACTCCATTACCCAGCTCAAACAGCTTAATAGAACTTTAAGAAACGCCTGCACACATTCCATCCTGCCGGATAAATTACCCGAACACTGTCCTCATTGTCTGCACAAATTTACCCCTCCCAACCTAGAGCCTTCCACTCCCTCTGCGTTTTTCAAAATTTCACTACTAAACTGTAGATCCCCCCCCAAACATACTACCGAAATCTGGATGCTTCTCAGAGATCTGGATCCAGATGTACTATTTCTGATGGAAACATGGCTTACCTCATGCGCCGAACTCGACATCATTCAAGCCCTCCCTCAAGGCTTTGTGATGCAGAGGGTCGATCGCGCAATAGGCAGGGGGGGCGGGATTGCGATTATTCATAAGAACCAATTCATCTGCCGCCTGCTTGGGAGTCCAATCACCGACTGTGAAAGCACCCATTTTAACATAGAACTCTCACCGAGCTTATCATTTTCGGGTATCTTTATTTATAGGCCTAGGCTAAATTTCCGTTCCGCTCGCGGAAATTGCGATAATTTGACACTTTCGCGTTCCGCGGAGAGCGCTAAAATGTCAATATTTCTGCATTCCGCAGCTTAGCGATAATTTGTTTCTTGCTCGCGCTGCAAAATAATACATTCTCGCGCGCGCGCGATCACCTTACCTGAATCCCCGCGTTCACCGACAAGTTTTCCCGATCCGGTCGCGTTCTCCACGACATGTTGGATTGTTGGTAGCCATTTGCGCCGTCTCGCGGCAGTTCGCGCCCGCAGTAATGTCATTGGTCACGCGATCACATCTTTCTTCTCGCGATCATGCACCGCGAGAAGAGTGAAAACAAGATGGCCGCGCCCGCGAGCAACCGCATTGGTAAGTTGGCGAGCCGTGACCACGCAGAAAATACCGCGAACGGGCGGGAAAAAAACTTCCGCATCTTCGCGATATTTCCGCGTGTTTGCGGAGATTTTTAACATTTTCGTGATAATTTGCGAAAGTCACTTTCGCAAATTCCGCCCACCCCTACTTATTTATCGCCCCCCTGGAGCTCTGGGCTCATTCCACCACTCGCTGCTCGAGGCCGCAGCTAACCTAGCAAGTTCAGCACCCAAATTCACTCTCCTGGGAGACTATAACCTCAACTTTGACGATATCTCGGCTGGTAACGCTAATGAGCTGACTAGGGACCTCTCTGCACTACATTTGATGGAAAAGATTCTACAAGCCACCCATGTCAAAGGCCACCTATTAGACCAGGTTTTCTCAAATCTAGTGGACCTCAAAGGAGTTGACCCTATTCCCCTCCCATGGACTGATCATTTCTTGATAAACCTTTCCTGGAGCCTTCAACACACGAATCCTCCCCTCCAACCCACCTGGACTTTTGACCGTCCTTGGTCCAAACTTCCTCTGGAGAAATGGATCCAAACCCTAGAAAGAACCCAACCCAAAGCTAACCCCTGTCCAACAATTGCCAACAAATTTTTTTCAGATTGTGTAAATCAATCACTGGACTCCGTCTTCCCCAAAGTCAGAATAAAAAAGTCCGAAAGGTCCTATAATGCCCCTTGGTTCTCTTGGCTAGCTTCTTCAACCACAAGGTACAAACCATCCTCGAATCCCTTCCTCAGAGGAACGAAGCTCAGGAAACACCGATCAACCCAGACCCTCACACCACCAAACCCACTCTGGAGACCTTTCCCCCTATGCCCCTGGAAACTCTTCTCACTTTGCTATCCACCATTAAAAGTGGATCACCAAAAGACCCAGCTCCACTCTACATCCTGAAGAAAGCAATAGCCACCTTAGCCCCCTAAATATACTGAACCTGATTAACGCCTCACTCAACACAGGATCGATACCTTCCAGCTGGAAACAGGCCATGGTTAAGGCTTTACTTAAGAAGCCTAACCTAGATCCTGCTGAAATGGGAAACTACCGCCCAATTTCTCTTTTACCAGGAATAAGCAAAGTTACTGAAAAGTTTGTCAACCAGACCCTTTTGGGTTTCCTTGAAACTCACAATCTGCTTCACTCCTCCCAGACAGGATTCCGGCCTCGTCAGAGCACGGAAACAGCTCTGCTAGCAGTAGTAGAGGAAAGCAGAAAAATCCTCGACTCAGGAGGTTCCACGGCCATCATCCTCCTCGACATAAGCGCAGCATTCGACACAGTGAACCATGAGACCCTAATCAACCGTCTGAGGAATATAGGAGTCACAGGCACTGTGCTTCAATGGATGCGGTCCCTCCTAGAAGGAAGAACGTTTTACGTCTTTGAGGAGAAAGTAACTTCTGAACCGGCCAATTTAACGAGTGGGGTCCCACAGGGCTCCTCTCTTAGCCCGACCCTTTTTAACGTTTACATGTCCCCCCAGGCAACCATAGTTGCCCCCCATGGAATCCGCATAGTGACCTACGCGGACGACACGCAACTGGTGGTAGCACTCAATCAGGCTGTTGAAAATTGAAACAGCGATATGATTAAGCATTCACTAAAGACATGAATCCCCCTTCCTTGGACCAAGTTTCTCTTCTTATGTTGACTAATGTCTGGACTCCATTTTGTATTGTCGTGTCTCCACATGCTCAGCACGAGAAGAGTCCTATCTTCTTGTCAGTTGCTCTCATAATCTGCCTAGTAACAGTCTATAAATAGCTCCTTTGTCCGTCTGGCGCATGCCCAGACTTGACCACATCTGTTATCAGTTAGCCCTTGCTTGACCATGTTTTCGCGGGCTTAGGAGTATGTTAACTCCGCCCACATATTGATTCTGTATCGAAAATGACCATAAAAGGTAATGAATTTTGCTTCATGTTGTATCCACCCACTTATGAGGCCCTCTGTTGTGTATAAAAGGGGACTGTGTACGCAAGTTCTTTGTGCTACTCTATGCAATACTGAAGAGTGTTGTATGGGTTGTAGGACCACCCTTAAGGGTTAATAAACTCTGTCTTTGTATTTGCAGTTTCCGTGCCAACTTCCTTTTAGCTTTCGTTACAGAAGGGCGAACCTTTGTATTTGCGGGCCTAGCTGGGGCCTGTATTCATCAATTGGCGCCCGTCACGTGGGGCTCATCGGCGACTCAGATGCTCGAAGGACTGGTCGTGACGAAGGTGAGGAATTTGCCAGGGATGTGATCACTGCCAGTGGCGTTTTAGTCCTGGCATCCCGAGGTTTTCTTCCTTCCCTTCCGAACTGACCTTCTGGGCGGCGCCGGTCCTCGACTGAGACCTCTTCTGTCGGTTTGCCGCGACAGCCGTTTGGGCGAATTTTGGAACTTGGCAGTTGGAACCTGGACACTCTTGATTGGTAAGAACCGTTGTACGGTACTTGCTCCGAGTTTTGAAGCCTGGGTTGGCTATTTGAGTTTGATTTGTGATGACCGGTCATATTTTGTATTGATTACTGTGAGAATATATGCGTTGCAACACATATAGGCAGGTAATGTGGAGATATTTCTCCGGAGCTGTGTAAATTTGAACGGCGCAAAGTTTAAGTGCCATTTTTTTGATAATACTGCATATTTTGCATTATTTTTGAGCATGCCTGCTTTTAGCGCACTCCGTAAGTGGTGCTGCTGCTTTGGAAACCGGTTGAACCTCGAGGAATCTGCTCCAGCCCCCCCAGAGGGGACTCCTAATAGGGATATGTATGTGAAGCATGGTCTTTCCTCTATAATGTACAGCACAGTATGGAGGAAATACACCAAAAAGGATCCTGAGTTGCGCTGGCCTTTGTATGGATCGTTTGATATGCGTAAGATTGAGTATAAGGAACAGTGTATGTGTAAACGGCGTGCTCGGCAAGACATGTTTGAATGTGTACGGTTATGGGTGAAGGAAGTGCGTGAGCGAGAGAAACGTGAGAAAGCGCTGTTTGATAAAGAGCAACGGAAAAATGATCATGTGCGAGCACAGGAAGCCAAGCGTCGGGAGGAAAGAGAACTGGCGGAGAGACAAGAGAAAGAGCGTAGGTTGCAAGTCTCGGGTCAATATGCTGTCCGCCAGCCACTTTATCGTGTCCTTACTAATCTTGAAGATGATTTTTATTTATTAGATCGTTCTCCGCCCCCTTATGATGGCGCGTCCACCCCGAGATCACAGGAGTCTGGATTGGTTTCGGATAAGGTAGACACGCGGTCTATGTTATCAGTTGAGCGTATGGGTGAGCTTCGGAAAATTTCTCTTTGTGCACTTAAGGGCAAGTTGTCCCTTGCTGAATTGTTGGACTCTTTGGAAAAGTGGCGGGATAGAGAGAAGTTGTATTTTCTGGAAACCTTTTCTGATGAAGTGATTACTGCCTTTCGGAAATACTCAGAAGTTTTTGAGCCTGATGATGTAGTATTAGATGCTAAAGCATTACGTAACGGTGTTTTTTCTCCCTCTAAGGCGCCTGATGCGGTCCGACGGCTGTTTGCATTGCGGGACGCGGCGAGTGACCTTAAAGAGAGAGCGCGCCTAAAGGCAGGGGAGGAGGAGCAGTCGGATCCACGTATCGGCGATGACCAATCATCTACTTCCCTTTCAGATAAGAGCGAACTAGTGCATGCTAAACCGATGCGAGAGGCGGCACCTTTGTATGTTCCTCCTAAAGGAGCGGGAACTAGTTCGGATATTACTTCCGCCGATGCTAAGGGATATTTTGTGTATAATTGGGTCTATACTCCCTGGCATAGGGCTGATGTTATGGCATTAAAGAATGCATTGCCTGACCCCCGCAAGAATCCAGCGGCCTTTTATGAAGAGGTCGAAGGGGCCTTGAATTCTTGTACTATGACTTTAGCAGATATAGACTTGTTCTTTGGGCTCATTTTACCACCGGATATGTGGAGATCTGTGCGGAAGGTGGATGATCAAGCTGCTTTTAAGGCCAAATGGTCTGAGATTGAGGATGAGGATAGGGAGAGAAAACCCGCGCAAAAACCACTGCGGATTATTTTAGATCTTCCTGCTGCTATCTTGACCAAGTTGAAAACGATTATTCCCCCTAAAAAGATTGACTGGAATATGTTAGCATCGTGTAAACAGAAGGTTGATGAATCAGTCTCAGATTTCTTTACACGCTTTGAGGAGACATTTCATGATTTCAGTGGTCAGTCACTTACGGATCGACATCTTTTTGTGGATAAATATGTGGCGAATTTATTACCGGGAATAGCAGCTCGTTTAAAAGCGAGTGAAAGTTCTTGGTCCACCTCGTCTCCGGCATCCCTCCTGACTATGGCTCAGTATTATGAGCATCAGGAACATGAAGCGAAGGGGAATGAGGAGAAGAAAGTGAAAGATTTGAAAACTAAGGTGATGTTAGCACAAGTATATGGTCCGCCTCGTCGGGGTGTAGAAAGAGGTAGGGGAGGATTCTATGGTCCCCCTTCGGGTCGGTCAGATGTAAATAGAAATCAATGTGCGTATTGTAAACAGTCGGGTCATTGGGCCAGAGATTGTCCGGTGTTGTATGCATCTCGTCAGGACGTGGTCAGGGACCACCGAGAGGTAGAGGGGGCTTCTCGAATTTCAGAGGGAATTCTAATGATCGTGCTTGTTTTGAACCTAATGCACAGCAACGAGATAGACCCAATGTATTTGATCGGCAAAGTCAGTATCAGATGTCTGGGACTGACCGCTCTGGATACCATGATTCGCAGCATGCATAGGATTGCGTTGGATGGGGGTTAGAATCAGTTGAAGTGCCGGTTGATCAGAAGGGTCCTTATGGGTTCTACTGATCGGTACCTAGTTGATACAGGAGCTACCCGCAGTGCGCTATCCAAACAATTGGTTCCGAGGGCTCCCCCATCTGGCTTAATGGTTACATCGGTAGGGTTTGATGTTACACTCTCTCGAAGCCCTCTTTCCCGACCCCTTGCATTCCATGTTGACCACTTTTCTGCGCCGTGTCCGTTTCTGCTTGCCCCGAACACACCTGACAACATTATGGGTCTTGATATGCTCAAGTACTTCAGAGCAACGATCCGCTGCTCCCCTACTGGAGTACGTGTGATCTTAAATGATAATCACCCCATGGCAGAACGGATGTGTGTGGTTGCGGAGGATACTGCATTAGCTTCCCTCCCTCATTCTTTGTGGGCCACTTCGGATACCGATGTGGGACAGATGGTGATTCCGCCTGTCCACATTAGTGTCCAGGAGGGTACGGTGTTACCGCGCCACCCTCAGTATCGTATTTCCCAGGAGGGGGAGGAGGCACTCATACTGATTGTGCAGGATTTGATTAAGGTGGGAGTAGTGGAGGAAGTTCCCTATAATGTCTGCAACAGTCCCATTTTACCCATTTTGAAGAAGGATACCGATGCCAGGGTTTATCGTTTTATTATTGATTTAAGGGAAGTGAACAAGATTGTGATACCTCAGTATCCAGTGGTTTCTGATATCACGGCGTTACTCACTTTGGTCCCGCCAACGGCGACCACGTTTTCAGTTATTGGTTTGAAAAATGCTTTCTTTTCCATTCCTATCCACCCTGATAGCCGATATCTTTTCGGTTTCACTTTGGATAATAGGTCTTATAGATTTTGTAGAATCCCTCAGGGTTATACAGAGAGCCCTAGTATTTATAGTCAAGCATTGAAAAGGCAATTGGATTCCTTTGTTCTGCCTGAGGGTGTCGCCCTTATACAATATGTCGATGACATCTTGTTGGCGGCCGACACTCCTGAGTTGTGTGAGCAGTGTACGTTATCCTTGCTTTCCTTTTTGGCATCTCACAATCACAAAGTGTCGAGGAAGAAATTGCAATTTTGTAGACCGAAGGTGACTTATTTGGGTCACCTTTTGTCTAAGGAGGGGCGTGCACTCACACCAGACCGTATTCAAGCAATTTTGGACACGCCAGTACCTTCCACACAGAAGGATGTGCGTGCATTTTTGGGTCTTGCTTCTTTCTGTAGGCAATGGATATTGGGGTTTTCACACATAGCTAAGCCATTGTTAGCACTTTTGACAAAAGACACACCGATCCCTCTTCCCTGGTCAAATGAGTGTGAAATTGCCTTTCAGCAATTACGACAAGCCCTTTGTTCAGCACCAGTGTTAGGTACCCCTGATTATACGAAGCCCTTTTCACTGTACGTGCATGAGAAAGATGGATGTGCATTATCAGTTTTAGTGCAGATGCACGGCGACAAGCAGCGCCCTTGTGCATATTTTTCGGCTGTACTTGATCCTGTTGCCCGAGCGTTGCCTGGTTGTTTTCGCTCGGTTGCAGCGACAGCTGTGTCAATACCCCAAAGCGAGGGAATTGTGTTATCTCATAAGCTGTTGGTATTAGTCCCCCATGCTGTTGATGCCCTGCTTAATCAGACAAAGACGCAACTTTTGACCAGTGCCCGTTTAACGGGATATGAGTTGACGCTTTTGGCTCCTCATATTACGTTAAAGAGGTGTGCAACGTTAAATCCAGCCACATTGTTGCCGTTCCCGGAAACTCAGTCTGAAGCACGAAAAGCACATGACTGTATTCTTGTGACTGAGGAACAGACAAAGGGTCGTATTGAGCTCCAGGATACGCCCTTTACAGATGTAGATGGAGAACTGTGGGTGGACAGATCATGCCTGAAGCTACCAGATGGTACGACTTCAGCAGCATATGCAATTACCACATTACGAACAATAGTGGAGACTGCACGCATACCGCAGAAATCAGCTCAAGCAGCGGAACTGATAGCATTAACACGAGCATGTGAGCTCAGTGCAGGATTGTGTGTGAATGTTTATACAGATAGCCGCTATGCCTTCGGAGTAGCGCACGATTTCGGCCTACTCTGGAAGGAGAGAGGCTTTCTAACGTCACATGGAGCACAGATAATGTATGGGGAGTTAGTTCACAACCTTTTGACTGCATTAACATATCCAAAGAAGATTGCTATAGTTAAATGTAGTGCCCATAAGAAAGTGGTTGATAAAGTTGGAGAAGGGAATGCTTTAGCAGACCGGGTGGCACGAGAGACTGCGATGCAGCCTGGTGCTACTGCAATGTATGTTGTGAAGTCACAGGCAGAAAGATGGCACGATGCTAGGAGAGAAGTGCTGGAAATACAGAGGACCGCTTCCGATAAGGAACGGGAGCAATGGTCCAACTATGGAGAATTAGATGATGAAGGGTGTTGGAGAAGTAAGCAGATGGATAAGTGGAAGTTACCCACAGCCTTTGTACAACCTATGGTTCAGATGGCACATGGACTAGAGCATGTCGGAGCTTCCGCAATTGTTAAATTACTCACACGAGTTTGGGAGCATCCGGAGATTGCTAGTAAGGCAAAGAGGGTAGTGCAGACTTGCATGATTTACCTGAGGTATAACCCAGGAAAGGGTACACGAACTCCAGCAGGAGGATTTGCGACACCTACTGCACCCTTTGAGGTTTTGCAGATGGATTACATTCAGCTCGAGCGCTGTAGCAATCTGAAGTATGTTCTAGTAGTGGTTTGTGCCTTCAGCAAATGGGTTGAGGCATACCCTACGAAAGATAATACTGCAATGACTACAGCCAAGATGCTATTGAAGGAGTTCTTCCCTCGATATGGTGTTTGCAGATTGTTGTGGAGTGATAACGGACCTCATTTTATAGCAGACGTTATCAAGTATGTCCTGAAAGGCCTGGGAATTACCCAAAAATTTCATGCAGTGTTTCACCCTCAGTCTGCGGGATTGGTCGAGAAATATAATGGTACTCTGAAGCTTCAGATCGCGAAGATTCAAGCTTCGACTTCTTTGACTTGGCCAGACGCTTTACCGCTGGCATTATTGTCAATTAGATCGATACCGCATTCTCGGACCGGTCTCACGCCTTACGAGATCGTGTTTGGACGCCCAATGAATATTTGGGGTCCACCAAAACCGAGGTTAGTGTATGACGTACCTTGTGTAATGATGAATGATTATCTGGCACAGTTAACGGATAATTTGGTTTCTATTCACCAACAGGTTCGAGAAGCGCTCCCTGATCGGTCCACAGGTGAAGGACATAACCTCCGGCCTGGGGATCATGTCATGATCAAGGTGTTCGAAAGGACGAACAGTCTGGAGCCGAGATGGGTTGGTCCTGAGCAAGTCTTGCTCGCAACGAGGACAGCTGTGCGTGTCTCCAACCGGAAGAACTGGATCCACTCCTTGCACTGTCGTAAAGTGACGCCTGGATTGGTGGCACCTGTTGTGTTGACCGACCATTGAGAAATCCTGACTGCAGAGAAAGGCCGTGCTGTGGAACCGAACGACACTGAGGAGCTCTTCCGGGACCAAGCTATTCCTGGAGGAAGAAGATATCACCTTAGACCAAGGAAGTGATTGCTGTATCCAGAGTTGTCAGAACGGCCCTTAGGTTAGTGAAACGGAGAGCCAATGTGGCAAGGGGGGGATCAGCCCTGCATTAGTGTACTGACACCCGTCTTGGCCCGTTGGTGAAGAAATCTATGGCTGCCTAAGGGGAAGAGTTCTGACAACCTTTTAGTTTCAGGAAGATAGTGATTTCTTACTACAAGATGGAGAAGAAGAAGATTTTTTGTGCGACAAGCTTTATTATCATTGTGGCTATTGTTGGTATAACCACATGGTTTGTTGAGGATGTGACTCCTGCCCGTGAGTTGCTTGTTTTGACCACTCCAGTGCCTGAGGAGCACTACTTTTATACCCTTCCGTATGAAGAATTGAAGCATCGTCAGTCTTATTTGAATAACACCTTCATCCAGATGTTGCATCATACCCATGTTGCTACGAATGCTACGAATTGTTGGATATGTGGTATGATGCCAGCTCATCAGAAGAAAGGAGGAACGCCATTCATACCTCTTCCTTTTTCTCATAATGGCTCTTGTAGAGCATGGTACACTTTGCTTTTTGCCACACGGAAACCTACAGTGGGACGACTACTTTTCAGACTTAATAAGGAATGTCATCAAGATAAAGATGGTTATCCACAAGCGAATGGGACAATATGGGAATGGGAAGAATATCGACCAGACAATGAATCGATCCCCTACATTTTCACGAACACCAGAGACACTACAAGGAATGAACAATTTGTGATTCAAGTGGCACAAGCTCAAGCGGACCTGTGTGTCCAGAGTGTGGGTTATATTCCTGTTGGTGTTAGCGATTGTATTATTGTATTGAACATAGACGGGTTGAATAATAGTACTTTCTTAGCCTCCCATAACACATACTTTGTATGTGGGAATAAGGGTTATTATCGTTTGCCAGCCGGCTGGTCCGGAGTATGTTATGTGGCATTCTTATTACCTCCTGTATTCTTGGCACCTGCATCTTATCATAAAGATTTGAAGTTGTTGAATAATGTGACTGTAAATAGGTATAAACGTACTCTATCTATTGATGATGTTGATCAAACTGATACTAGCTTGCAGCAGTATATTGATTTTAACTTAGGATTGTTTTTCTTTGTTGGAGCTGCCCTAAATAGTAGGAAAGTTTGAAGATTAACAAGAGTTGTAGAGGCTGTGACAAATCAAACCGCTGCTGCTCTTGGGAATCTTACGGAAGAATTACAAATTACTAGAATTGTTGCATTACAGAATCGTATGGTATTAGATGTTATGTTAGCTGACCGAGGTGGAGCATGTAAAATTATCGGAAGTAGTTGTTGTGTGTTTATTCCTGACCACACGCCATCAGTTTATAATGCTATTAATAAATTGCATAAAATTGCAGCTGAAATCCATACAGAAAATGGCACTTGGACCTTTTCTGGATGGTTTTGGGCATTGATCACTACATGGGGGTGGAAGGTTTTGACTGGTCTCTGCATAATTGTAGCAATTCTGTTTTCTTGTTGCAGCTATTGCCAATGTCACCTATCAGAAACATTTAACCAAAGAGGTGGAAGAGATGATGAAAATTGACATATACGATGATTATCCTAATAAGCCGGATGTCTTCAGTAAATGCTGAAAGGGTCGTCTGTTGAAAATTGAAACAGCCATATGATTAAGCATTCACTAAAGACATGAATTCCCCTTCCTTGGACCAAGTTTCTCTTCTTATGTTGACTAATGTCTGGACTCCATTTTGTATTGTCGTGTCTCCACGTGCTCAGCACGAGAAGAGTCCTATCTTCTTGTCAGTTGCTCTCATAATCTGCCTAGTAACAGTCTATAAATAGCTCCTTTGTCCGTCTGGCGCATGCCCAGACTTGACCACATCTGTTATCAGTTAGCCCTTGCTTGACCATGTTTTCGCGGGCTTAGGAGTATGTTAACTCCGCCCACATATTGATTCTGTATCGAAAATGACCATAAAAGGTAATGAATTTTGCTTCATGTTGTATCCACCCACTTATGAGCTCCTCTGTTGTGTATAAAAGGGGACTGTGTACGCAAGTTCTTTGTGCTACTCTATGCAATACTGAAGAGTGTTGTATGGGTTGTAGGACCACCCTTAAGGGTTAATAAACTCTGTCTTTGTATTTGCAGTTTCCGTGCCAACTTCCTTTTAGCTTTCGTTACAGAAGGGCGAACCTTTGTATTTGCGGGCCTAGCTGGGGCCTGTATTCATCAAGGCAGAAAAATATACCAACAGCCTCCATTCCTGTCTAGAAGACATCTCAGAATGGATGGATTACCCCCAACTCAAGCTCAACGGTGGAAAGACCGAGATTATGGTCTTAGGCAACCACAGCAGCTTTCACCCCAACTCAATGTGGCCTCTAAACATGGGACCCCCCCTACCCATAAGACCGAAATCAAAAGTCTAGACATCTGGCTGGACTAAGATTTGAACTTTAGAACACAGGCCAGGAAGACAACAGCTACCTGTTTCGGCATGCTCAGAATGGCCCGGAAAGTCCTCCCTCTGCTCCCCACTCCAGCAAAAAAGATACTGATACAATCCCTTATACTCTCTAGGCTTGACTATGGGAACGCATTATACCTAGGCTCACCCTCCTCAGTAATTGCCAAACTCCAGTTAGTTCAAAACAGCGCAGCCAGAATTCTGACGGGCACCTCAAACAGACAATCAGCTAAACCAGCTATACAATCCCTCCACTGGCTTCCTGTGCTTGAATGCATTCAATTTAAATCATTGTGCATTTAAATTGAATGCGTTCAAGCATGGGAAGCCAGTGGATCATTGTGCATTGGAATCAGCCTACACACATACAACCTAAACCGTAGGCAAGATGGCTGCCGAGAGACCGTAGGGGAAAGTCGCTTACTCCCTCCTCTCTCCAAGATGCAAAGCTACTCTGACAACCTGCGTTAAGAGTTTTCATTTTTCTGTTTTGACCCTCGTAGCGAACTTTGATTGTCACTCTACATTTGCTGGATAAGCGTTGTTATGAGTTATGAGACGGCGCTCACGGATACAACTGAGTGCCCTGAAGCTAGCGACGCATTCTGTTGGACTTTGCAGTGTGTGCCAGCTGACCGTGACTATTAATTGGGTCACTTTCCCTCGGCACAGTAAAATTAGGAAAATGACTTCAAAAAGGGGGCTAAGGGATCCCGGAGAAGAGGAGAAAGACCCCCAGAATGATAGTCTTGGACATAGTGATCCCGGTGCCCCTGCAGACAATTTGACTCGCTTGAAAACCCTGGTACAGAAGGACGGCGGGAAAAATACTCGAGTAGAGAGAAACGAGAAGATTTCCAGGAGTGTCCCAAGAAAAGAAAAGGAATTTAAGAGAACGAAGGCGTTGCCAACCAAAAGAGTCACTAAAGAGCGTTTAGCTGACACGGGGACAGGATTGCCGGGGGTCGAAGGAGTGAGAGATGCAGTGCTTCGTCAGCCTACCTTGAGGGAAGTTTTTTCCGCTTCAGTAACACCGGCTACTCGAGGATCCCCCCAGGATCGAGAGGAGGCATTTCTTCCACCACCACCGCTTCTCTCCGATGTTGCCGGAAAAGACGTCGGCTGCTACACAGCCTCACGCATGCGGGGTGAGAAGACGAGCGGTGAGCTATCGACCGAGCTATCGACCGAGCAAGAAGCTCAGCCTACGGATTACACACAAGGAGCCCAGAGAGCGAGCATAAGGCAGATGATTCCCAGGGATGTGGCTGTTGAGAAATCAACAGCACTGGATCTGGAGCCTCAGTTGCAGCAACACGAAAATGAAATTGATTTGGACCCTGCTAGCGCTCCTACAGACATCCAGGTACAGACACAGCTACGGGGGGGCAGTAAAAGTGAGAGTTTACAATTAGTACTTGCAGATATTGCTACTGACTTACCTTGCAAAACTGCAGATCCAGAGCCTGTGACTAAATTTGACACAAAGTCCGCTGCTATGGGGGGGCCAGGCAATAGGCAATATTTAGCTGAATCTTCAATTGAATCTGCTCAGATTACCACTGATGGCAGGGGGAAAAAAATAAGGGGCCATGTCATTGAAGATATTCAGGGTACTAATGACCTTACGGGGCAGGGAGTAATTATCCCAGGCTCACCAATTGATGATTGTTTCTACTCAGTTGATGATGACGAGGAGGATCATGCGGGCAAAGACAAGGGGAAGGGCAAGGGCACTTCCCAAACAGGCTTAAATATAGACTCAGCCTCGGGATCAAGCGATAGATCCGACTCATATCTGGATTCGGATTCAGACTCAGGCTCATTGTCATCTTCTTTTCCACCGGGACATCAGACCAGAAACTCTGAGATCGAGACTTCAGAAGTAGAAGTAGAAGTAGAAAAGGCAATGAGGGGTAGAGACCCCAGAGGTCGTAGGATGAAGAGTGTAAGAAAGTGGTCGCATGCAAAAGCACAAGACCCAGCACAGATCTTAGCAAGTCCTACGCAGCGGGAAGTGGCTAAGAAGTTGGACTGGGATTACTCTCACAGGTTTATCAAGAGGGAAACATACATTCCCAACCCCAGCAATCTCTTCAACATGATCATCTTGAGCAGTTAACTACCCAGAATTCTAACTTTGACTTGCTGCTTGGGACATTAAAGCAAATGCAGAGCGAAGCAAGGGCAGAAGGTCGAAGAGCTAGACAGGCTAATAAAAAAATAGAAGGATCCTTGCGGAAGGTGAACAAACTATATGCAGATATGGCTGGTAGAGTTACAGAGGTAGAGGAAAGGACGGGGAAGCTGGAGGATACAGTTGCCAAGCTTCAGGAAGATAAACACGTACAGGAGAAAACAGTAACAGATGTTCTTTGGAAACTTGAGGAGTTTGAGAATAGGCAAAGGCGGAACAATATAAGACTTCTTGGCATGGAGGAAGGCAAGGAAGGCCAGGTTTTTCGGGCCTTTGTGGTTGACCTATTTAGAGGTGCATTTCCTGCAATTACTAAATGGAGTTGCGAAAATGAGATCCAGCGGGCCCACCGTTTTCCTCTGATCCAGAAAAGAGGAAGTACAGATGGCAACCCAAGAGCGATTCTCGTGTACGTTGGTAATTTCCTGGCAAGAGAGTAGATTATGAGTAAAGCAAAGCCAGCGACTAAGAGATCTTATAAAGATATACATTTTTTCGCTCGGCCAGACTTTTGTCACACTACCGTTGAAAGAAGATGGCGGATGAGACAATTAATAACTCCTTTCCAAAATGCAGGATGTGAAGCTTATCTGATGTTTCCTTCCCGGCTTAAAGTAGTAGCTAATGGGCAATTTAGGGTGTTCACCTCTGAGGTACTCGCTCAGGAGTATCTGTTAGCACTGAAGGAGAAAAGGGGTCAAAAGAGTTAAACAACTATCTCAGATGCAATTTGATGAATATGCTGAATAATAGGATGTTTATAAGTTAGTTATAAGTTAATTAAATCTGCAAGTGTGAGTACAAATTGGGTAACAAGGATGAAATAACGGGTGGTGATAGTGGTAGCACATGGGATCAAGGTAGGAAAAAGGTAGTAGATGAGAGGGGGGGAGGAGATGGACTTCCTGGGTTTTAGGCTGCCATACATAGGTCAGGATTGACCTATTTGCCAATAAGGGGGGAGGGCAAGTGGGGGGGGATTGGGGAGGGTGGGGGCACAGAGAAGGAGGGCAGGGCACGACAAACTAAAAATTGTACAATCAAAGAAATGCAAGTATGGGAAGGATCAGTATTGTTCTGTACTTTAAGAATGGAGGGAAAGTTACTTGAACAGAAACTAGAAAACAGTATTAGATGTAATGCAATTATATTTTTGAAGCAAAGTTTCTTTAACTTCTGTCTCGTCTCTGGAAAATCAATCCTATTTGACCTACAATGGTTATCAGAGTAGCAACATGGAACGTTAGTGGTCTGAACGATCGCCAGAAAAGACAAAGGATTGCCGTGTTATTAAAACAAATGAATGTGGACTTTATACTCATACAAGAAACTCATATAATGGCCTCGCAGGCATATCTTTTGGATCAATTAGGCTTTCAAGTTTTAGCATATTCAAAACAAGGCTCTAAACACAGAGGGGTTGCAATATTATCAAAAAACAGAAACGTGAACATTAGGAAAAAGCTAGAAGGTCAATGGGGTAGGTGGGCACTAATTGAATGTCTTATTGAGGGAGAGTGGTGTACCCTTGGGGTAATTTATGTGTCAACAGAGGATGATCCAGAGAGTTTCGAATTTTTAGATGCAGAACTATCCTCCTGGGCACCTCAGATTATACTAGGAGGGGATTTTAATATAAATGGTGCAGATGGGTTAGGTGTAGAGACAGTGTCATTCGGGAGGTATCAGGGAAGAAAGAAAAGAGTACAGCGAGAACTAGGAGAGCTTGCAAAGAACAATATGTTGTCAGATGTTTGGGGGAAGCTAAAAAATGAGGATAGTGGATTTACGTATTATTCTGCCCCTCATCAGATCTGCGTAAGATTAGATTACTTCTTTACGTCTAACTCAATGATCTCCTATGTAAAGATAGAAAGACTTCCCCGTATACTTAGTGATCATAACCCTTTGATCCTGAGCTTGAATATGCCCTCACGACCCAGGAAAGTTAGAATATGGACATTTGAGCGTGGGCTTCTTCAGGATCAAAAATATATTCAGTATATGACTCGATGGATCAAGGAGTTCTTTGAAAATAATAGAGGTAGTGCAGAGACAGGAATAGTATGGGATGCCTTTAAGGCGCGGATACGTGGGGAGACCTTAAGCTTTAATATCTTTAAACGTAAACAGGAGCAATCTAGAGCTAGAGAAGTAACTGGGGCAGTCTTGGATGCAGAGGAAGAGCTGCAACACTGTGTTTTAGCAGGGTCTTCCTTAGATCAAGTGCTTCTAAAATTAACAAAGGCAAAAATGGATGCAGAAGAGGTTATTGCGAATGAAGCGGCTAAGATATATTTGATCAACAGAGAAAGGTGTTATGAATTTAGTGAAACAGTTGGGAGAACACTAGCTATACGCACAAGACAAAGGACTGCTTTAGGCGAGATAAGAGAAATCACAGACTCTGAAGGTAATCTGCGTACAAACCCAGATGAAATAAGTGAGGTATTTAGGAAATTCTATATCTCGCTATATGATGAGCAAAATGGTCGGGATTTGGATGAGATAGGGATATACTTGGAGGATATCCCAGTGGTGCGAATGATAGAGGAAGAATCAGAGGGGTTGGAAAAACTAGTGGACCTACAAGAGATTAAAAATGCTATAGCGAATCTCCCTGCGGGTAAAGCGTCAGGCCCTGACCAAATACCAATTGAATTTTATAAAGTATTCTGGGATGCTCTCTCTCAAGACCTGGCGGCAACGATACAGAAAGCACAATCTGGGCTTTCCATACCAGCGTCATGGGGTGGCGCTGAAATAGTGGTAATTTTGAAAAAAGGAAAATCTCCCACTATCCCGGCATCATATAGGCCAATTACGCTTATGAATTCTGACGCTAAAATCTTCTCTAAAATATTAGCAACAAGATTTGCTCAAATGATAGGTTCCCTCGTGAGTAGTAACCCGCATGGGTTTATCCCAGGCAGGGGTACGACCCACTATACCCGCAAGGTTATTACTTTGTTTGACGCCATGGAGGTCTCAGGAGACCCGATGGCTGTAATGTTACTAGACACAGAAAAAGCATTCGATCGGGTCTCCTGGAACTATTTGTGGCATATCCTGAAAAGAGCAGGCATAAAAGATGGATATATCAAGGCAATCCAAGCATTATATAGAGCTCCAAGTGCTGTAATCCGGATCAATTCAGCCTTAACAAAACCCTTCCAAATTAAGAGAGGTACCAGACAGGGCTGCCCATGCTCCCCGCTCTTATTTGCGATGTATATCGACCCTTTGATCCGAAGATTGGAGAGTTGTGATAGGATTTCCCCAGTGTATACGCGCATAGGATATTCTAAGGTCCTCGCATACGCTGATGACGTGGCAGTGATTACATCTAATCCCACAGAAGCTATAGGACAGGTTGAAATTGAGGCCACTAGATTTGGACTGCTATCAGGTTACAAATTGAACTCCAACAAGACACAGATAATTAAGAATAAATATGTAAACTGCTCTGATCACCGAGTGGTGCAGGATGGGGCGTACTTGGGGGTAATTATCTCTTCCAACTTAGATACTTTGGTAGAGAAAAATACGACACCGGTTATTGTTAAAGCGAGAAAGGATTTAGATAGGCTTGAGAATCTCCATCTTTCAATTGTGGGGCGTACCAACATCATAAAGATGTTGATTCTACCGAAGTTTCTATATCTTTTTAGAGCAATACCATTATTATTCGGATCCAGATGGTTTAAGGAATGCGAAAATATGATTAATAGATTTATCTGGGCAAAGGGAAAGACAAGGAGAGCTCTTAGGTATATGGCATTGCCTCCTGATAGGGGTGGATGGTCGCTCCCGGATCTAAAATTATATTATTGGGCAGCTGCCTTACAGAATATGGTGGGCTTGATAGGAGGGGCAGAGATTGAAGGACAGGACGAGTTTGGTACGTTGGCAATCCATGGCTTAGTTATGGGGGCAGAAGCTGAGAATCTATTTTTGAAACATACTGATTTTTGTTACTTTAAAAGGACGCGATTCAAGGCGGTTTTAGCGGCTCATAACATATGGAAAGCATTTTCAAAAAGTTTTGGTTTGGGGAAATATAACGCATACACCAGAATGAGTGCGAACCCTACTTTACCAGTAGATATTTTTACAGGTTGGGTTTTTGGAGAAGGGGGAAGAAAAGGGATAAGGATGTTGGGAGACATTAGGACTACACGTGGGGTATTGCAATTCTCGGAGTTACAGGCAAACTATGGTATAGAGACAAGACATTTTTTAAAGTTTTTACAAATAAGAAGCTATATTGAAACAAAGCGGGGGGGCCCGACTGGGTTTGGTAGGATTCCAATCATGGATTTAGTACAAGCAGGATCAGATTGTACTATTAGGAGGTTCTATTCGGAATTGATAAAAGCTAAACCGGATGACAAGGATAGAATGGCGCAGAAATGGGCGACAAAGCTAGATATAGTAGAAGAGTGCTTTCTTGTATCATTAGAGCTGGGACAGAGTATTTTATGCTCTGCATCCCTACAGGCACAGCATTATAAAACTATTTACCATCTCTACTATACTCCTGCGAGAATCGCACAGTGGGGAGGGATCTCGGGGATTAGATGTCCCAGGTGTCGAAGTTCAGAGGCTGATTTGGCACACATGCTTGCAACATGTATCCATTTGCAACCAACTCAAAAGAATATTGAGGAATTTCTCTCCGGAGTGCTGGCTGTTGAAATAACGCTGTCTCCATCGATAATTCTTCTTGGTGTTAATCACAATGATATTTATATGAAGGGGGGACACCTTATATTTGTTGCAATGGCAGTATTAAGACTATGCATAACCTCCGCTTGGCTAGATCCTATACCGCCATCGCACCATCAGTGGCTTGCTCGACTATTGGCAATATACAATTTAGAGAATGCAATATTTGCTAGAAAGGGAAAAAGAGGGAGGAAATTAGGGAGAAAAATTTGGGATCCAATTAAGCAATGGAAATAGGAATCTAATTGTCTCCCTACTGAAGCTTTGCAGTAATAAGAGTATCTTATAAGACCTGTCTTTATTCTGTATAGAAAGGGTATCTATCTGGTTGTTGTTTTGAATACTATTTCATTTCAAAAGTGTTGTGCCTTGTAAAAATGTATATATGCATATCAGAAACTCAATAAAAATATATTTAAAAAAACAATAAATAAATAAATAAATAAATCAGTGTGCATTGCCCACAAAACATTGTCAGGAACAGGCCCCGCCATTAACTCAGCCTTGATTCTCCCCTACAAAGGTAAGAGAAAACTCCGATCAGATGACCTGCGTCTGGCCGAGGTGCCGAGAATAAAAAGAGCCAGAAGTGGGGGACGACTCTTTTCTTACAATGCCTCCAAACTCTGGAGCTCCCTGCCACTCCATCTACGCCTGATTTCCAATCACCTGACCTTCAGGAAACAACTTAAGACCTTGCTGTTTGCCTAGTCTGGTCTCCGTTCTGGTTTGGTTCCTAAGCGCTGGGACACTCCCGGGTAGCCATGCGCTTTATAAATATTGTTTTCATTTAATTTCATTCATTTCATTTCATATGAGCCTTGCAGCTAAACCCATAGATGTTTTTGATATTACAAAGGCACCCGGTGAGCTGCTTGAAGAGAGCCCGGGGGGTACGGAGAATTTTGGCACTACTAAGATGCTTCTAACTTCAGGAGTTGTTTCAGGAGAAGAACACAGTCTCAAAAATAATCCCTTGGCCAGTGGCATTATGGGCAATGTAGTTTTTTTGAGGAACAAACACGGAACTCCCGGGCTGATGGTTAATGAGGTACTAGACAAGGAAGCTGCGATTAAGCAAAATATCCCGCAGGTATATCACCAAGCTGAGGGTGGTTTGGAAAATTAACTAATGGATAATTTTTTTTCTCTGTCGGACCCTTCATCTTCATCCGAGGAAGGAGATTTAAGTAAAGACTGGGCTAACTATGATACAGACAGCACAGGTCAAGAAAAATTGCCTATATCCCAGATAGGAACAGTCCGCAGACCTAAGACACATGTGGAGTCAGGGGGGAAGTCATGGGCTTGCGGGTACTCTGGATTGAGACTATTCATTCTCAACCTCATTGGGTAACCCGCCCTTGGTGGATAAGGGGGAAGTAGTATCTGTGATAAACCCGGACCATGATCCTCCGAAGGAGATTACCCTTGATAAGATTTACCAGACTATTGTTGACCATCGTGCTGAGAGTGCCCGGACTCAGGGGGCTTGCCGCAAACATCAGAACGCCATCAGGATGATGGCTAAGACCTGTACAGACATCAGTGTTAAGGTAGGAGAAGCGGAGGATCGAATCTCCATGCTCGAAGACGAACTTGTGGTACAGAAGGTTTTCACAGAGACATTAAGAAATCAGAAAGATGATGTTAAATGGAAGCTCTCCGACTTAGAGAACTGGATGAGAAGGAATAACCTTCAGATCCTAGGTATTCCAGAGGGGTCAGAAGGCGAGGACACACGCCAGTTTGTGATAGAGCTTTTTACAGCGGCATTCCCGGAGTTGAGTCACTGGGATTGGAAGGTTGAGCTGCAGAGAGCCCACTGATTCCCATTTCACCTAAGGTCACAACCTGGACAATCTAATGTACTACCCCGGGCTATTTTGATCTCTATGAACAATTTCTTAGCACGAGAAGCTGTTTTTGACCTTGCTAGGCATAACAGAAAAAGGGCTGCTAGGGAGTTTGAGTTTTTTGTAAGGCCAGATTTCTGTTAGGCGACAGTTGAGCGAAGGTGGCAGCTTCACCAACTAATTTCTTTATTTCAAGCCGAAGGGGCACAGGTATTTTTGCTTAACTCCCCAAAATTAAAAGTGATGCATAAGGGACAATCAAAGTTTTTTACGTCGGAAATACAGGCAAAGGAGTTTCTGCATCTAATATAAGGGGTCAGAGGTGGGGTAATATAATTGAAATGCTCCGTGGGAGGGTCATTCTCAGTAGGGGGCTCCCGGCTCTCCATCGCTAGGGACCAACGGTCCTTTTGCCGCGTGAAGAGGGTGGGGAGGGGTGGTGGGGGTTTGGGGTGCAGAGGGGTAGAGGGAGGGGTTTTAGGGGTGGGATGGGGGAAAAAGGGGGAAAAAATGTTCCACAGTTTCATGTTTTTACTTAAGATCATTGTTATTGATTTTCAGATTGTAATACTTCAAATGCAGATTTCGAAGGCTTATCTATGGCTAACGTAGGCCTACAAATATGTTCCTTTAACGTATGTGGGCTTAATAATTATGATAAAAGGAAGAGAGTCCAATCTGAGCTTAGGGTCATTAACCCAGATATAGTATGTATACAGGAGACTCATCTTCCATGGCTCAAGTGGCAGAGTCTGTTAGATCTGGGGTTTAACCTATTGGCCACCTCTAAGCAATCTAATACAGTTAGAGGGGTAGCGATATTAGCCAGATCTTCGGCAGTGGCCCCAGGGCATCAAATGGTAGATAACCAGGGGCGTTGGGCCATCGTGGAGTGTTTAGTTGGGGAAGCAAGATTCACCTTATGTACAGTTTATGGGTCCAATTTGGACGAGGACACGGTTTTGGAATATTTGAATGGTGAGCTAGCACTTTGGCCCTCACCTTTAGTAGTATGTGGTGGTATGAACATTAACCTGTCTGGTTATATACTTCAGCTGTGTAGACAAGATTCTAAAGGTCGTAAACCTAAAGTTTTTGGGGCACTGAGGTCTCTGCTTACGGATCACGGGCTGGTTGATGTTTGGGCCACCCATCATGTGCAGGATTCAGGTTATACTTTTTTTTCTTGTCTCCATAAGAAGCTTGTCCATTTGGATTATTTTTTTACATCTGCTGCTTGGGCCTCTGAAGCCTTAATGCAAGTTTATCCCAGGGTTCCATCGGACCATGCTCCGGTCGTTATTAGGGTTTCTAATATGACGATATATAAACCCCCTAAGTCTTTTACGTTTGATAGGCAGCTTCTTTTAGATTCAACCTTTGGTTAGTTACATGAAGAGCTGGATTAAAGATTATTTCCTAATAAATAGAAATTCTGCGTCTTGTGACATGGTCTGGGACTCGTTTAAAAAGCCTGCTTTAGAGGTGAAGTGCTGAGTTATGGGCTTTTTTTTACAGAAACAGGCGAAACTTACTATTTTGGAGTTATATAATCAACTTAAAAAAGCAGAAGAAAAGCTCTCTGGTGGTTTGGGGGCCGGCCAGGATGTAACTGACTTGTTGGATAACTTGGTGCAATGCAAGGCTAATATAAATCAAATATGGTCCCAAGAAATTGCTTGTAAGCATCAGATGTACAAGAAGCACTTGTATGAGTATGGGGAAGCTACTGGTCGGTGCCTTGCCCAGAAAATCCGTGCTAAAGAGGCTCATCAAAGAATACAAGTTATTAAGGATATGGGAGGCTCATTGGTTTATGACCCACAGGAGATTTTAAAGGTTTTCCATATGTTTTATACAGACTTATACGCAGAGCAGGTGCTAGGTAAACTTGCCCTTGATCTGGGACACCCTCCCTTGCCATGGGAACATCTGGATCCTGTAGATTTTGAGATGTTAGAGAGGCCTTTCACCAGAGAGGAGTTGGAACAAGCTTTGAGCAGTATGGCGGGGGGAAGGCTGCAGGGCCAGAAAGGGTCCCTGTGGAGGTTTATAAAGTCTTCTTTCAAGAGCTGAAGGATGATATGCTTGTTGTATTTCAAGCAGCCCATCTTGGTAATGCCCCAAGATCCTGGCAGTAAGCCAACATAGTTATCGTAAGGAAAAAAGACAAACCTGCCGACCTCCCCGGTTCGTACCGCCCAATCTCCCTGGTAAATTGTGACGGCAAGCTATATGCAAAAATGTTAGCTAATAGGTTGTCATCGGTTGTGTCACCTTTGGTTTCGATAAGACAACACAGCTTTATTCCAGGGCGGGGGATGGCCAACCATGTCAACGGAGTCGTGGCCCTTCTCGACATCACGCAGGTCAAGTCTAGGATGTTTGGACTCGTCCTGCTCGATGCTGAGAAGGCGTTTGACCGGGTGGCCTGGGGATATCTCTGGGGGGTTTTACAGCATATGGGATTTGGCCCAGGGTTCATCCAGGCTCTCCCACTGCTAAGATATGTGTAATGGGATATAGCTCCAAGGATGTTTTGATATCTAGGGGTACGTGTTCCCCGCTCCTGTTTGCGTTGTATATCAATCCCTTTTTAAACATGCTGGAACTAAGTAACCATATTCCACCGTTTATGGTGAATCATGAGCATTTCTCTGTGTTAGCGTATGCAGACGATATTGCTGTTATAACAACTGACCCAGATATAGCTATTCCAGAGATTGAACACTTAGCTGGTAGATTTGGTGCTATGTCTGGATTCAAGCTAAATATTACTAAAACACAATTAATCTGTACAGACCGCTCACGGGTAAAGGACCAGAGAGTAGTGGAAGAAGCCATGTACTTGGGCATTAAAATAAGACCCTGTCTAAAAGATTTAGTACAGGTAAACTGGGACTCTATAGTGGATAAGACTAAAGCAGCTTTGACAAATTAGGAAAGTTTGCATCTTTCATTAGTGGGAAGATCTAACTTATTGAAAATGGTTGACCTCCCGAGAGTTATGCATTTTTTTAGGGTGGTTCCCCTTGGGATTCCCAAAACCCAGATACAACATTTTCAATCATTATGTGCTAGGTATCTTTGGGCTCCAGAGAGACCTCGGAGAGCTGCTCGATTCATGACTCTACCACTGGATCGGGGTGGGTGGGCAGTGCCAAATTTCTTTTTCTATCATATATCCTGCCTATTCGCTAATATGCGTATATTATTGACTGGGGAAGTGGTGAACAACCCAGCAGAGTCACCCTCTCTCTATCAGATGGTATTGGTTCCTGCGACATTTAACTGTTTATTTTCTAGACCTGATGGAAGCTACTATAAGAGGACTCGATTTAAAATCTTGGGGGCTGCCTTTTGGGTCTGGGATATTGTTAGGAAAGCATTTCAGATGCCTAGGCTCTCCTTATACACACCGCTATCAGCAGATCAATTATTACCCTCCATTTTCTGTGATAATATAGTTATGGACTGGAGATTAAAAGGCATTATACGTTTGGGTGATTTTTATTTCGCTGGTGGGGTTTGTGTTTCTTTTTCTAATTTGAGGGATAAATACAATGTATCATCTACACGATTTTTTAAGTTTTTGCAGATTTGTGATTTTCTAAAGAAGCATGTCCCGTCTGTAAATTCCTATGAAATAGTTGAGGCTATCAGGCGTAAGGCAAGGATAGGAGTGCTGTATCAAATATTGTTAACATCTAGAGGGGATGACATGGTGAAAGTCAATCTTAGATGGAGGGACATTCTGGCAGACAGTGCGGTTTCGGTTGAAAACTCTATTAAAGTTGCCAGAAAAGTATGTCTTACAGCTTCTTTGAGGGCACAGCATTATAAAATGGTTTTTAATTTGTATCGTACTCCTGCCGCTATGATGAAATGGGGTGGGGCGGTGAATTTTGGAAATAATGGGAAATGCTCCGCTGCAGGGGTGACAATGCGGATATTGTGCATATACTTTTTCTGTGTCCCAAGCCTGGACAATTTTTGGGTCACATTGAAAAATTTATATAATTATTGGAAAACCGATTCGATTTTCTGCTAGTACGATGCTACTAGGGATTGGGGAGGATCTTAAGGAGGATCAACGTTTGTTTAAATACCGTTTCATAATTTTCATAGTGGCAGCAGTAGCACAACTTTGTATAGCTACTTCTTGGCTACAACCTGAGGCCCCCCATTTTGAATTATGGAGGGCAAAGTTTTATAACATCTTTAATTTAGAAGTCAGTTTATACTCACTTAAAAACCCCACCAGGAGAAAGTTTGGCCTTGCGATCTGGGAACCCATGATTGATTATTTTAGGGGGTAGCTATCGGTAATAGAGGCGGTGGTATTAACTTGTTATTGGATAGTTGATTGACCCTTCTGTTATGTATGATATGTTTATATTTGTATATGAATGTATACATTTTGTTTTTCTTGAAACTGTGGATATATAAATAAAGTAAAAAATAAATTTTAAAAAATGAACTACGCATTCCATTAACAACGCATGTCATTACAACGACTTGCCTTAGGGGGGCTCTGGACTTTGGAATAGAATCATTTAATATTCCAACTCCAGTCCCTGCAACAGTAGGGAAAGCATTGGACTTTTAAGTCCAACACCGCTTTGCCTAGCACATGTCGTGGTAACACTTTGTTCCATCCACGTTGCAAAGGCAATGCCTTGTTCGGCAGTTATGGTATTTGCTGTTTCTCTTGTGTTACTGTGCATCAAGGGGGCATTCCATGGGAGTTGCATGGGCGTTCCCATGTAACCACCTATGGATTTTAATGAAACTCCCTATCTACAAAGAATTTTAGACATGGATTAGCACCAAAATCCTGCGTCTCAGTGAGGCAAGCGTGATAAGGAAAAAAAAATCATTTCTCCTAGTTTTTGTTCCTCTTTGAATGTGTGATGTATTAGGGAGCCCACATGCAAAGATGAAAAGGCCTTAAAGCATAGTTGTTGAGTTTCTGCGTTGGAGCATTGTCTGTCAAAAGTGCGCCAGCACAGGGAGAGAGCAGAACTGGGTCACTTCTCAATAGATATGGCGCAGTTCCACTCTCTCCCATTCATGAAACGCAGCGTAGCAACTTTGCTTGCTTCACTGAAGTGCCTGAACTCTTTGTAAATCTGACCCATAATTGTGGGAGACCATGATTCATGCTGAAGATAAGGGATTAAAGCTTTAAGCAAAGCCAGAGGGCACATAATGACTGGCAGACAAGCAAATGTTTTCATTTAAAGAGGCGCGGATGGTCCCAGTGAAGTTTTCCCCATTTACTGTGACATATAAAGCCAGAAGCAATTATGAGGTGCAAAAATACCCTAGTGCAAAAGGCATCTGCACTTGGCTGTGTGTGTTATCTGCACTTGGTTAAAACCTAGGTGCAAAATAATGGGGAATAATGTGGTCACAAGCTTCTAATATTATCCCTTGCACAGAGGTTTGCCCAGGCACATTATCACTAGACAAACCCTGGGATGGGATTAAGAAAGTGTCATACTAGGGCACTGGGCATTTGCACCTACTTTACACATTTCCAGGGGACGTTCACTACAAGAGGATTGAAACTTGGGCAGACTCTGACATTCAACGCATTGCACAAGTGCACAATTCATGCCCAGGCAATGTGAAAGGGAATTCATTTTTTGGCCTAGGGATGCAATTCCATTCAAATAACGCTACACCTTTGCACATGCACCTGTACGTTATACAGAAGGAGGTGCATGTGCAAAGAGGCCCTTGGGATGGGCCACCTAGCATTTCACTGCATCCGCAGGTCCTCCTCCACAGAGGATTGAGGTCAACAAGTATACTCGTGTGAGTATAAAATGAATTGTTCCATGAATTAGGACCAATACAAACCACAATGAACAAAGACGTCCCAAAAAAAGTTGAAAACAATCACTGTCTACTGTGTAAAAACATCACAGTCATTTTAACTATTTCATCAGTTATTATGATACAATCGTATAAATAAAGAATTTAAAAGGAGCTATTAAACTACATAGTGTAAGAGTTCTGATTCTTTAAACTTTTTTCTTAATTTAATGAAATTTTAGATCTTTTAGAGTAGCTTTTCTTAAAGAAATCCTGAAAACATTTCCAGCACACCAAACAAGCTTATACCTCAAGGTACCTGTCACGGGGTGAGGGATCAACAGGGGGCATTATACCTCCAACCGGAGTCCGCACACCCAAGGGGGCCCTGCTGGGGGCCTCAAAAATGCCTTCTGACAAGGTTTCCATGTCGGACAGGCCGCACATGGAAACCATGTCAGAAACCGTGCATCGTAATCCTAATTGCGGAAAGGCCCGACATTTGGGATCACGAGCCAGTTCCGACTGGCCGGCGGGCTCCTTGAGCCCATCGGACGCCAGGCAGAATGATGGCCGGTTTCAATTCTGACCGGCTGCATCTTTATCAGCCGGTCTGAATGTAAACCGACCGATTTCGTAATAGGCCCCTGAATATCAACTCTGCCTTATATGTGCATAAGCAGCATATGTGATTACGACCTGGGAGCTCTCTCAATATCTTTGAATTTGAAAAAAGCAAGAAAATAATGCAAGATAATGCAATGTATTAAAAATGGTTCCTATGGGATCAATCCTGTAAATCTATTTCACAATGTCTAGAATCAAGTTTTGTTTTTTGAATTGATTCTTAAAGTTCAAATAGGAACTAACAAATTCCAATTGCTTGAGGATTTCAAGATCTTCTAAAGCAGTATTCACATTGTTTCACAATGGATTATGTCCTTGATGGAATCGGCTGGTGCAATCTTGGCCCAGTGACGGATCTTCAGATGTTGAGACCGAAGGGCCATATAATAACTATTTAAAATACCTTCTGGTCTCATTTGTGATTGATGTGTGGCTGACAGTTGTCTAATAAGGACCTGTTTAATGTATATTGTGCCATATTGAGAAGGCACAAGAGTATCTCACATGAAGCATGAGCCACATATTTCTCCTATTACAGCACGTATCGGAGTTGATGAGTATCACTAGGTTAGGCTTATATATAGCTGCCTTAATGCATAACCAGTGTTCCTGGTTTGCTTTTCAATGCTGTCTTATGCACTTTGATCAATTCTGTTGTTAACAGATGAGATCCCGGACTTCTGAATTTTGCATCCAAACATAACTATGTTGTTTTCCTCAGGCTGACAGTTAGGTCATTCTTTTTAATATTATACTTTTCTAAGGCACTTTATGTCCACTAAAGGCCAACCCTACTGTATGCTTGACTCTTGTCTATGTTCTGAAGTATATTCACATATTGTTCCTCACATCTTTTTGTTCCATTGCAGAACTTTAATCACCCTTTAAATGTTTTCTACAATCCATAAGACATGCATATGAGGGTGGCTTTTGCCAATGGCCTTGAATGTGGATCAATAAGTAAACTGCCAAAATGTTATCTAAAGTTCCTCAATTATAACAGAAGCACATTTTGTAGAGCGGGATGAGGTTTGTGCTCCACAAAAAGTAAATCAGGAACTGAGAGTTGTTCCAATTGCATAACTGTTGGGACACCATTAGTGCTGGCAGCCCCATTTGCTCTGGAGTCTCTAATGAAAAAGTCATTTTTTTTCTGAAGAGTTATTGTTAGATCTGTCATCCTAAGGGTATTCTTCCACTAAACGCTTTGCCTGCTTCCCTCCTTTTTTTGCTGTATCTTTTTGTTGGCCTATGGGCTCTCAGCACTTTACCACTGCTGACCAGGACTAAAGTGCATGTGCTTCTCCCCTAAACATTGTAATATTGGTGTTTACACCATTGACATATTTAGTTTACTTATAAGTCCCTTGTTAAGTGGTATGTCATAAACCTAGGGCCTGTAACCTAAATGTTACTAGTGGGCCTGCAGCATTGATTGTGTCACTCACACAAGTAAATCAACATACAAAAAGAGAACTGGGGGTCAGTAATAAGAGCACATGGAGAGATACACAGAGATTGAAGGATTGTTAGAATCCCACTCAGGCTTTCAGAGCAGAGCAAGGATTACCATCAAATTGCTACTCGTGGTAGAGCTAAGGTATCAAGCACTGATGATCAATGTTATCATTTGGTCATCTGCCAAGAGTAGAAGGTCAGTCCCTTGATCATAGGGATTGCTTCTATGGCAAGCTCTAGAAAGTGGACATTTCTCTGTCTGACTGTGCTGTGTGCCTTGCAGCCTCTCTCCAACACATGTCTTTGGTGGATGACAGCTAAACTTTGTGCATTCCCTCTAGACAGCCACAAACACAGGAAGGGTGGGTGTGACACAGAACACTTCTGCATTCATCTGCATTCTGATAGCTCTTCCTGGGCATTAGGAGAGGTGGGATCTGACACACCTCAATTGGCAGTGTTCTTTTTCCCACACAAAAATCTGATAACCCCCTATTGATAGTCTGGAGCCAGGGCTGGGAAGAAAGGGGGACATGTGCACTTCAAGGGGCTGCTTCGAAGTTACCCTCACTTCAAAGGCACAACTGGGCATTAGTACTGGGCCTCTGACACTACCAAGACAGTACACTACTGGACCTGTGAATAACCCTGCCAGGATTAAAGACTGCGGTACTCCAATAATTGCAACTGTGCTTGACTGCTGATCTGGAAGAACAGCTTTTCTCCTTTGCTGTGCTGCTCTGCTGCCTTCTGATCTCTCCCCTGCCGAGAACAAGAACTGGACCCATCTAACATGAACCCCGTGGGACTGCAAGGGCTTGCTGGCTTGCCCCCTGTTCGGAAGTCTCAGGGGAATCAAAGACTTCCTACAACTTTGCAACAGCACCATCAAAGTTAGTACCTAGAAGCCGACACAGGAGCCAATCGACAACACCGTTTCAACAGACTGCACTGCTTGATGATGATGGACAGTGTGGCTCGAGGACGCATCTCCTGCATCGTAAAGGGGTCATCCGCAAAACCTCAATCGCCTGTGCATATCAGAATCGATGCATCAACGTCAACTCTTGCTCCATCCAACGTACTTTTACCTGAGCGCTATTTGCTACTAAGCACTACTTTTTGGTTATTTCTTTAAAACTTCATAACTCTAATTCTACGTATTGGATTTTTTTCAGTTTGATCTTATTTTGCTCATAAAAATATGATCTATTTTGCTAATCCTCTGTGCAGTTTGTTTGTGTTGTATTCATTGTGTTACTGTGTGAGTGTGTTACACAAATACTTTACACATTGCCTCTTTAGATATGCCTGACTGCTCTGTGCCATGCCGAGCTACCAGAGGGTGAGGACAGGTTATCCTTTAGTGTGCATATAGCTTACCCTGACTAGAGTGATGGTTCCTGCTAGGACAGGGTGCATGCATCTGCCAGCCAGAAACCCCAGTCCAAACAGTTATGATTCCCAATGGATCACTTCAAGGTGTTTCCAATGCAATAGTTGGCTGGGGTTCTTTTCTGATCCATAGAATATAATGCACTTGCAATAAGGCAGATTGGATATCTGTCTTATATGTGACAGAGTTATTCCTCCGTCAAACTCTAAATCAGGCCATTACTTTGCCATTTTCCTGATGTCTAGTCAGCCATCTTGGTTGTCTAGTTACAGGGCCCTGGAGATGCTGACCCCAGGATGATAATCTACTGCTTATCCTATCGGATCTGTTGAGATCAGACAAGCCCCATACATTACACAATATATCCCCAGAGGAGGGGACTCTAGATGGACATATATATACACATGTAGCTGGAACAGTGTTAGGAATCAGCAGTTCTGATAAATATTCTGCAAATAACAGAGGTTTTTATACTGGGCAAATCCCAAGTGGCCTTGGTTCTAATAATTCACTGTTCAAAATGGGGTCCGTAGTTGGCAGAGGTATGCACACTCAGTCAGGGTAAGTGTGGTACATACTAAAAGTTTACCTGTGCTCACTCTTGGTTAGGTTGGCACAGAACAGTCAGGCTAAATGAAAGAAGCAATATGTAAAGTATTTGCGTGCACACACACACACAGAAACACAGTGAAAACACCACAAAAATAAGCCACACCAGTTTAGGAAAATAGCCAATATTAATCTGAGTAAAAGAAGAGCAAAATGACAAGATTCCAATATACATAAGTCAAGATATAAATTTTAAAGATTAGATAAAAAATGCAATGCATAGAAGTCTATAGCTCCAACTGAGGCGATCTGGTTGTCCTTCAGTACCTTGGTGGCGTCGAAAACCAAAAATTCAGCTTCAGACGAAGGACACAGCTTCGGAAACCAAGGGCGCGGCATCACATAGTGGAGGTGAGGTATTGCAGTTGCAGGTGAGGCATATGTTCCTTAAGGCGGTGCAGGGTTGTTGAAGCTTTTGACGCTCTGCGTCAGTTGCGGGTGTGAGTCCTCGGTTCAAGAAGACAATGTGGTGTCGGGGCAAAGTCGATTTCATGAGCATTGAACCACTGGGCCCTAGCCACTGTGTCACTCGGGAGTCACGCAAAGCCAGGGAAACTTCAGTGTCGGGAAGAGGACCCAGGGATGTCGGTGGCTCAGTCTTGAGGCAAACGCCGCAGTATTTCTCCATTGGTGATGCAGCAAGTTTTGGGCTGCATTTGAAGTCATGGCATTGCAAACCCGACGAGCAGTGTCCACGGATTCGGTGCAGGCAGCGGTGATGCGTCTGCACTGGTTCCACTTTCGTTCGGTGTTGATTTTCTTGGTGTGAAGCATCAAATGCACCTCCAAAGGCCCAGGACTTGGCTTGGCCCTGACTTGGCAGGTAAGGACGGACTCACAGCAGAGGAGCCCAGGTGCTGGTTGCAAGATGCATGTGAAGTCTTTGATGTCCCTGAGACTTCATAAACAGGAGGCAAGATCAGTCAAACCCTTGGAGACCCTTTGGAATGCAGGAGGCAGAGAGAAAATTATACTCCCCTCATTCCCAGCCAAGAAGCAGAAGGAAGCAGGCCAACACAGCAAAGCAAGCAGCAAAGTGGTAGTCCCTCCTGGCAGCACAACAGCTCTTCTTCTTGGCAGAATGTCCTCAGTCCAGAAGTTTTCTGAATATATGGTGTCTGATGGCCAGTGCCCATTGTAGCCTTTGAAGTAGGTCAAAGGAAGGCCTATGTAGTGCACTTGACTCTGCCCTTCCTGGCCCTGGCTCCAGGCACACAACAGGAGGGTATGCAGCTCATTGTGAGGGGACAGGCACAGCCCTAGTCAGGTGAAAGTATCCCACCACTTTAGCTAAGGAGTACCCATCAGCCTGGTGATGGGCCATCAGGATATGCAGGGCATGCCTCAGCTCTCTTTGTGTGTCTGTCTAGAGTGAATTCAAAAAGCGAACTGTCATCCAACCCAGATGTGTATTCTAGGGTCAGGCAAAGGCACAGAAGAGTTGAAGTAAGAAAGTGACAAAGTTCTAAAAGTGGCATTTTCACACCTGCAATTTAAAAACCAACTTCACTTAAAGATGTGTTTTTAAATTGTGAGTCCAGAGACACCAAACGCCAATTTTCAATCTGCTCCCGATTGGAAAATACACTTGTAAGTTGTTACAAGGCAGCTCCAATGCTAACCTGAGGGAGAGATAAGCTTGCGTACTGAAAAACTGATTTAGCAGTTTTTAACTACCAGGACATGTAAAACTCAAAGGTACATGTCCTAGCTTTTAAATACACTGCACCCTGCCCATGGGCCTACCTAAGGCCTGTCTAAGGGGTGCCTTGCATGTAGTAAAATTGGAGGCTTGACCTGGCAAGTAGTTGAACTTGTCAGGTCGACATGACCGTTTAAAAATGCACACACAGGCTCTGTGATGGCTTAACTGGGACAGGTTTGAAGGGCTTCTAAAGTGGGTGGCACAATCAGTGCTGAAGGCCCACTAGTAGCATTTGATGTAAAGTCCCTGGGCACATATAGTGCACTGTACTAGGGACTTATTAGTAGATCAAATATGTCAAACATTTAGAAACCAACTGTCATTACATTTTAAACACAGAGCATATGCACTTTAGCACTGGTCAGCAGCAGTAAAGTGAACAGAGTCCTAAAACCAACAAAAATGAAGTTCAGTGCACAGTTAAAAACAAGAGGTCAGAAGCAAAAAGACTGGGGAAACCATGCCAAAAGATGTCAGGTTTAGCATCCGATCAGAACAACAGGCCAGTCATAATTTACAACATAAATGGCGTTTGATGGGCCATGGAGAATGCTTCCATAATTATCTTCCAACAATGAAAACTGGCTCTGATGGATGGCAGGAACAGGCTCTGCAAATGGTTGCTTTTGAGAACACCTTGCAGACTAGAATGACGTCCAACCCAAAACATGTAGAGATCTTGGACTACTTTTATCAGATAGCCTAAGTATGTTTCGAATTGAAAAAACGGACACCAAGATGTTTTTCAATTGCCCTTGCATTAGTGTTGTGTTTTAACTTCACAATTCTAGAATGGAGTTGTGCCTTTTTCAGGGCAGTGGGGATAGTTTGGTGAAAGGGCAATGAATGTTTATGGTTTCAGTTTCTTCTAGCTTCTGCATGTTTAATGAGGATGGATTAAAACTCTTCAATGAAAAGCAGTTATTAAAAAAAATCCTCAGATTCAATGCTACCTTTTTAGGCATTTGCTGAAGCTTATTGTGAAACCAGTGGAGGTCATTGATAACCATTGAAGGAAATCAGGTAAGGAAAAGCAGTGCACAAAATATGATAATGTCAGAAGCCATCTACAATCTGGAACAACTAATGGTAGTAATGTAGTGTCTACCCTTTGTAAATGACTTACTCATATATTGGAATTCTGGGGAAATCTTTAAGCCTTTTGCTCTTGAACTTACCTTGAAGATGTTAATTTCATAAACCCACGCACAAGTTAAGAATCAATGTGAGTGGCAGTCTTCAACCAAAAAGTAGACCCCAAACGGGGTTGCATTTATTATATGCTCTTGAGCCTAATTTTAGATAAGTACATTTTATAAAACATATTACAAACACTAATTGGTCTAATAGAAGGTAAATACACTTTAGTTTGAAGGGCATGGTGAGTATTTCTCTTTAAATAGAGGGAAGCTTGGTCACCTTAATTGCTAGTCCGCATACTGAAATGGGAAACAAATAATTTCAATGGGATATCCTCTACGTGGTCTTTGCAAAAATAGAACAGAACACTACAAAAGATTCACTTAATGAACATCCATACATGGTTAAAACACATTATTATTTTCTAACTCCAAAACATCTGCCTAGTATCATGAGACACAGTGCCGTTGTAGTTCAAAATGTAACCTTACACCTGTGGCCTGAACATGCAAATTAAGGCCTAAAACATGAAGGGCACATACATTTAGGGCACTGAGAATAACCTTCATTAGTGTTTGATATAATTAACTAAGCTGAAACCTTTGGATTCAGAAAGAATTATAAACCATTGAACTGTTCTTTTAAAATGCTATGGACTAATCCCAAGGGGATAGTGTAGTCTGAGTTTAAGTAGTCAGTTATTACTGGAGATTTGAAGTAATTTGGAACATTCATCATTTCTTGTTGTTGTTGTTCATAATGTGGTCAGAAATGTTTCTACAAAATACAGAGCAGGCTAAAGCTATCAGTGTGATAACTGAGGGAAAATCTCTCATGTAGATGATTATGTTGCCTAAATTACTTGACATTTTCCAAGCTATACTTGATGTGACCTAGAGGTATATGGAATGATCTAACCAAATACCAGTGTCCAGGAGGGTTTTGCATGAGGTTCTACTTTTCACTCACTCACTCATCACCATGAACCCCGCGTGCAGGTCGATGGATCTTTGATGTTGGCTGAGACATAAGGAATTGAATCTCAATATAAATCATTATTAATTATCATTACATTAGTTCATTCAATAAATATGTTGAGGATTTAATTTTCAAAATATTTTAAGCATTCATTCTTTTATTGAAACATTATTCGACAAGTTTTGTCATTAAAGGTTAACTTAATTAATCGTCAATATTTAGTAATAAGGTAAGTCACTTCAGTAAATTAAAATAAAGCATCAATAAAATAAATGCAATGAGGTAAGTAATTGTAGAAATAACATAGAAGACTTTCCACGATGTGTAGAAGATTTATTGGTAGGGCGTAGACAAAGCGTACACCACACAAGCTGACCAGACACCAACTGACAAGTCTGGAATGCAGCTTGGCTTAGGGAGAGGCATTTGGAATACCACAAGTATTCTACAGTAACAGTGGGGAACGGACACAAAGGAAGGGCTAATGATTATTAAGGGTGGTAATCATGTTAAAAGTAAATAACATATTTACAACACATCTTCTCCCCTTGGAATTGAATCAAATGAACTAAGATTGGAGAAAACGCACATCTGATACATTAACATAAATAATCATTCAAATAGACAGGAGGTGTACGAGATCTCACAGCTCTAGCTCCATTAGATTGATGAGAAGAAGCATTATTGTGAGAAACTTGATTCTGCACATCATTGGGATAAGAGGCATCACCACCACCTTCCTCCCTACGACACATTACATTTGGTAAAGAAGTAGTAAACTCCGGGGTAGATAGCGTATAACCACTATTGGACTGAGAAGTCTTTACAGACTGAGTGGTGCTACTGGAGGGTGTAGACTTGGGGTAAAGTGCTACTCTGCGAAGGTTCCACTTCTCATCATTATCAAGCACAACATAATGTGGAAAAAATGTCTTAACTAAGTAGGGACCTCTGAATTTGGAAAGCCCTTTGGTCACTCTCCCCGGTTTAACTTTAACCAGATCACCCACAGAAATTGAGTTAGAGACATAGACATGGGACTCTGGATGAGTACCCTCAACGACACAGATTTTAATCCAAGAAGGCGCAAGCTTAGTGCCAGGACGTCTGCCACGCATGAGCTTGAAGGGAGACTTACCATCTTGTTTGTTTTCCGATATGCCCACACCATTTCTTCAACCATTTCATTGACAAAACCACCAGAAATACATGTCATTGAATAATCCCTTTAACTAGTCTGTTAGCCCTCTCACACATGCCATTAGCCTGTGGGTTATAAGAGAAGTGCGATGGTGAGTCACTCCACAACCAGATAAAAACAAACACATTTTATGTGAGATAAGCTGAGTGCCATTATCTGTGATTAGTACTGAGGGATAACCTTCATCAAGAAACTGTTGCAAACCGTTGATTGACTGGCAGTTCATCCATCGGACCAATGAAGTCAAGACACACACTATGCCACCGTTGATCTGGAGTGACAATGTGACCCAACATGGAACCTGAGCCAATTTTGAGTCTCTTTTCGCTATCTCTACAGACAGCGCAATTTTCTACCCAGGATTCTACCTGTGCATCCATGGCTGGCCACCAAAAGTCTGCCTTGAGCCTGCGTTGTGTGAGTGTTTGCCCTAAGTGACCTTCATGAGCCAGTTTCAATAGTTTCTGCTTTAAATTACATGGCGGGATGTATCTGTCAACTCTCATAAGAATACTGTCACCACAGACCTACAATTCATCCAAAGCTTTAGGGAACGGTCGCACTGGGGGTTGAACACAGCTCTCCCGCCTGGCACTTAATTTTACAAGCTCTATGACCTTATTAAGAACTACATCTTTTTCCATGGCAGCATACCATTCATCCTTGGTAAAAGTACCATCACTTAGAGCCACAACATCATGAATAAAGCGTACAGCACCATCTGTTTGTGCATCTGAAAACTCATTCGATGTACCTTCAACCCTGACTGGGAGTCCAGAGAGGCAATCAGCCTGTACATTATGCCAACCTTGAATATATGAAATGTCATACTAATATTCCTGAAGTCTGGAGGCGAATCTTGCTAATCTTGGTGAGCCTTTCCCAGCGCCCCCTGGCGACAAAACTCTAACCAAAGGTTTGTGATCGGTTTTGAGTTGAAATTTCGTACCCCACAAGTATGTCCTAAAATATTGTACTGCCCAAGCAGCAGCTAACGCTTCTTTTTCAATTGCTGAGTAGTTTTGCTCAGAAGGAGAAAGGGTACGCGAAGCAAATGCAATTGTCTTTTCTCCTTCGTGACATTTCTGTAAGAGAACTGCTCCTAACCCTATGGCACTCGCATCCACCATCAATACGGAAGAATGCCTGATGTCAAAGGGAGTCAATACTTTAGCCTCACACAATTCTTTTTTTAAGGCATTGAAACATTCAGCATGATTATCATTCCAAGAAAATGTTGCTCCGTTCTTGAGTAACAGTCTCAACGTTAATGTTTTGTCCGAGAAGTTCTTCACAAATTTAGAATAAAACTCTATAAGGCCCATGAATGACCGGAGTTGATTCTTGTCAGTGGGACACAGAGCCAAATTTATAGCCTCTAAGAGATTTTTCTTTGGTTTGACCCCCTGAGCTGAAATCTCATAGCCCAAGTACTCTATGTGCTGAACAAGAAAACAACATTATTCTTTGCGTAAAGTCAACCCCGCTTCATCTATTCTGATCAACACATCTTTGAGCACCAGGTTGTGTTCTGAGATGGTATCACCGAACACAAGTATATCATCTTGGAAAAACACAGCTTTTTTTATTCCTTTAAAAATCTCCGTCACCATATGTTGAAAAACGCTGGCAGCGGAGATTAATTCAAAAGGGAGTCTCGTGAGCTGGAATGTACCCTCGGTGGTTATGAACGCTGTTAAATGTTTTGAGTCATCATGGAGGCAGATCTGATGATACGCGCTCTTCAAATCTAATTTCGTGAAGAACTTCGCTCCCTATAAGGTGGAGACTAACTCTTTTATGTTGGGAAGTGGAAAGGCGTCTGCCACCACATTTTTATTTAGCGATCTTAAGTCCACACAAAATCTAATCTTGCCATCCGCCTTTTGCGTGATGACGACCTGAGACACCCATGAGGAGGCCTCAACTGGTTCAATGACACCACCCTGTAACATTTCATTAATCATATTTTTGACCTCCTCTTTGACTGCAAGGGGAATTTTTCTCACTTTGTGTTGTACCAGGATAGTGCCATTCTTTATAACAATCTTGTGTACATACCCCTTTAATTCTCCTAATTCATCTCTAAAGACATTACTTGCATCATGTGGGATGTCGCTGAGTGTGCAATCATCTATCACCATGACTGGGTTAGGTGCTCTTGGGTTTACAATTATATGCAAATCATATTGGTGGATCCAACCAAGAATTGGTGGTCCATCAATAGCAACATATATCTTCCCTTTGATTGACCTAACCTTAAAACGAATGTCTGCATCAAAGTGCCCTAACAACTCTATGCTCTCACCTTGATACCCAGTAGGAGAAATGTCACTCTCCTTCAATACCATGTCACACCACTCATCCTTGAATAGGGATTATAGTATAACTTGAACCTGTGTCGACCATCAGAGTTACTGTGTGACCATTAACCTCAAATTCTGCTTTTGGTCTTCTTTCTCTCTTCTCATTGCAGATATTGATATCTTGATCGTCAATTATCAAAATGATGTCTCTTTCCCTTCTAACCTCTATGGGTTGATCCTCTATGACAGCCACCTTGGCATGACCTTTGCTCCTGCACATTCTTGAGAAGTGACCTAACTTCCCACACTTGAGGCACTCCTTGTTGTTGGCAAAACAACATTTTGCATCTGAGCTATGTGTATTACTACCACATCTGGAACAAAATCTAGTGGGAGATTTCACAAAATTATTTTTCTTTATGGGATTTTTCCCTTTAGACTTTACTAACCCAATGGCTTCTTCACCCCCAGTCTCACACTCATTCTTTGACTTCTCAGACACCTCAGAAATGTATTGTTGCGAACTACATTTTTCCAATTCTTTCATACATTTTTCCGATTCTTCCACCACTTTCGCTTAGTCTATTGCTAATTTTAAAGAAGGATTCTTGGCTGCCCACAACCTCTCCTGAATTTTCCTATTGTTGCATTGTACGATTAGTTGATCGCGAATCAACTCATCACTCATTGCCTCAAAATTACATTTTACAGATAATTCTCTAAGACATGCTACAAAATCATCAATGGATTCCTCACAACGTTGTTTATGAGTGTAGAACCTATATCTGTTCATGACAAGATTCTCTTCTTTTCAAAACCTTACTTCAAGTCTTGTTACAGCCTCTTTATACTCATTTGGGATGGGCTGTCCACTGGCTTGCAACGCTTGAGGAAGGTACTTAAATTCTCGTTTACCTTCTTTGCCTAAAGCACTTAGTAATAATGCTTTTTTGCGTTTAGCGGAAAAGCCTTGTCCCTCCAATGTGTCCAAGTAGTGGTCGAACATGACTATCCAGTCTTCCCAAAAGATTGACGGTGAGCCTGGTTCACTGAGAAATTGAGGGGGCAAAGCTACCGCTATTTGTTGATTTGATTCTTGAGCCATGTTGGTGCGTTGCAGACAATAATAAAAGATTAAAATAAGTTTGGTGAATAAGTCTTGACTATTTACTGTTGGTCGTGTATGTTGAGATTTTACCGTCAATCCTAAAAAAAAAAAAAAAAAAAAAATTCCAATCACTAAAAGTCTTTTTCCACTGGAGGTGAAGAATGGTGAGTGTATCACCGTGTATGGATAACACTCATGAATGTAGCAAACAGTAGCTGTGCAGACTCATTCAACTTTTCCTTTCAGCTGAGGATGTCACTGTATAGAGGACTGAATGTTAAGATACTCTTTGTTATCACCTCTTTCCTCTTTTTCCTTTTATGCGCTATCCAAATTAGTCGAAAAGAAAACGCAGCTAAATGTAATATTACGGCAGGGAAACACTTCACGTTTGGATCGGTAAAGTTTCCCAATCTAAGATGGCCGCTCTACGTTACGCGTGATGTCAGTACGTTGAGTAATTGTGCTTGAACTCGCTAAGGCCGGAATGCGCCATTGCCTAGCAGCGTTCGTCGCAACTTGAAGCTTGCGCGCAGAGAGAGACAACAAAGGTGCTACCTAGCAACCTTGATCGTGCACAAGTCTTGCGTATGCGGGTGGGTGACTCACGGTTTTGTCGATGACGTCACCTTTACGAGAGATCGCGTTAATCTTTTCAAAATTTCCTTGTGGTGTTGATGGCAGCAACGCTTCGGTGAATGGCAAGTCAACATATACGCAGTGGGTTCTTCTAGGGGGTGCCGCTTGTCTTACCAAAATGTCTATAAATTCCGCTCTACTGGAAATACTTCATCGTGCCTGGTCAGCGCAGAGGATCGTTGCCAAAATGAGGTAAGTAATTGTAGAAATAACGTAGAAGCCTTTCCACGATGTGTAGAAGATTTATTGGTAGAGCGTAGACAAAGCGTACACCACACCAGCTGACCAGACACCAACTGACAAGTCTGGAATGCAGCTTGGCTTAGGGAGAGGCATTTGAAATACCACAAGTATTCTACAGGAACAGTGGGGAACGGACACAAAGGAAGGGCTAATGATTAAGAAGGGTTGGTAATCTTGTTAAAAGTAAATAACATATTTACAACATGCAACAACTGCGTTCCATAAAGAAACTTCCCTATTCTAAGCTAATTCAGGAGCAATGTGGGAACAATTACATGTGTCGGTTCAGATACCCATGAAGAGGTCTGATGAAAGAATCAAGCATAAGCATAAAGCTTTAGGAGAATAAGCTGGAAAGTACTCTCAGCTCAAATAACAGCAGATCAAGACATAAACTAAGACTTCTCATAAACAGATGTCTAAAGGGTCTCCTCACACTGGGCCTGATTCACAGAAGTAATCTGAGATGAAAGTTTAACTTTACGACTTTCGGTATTCACAAAGGGCATTTACGAGTAGTAAAGTTAAACTTTTGGTCTAAGTTTAGACCAAAAGTCTACCTTTACTACTCATAAATGCCCTTTGTGAATATCAAAAGTCTTAAAGTTAGACTTTCCTCTCAGATTTCTTCTGTGAATAGGGCCCACTGTGTCTGGGACATACACCAACTGCTGGAAATCGGAATCTCAAAAATCTGAAACTAGTCTAGGAACATGCACTAATATAAACATACCTTTTGTATGTTGCAACATTAATATTCTTTCTTCTTCATTGCAAAAAGGCTGGGTCTTGGGGGATGGGGCCTTGGGTCAAAGATGAACCTGGGGAGGGGGTCTGCGCAGCCCCCTCCCCTAATATGTTTTTTTTTAAAGGCCGGCCCAGGGAAAGTCGCACAGGCCCATCTTCCTTTCTTAGCCACAATGCAAAGTGACCTCCTGGTACACAACTTGTTGGAAGATGAAGTCCCCTTGACTGGTGAGGGTCCTTGGGGGCCAACAACCCCTCCTGTTTCCTCCAGTAAGTCCCACACAGTGAGATTGCTGAGAGGTCATCAGAGGCCCTTCCCCCTTTCTCCACCACTTTGCAAACACACCTCCTGGCACACTAATGGTTGGGGGATAAAGTCCCCTTGTATGCTGAGGGTTCATGCGGGCCCAAGAACCCTTCCTGTTTCCTCCAGGAAGTACCACACAGTGGGATTGCTGAGAAATCTTTAAAGGTCCTGCCCCTTTCTCCACCACTCTGCAAACATACCTCCTGGCGCAATACTTGTTGGGTGATAAAGACCCTTTGGATGCCTAGGGTCCTTGGGGGCTAAGAAGCCCTCCAGTTACCAGTAGTAAGTTCCACCCAGTGGGATTGCTGAGAGCTGGTTGGAGGCCCCACATCCTTTCTCCAAGCCTCTGCAAACACACCTAGTTGTTAAAACCCATAGAAATTCACCTAATAAACCAGAGGTTACAAGGATGTTATAGTTAGGAAATAAAATTAAAAAAATCTTAGAAATTCACTGAAAAAAACAAAGGTTGCAGGGATGTTATCATTCACATTTCACTCGTACCAAACCAGAGAAAATCAGCAGTTATATTTAGCTGAGCTGGCTATAATGTATGCCCCCGCAATGCACTGCTTATGACCTCACATATTACATCACTCTTGACATGGTCAGTGATATCACTCATGACATCTGTAGGCGGGAAGGTGGTGATTAAGTCTGGGCAGTGAACTCTGCTCCACTCGCGGAGTTTGCAGAGATTTCCACACTCTGTGTTACCCAGAGCTCACGGAGTTCTGAAAAACTCTGCTCAGTGTAGCGGAGCGGAATTTTTCCCCTCACTCATGTTTATTTGTTCCTAGCGACATATTTCCTCGTTCGCGATCATAAACATCAAGTTGGCGAGAACAAGAGTGGAAAATCAACTTCCAGGTGAGATTTCTCAACGCAGGCAGTCAGATTTCTTATTGTGAGTGGTCTCGTATGCTCGCGACCGATCACAGTGAGAAAATGTCCGTTCGCTTTGAGAAAACTGCAGCTCGAGTAAAATTCTCCTCGAGCGGCAGAAAGGAAGCAGCGCCTGCTTGCACTGTGCATGAAGCCGTTCGCAATTATTGCACAGTGCAGACAAACACCTGCCACTGAAAATCACTGCCAACAGCATTTATCCAATGCACTCCTCCACTTGTGGAGCTCTACGTAGCGCACCGGAGTTTTTTTGCACTTCGCGGAGTTCCGGGTAGCAAAACTCAGCGAACTCAGCCCAGGCTTAGTGCTGATCCCCGGGGCTATGATAAGCCCTAGGAGGGGGGCCCGTGCACTTCCCTTCTATTTTTAAGAGGTGCCCCCGAGACCTGGCCTATCGGGGGTTTAATTAAAAACAAGCTCAGGATCCAGGCTTGGTGTTTTTTTATTTTTACAGTGTATTTGCAAATATTGTGATTTCATCGTAGTTCTTTTATGCTTTTTTGGCCTGTTGGGGTCTCTCTGGGACCCCTGGTCCAACTTTATGGGATTCCGGATATTCCTACCCTGCCCCCTTTTCTTTTTTTAAATATTTTTGTTCGGGGACTCGGCTGAAGCAGATTCCCAAGATGGCTGCCAACACTTCTTGGTTGAAGTGTTGGTAGCCGTTCAGAGCTCCACATTTCCCTGCATGAACTTGTCTTTTTATCGCAACCACAGACATCGCTTTTGTTTTTTAATTTGTCAACAATTACTGAATGGATTTACACCAAATAACTGAAAGCTTGATCTGCCTAACCAAATCGAGCTTTCTGTCAAACTCGGTGTAATTCCGTTCAGTGGATCGGGGTGTAGGCATGTTAACAGGTCCTATGGGAATTAACATTGCAAAGTAACCCTTTTTTAACCCCATTTTTCTCAGCCCCTGCTTCACGAATTGTCCCTAAACCTTTCATAACCAACAAGATTCACTGGAGCACTTTTTTGGGAACTTTTTGTGAAGATTGGTCAAACAACACCAAAGATATAGGCAAATCAAAAACACTTTTCCTATGGAAACATGGTCCTAACTATAGCTACCTACTGGTGACTGCCAGTAGGTAATATGTCTTTAAGGTATGTAGATGTGCAGTTAAAAATAATAAATAGATATGTCCCTATATGCCCTATATTCACTTACCTTTCAATATTTTGGTTCTCCATATTTTGATTACAATAGTAGTTTATCACGAAATTACCTACTTAATGTTCCAGTCTACAACTGTCCACCCTCTTATATTATGTGTAATTTCCTCCCACTGGGACACAATCACAGACATTATGGATTCTCAGAGGTGTCTTATAGACAAAGCAGGACAGTAGGAATAGAAGTATCAGGAACCGGGGTACAGAGACACTAGGAAAATGGGAGATACAGAGACATGGAAATGCTGACTTTAAAACCAAGACAAGGAGATGAAGGAAATCGCCCGAAAGAAAACTCACATTCATTGAAAATCGCACCATCCAGCACATAAGAGTCACAGAAGTGTGCTCTGTAAGTGCCAATTAACACAACAAAAGTACACATGCCTATTAACCCTACTTCCGACTCTGCGCATTTCTTTCCCTAGAACGATTCAGCTTCTGACTAAATTCTGATGTGCTTTTAATCACTGTCATATGCTAAAAGCAGAGTCTGAAAATGCAGAGCAAAACTTTATTATATATTGTTATCTAATCTATAACGTTCCCAGAGAAGAAAATACTGCGTTGGTATCTGCCATGTGTACTTTCGCTCAGTCCGTGCTGATTTATATAAAATGCTTCTGGGGATTCAAAACTCTTACTTCTTTATAATCAGCCCTTTCCTTCTGGTAGATTTTTTTGTCTGTCATCAGTCGAGCCTTAATTTTTTTTCACGGTAAATTTGGAAGGAAATAATGGATTAGTCAAGGAATGGCAACTAAAATATCTTGATGAATGGCGTTTAATCCAAAAGGTTGACTTTGATGCAGGTAGTCGCTGTGTTGGCTACTCTTTTTTACGTTTACCCGAATACTAACAGTACCATAACTCAATTTTATGTGATAAGGACATTAAGTGCATTAAAAATAACCAATTTAGCGAATTGCCTCAAACAAATAAAATCATAGCCAAGATAAGATTTTGCCCTGCTTTGAAAATAAATCAGAAATGAAGACGTTATGTATGTTTGAAAAATGTATTACATCGTTCAAACAAAACTTTTTTAAATCACAGAACAGATAATGGCATTACGAAATAAACGCACCCACGTGGAAATTAAGAAGTATTGTTGGAAAACATTCAGGCCCTTATTTATGAAGGGCTTACGCCGTCGTTGCGTCACTCTTTGTGACTCTGCTGCTGTGTAAAAAATGCTGCACACTGCACCATATTTCCAAAGTGACGGATCTAGGCAGATGCATCACTTTGTAAACCCCTGCATCAGATTATACCTGCGTCAGGTATAATGTATGCAAGGTGGGCAATCCCCCATAAAAAAAGCTCGTAGAAGTGGCGCAGTGAAATCTATGAGATTTCACTGCACCATGTCTGTAAATTCGTTTTTCTGTTTCTATGCAGCTACAGCACACATAGAAAGAGGACAAAACAAGGAGAAATAAACATATTTCTGCCTGTTACTCCTCCACTCGGGAAGCGTATAGATTTGGCGCATCCCCATGTTTGTATGATTTTGTAAATCTGGGGCAGCGTCAAATTCCATGAGGGTTGCATGGGAAAACCCACAACACATCTCACATGGAACGCCTCCTTGTCGCAGAATAAGGCGACATAGCAATTTGCGCTGTGTCACCTTACTCATGATTTATGAGGTTACTCAAAGCCACGCAGGGCGTCTTTGCATGGCTTCATAAATCGGATTGAGAGCCCTGCATCACGCATTCACCACTTATGTGGTGCAAAAGTGACGCAGGGCTCTCCAAAGTCACCCCCTTGGAATTGTAAGTTTGAATAGTGCATAGGTTTTGCACGTATTATAAGTGTTAGGGATGGAGAAGGCGTGGCTGAGCAGTCAGGACACTGTGACCACGTTTACTAGGCTTAAGTGAGGACAAAATAAATCTAACTAGACAGAATGCGATTAGAATGAATAATGTGTGCTACATATTGGGAAGAGATGGCTTGCATCTACCTCAGTACAGCAGCTGTGTAATTCCCCTGATTAAAAACAAAACAAAACAAAACAAAAAAACATGCAACGGACATGATCGCGCCCTGAACCCATCCATGACGAACAAATAAAAATGTGTTTTTTGCTTGGTGATATATATGTCCGTTTTCAAACCATGGGTAAAGGGTGATATCTTAATGCAAACAATGGAGATTCTTTCGTGAGTGCTGCATATTGAAATGCTATTAGTCACTCACAACAAACAGTTCATGCAGTTATCATATTTGCTGGATTTGAAAAGTGAAGCAGACACCTCAATCTGGTCTAAAAGAGTGAAGAAGAAGAGGAGAGACACGGTTCCGAGAAAATACGAAAGGAGGAAAAAAACGCAAAACGCAAACAAATGTAGAAAAGAATAACTACAATAAATATGCCATCAAAGGTAACAGAGTGCACAAAAATCAAGTATAAGGACCTGGAGTAGAACGTTCAGAGCAAGCCAGCCAATCAGAATACTCCCCTTGAAGGCTTAGCTACCATTAAAAGGTGTGCAAATAGAGCATTCTGTTGCTGCCAGTTTCCTGCTCCTCCTGGCCGGAGGCTGCCTCAGTCCAGTGGGCAGCATCCCAGCCGCATCTCCCCACTAGTCTAGGGGGCCAACGCTCTGTTGGTTGCCACAGCAACAGCTCTTCTTCAAAAGCAACTCTTGATTTCACTCTGCAATCTCCCCCTCTTTACTCGTGAAAGTGGAAGTAGTAGAATTTCAAAACTCAGGAAATAGAAAAAAAATAAAAACTGATATGTTTATTTGTATCTATTACTCTGTTGCATTGAGGATTTAATTTCAACTTTCCGAAAGTATGGGAGTGATTTGCAAAGACTGAATCCAAGATTGACTTCTGTAGAAAGATCTGCCGCTACTGTACTCACAGGGACTGTCTGTACTAGGTGAGTTGAATTCTCATTTGACAGTGGAGCAGGTGGTTCTAATAGCCTGTTCCCCTGTGGCTCGAGCCCATATTACTCCTACAACTCAGGCCCATATTCAACAGCCAGTAGTGCCCAAAGGTATGGACAAAAATACATAGTTTGAATGTTAGAATTTCATAATGGGTGACATGTGAACCGCTCCAACACTCCAATGCTTGACTTTCTGTTTCTCCCTGTTTAGGTTAGAGCATTCTAGACTCAATTTATATGATGTTCTAAAAGCTTTATAGGCCATCTGCCTTGAGCTATATCAAATGTAAAGGCCCTCTCCCTCATTATATATCATAAGCTGAGGGCTATTAACAACTGTATAGACCTTGGAAGCTAATTATGATTCTATATTACGTTGAAAACCATCTCGTAAGGTAAGGTATCCCTTACATAGTTTTAGTGATTTTTGCATAGACAATTAAGTGAACATAAATTTGAAAATGTGATAAGGGTTTTAGTACTACAAACAGCAGTTCATCAGGCACCTGGGTGATACCCTCACTGCACCTCATACTGTAATTTTGTTTAGTCTCTAGATACTTATTATCTTCTGCATTAACCATAGTGCATTGGTTTGGGGAGTGTGGCCAAAATGGCAGCCTCATTGATTTTTTTTACTGCGCTCTGGCAGAGGTCCCTGAAAACTGCTATGATCCTGTAATAATTACCCCATTGACCATGGCCGATTACGCTGCTGACCCCCTCTGCAGGGCCAGAGACATAGCCTAACCTAGAGGTTGTTTGGCGACTGGGGAGTGTGATGCGCACCTCTGTGGTCTGCTGCACCTGTTGAGGACAGCACTGGTAGCTAAACCAGTGAGCTTTTGCTGCTGGGGGTGGTGTAAATCTAAGGTGTATGCCCCTTTGCTGGAGCGGTGCTGGCAGTGGGAGCCCAGAACGACTGAGCAAAGTCTAAAGGCATGGCCATCAGGACTGTGAGCCGCGCCATGAAGGCGATGCAGCGGGCACTAGACCCTACCTGGATGAGAGGTGAGGATGATGGCACACCACTAGAACCTGCAGGCAGCTACCTCACAGGAATGAGAAGGGCAGAGGCAAATGCATTCTCTCTGCTGGGGTTTGTTGGTGGGCCTCCCTGAGGAACAACTGAGTGGAGGTTAAGAGCATCGCTACGAGCACAAAGGACCACCCTGAGAGGGTCGATGCAGTGGGTGCTGGGGCCTCCTGCAGATAAGAGGTTGAGAGGTGAGAGAGACAGCGCACCACTGTGGCCTGCAGGTGGCAAACTCATGAGTATGAGGAGATTGGCAGCGAGTGGATTCTCGTTGCTGGTGTTTACTGTTGGAGTCCACTGAGAAGCAGCTTCCTGATTGGAGCCCAATCACTGAACTGGGCCCAAAAGTAGAGGCGGTAGGGTGCCCAGGCAGTAGACTCCACTTGGGACCCATCCAAGACAATTAAGGCACTCAGAGGCTCTGAGATGGGCCTTTCATTCAGACGCTGGGCTGGAGGTTCCCCAACCCAACCTATACAGAAGACTGGGTCTTGAGGCAGATGCCGCCCTATGCCGAGGCGGGCCAGTCCTGTGGGTATGCCTGTGCGGAGCTCATTGAGTTTCAATTCTGGAATTCTGTGGAGTTACTGAAAAACTCTGTAAGATTCCACAGAGTTCCGCAAGTGAGCAGAGTTCCGAACTTGGTGGCATTTCATGCAAGATGAAGAGTAATTAGCAACTGTGAACACTAAAAGGCATAAGGGTATTTAAGCTGTTAGCACTCTCCACCCTTATCACACCCAGCACACACAAATGAACATGTCAAGTGTCTTTTTCTGCTTCATATTACTATCACTGAACTGATACTTCAGGCTAAGTCAAGCACCGCAACCTCATCAGCAGAAATTAACAACTCTACGCGCGCAGCTTATAGTAGGACAATCAGTTCGCATCTGCAACAGTTTTGAGAAGTTTAATATTCAATTCGGCATTTTCTGCCTGCCACCCTCTACTGCTCAGATTATCAGAAACGGTACGAGACCACACCTGCGACCACATGCATGCCAGAAGCTGTTCAAAGCACTTGACTACGTTAGCAGCAGCGTTGTGTGTCCTCAGCTCCTTTATAAACTGACACTAGGCATTTGCGCTTGCATGCACAAACATAAAAAATGTCTTTGTTTCTTCATTTAATTTCAGCACCACTGTTAGACCTGTCATCTTTTGGCCTGTTTCCCCTGCCTTTTTGCTTTCTGACCTCTTGGTTTTTACTTTGCTGGTTTAGTGTCTCTGTGCACTTTCATACTGCTGTTCATTGTATAAGTGCAAGTGCTCCTACTGTAAATTATGTTATAGATTGGTGTTTCCATGATTGGGATGTTGTATTTACTGGTAAGTCCCTAGTAAAGTGCACTGAGAGTGGAAGGGCCTGTAAACCAACTGCTGCTAATCGGCCTGCAGCACTGATTGTGCGACCCACAGAAGTAGCCCTGTAAAGGTATCTCAGACCAGCCACTGCAGTGTCTGCGTTCAGTTTTGGCTGGCACTGTAGACTTGGCAAGTACGCCCACTTGCCAAGCCGTAACATTTCCTTTTATTACATATAGGACACCCCTAAGATAGGGTCAAAGTACCCCTATGGGAAGAGGGCAGTGTATGTGCAAGGTAGGACATGTACTGGTGTATGTGACATGTCCTGATAGTGAAATACAGTGAATTTCGTTTTTCACTATGGAAAGGCTATCTGTCCCATAGTATAGAATGGGAGATACTTTGTAACAACTTCCCATTGGGACAAGATAAAGAAATAGAGTTTAGTATGCCTGAACTTAGAATGTAAAAATGCATCTGTTTGTAAAGATGATTTGTATGTTGTTTGTTTGAAAATACTTTTAGAAAGTGGGTATTTTCTTACTTAGCAAACCTATGTGCCTCTGCTGGGTTGAGGATTGACTGTCTGTCTTTAGAGTAACAGGGGCTCGGGAAGTGCATTCACTGTAGACAGCCAATGGGGGGAAAGGGCTGAGGTGTGTCCTGCCTGTCCTGGATAAGTCAAGCCTGGACTGAATAGACCTGGGCTGCATTTAGCGTAGTTAGAGAAGATTTCCTTTGACCTGAATAGGCCTGGTCTGCTTTGGACAATGCTGCCTCCACCTCCTGCCATGAAGCTGGGGAAGAGAGGACAGAACTGGTATGGGATGAGCACAGAATCTCTCTGCCACAAGAGAACAAAGAGAAATATGGTATACGTATGGGGGCCCAGAACTTTAGAACTATTTTGGACCAAGAAGAAGAGCTGGAGAAGCTGTGAGGAGGCACTACTACTTTGATGTGTGCTTTGCTGTGTTGGTCTGCAGTGGCTGCTTCTGTCTTGGGCAGTGAAGGCACCGCAGAAGGCACCACTGCACTTTGTACCGCAACCCTGGTCTCACGATAATGCTCTTCAATGCCGCAACCGAGCCGCTGCTTGTACTGCGACCTGTGGGCACCACACTTTGCACCACCCCGCTTCATGACATCGCCCTGGTATCCCCGACACTGCCACTCCATGGCGACATCGATACAGCTGCTTGCAAAGTGGATCGAGGGCACTGCGCATAAGTCACACATCACACCGCCCTCATCCCGCACCACAGTCTTTGCCTGCCGACGTCGGTGCCATTAACTCCAGTTCGTCTGCCGACGACCACGCTTCAGAAACTGTGCCTCCACTACTTGCACCATGACCTGCCAGCACCACAAATAACATCGCATCACTTCACACCACAGCCCTGGTCTTGTCGACGCCACTGGATGAGTGCCACTGAGCAGATGCCCGTACTGCGACCTGAGGGCACCGCACGCCACACCGCTGCGCTTCGCACCACAGCCCCAACGCCTGCTGATGCTTGAGCTCCTGACTTCAACTACGGGGAGTTCGATCAGCAATGCGTGTGACTTCAAGGGCCCAACGACTCCTGCACCGACCTCCGGAACTGACGCCTGCTGACGCCAGCAGTTTGAAGCTCAACGATAACTCGCCAACAAACTTCATTTCTAAAGGTACTGTTTTGAGGGTCTTCCCAACACCATAGCTGGCCCACGATGCCACGGTAAACCAGAGATGTTTGGATTTGATGTCCACGATGCCGAGATAGCCCCCAACAGAGCTATTGACCTCAAGGAACTGCCATTTAAGCCTCTTTTTGGTTATTGAGATTTCTGAGAACTGTATGGTGGATTTTTATTGTTTTTGGTCTTGTTTGCACAGATAAAATGTTGGTTATTTTTCTAAAACTGGTGTGGTGTCCTTTTGTGGTGTTTTCATTGTGTTACTGTTGGTTATGTGCAAATGCTTTGCACAGTGCCTCTGGGATAATCCTGACTGCTTGGGCGAAGCTACCAAGGGGGTGAGCAGGGGTTATTTCAGTAGTGTATCCCCCTTATCCTGACTAGGAAGAAGGGTCCCTACTTGGGCAGGGTAACAACCTGCCAACTAGAGACCCCCATTTCTAACAATCACAAAACATTTTGCGTTCAGTTTAAATAATCCTACCTCACTCCTCCTCTCATCTCACTTGACGATGTGAGAATATTAAACTGTATCATCACCAGTCTTGTGTTGGACATTAGCACCATCTAGTAGAGAAAGAAAGTATCAACTACATCTAAATCTAGGCTCGAGCAGAGATCATGTAGCTGCCCTATGCAGAACTTTGCAAAGTTGTAAAAATACTGTCGCGCTATGTGGTATTCTACGATCGGACGGAGATCCCTTGTCCCGCCCATTCACGTGACTGTTTACTCCATACATCAATGCAAAATTGCATGCAGAACTGCACCACGAGGTGCACATGGGTGGGGTCATCTTTTTTCTCACTCTGTTTATGGTGCTGGGGCCTACTTTTTCCCTCATTTGCATTTATTATCTTATATTTTGTCTTTCCGGGTGTGTTATTTAGGTTTTTTCAACTTTTTGATGTGTTTTTTGTGTGAGTTTTGTACTTTTTATTTTTTTACGTTTACTTCCTTGGCTTTACCTTCCTCAGTTCTTTTTCCTGTTTCTTTTTTTCTCTCTTCCCCCCAGCGCCATGGCAGAGCAGGGTGCATAAAAAAGGGCATTAGCCGCCTTCTGTCACAAAGGGGTGCAGCGCTGTGGCTTGTTTTCAGAGGTGGAGGTGGCAGTGCTGGTGGTTTATGTCCAGTGCCACCTCTCCTCCATCCTGTCAGCAGGCAGCAGGCCTGGTCAATCAATCAATCATGGGGTTTTAAGCACGCAACTGACCTGTGAGCTGGGGGGGTAGCCTGGTTCCGGGTACGGACTCATGGAGCGCCGGCAGCGTTGGGTGGGTATGTGCTGGACAGTGTAATGTCACTCTCGGGTCTGGCACACTGAGCAGCAGCTAATGCACCGGTTGTCCGACATCCTGGACTGAGACCAGGACCTGCTGGACCTGCTAGGAGTGGAGGTCGCTGGGCTCAGTAAGTAATTATTGATATTATTATTACTTGTGTTCTATGCTATTGATAATATTTATTCCCAAATAGCAAGCATGCTGCTCACATATATAATATTATTTGATCATTGTTCTAGACAGGTGCTCGGCGCTACCCAATCGTACTTGTTGGCGTTTGCTTGGTCTGATTATGTAAGAAGTAATGCACTGACTCCTTTGTCCTGTCACTAAAATAGTGGTAGTTAGTATTTGTAATTTAGCAGCACATGTCCTCTCACTTCAGTTCTTAGAGCCTTTTTTGTTGCTCTTACAGTGGCAAGCAACCAATTTGTTGTATATGCATGCGTCAATCTATGCATTTAAAGAAAAATGCAGACTTAGTGATTTGGCCAGTCAAAGGGAGTTGAGATTGTAAATGAGATGAGAAGAAGCAAACATCATTCATTACACTTTATTAGCAATTCCAAAATCTAGTTTACTAAATTTGAAATAGGGCTACATAGGCTTAGGAAATTTGGGATCGGATAGGATGGTTAGCAATACTACTTGTCGATCTGATTTAGAAAATATCAATGTTATTGCGATTGCCATTTCCTGCTCAAAAATATTTTTGGAAAGATTATTTATTTACCACCAATCTTTTTTTGTGTTCATGTCTTACATCAGCATCCAGGGGCAAGAAAAGGGCTGAGGCAAGTGAGGGAGCTGGAGGTACCACCCAGTCCCAAAGTTCCTCGGCCGATGGCACTTTTGGCCCAGTCAGTGCTCTTGTTGTTAACATTATTATTTATTTCCCTAACTTTACCACTCCTAATTTTGAATTATTATGTCTCCCTGTTTCCTAATTTTTTGCCAAATCCTCTTCGATCTATCTATTTTTAAATTATAGTTATCCCTGCATTATCATATTTACTTATTTTGTATATTTCAACTTTCTGTACTTTACTTCAAACTGTCTCTGTACTAGTCTGTCTGTAGCTTCCTTTCTTCTGCTTTGTCAGTCAGCTTTCCCTCTCCTCTTATATATTTTGTGGACTGTCTAGTGGTGGTGCTATAAGACCCAGAGAACTCATTGGTCATGTACTACTACTCTGCTGTGAAGATTGCATGTCCCTACTCTACACACGTTTGTTGAGATGAGAAGGCTTTCTTTTACTTGCTCATGCTCAATCAGTAAAACAAGAGAGTGTCCATGGTAATGTTAGACACCTCAAAGTTGTGTCTTAGCTAGACCTACTATTATTAACAGCAGTTGGTGAACTGATGACCATGTGCCTTGGCTGGAAGGAAGTATGAGGAGGACAGTCCCATTGCATTTGCAAACCGATACCTTATGTCCAGTTGTCCACTCTTTTATTTCTTTAAAAAAACTCAGATTTATCAATAGCTCTGCCACTCCATTACAGTTTTTTGTTAGGCTTTTCAAAAATTGCCACCCAAAAAATGCCTAACCTAATATTTTTCATTGAAGATACTGTAACTGAATTGTTGTAATGTGTGTGGTTGTATTTTGCAATAAAAAACGAATGTGTGAGGCGTATCTGGCATTAAAAAATTTGCAATGTTTTTCTAGCCACACCGACCACTGGTAGTGACGGTGACAGCCAGTCTGCAGATGCATCAGCGGTACGCAGTGAGCCAGCGACAGTGATGGGTGGTGGTAAGTCATAATGCTTGCTTATTGACAATTCTTTATATACTTACTTAAGGATGTACTGTCGACTCGTTAACAGTTGAATATACCCTTCTTTAGCATATACAGCGGGAGTTAAGTAATGGCCTCTTTTATCTGCAAATCAGCAGGAAAAGTTTCATAAAGACCTTTAGCTATGATGGGCTAATAGAAAAGGGAAAGAAGGATGGAAGGAGAAAGGATGAGTGAAATGTAATATGATTGGAAGAGAAGGATGCGTGGGTGAAAACATGCTTATAGGTGGCTGATAGGAGGCATTGAAAGAATGAATGTTAAAGTTCTAAAGCGCAAACTTAGCCCAGAGGCGTCAAGGCGCTGCAGGAGGGATTGTCATACAGAAATAAAAGAAGAGCTCAGACTGACGTCTCTGTAAAGAGGCAGGTCTTAAGAGCCTTGCGTAAAAGAGAATGAGATACTTGTCCAGAAAGATCGCCAGGGAGGGAATTCCATAGCCTGGCAGCTGTAATGGAAAACGCCCTGCCTCCCCATCTAGTCTTCTTGAACCTTGGAACTACCAGTAGATTTTTATTAGCTGATCTAAACTGCTTGGCGGGGACATAGCGCCGGAACTGCCCTTTAATAGAATCCGAGCCTAGGCCATAAAAAGCCTTTTGGGCAAGACATAGGGCTTTAAACATCATTCTTTGATTTAAAGGAAGCCAATGCAGCTTGCTGAGGGAGGCCGAGACTAAGTGGTATTTTGGAAGATCCATCACCAGCCTGGCCGCTGCATTCTGCACCAGCTGCAGATGACAAACAAGGCTCGTGTTAATCCCCAGATAGAGGGCATTACAATAGTCCTATCTGGACATCACTAAGATAATCACCGTCTGCTTTCGGGATGCAAAAGAAAGGAAATTAGAAATTTTCCTGAGAATCCTAATGATCCCAAAGCATGTGGAGTGCAGACTCAGAGAAAGAGAGTTGTCCACTATGACCCCTAAGTTTCTACCATGGGATACAGGGCCACTACAGCAACCAAGCGTATCTGGCCACCAGACACTGGACCAGATATTCTGCTGGTTTCCTTAGATTAGGACCTCTGTATCTTCCCTATTGAGTTTAAGGTAGTTCTCAACCATCCAAGAGGAGACTGCCTGCATGTAGTTTTTGAAATTAGTAGCAGATTCCCTAATGCTGTGAGTAATAGACACCATGATTTGCGTGTCATCAGCATAGGAAAGTACCTCCAATCCAATTGATCTTACAACCCTTGCCAGAGGGGTGACATAAATATTAAAAAGGGTCGGGCTCAGGGAGTAGCCTTGTGGGACTCCGCATGACAGATGATTAGGAGCCGAGTACTATTGACCCATTTTCACAATCTGAGCACGATTACAGAGGAAGGAGGTAAGAAGCTTGAGGGTCATGCCCCCAATCCCTATCTCCTTGAGCCGTTCCACCAGTCTCAAAGGAAATAGGGTATCAAAAGCTGCGGTCAGGTCAAGAAGAACCAATAGTGTGGTGTGTCCTGCATCAACCTGAATACGAATATTATCAAATACCGAGGTTAGCGCTGTCTCCATGCTATGTTCACCTCATAGCTGTGAGCCATCAAGCAGCTGGTACTCCCTTAAATAGGCACTGAGGTGAGAGTTCAAATAATTCTCCAACATTTTGTCGGGAACTGGTAGCAGGGAAATAGGGCAATAGTTCTAATTCCGCTGAATCCAGAGAAGGCTTTTTTAAGAGAGGTTTAACCACTGTAGTCTTCCAAGGGATGAGTTACTGCCCCACTGAAATAGCTACATTAAGTACTGAGGTGAGGTGGGGAACAATATCTTACCCTTCCTATTTTCAGAATCTTCAAAGGGCAAGACTCCATCGGGGACCCGGATGTAATCCCCCTAGCAGATGGTCCGTGAGTTGTGGAGACAAAGGGGGGAAAGTGAGAAGCTTCGGTAACTCCTCTGAAGTTGCGGAGTCGTTAGAATAGAGGTGAGAGGGATTTATGAGGACAGATGGGGCCCTCTCAACATTGGCAGTTTCCAGCAAATAGTAAATATCCATGATTTTAATGCGGAAAAAAATCAGCCATTTTATCACAAAGCTCCTGGGATATATCCGTCAAATCAGAGACAGGGGAAGAAACAAGCAAATTAATAACATTAAAAAGCTTTCTAGGAGATTTAATGCATTCAGTAGCCGTAGAGTAAAATATTACTTTTTCCTCAATAATGGACATTTTATATTCCCTCAGGCATAGTTTGTGTAGCTCTTTACCCGCAGGGCTGAGATGTGAGCGCCATAACCTTTCCTGCTTACAACAGAACTGCCTCAATTTTCTAAGACTGTCGGAGAACCATGGGGTAGAGGGCTTTTGATCTCGCTGCATTATGCTCCTTAAGGAGCGCTGAAGTATCCATGGCCGCTAGAAGCCAATTAGAGAAATCAGCAGCCACTAAATTAGCATCGGAGTGCATGGGGGACTGATAGTTTTTGAAAACGTTAAGAGCCTCTTTACTGATAAAGTTGAGATTTCTCTTTTTCTCTATTACCCTTTTATTAGCGGGGACAGTACCTGGTGCCAAAATCTTAAGAGTAAAAGGAATGGCCAGATGGTCCGACCAGGAGAGAGGTATGGGCTCTCCTGCCTTGATTCATAAATCGTTGGAAAATATGCTATCTAATACATGTCCTTCCACATGGGTGGGGCTCAATACCAGCTTTGGCAAACCACAGAAACCCAGAGTTTCTAAGAGTGTTTGAGTATCCTTACATAAAGCTTTATCCAGATGAAAATTAAAATCACCCAACAGGGTAAGGTTGGGTCTTGCCAGATAAGGTTCTAAAAGGTTGCTAAAATCCTGGCTAAATGACGATCGTGGTCCGGGTTGCCGGTAAGTAACAATATCAGTAAAGCTTTCAGTCGGGTGAAATCTTATTGAAAAGTATAATGCCTGGTATGGGTCAGAAGATGTTGTGAGTGGCTTGATGCGACAGGTACAGACATCCTTGTACAGAATACCCAGACCCCCACTGATTCTACCTTCCCTATTGAATCTAGCTAGGGCATATTCAGATGGAGTTGCATTCACAAGATCAGGACCTGAACAATCCCTTGCCCAGGTCTCGGTAACAAACACCCAGTCTGGTTTGCGAATGTATTGGTGGGTGAAGGATAGATGAAAGGGTATATGGGTGAAAGGATACCTGCCTGGGTGGGTGAAAGTGTTTGGGTGAAACAATGCCTGCCTGGGTGGGTGAAAGGAATCCTCGGGTGCGTTCGATGGGTGAAAGGATGCATGGGTGGATAAATGTATGTTGGTAAATGTTCATTGAGACTGAGAGCCTTGTTTGAATGGATGTATGTATGGATGGATGGATGGTTTTCAATGGTGAAGTGTAAAATGGATTGAGAGAATTTAAAATTTAAAAGGTGAGTAGCAAAGCCAAGCAACAATGCAATGATGAATGAAAAAATCCTTGGACTGAAGAAGAAACAAGGGACTAGGGTGCTCCTCTGTAGTGGCACTCTTCTCACCTTTACTTGCTTGTAATTGTTTTTTCAAGGTTTTGATTCAAAGGGTTGAGGTGACGTTTCAGATTACTCCCATGACTTGCAGTAGTTTTCAAGCACGACTTATATATACATATTCCTACACACCCACCCATCATTAATCACCTCACTCCCTACTTACCCATGGCATTTCACCAGTGACACCCATAGTGACCTAACGGGTGCATTGTTACATCGGCTGAAATGCATTGTTGGCTGTGCAATGTGCATCTGCCTCAGTTAATGTGTAGGCCCATTTACAAATTTCATGGCAATGCAAAACGTAGTTGTGCCTAACTTCACTCCCAGTGCCCACTCAGTCACTTTTATAACATAGCTCATTTCCTAAGCACCTTCTGTCCAATCCTTCCATAAAATTTGGAAAAACATTCTTTGCATGCCCCACATTCCTCTGGCCAAGTGATACATTTTATCATGGCTTCCATAACGGATTACGTCTGTTCAAATTTTTCCCTTTTTCAATTGCCGAACAAAGTGACTCACTACTAGCAAAAGCTCACGCACTTGATGATGATGATCAGTGAAATGTCTACCTGCCTGGCCTAATCCCTCTAACACACCCGTAGCAGAGTAAGTTAATGATTCTTTTCCTTACTGCCAAGCAAATCTATTTGATTGGAAAAAAAGTCATGACAAAGTGTGGTGATGAAGGCTGAGGATAGGGAGTTAGGTGGGACTAAGAGTAAGTGACTTTGCATTTTGCGGATGGGATAGTCTGTGACGAGCGTGCCAAATACAATATCATGTTCCTTAATCCTATCCCTGTACTGTAGTGAATTGCTTTTCCCACCGTCTACTTAGGGATGACTGGAGGATGTCTGTCTGCATGATTGTTGTTATATAGAACCTCACGTGATGTATATCATTCATAGTAACTATTCAACTGCCTTGTAGTCAGGGTGAAATTGAAGAACATTAAACAGAGCATGACCATGAGGAATAAGGTAATTGTCTAGTACAGCTGCCAGACCTGCAGACAGCCGCAAAGGAACGCAAGTATACCTAGGGTGCCGCTGAGCTAGCATGACTTCATTAATTTAGCTCAACAAGAGAGAGAAGAATACTTGTGTACTCTATAGTACATAATTCCTGAAACTGTAATCACATCACAATTGAATGGCCTGAGGATAACAGCAAATGTACTGCTACTGTGCCACTATTTTGTGTGTTTTGGTAAGAAGATTGTTTGCAATTTGTGTTTTTTATGTCTTGATATAGCTACTCCTGCTGATCCAACTCCTTATGGGCAGGAGAGAGCAGCCAGACCCGGCAGAGGAAACTGGAGGCCATCACGGCTGAATACCAGTGGCTGGTGGTCCTGGAGGAGGAGGAGGTGGCAGCAGCAGCTGCAGATGCCCCAGCCCCAGCCAGACACCAGTGCCTCCAGTACACCTTTGCTGTGGTCTGATGGCAGCAGCCCACTACCATTCCACCACTGCACCGCTGCTGCCCCCCTATTACTGTGTATTTCTGTGCTGCATTATGCAGAGGCTCGTGCTCATGGAAGCTAGGCAGGAGGAACAGATGGAGACATTGGAGAGGCAAAGTAACACCATTAAGAAGCTCCTAGCATCCTGTTAGTGCCCTCTTCTGTCCCTTTTTTAAACCTTTTTTTGTGGGTGGGGCTTGTTGAGGGGAGAGGTGGGGAATTTGCGAGTTGGGGCATTTTTCTGGATTTTTTGTATGGACAATTTCATTTTTGGACTTTACTTTGTTGGACACTAATTGGGACATTGGTTGGGGACAGAGAGAGGGGTTGCCCAGTTGTGGGTTTAGTTGATAATGTTAGGGAAATAAAAAAAGGTATAGTTTTTCATTATAATATAAGTCTTTTTTGAGTTGTTACTGTTTTACTTTGCACTGCTGACTTTGCCGCATTCAGTTTTCAAAATCTGCTGATAGTGTCACAGCAAAATAGCTAAATGGTACCCTCCCTTGCCCTACTACTCTCCCCTCCTAGTCTCTGCAGTCTGCAACTCTATTAACCCCTCAGAACTCGGAGTGGGGGTAAATTTCCATTGTATATAGATTGCAGATCAGCAATCAACCTCAGTTCTCTTACCTGATTGGATGAAGCGAGGTCTGAATGGTTTCCCGAGGTGCCATGGTGGTGGTAGTAGTAGCATCCTAGCACACTAACAGTGAAGGCATCAGAAGTGAGGCCCCACTCTCTCCTAGGATAACTCAAACTGTAGGATAAAGAAGGAATATTCAACGCAAGTAACTAAGTAAATTGAAATAAAAACTGAGTTAATGCCATTCTACTATGCATATTTAAACAAAACAACAAGAGCAACCCTTATGTCCATGCAAACAGGAGTATCAAGTAATCCTTAAAAGAAAATGTTCACATGAAACTCATTTTAAACATCAATATATAGGTATCACAGATATTTCTGTGCAGACTGAATCAAAAAACATCAATGCAATATTTCAAACATTTAGAAGGAGCAATAGTAATTCAGCCAGTATGTAGCACGATTCAGCCGAACCGAGTTTATTAAAAATAATATAAATTCTGACATAAATTATGTTGTATATAGTGAGAGAGAAAGTAGTAGCAGACCCCAAGAGTGTAGTCAACTAAGACGAAGGAAAAAATGAAAAAAGTGAAAAAATGGGATTCAACTAAAAAAGTGATTGGCTGATACACATGTGAGACAGCAAATTCAGGTACAAACAGTCATGGAAACAATAGTGCAATAATTGTATCTACAAAAAGCAAGAAACTTTGTCAGTCTCTATACTTTCAGAACAATAGGGTCTCATCAGGACTGAAGATAACAGGGGTTGGCTTCACGGGAATTGCATCTAGTCTCTAGCGATAGGAGGGATGAGGACATCAAATTGAATTGAAAGGGCATTTATAGAGCGTATGGCTACCCTAGAGCGTCCCAGCGCTGTAGCAAGTCTTTGAGCAGGTAAAAGATTTAAGGGAACAGATCAGTCTTTAAACGTTTACGGAACAGAAGATAATTTGATTCAGACCGAATCATCAATGGCAAACTGTTCCAAAGTTTCGCGGCATTATATCCATAGCAGCTTCCTCCGCTACGCATCCTCTTTATAGTAGGAACTAGGACAAGGTGCTTTTTTTCTGATCTCAATGACCTGGATGGACAGTATGGCTAGATGAGAGATCTAACATCAGGAGGGTCCTTGTTAGAAAGGGCCTTATGGGCAATACATAATGCTTTAAAATGGATCCTTTGCACCACCGGCAACCAATGCAGAGTTGCGAGGGAAGGTCTAGCAGACATGCGTCTAGCAGAGTTGGTGAGTAGTCGTGCTGCGCAGTTCTGGATGACCTGGAGCCTATTGGTGGCTATCAAAGGGGCACCCAGATAAAGGACATTAGCATAGTCCAAGCGTGAAAGGATGAGTGCCTGGACCACTGTTCTTCTAACAGTAAGTGGGAGTAAATGGAGGATCTTCCTGAGCATTCTAAGCAGTCCGTAACATCCAGCAGCCACCTGGCTTGCTTGTTTTTTAAAATTCAGATTATGGTCTATCCAGACTCCCAAACTCTTAATTTCTGCTTTTGGGGTTGGAGGGGGGCCAAGACAATTAGGCCAGGAGGGGGCTATGGTGAGCAGGGGACAATTTCCCAGGAACAAAAGTTCCGTTTTGTCACAGTTAAGCTTCAAATAGGAATCATCCATCCACCTCGACACTTCTTGCAGACACAATGCCAAGTTAGGAGCAGACTTATCTTCTTGGCTAAATGAGACCACTAACTGGGTGTCGTCTGCATATGTAACAATCTGGATGTCATGAGGAGTTGCAAGTTCCGCCAAAGGACTCATATACACATTGAACAGGGTGGGGCTCAGGGACGAGCCCTGAGGCACCCCACACCCAAGAGGCAGTGTTTCTGAGGAAAAAGTTTCATCAAAAACCACAAATGATCGGTCCTCGAGAAAGGACTGCAACCACTTTAATGCCATACCAGAAATTCCAACGCCCTTAAGCATCTGGATCAGGAGCTGGTGATTCACGGTATCAAAGGCTGCGCTGAGATCAAGTAAAATCAATGCCGCGCAGCCCCGTTATCACGGATTTTTCTTAAACTTTCCACCACAACTAACAGAGTGGTTTCCGTGCTTTGTTGAGCTCTGAAACCAGTCTGAGTAGGGTGGAGGCAGTTAAAGTTTTCTAAAAAAGTTGAAATCGTAGTGTTAGCTTGTTTCTCTGCCAATGAAGGTAGCATCCCTCTGTCCACTGGAATGTGGATCAAACATGGCTGGTTCAACGGTCTCAATGAACTACGTGGATGTCCAATTTAAAATTGACCAGAATCCTATAATCCACTGATGAGGATAAGAGGTGGAATTGGATAAGGCAGAGAAGAGTTCCGTGACAATAGAATCCCTTTTAGAGCTTAATGGCACGTCTGATGCTGCTTGATTATTATATGCAAGCTTTAAAAAAATTGAGACAGTCACCAGACTAAACTACTAGTACACATGAAGAGAGATATTAGAGAAAATATGATAAGAAATGCTATACTTTATTAATCATAACAATGGTGAGCTAGTAAAAGTTACAAAATTAAGTTGACAAACTACGATGTGGACAAGAGTAAGCTTTGATGCAATACAATGCCTGAACGATGATGCTGGCAATGATGTTCCTCTGAAAATATCGAACACCATTTTTATGCGTGGGGGAGTAAGTAATAAATATGGCCAGCAAGCGCTATACTTAAAGCTGATGATCCTCATTCTGCACTGAGTCGGTGTTGCTTTCACCACATCTTCCCCACCAAGTGTGTGATCAAGTAATGGTGTAAATTATTAAGGCACACCACAATAAACCACACAGCCTGGGGGAAGAGGGTTAGGGGTCTGATGAATGGATGGGAAGGGGGATTTGGGGAAAGGTTTGACAAAGACAACACCACGCAAAGACAATATCCATCTTGGCAATGAGCAGCCAACCATAATAAATCAGTTTTGTGAGGAAAATGAAACAAAGGAATGATGAGTACAGGTAAACCAAACCAAATTATCCATCTGCTCCCAGAGAGACCCAAGTTACATGATATGTCTAAATGCTCTGTTTTACAGAGTTTTGAAAGATAGCAAGTATATTCCAAATTATATTACCTGTAGGAGTCAAGTGAACAACATACACAGTTGTAATGATTACTAAAAGCAAACATTACTCTGTATTGCAAAATTGGTAGGTGCATCTGCATTCCTCTTGGACTCTTCGTCAATCTTGGGTGCCTGGCGGATGCGGTCTGATAAGGTAAGCGTGACTGTTATGTTGGTTTTCCAGTTTGGCGCAGGGTAAGAGGGCCTGTGGATTGAAAAACAAAAATGATATTGTAGAATCAAGGAGAAAGAAAGAAATTAAACTTCATAAGCAGTGCACTAAGATTACTCTTAGGCAGCACAAGAGAGAAGAGAAAATGTTTGTTTTTTGCACTCATTCATTTATAAATGGTGTATGAACGATTAGGTGAGGGCAATATACAACAAACAGAAATCACAAAAATGTGGCCTCATGTAACTTTTGTTATCATGATCCCCAATTCATCATCATGAATCATAACAATAATATATAGCCTAACAGCACATGCAGAAAGTGATGATCATGACTAAATGTCCGTCTCCAGTTACCTTCAACAACAGGCCCCCACAAACCACTACTTAGCTTCAAATTTGAGCCAGACAGCACTAAGCACACACCCACCCAGCAACATTTAATTTTCCCAATCAACTAGAATCAACACACCACTGTCACCACTCACCACTTCTACACAGAGTTGGGTAGGCCTGTTTAGGCTACTTTAAAGTCATCACCAAATTGGTTGGTTTCAGTGAAGATGATAACTTCCTTCTTCTGGTGGAAGTTCTTAAAGTAGTCATGCCCACGCCCTGAGTCATTCCATTACCCCTGATCCTCCTGACTCCCAGTAAGGTGTCCGAAACCGTACCAAGTGTGTCCTGAGTCAAATGCAATAGATTGACCTGTAGTACAATTTTTTTTTGTTGCACAACAAGAGAAGCATTGAGTAGCTTTTTGTGTAGACTAGATTTGCGTTTGCATTATCTGTTCTAACGGGACTGGTTGGGTCTGACTCTTTGAGGAGTAAAAAGCAGAAAACAATGAAATACAGCAGTGTGGAGTGGACCTTGTGAAGAAATCTTGCTATCTCTCAAAGGGGAAGGAAATAAATCACCTTCATGCGAAAAATTATCAGTCGTTGTTAGGCCACCAACATTGTAAATCATCAGAAGCACATTTAAGCGTAACAGTTACAGAGAAACAAACACCCAGTGTCACTGGCTGTCACCACATGAATCATCTCAACACACTCACAAACAACAATCACTCATTGTGCAATACATGCCACTTCCCTGTTCTTCTAATTCAGGCGTGGTCAGTGTGAGTGTGGTACATTGCAGATCCATTGTTCATGAAGCAAACATTGTCCAGTCTATATCAAATAATGTGGGGCAGTCCGGTTAGGGTGATAATAAATTAGGAAAGGATAGATAGTCAATGGCCCAGGGTTGGAGGCAGGCACACATTTATTTGTATCTCTCCATCCAATGTCCTTGAGGGAAATGGGCAGGGGGGACTTCTTCACTGCACACTATTGCAACTCAAATCCGGCAATAAAATGTGTCTAAGAGTAAGATGGTAGGGATGAATCAGTCAACCAGACATAAACAAATAAAAGTAAATAATGATTCCCTAGCTATATCTTTTTTCTTTTTTTGATGTCATAGAAAGAAAGCAGATCAGCAATAGAGACTGAGAGAGAAAGTTCTATGGTTGCTGGCTCAGGCCCAGAAGTCAAGGAAGTAGAGCTTGTCCTAAAACTCTGGTGGTTCGCCCAGAAGTAGAACATCTAACACACTACTTCCATGACCTGAGTCTCCCTCATCTTCCTCCTGTCATACTTTAGGTATGAAGTAATCCAGTGGTATAAAGTGATGCTTCATTTTAATCATGGTAAATCTCTCCACGGTTTCGGGTGAGAGACTGGTCCTTCTCACTGTGACAACGGCACCAGCAGCACTGAAAATATGCTCAGCGGAGACACTGGCTACAGGGCAAGCCAGATAGTTCTTTGCCAGCCTGCTGAGTTATGGCCATTGGCACCTCTTCCCATACCAATACACCAATGGGTTTTGATCAAGGTAGACCTCTGTTAGGTCATCCAGATAGGCCTGGACCATCCACTAAATGGTCATTGGTGCTCCACATTGCTCGACCACTTTTGCCTTCTCGTCTGCACTGGACTTAGGCCCTGCCAGTAAAAAGCATTCAGCTATAGATTTTGAGGCTGATGCTCTTGTTGTTGTTGTTGATGGTGTTCTTGTTGGTTTTGGCAGCTGTGAGCCAACAACACTGCCCTTAGGCTCTGAACTTGAAGGCTGCCCAAAGAGCTTGTGCCCTGTTGGAGTGAGCCTCTAATTCCCTGCTGTGCTTTCTCTAGCTTACTGGCTTGCTCGGCTATCCATGTTTTATATTTTGCAACATCCCCATTTAAAAAGGAATGAAAGTGGACAGTAATGGTTTGTACCATTGATCAAGAATTGTGGCACAGGTGTAATGTTTGGATGACACAATGTCTCTTTGCACCCTTGTACTAACAGATAAGCAGAGATAATGCGTACATTGCAGACACCTCCCTTAGCTGTTCCTCTAGCATATGAACAACGGGATAGTTTGGCCCGTGACACTGTCCTCCTTGCCATGTGAACATCTCAAAAGGACAAAGCCTCGCTGTTATGCATTTGACTAGGCTTCACTGGTCCAACTCAAAGATCATGCCTTTCACAGTTGCATACCCTATTTGCATGACATATTCATTGATCGGTCCGTACTGTTCAAACAGGCGTTCAAGCACGCAATATGTCGAGTTCCAACATGTTGGCAACTCCAGTATGAGTGCTTTATTGACATTCTATTATCAAGCTGAATGACCCACACCTGTTTCCGGGCTTTAAATGAATGGCAGAAATGAGTACAGATTCTTCTACAGGTGGACAGTAAGTTGCTTACCTGGTCTTCTTTTTTGAGGAAGTCCAGTACTAGGATGTTGATGCAGTGCACCAAACACAGGACCCTGAAGTAGCCATCATCGGCCATGGCCTTAACTATATTACTACCATTGTCCGTGGCAACAAATCTAATTTTAAGCCCTCTTGGTCGCAGTCATTCAAAGACCTTGTTGTTAAATCTTCCACAAAGAGTGCAACAGTATGGGATTTCTCCATGGCGAACATGCCTACTTTTGCATGCTTCCGAGCAGCATTAAAAATCTCAGCAGTGTAAACACGCAGATATCTCTTCTCTAACAAAAGAGTTGCAGTGTGCAGTGATGCACATGTGATTAGTGGCTTGGCAACTGGTCCACATGTCTGTTGCAGGGGGAAAGTGTGAACAGTACTCTACTGCAAGGCTTGGACAAGCAATTCCGGCACATCGTGATATAGTGCTGGAACAGCAACTCTGGCGAAATAGGACCTGCTGGAAATCTTTAATTTCAGGCAGATGGCTGCCACAAATTCAAGACAAACCACCTCTTCCACAAATAAAAAAGGGAGAAGGTCCAGCGCTAACATTTTAGCCAGATTTGCGTTGTACAAACGTGCCATTGGGTGGTTGCATTCATACTGCCCCTCTGGTCTAAATATGCCAGGAATAGTAGCCTGCATATTTTTCTTTTCTGCTGCCATGGATGCAGGTGACATCTTGAGAGCAGACAGTAGCAGCCTCAATGTGCATTTCAGCGGGGAGGTCACTGTCCTCTCTTGCCTTGCTGTCTCAACCTGAGTCTTGTGGCATTGCGATGTTGCTGATGTGGGCAATACTACTGCACTGCTGGGGAGAGGGCTGCTTTGCTTAACAACAATGTCTTCCGCTTCTTCAACTTCCAACGTGATCGGATTCCCTGCTCAGCCTTTCACCCCCTTCACCAACTACTCTTGCAGACTTTTGAGCTCTAAGGTGCTACTCCCAACTGGTCATATGGTGCTTTCTCAAATATGTTGTTTGGCCCCTGGTACCATAGTTTGTACCAAGCATACCACAACTAACATTTGCTCCGCAAAGGGAGCATATGGCAATGTTCACCTCCTTCTTGCTAACCGTAAAGAAGTCCCAAACTTGGGAGCTCAACTTTCTGATGCTGGTGCTACTGCCAATGTCGGATAAACTGGCCGCATTTTGACGTTTGACTCTCTGCAGTACCTACTTCTACTGAGGTGGTTATAGATGTAGTTCACTGCTGGGAATTTGCAAATATGGCAGCTGGTGGTAGTGGTTGTGGAATATGTGGTGCCACATCCCTCTCAGCAAGTTGGGATCTGGTAACGTTGGTCTCCACTGGGGCTGAGCTAACATCCATGATGACTGGCTTGTTGTCATCCTCCTTTTCTACATCTGCCTCCATAACTCTAAGTCTTTCAGGAACCTTCATTTTCCCTAGCCTCAAATGCTGAGGTGGTATACAAGTGGTGTGCAGATCATCAGAAGGGGGCTTAGAGAAGATGGGACACTAAAACTCCTTTTTCTAGCTGGAGAGCTGGAAGACAATGGATCTTCTGAAAGAGCGGCTTCCTCTACTTTCTCAGCATGAAGCTCAATCACCTGAACTCCTCCTACTTCAGGAGGAACTACTATTAGTGATTGTGGCTGTTGTTGTCCAGTTCTCTGAGTTTCCTGCAACAACTGGGTACTACTTTGCGATAGAGATAAGTCAAGTACAATATTGCTGCTCGTGTGAGTTGCTGTAATTAGACTGGCTGCCTCTGTGACAGACATGGGCTTGGGCATAGATTGGGGTGGGTTCATTGATGCAGGGGTGCTGCTCCCAGCTTCCTCTCCAGAGGCCAGTGAGGTAGGCACAGTTTTTTTTTCCAAAAAAGATCTGGGATGAAATACCAGTAGTGGTATTAAGCCCCTTCTTCTTCTCACTGGCCACTTATTTATTAGCACCTTTCATTGGGGGCCATCTTGAAACTGTCAGTTAGCAGTGGCACTTAGCTTCAAACAAGTTGAAGACATATCTCTGTGATGTGTGGGTCACGCGTCACATCGTACACAGGCCTTCTGTCTAGAAGTACTGTGGGTGATGTTGTATTTTGTGCACCTAAAAGAAAAGAAGCAAGATGAACATCAGTGAAATGTGGCATTGTTGCAGTTCAATTAGTAGTACAAACAAACAATATCACTTAGTGTGGTCCCTGGTTACTCTTATTATAAATAATTAACAATACAGTGTAAACATTCATAAAATAGAAAACCACACCAACAGAAACTTTCATGGTGACCGACTCTACACTCAGGAAGGATAAGAAAGAGCAACAACAACAACAACATACAGATGTAACTGTTTGCTTTATGTGCATCAAGTGGGATGTGGCACTCAGGGAGGTGCAAATGACAAATGACAATGGAATAATCCTTACACAATGAATGATTTTGTACTCCTATAGCAGACATGGGGTTGATTCATTGATACCAGATGTAATAAAAATGTTTTTTTTTAAACTAAAGAAATGTAAAAAAAATTGTTTTTAAAAATTAAAAAAAAATATGAACAATTGGTATATAAGTGAAATTATCCTCAAAAATATATAGTAATTTGTTAAACTGCTATATCATTGATCAACCATCCATGCAAGCATACTGCAAAGCAAAGGGCCACACTGGCTGGGCGCACTTTCCTGCAATTGCCACATGGTCAGCAACAACAACAACACTCTGCCGGCCACACGCTGGACCCCATCTTCTCCGCAAGCCCCCACGTCTCCTTCGACCACACCACCGAGTTCCACTGGACCAACCACCGTTGCATCCACTTCACCTTCCGGAAACCCACCATGCACCACCGCACCCATCAGATGCCGAGCCGCTGCTGGAGCAAAGTCACCGAAGACCAGCTATCCACCTCCCTCGCCCGGAGCCCACCCGCTGACCCGACCAACCACGACGCCGCCGCTCGCAACCTCAGTCAATGGATCGATGACTGCGCCAACACCCTCGCCCCGCTCAAGAAGCCCTCCAACAGCCACACCAGCAAAAAGCCAGCTGGTTCACCGAAGAGCTCTAGGCCTACAAGCAAACCTGCCAAAAGCTGGAAAAGAACTGGATCCGTGAACGCCACCCGCAGACACCACCACCTCATCAGATCTGCAAAAAGCACCTCCTTCAAAGACCGCCTAGACAACAATGCACACAACAGCAAAGAGCTCTTCAACATCGTGAAGGAACTCTCCAACCCCAGCTCCAACTCCAAAAACATCCGACCTTCGCAAGACCTATGCGACTCGCTGGCCACCTTCTTCAAACCGCAAGATCGCAAACATCCACGACAGCTTTAATGCCATGATCGCCCCAGCAACCACTGAGACCCCCGCCCCCACGACCACTATCCGCACCAACCGCCTGCTCTCCTGGACCAACAACAAATACAACAACACCATCAAGATCATGAACACTGTCTACTCCGGATCCCCGTCAGTCCCCTGCCAACAGTACACCACATCTTCAACAAAGCCAGCACCGCCATTGCACCCCATCTCCGGAAAGCCATCTACATCTCCTTCGAGACAGCAACCTTCCCGGAGAGCTGGAAGCACGCAGGAATCAACGCCTTACTCAAGAAACCCAAGGCGGACCCCAAGGACCTCAAGAACTTCTGACCCATCTCCCTGCTTCCGTTTCCGGTGAAGGTCATCGAGAAGGCCGTCAACAAACAACTGCCCAGCTTCCTCGAGGAGAACAGCATCCTAGACCCCTCCCAATCCGGGTTCCGCAGCCACCACAGCACCAAAACTGCCCTCATTGCTGCCACCGATGACATCAGGACCCTGCTGGACAACGGAGAAACTGCGTCCCTCATCCTCCTGGACCTGTCAGCCGCCTTTGACACGGTCTGCCACCGCACACTATGAACACGCCTTTACGACGCCAGGATCCAAGAGAAATCCCTGGACTGGACCACCTCCTTCCTCTCCGGAAGAACATAGATCGTCCGCCTACCCCCCTTCCGCTCCGAAGCCACCAAGATCATCTGTGGCATACCCTAGGGCTCATCCCTCAGCCCAACGCTGTTCAACATCTACATGGCACCGCTTGCCCACGTCGCCCGACTGCATGACCTCAACATCATCTCCTACGCCCATGACACCCAGCTGATCATCTCCCTCACCAAGGACCCCCACATCGCCAAAACCAGCCTCCATGAAGGAATGAAGGCCGTCGCCGACTGGATGAGGAACAGCCGTCTGAAGCTGAACTCAGACAAGATGGAGGTCCTCATCCTTGGATCCACCCCCCTTCCCAGCCTGGGACGACTCCTGGTGGCCGACTGCACTAGGAACAGCCCCAACACCCACCGACTACGCACGTAACCTAGCGGTCATCCTCGACTCCACCCTCTCCATGACAAAGCAGGTCAACACCGTCTCTTCCTCCTGCTTCAACACCCTCCACATGCTCCGCAGGATCTACAAGTGGATCAACACCGAAACAAGAAGGATGGCCACTCAGGCCCTCGTCAGCAGCAAACTGGACTACGGAAATGCCCTATAAGCAGGAGCCTCGGCCAAACTCCTGAAACGGCTCCAATGCATCCAGAACACCTCCGCACGCCTGATCCTCGACATCCCTCACCGCAGCCACATCACACCCTACTTGAGAGACCTGCACTGGCTCCCCATCAGCAAAAGGATAACCTTCAAGCTCCTCACCCAAGCACACAAAGCACTCCACAACATCAGACCAGCAGACGTAATGGCCGACTCAGCTTTTACACTCCCACCCACCAGCTCCGCACCACAGACCGCACCCTCACCACTGTCCACCGCATCTGAAGAGTGACCACCGGTGGCAGATCATTTTCCCATCTTGTCGCCAAGACATGGAACACCCTCCCCATCTGCCTACGGCAGACCCAAGACCTTCTGACCTTCAGAAGACTTCTCAAGACCTGGGTCTTCGAACAGTAGCAGCATTCCCCCCCCCCCCCCCCCTCAGTGCCTTGAGACCCTCATGGGTATGTAGTGCGCTTTACAAATACTATGATTGATTGATTGATTGATTGAGCAAGAAGGGATTGATTAGGGGCCTTAGTTTGTCGTCATTTTGTTGGTAAAACGGTTTTCAAAGACAAATTGACTGTTTATACCATATTCTACACTTAGGGCCTGATTACGATGCCGGTCGAACCGACCGTCTGACCGCTGTCTTGGCAGGCCCTTTCCGACCGCAGGAAGTTTCTGTCGCTGTATTATAATGCAACCATTGCTACCGCAGGGGTCACATCTATGGCAGAGCGCGTATCCTGGATTTTGTGTCTGCAAATGCATTCAGAATCAAAGAAAACTTGTGAATTGTACACACATGCATGACATACGTGGGGATATGCCATATGCACCATTGCTGGAGTGTTGTGGAATTTGCACAGTCCAGTCAATGGGAATACGTACTGCATAAGGACTTACCTGAAATTTGGCACCCACAGGATCATAGTAATCACGGTGCAGCTACTCAGGTGTAGGCGGGACTTTGAGGAAGGGATCCACGGCCGAGACTGCTGGAGAGAAGTGAATTTGGGTGAGTATTCATCCCATGCCCATCATTTCCAATGATTCGAGGCAGTCGGTCAGACCGCCACAGTCAGGTCGTCAGAAACCCACATCATAATTCGGACGGTGGTTGGAGATCCCTGTAGCCTATTGGACGCAGTTTTTCTCCGTCCACCATCTCGGCGGTCAGAAAAAGGCTGATGGAGTAGGTGGTCTTTGAGAGGTCTGTTGGAGTGCAGGATGCATGCATCGCAATATAGCAGTGAGACCGACCTCTTCCAATGAGACCGCAGCAGTCCGACCTCCTCCAACAGGACCACGGAAGTCAGTCCGATTATAATCGTAATCAGGCAGGCCTTTAGTGAAGACTGTTAGAGGTGTCTCCATCTGCTTAGATCGAAATGGTAGTTACAGCGTTGAATGGCTAAGTGGGGCTAAACTTTTTAAGTGGTTTGGATCATGGATTTTTCAAAGTCTAGGATTATCTTTTTGCATTTAAGAGTTCTTAGTAAGTGCTACTTTGTTTAATTGGCAATAGGGCACATACATAAAATGGATATTTGTATTTTGACATTCACCTTGTAGGGTATATATCTGAGTGAAAGGTCATGGTGGAGGTTGGAATCTTATCCCTTCCATGGAGACGGTGCCTGCGCAAGCACCGCTGTAGGGATTAGGATGTCCCTTTCTGACAGCCTTTTCATGCCGTTCTGACCGCCATGAAAAGGCTGTCAGTAATGGCATTTAAGGGCCACAGCCGGACCCCTGTCTCTTGTGGGCCGCTGTTAAGTTTTGCTGTTGGCACATGTAGTGCCCCATCACACATCAATGCACTGTGTGCCAGGCACCAGATGGTGCATGGCCAGCGGTGCATGGATGTGCACAAACTGCCTTTTACACTGAGGCTTGTGCTGCGCCCCTTTTCCTGCACATGCCACAATGTAAGAGTGCAGAAAGGCAGTGGCATCAAGATTTCGGTGGTCAGACCCGCCGACTGCTTGTTGGGCAGTCTCCTGACCGTCACAACAGTGGTCGGCAGTACGACCATCGAATATCGTTATCGACCCCTTAGTTATCACATACAAGGAAGGGTTCTTCATTATGTGTTATTTTTAAATGTTCATATATTTCATTATCTTGGTATTTTCTATGGGCAGGAGGAGTATCACTGGTGGCTTTTTAAGTTTGTGCAAATTAAACATTTTCAAGTTGGTCTAAAGTGGGTTAAATTTGGCCAATGCTGTGTTCAGGGACTTTAGGGAGTATAATCTTTTAGGATTTTGGTTGTGGTGCTTTGGGACTAGTGCTTGCCTCACTTATATACTGCAATACCTCCCTTACTTCTATTTCTGTCACATTTGGGGATTGTCATGTTCCCTTAAATTAATTGCAACATCACTTTCCATCCCATAGCATGCATTAGAATAATATTTGGTCCATTTTCAATTCACATTTTCCATTGTTGTACTGTCTTGGTTGTAGGTGTAGCCCAAGTGACTTTGGGCCTGACTGCGAGTTGGGCGGTGTGGAAGCCGGCCACCACACCAGCACCCCACTACTACACTGCCAAACTCGTCTGCACACCGCTCTCCAGAATATGAGCTACTTTTTGGTCTGGCGGTCAGTGCTTTGGCAGTCCCAAGGGGGTGCTTTTCAAAGGCTCATATCTGAGCCTTAGAAATTCACCCTGATGGGAGCCCCAATACACTTTGCTGCACGTAATGGACTGTGCAGTCTATGATGTGCAGAAACAGGGGGTGCATACTGACAGGGGAACAACATGTGCCCCCGGCATTCGCCCCAGGCCCTCAGGCAACAGGGGTCACCATAGGGCCCCCTTAATTTCCCTCTCACTGCCACACTTTTCATGTCAGGCTCACCACCATGAAAACTTGGGTGGTGACGAAACTCATGATGTGCTTGGTGGTACCGCTGCAGCACCACCAGCATATTGTGGCCTCAGACCACTGCACAAACGCAAAAGGATCATGGATCCATGCCCTTGCAGTGGTCCTGTGGCAGTCCAATTGATCAAGTCATAATAGGCCGGGTGGACTACCCGTCTGGCGGTCCACGGACCACCACCAAGACCACGGCGGCCTATGGACCACTGTAGTCATAATAAGGCCCTTAGTAATTGCTTTCCTTCTGGGATGTTCTATATTTGCTCTTTCTGTAATTGTGTTGGAAATTAGTGTAATATTATAAATAAATATAATTTTTACAAGTGTAAAAGTTTGCTATTTACATATAAAAATGTGCAACAACTTTTTTATTTATACTTACATGTATGTTCTTAGTAGATGTTTCTCACTTTTTTCCAGCTTTGGATGTTGTAATGTAGAGCTGGAAATTTCTTTCCTGTTGCTAGAAAGAAAGAGAATCAATTTCATTTTAAATGTTTATTTGCTGGTAGTATGTTGGGGATACAGTCATTAGGTGTACATTTACGCACTTTTTGGGTGAGTTTATATTTTATAACAATTGATATACACTTCATTTTATATATTTTTGCTGGTTTGAGATTGGTGTTGTTTTTTGGCAGGTTAGCATGTTTTGATGTTGTAGTGTTTTCATATCATTCAAAAGAAGAGGGGGTGACTAGAAGCAAGATAAAGGTCCAGAACCCATACTCCCATCAAGGTACTGTAGCAACACAAAGAAGGGAGTATCTCCGGCATTGAAAAAACAATGCAAGAAATTAGAGAGACGCTGAAGGAAAAATTATCAAGTCTGATTACAAGCTGTCAATCAGAACTTATCACAATGCAATGAAGACAGCCGCAGCTAAATATTATGAAGGCAAAAAAAGCTCGGGCATAAAAATCCCCCAAAGAGCTATTTAAAGTACTCAAAACTCTTACCAACCCTCATGAAAATACCAACGCCCCCCTACATCTGTTAAGAGATGCAGCAACATAACAGCCTTTCTCTCTAAAAAGGTGACAGAAATATACGATCAGTTCCCAAAAAACAGGGAACATGCTACAGCTAAAATAAGTAAGATACCCTCAACTTCTTCATTAGTTTATTTCCCCAGATTGGAGGAAGAAAATGTCCGACATTTAATCACGACTACCAAATCAGGCTCTCCAATGGACCCATCACCCCCACGTCTCCTAGCGAATGCACTGGAGATCCTTTTACCATTGGTGACTGAACTACTCAATCTATCCCTAGATTCAGCCCTAGTCCCCAAATTGTGGAAGCACACAATCATTAAGCCTCTACAAAAGAAATCCAATCTCAACCCTACCATTTATAATAACCTCTGTCATATCTGCCTCTTATGCAATACCTTGGTACACTTTTGGAGAACCGCGTTAATCATTCACTGACCAATTTCTTGGAGACCAATGGCATCCACCACCCCACCCAGATGGGTTGTCGAGCCGCACACAGCACTGAGTCAGCACTACTGACGGTCACTGAGGAGCTAAAGTTGATACTCAATGAGGGTGGGTCAGCCGTCATCCTCCTGCTGGACCTCAGCACCACCTTCAACACCGTAGATCACGCCATCCTAAATTGGAGATTAGGGGAAGTTGGCATTCAGGGCAAAGTCTTGGATTGGCTTGCCTCCTTCTTGGAGAACAGAGCTTTCCAGGTGATGGAAAGGGACTGTGTCTCAGAACACCTCCCTATCACATGTGGTGTCCCGCAGGGTTTGTCCCTTAGCCCAACCCTATTTAATATCTATGTACGACAGCTGGCCAAGGTGGTGCAGGAATTTGGAATATCAGTGGTGTCATATGTTGACGGCACCCAGCTAGTTGCGTCTTTTACCAACGGCTCCAACCCTAGCAATTATCAGCTGCCCGCTTGTCTGGAGAAAGTGGTCAACTGGATGTCCTACAGCTGTCTAAAGCTGAATGGTGGAAAAACAGAGCTCATGCGGCTGGGAAACCTGGACATCCACTCACCCCTGACACACTGGCCCATCTGTATGGGAGATCCACCTATCCCCAAACCAGCCATAAAAAACCTCGGAATCTGGCTGGAGGATACCCACACACTGGATTGCCAATCCAAGAAGCTTTCAGGGACCTGCTTCGCCCTTCCTAAAATGCTAAAAAAATCATTGATGCGATTCCTGAGCACCTGAAGAAAACTGTGATTCAATCCATCCTTATCTCACGACTGGACTATGGCAACTCGCTGTACCTGAGATCACCAAAGTTCATTATAAAGAGACTCAGCAGCAAGACTCCTGTTAAAAATCCCCAACCGCTTCTCTGCAAAGGAACCACTTAAACAGTTGCACTGGCTGCCTATCGAAGCCAGAGTTAAGCTTAAAACCCTCTGCATAGCTCGCAGAGCCATTAATAACACTGGGCCAGAAAAATTGAGGAAACTGATATCTAGGTACACCCCGACTAGACACCTCAGATCCTCCCACCAACAGCTTCTTAAGACAACCAGAATAAAAAGAGCTACATGGGGCGGCAGATCCTTCGCCCATCTGGTACCCAAGTTGTGAAATGTCCTCCCACTTGAAATCCGAGCTGCATCTAATAAAACCTCTTTCAGAAAAGAGCAAAAAACCTGGCTATTTCCCCGCTAATTATGCGGTGGCTCGGCACTTCACTGATAGAATTCTCCTTTAGCGCTGGGAAGTCCTTGGGCAGCCATGCGCTATACAAATCCCTTAAATAAAATAAATAAGTAAATATCTGCTCCTGTGGAAAAGAAATAAAGTGTAAAGTGTAGTGTAGGTGGAAATTCTTCATTTAAGGAAATGTTCTTCCTATATGAAAGATAGAGCCCTCACATAACCAGATGGGTGTCATGCTTCATCAAAGGGCTTAGTTCCTCGTGGGGCCAGTGCTGAAATGCACCACAGGCCTGCTAGCTTGGTGGAGATCTTCATGGAGCCCCCATGGGCTTGGTGGAGATCTCTTTAAGCTGTATGGGTGTGTGGGGATCTGTGAATCTAACAGGGAGGTGTGAGAAAGATGCCCCTAGTGTTTGATGGACTGTGACAGTTTCCACACGTGAATTTTTTTAAAAAAGGTTTACATGTTTCACGCCTATTGGTCCAGGAGGGATCCAGGGCATTTCTTCAGGACCAAAAGTACAGTGTGTAGGAGTAACCTCTACCTTGCACCAGGGCTGGTTTGCGTGTGGTGATATAAAATGGGAAGAGCCAATAAAAATAATTTGTTATGTATATCTCATGGGACATACAATGGAAACTGCACCTGGTGACGAGGTCCCTTATTGAGTATACGAAATCCAACCTGCACGAAAACAAAAAAATTATGGAAAGGTTTTACACATACAGTAAACATATATCTAGGCATTCTGTGCCATCGCATCAACCTCCTTGCAATGGATATAGGTAAAGTTAGGCAGTCACTTGGTAAGTAACCATGATGTTGTGGGAGCACAATAGTTACTCCATGGTGAGTTAAATGAAAGATAGATGAAACATCATAGGCAAATGACATAATAGTGATTAGTCTTGATATTTGTGAGGTGGAACATTGAGAATGAACACATAGCTTGTGGTAGGGCCAAAGCGTTCATCAGGATATGTGAACGTTTATCTTTAAAACAAGACAAACTAACAAACAAAGTGGACTTCATTGGTTATTATATGGCCACCAAACTTAACCACATGGTGTCTCCCAGAATTTGGTAAGGAAAAGAAAGAAAAAAGGCTTACCCTATGGTTGTTTATTTCCAAATCCCATGGATCGTGGCAGAGTACCACATGACAACTGCGGTCAGACACTAGAAAATGATCATAGTTAAAAATATTGTGGCATCTCCGTAGACTCGGAGATGTGTAGCCTATTGTAATAGCACAATATGACTCATTTGATCAAACATGGAGTTGTTTGTGAGACCTACCCCTCTCTACCTGTCCGGAGCTGGTGTGCTCTGAGGGGGGGATAAATAAACCTGACTTCCTCTCTGAGCATCACTGTTGGCTGCTTCACTTCCCTGATTGTGAACGGGTCAGGTGACAAACAGTGTTGATGCGGCAGGCATCTTAATCTAGTCTATGGAAGTATGTCACAGAAGGGGATAATAGTGAAAGATGGAAAAGAAGGTGAATGTAGTTCACGATGTGTGAACTTTTATTATATAATCGGCTTGTGTATTATTAACAAGATAACCCCTTTGTGGCCATGTGACTGTGGGTCTCATGATCAGGAAATATGGTGGCCATCTTTAAATAGTCAATCTCTCCTTTTTCAGTAAACCAGTATGGGTGTGAAGGGTAAATATCAGCCCCATAAATGTAATCAGGGGCATGAAAATTGACAAGTGTCTGTGAAAGAGAATCAAAATCCAGGGATGGTTAAATGTGAAAAATGTTCAGAAATATCACACATGGGGAGGATGTCTGTGCTGGATGGCAAGAACAAGTGCGTACATCTCTTAAATGGTATGTGGCGGTATAGGGGTACTCCATGATGCCAATGTGTGCCCCACTGGCTAGCATGCACATTGGGTACTAGGGGGTTCCAGGTGTTATATGATAGCAGTTTGTTGGGGGAGGTCAGTGACTTTCTTGGTCAGAACTAGTGGTGTTGTAAGATAGGCGAATTGGTCTGGTGGCAGAATTTCATCTCTAAAACATTTTGCAAATAAGGGTCACAATGGGTCATGCAACATCACTCATTTGCTATCTTGCCGTGCCTATTACAGGATTTTCTTGTCACATGTGTACATCCACCTGAAAATGAGTATGCTTTAGTGTCAGGGCTGGTTGATCCAGTCCTGTGGTTTTCAATTTTCTAGTTCCCCTTTCATTTTTTAGCTTCTTCTCTTTTTATTTTAATATTTTTTAAGACAATAGTACAACTCTCCAGGCAGTGGTAACAGTTCACTTGCTTACCACTCATTTCATCGGTATTATGCCGCATCCCACGTTTCCACTTCCTCTAAATCAGGAGACAAATATGCAATGCTGTTGTCCATAGTGTATCATTGTTTTACTATTCCAAGATGGCCAATAATTTCGTTCTAAATGTGGCAACAACAATAGATTGTTTATAGTACCTCTTCAAGACCGACACCCTCTGCTATATTTTGTTCCTTATTGGAAGCATATGCCCACCATGTTTAGATGACAGTATGTTTTCTTTTATCTGCTTGTATTCTTTTTATATATTGGGCATATATTGTTGAATTTCTGGGTGTTCAATTACAATTGTGTCAGAGAATGAATGAAAGAACTAGTCTGTGGATGAATGAACGGATAAAGGAGGGCAAAGAAGAGAGACAGGGTGCATGTATGATGACTAATTGAGTACCTAAAGCATTCAGTGACATAAAAGGCACCTTCATTCACAAGCCAGACCTATTCGAATTGTCAACAGTTGTTGCACAGATTTTCTCTGGTTTGCACACAATCATTAAGCCTCTACAAAAGAAATCCAATCTCAACCCTACCATTTATAATAACCTCTGTCATATCTGCCTCTTATGCAATACCTTGGTACACTTTTGGAGAACCGCGTTAATCATTCACTGACCAATTTCTTGGAGACCAATGGCATCCACCATCCCACCCAGATGGGTTGTCGAGCCGCACACAGCACTGAGTCAGCACTACTGACGGTCACTGAGGAGCTAAAGTTGATACTCAATGAGGGTGGGTCAGCCGTCATCCTCCTGCTGGACCTCAGCACCACCTTCAACACCGTAGATCACGCCATCCTAAATTGGAGATTAGGGGAAGTTGGCATTCAGGGCAAAGTCTTGGATTGGCTTGCCTCCTTCTTGGAGAACAGAGCTTTCCAGGTGATGGAAAGGGACTGTGTCTCAGAACACCTCCCTATCACATGTGGTGTCCCGCAGGGTTTGTCCCTTAGCCCAACCCTATTTAATATCTATGTACGACAGCTGGCCAAGGTGGTGCAGGAATTTGGAATATCAGTGGTGTCATATGTTGACGGCACCCAGCTAGTTGCGTCTTTTACCAACGGCTCCAACCCTAGCAATTATCAGCTGCCCGCTTGTCTGGAGAAAGTGGTCAACTGGATGTCCTACAGCTGTCTAAAGCTGAATGGTGGAAAAACAGAGCTCATGCGGCTGGGAAACCTGGACATCCACTCACCCCTGACACACTGGCCCATCTGTATGGGAGATCCACCTATCCCCAAACCAGCCATAAAAAACCTCGGAATCTGGCTGGAGGATACCCACACACTGGATTGCCAATCCAAGAAGCTTTCAGGGACCTGCTTCGCCCTTCCTAAAATGCTAAAAAAATCATTGATGCGATTCCTGAGCACCTGAAGAAAACTGTGATTCAATCCATCCTTATCTCACGACTGGACTATGGCAACTCGCTGTACCTAAGATCACCAAAGTTCATTATAAAGAGACTCAGCAGCAAGACTCCTGTTAAAAATCCCCAACCGCTTCTCTGCAAAGGAACCACTTAAACAGTTGCACTGGCTGCCTATCGAAGCCAGAGTTAAGCTTAAAACCCTCTGCATAGCTCGCAGAGCCATTAATAATGTAGTGTAGGTGGAAATTCTTCATTTAAGGAAATGGTCTTCCTATATGAAAGATAGAGCCCTCACATAACCAGATGGGTGTCATGCTTCATCAAAGGGCTTAGTTCCTCGTGGGGCCAGTGCTGAAATGCACCACAGGCCTGCTAGCTTGGTGGAGATCTTCATGGAGCCCCCATGGGCTTGGTGGAGATCTCTTTAGCTGTATGGGTGTGTGGGGATCTGTGAATCTAACAGGGAGGTGTGAGAAAGATGCCCCTAGTGTTTGATGGACTGTGACAGTTTCCACACGTGAATTTTTTTAAAAAAGGTTTACATGTTTCACGCCTATTGGTCCAGGAGGGATCCAGGGCATTTCTTCAGGACCAAAAGTACAGTGTGTAGGAGTAACCTCTACCTTGCACCAGGGCTGGTTTGCGTGTGGTGATATAAAATGGGAAGAGCCAATAAAAATAATTTGTTATGTATATCTCATGGGACATACAATGGAAACTGCACCTGGTGACGAGGTCCCTTATTGAGTATACGAAATCCAACCTGCACGAAAACAAAAAAATTATGGAAAGGTTTTACACATACAGTAAACATATATCTAGGCATTCTGTGCCATCGCATCAACCTCCTTGCAATGGATATAGGTAAAGTTAGGCAGTCACTTGGTAAGTAACCATGATGTTGTGGGAGCACAATAGTTACTCCATGGTGAGTTAAATGAAAGATAGATGAAACATCATAGGCAAATGACATAATAGTGATTAGTCTCGATATTTGTGAGGTGGAACATTGAGAATGAACACATAGCTTGTGGTAGGGCCAAAGCGTTCATCAGGATATGTGAACGTTTATCTTTAAAACAAGACAAACTAACAAACAAAGTGGACTTCATTGGTTATTATATGGCCACCAAACTTAACCACATGGTGTCTCCCAGAATTTGGTAAGGAAAAGAAAGAAAAAAGGCTTACCCTATGGTTGTTTATTTCCAAATCCCATGGATCGTGGCAGAGTACCACATGACAACTGCGGTCAGACACTAGAAAATGATCATAGTTAAAAATATTGTGGCATCTCCGTAGACTCGGAGATGTGTAGCCTATTGTAATAGCACAATATGACTCATTTGATCAAACATGGAGTTGTTTGTGAGACCTACCCCTCTCTACCTGTCCGGAGCTGGTGTGCTCTGAGGGGGGGATAAATAAACCTGACTTCCTCTCTGAGCATCACTGTTGGCTGCTTCACTTCCCTGATTGTGAACGGGTCAGGTGACAAACAGTGTTGATGCGGCAGGCATCTTAATCTAGTCTATGGAAGTATGTCACAGAAGGGGATAATAGTGAAAGATGGAAAAGAATGTGAATGTAGTTCACGATGTGTGAACTTTTATTATATAATCGGCTTGTGTATTATTAACAAGATAACCCCTTTGTGGCCATGTGACTGTGGGTCTCATGATCAGGAAATATGGTGGCCATCTTTAAATAGTCAATCTCTCCTTTTTCAGTAAACCAGTATGGGTGTGAAGGGTAAATATCAGCCCCATAAATGTAATCAGGGGCATGAAAATTGACAAGTGTCTGTGAAAGAGAATCAAAATCCAGGGATGGTTAAATGTGAAAAATGTTCAGAAATATCACACATGGGGAGGATGTCTGTGCTGGATGGCAAGAACAAGTGCTTACATCTCTTAAATGGTATGTGGCGGTATAGGGGTACTCCATGATGCCAATGTGTGCCCCACTGGCTAGCATGCATCCAGGTGTTATATGATAGCAGTTTGTTGGGGGAGGTCAGTGACTTTCTTGGTCAGAACTAGTGGTGTTGTAAGATAGGCGAATTGGTCTGGTGGCAGAATTTCATCTCTAAAACATTTTGCAAATAAGGGTCACAATGGGTCATGCAACATCACTCATTTGCTATCTTGCCGTGCCTATTACAGGATTTTCTTGTCACATGTGTACATCCACCTGAAAATGAGTATGCTTTAGTGTCAGGGCTGGTTGATCCAGTCCTGTGGTTTTCAATTTTCTAGTTCCCCTTTAATTTTTTAGCTTCTTCTCTTTTTATTTTAATATTTTTTAAGACAATAGTACAACTCTCCAGGCAGTGGTAACAGTTCACTTGCTTACCACTCATTTCATCGGTATTATGCCGCATCCCACGTTTCCACTTCCTCTAAATCAGGAGACAAATATGCAATGCTGTTGTCCATAGTGTATCATTGTTTTACTATTCCAAGATGGCCAATAATTTCGTTCTAAATGTGGCAACAACAATAGATTGTTTATAGTACCTCTTCAAGACCGACACCCTCTGCTATATTTTGTTCCTTATTGGAAGCATATGCCCACCATGTTTAGATGACAGTATGTTTTCTTTTATCTGCTTGTATTCTTTTTATATATTGGGCATATATTGTTGAATTTCTGGGTGTTCAATTACAATTGTGTCAGAGAATGAATGAAAGAACTAGTCTGTGGATGAATGAACGGATAAAGGAGGGCAAAGAAGAGAGACAGGGTGCATGTATGATGAATAATTGAGTACCTAAAGCATTCAGTGACATAAAAGGCACCTTCATTCACAAGCCAGACCTATTCGAATTGTCAACAGTTGTTGCACAGATTTTCTCTGGTTTGCACACAATCATTAAGCCTCTACAAAAGAAATCCAATCTCAACCCTACCATTTATAATAACCTCTGTCATATCTGCCTCTTATGCAATACCTTGGTACACTTTTGGAGAACCGCTTTAATCATTCACTGACCAATTTCTTGGAGACCAATGGCATCCACCATCCCACCCAGATGGGTTGTCGAGCCGCACACAGCACTGAGTCAGCACTACTGACGGTCACTGAGGAGCTAAAGTTGATACTCAATGAGGGTGGGTCAGCCGTCATCCTCCTGCTGGACCTCAGCACCACCTTCAACACCGTAGATCACGCCATCCTAAATTGGAGATTAGGGGAAGTTGGCATTCAGGGCAAAGTCTTGGATTGGCTTGCCTCCTTCTTGGAGAACAGAGCTTTCCAGGTGATGGAAAGGGACTGTGTCTCAGAACACCTCCCTATCACATGTGGTGTCCCGCAGGGTTTGTCCCTTAGCCCAACCCTATTTAATATCTATGTACGACAGCTGGCCAAGGTGGTGCAGGAATTTGGAATATCAGTGGTGTCATATGTTGACGGCACCCAGCTAGTTGCGTCTTTTACCAACGGCTCCAACCCTAGCAATTATCAGCTGCCCGCTTGTCTGGAGAAAGTGGTCAACTGGATGTCCTACAGCTGTCTAAAGCTGAATGGTGGAAAAACAGAGCTCATGCGGCTGGGAAACCTGGACATCCACTCACCCCTGACACACTGGCCCATCTGTATGGGAGATCCACCTATCCCCAAACCAGCCATAAAAAACCTCGGAATCTGGCTGGAGGATACCCACACACTGGATTGCCAATCCAAGAAGCTTTCAGGGACCTGCTTCGCCCTTCCTAAAATGCTAAAAAAATCATTGATGCGATTCCTGAGCACCTGAAGAAAACTGTGATTCAATCCATCCTTATCTCACGACTGGACTATGGCAACTCGCTGTACCTGAGATCACCAAAGTTCATTATAAAGAGACTCAGCAGCAAGACTCCTGTTAAAAATCCCCAACCGCTTCTCTGCAAAGGAACCACTTAAACAGTTGCACTGGCTGCCTATCGAAGCCAGAGTTAAGCTTAAAACCCTCTGCATAGCTCGCAGAGCCATTAATAACACTGGGCCAGAAAAATTGAGGAAACTGATATCTAGGTACACCCCGACTAGACACCTCAGATCCTCCCACCAACAGCTTCTTAAGACAACCAGAATAAAAAGAGCTACATGGGGCGGCAGATCCTTCGCCCATCTGGTACCCAAGTTGTGAAATGTCCTCCCACTTGAAATCCGAGCTGTATCTAATAAAACCTCTTTCAGAAAAGAGCAAAAAACCTGGCTATTTCCCCGCTAATTATGCGGTGGCTCGGCACTTCACTGATAGAATTCTCCTTTAGCGCTGGGAAGTCCTTGGGCAGCCATGCGCTATACAAATCCCTTAAATAAAATAAATAAGTAAATATCTGCTCCTGTGGAAAAGAAATAAAGTGTAAAGTGTAGTGTAGGTGGAAATTCTTCATTTAAGGAAATGGTCTTCCTATATGAAAGATAGAGCCCTCACATAACCAGATGGGTGTCATGCTTCATCAAAGGGCTTAGTTCCTCGTGGGGCCAGTGCTGAAATGCACCACAGGCCTGCTAGCTTGGTGGAGATCTTCATGGAGCCCCCATGGGCTTGGTGGAGATCTCTTTAAGCTGTATGGGTGTGTGGGGATCTGTGAATCTAACAGGGAGGTGTGAGAAAGATGCCCCTAGTGTTTGATGGACTGTGACAGTTTCCACACGTGAATTTTTTTAAAAAAGGTTTACATGTTTCACGCCTATTGGTCCAGGAGGGATCCAGGGCATTTCTTCAGGACCAAAAGTACAGTGTGTAGGAGTAACCTCTACCTTGCACCAGGGCTGGTTTGCGTGTGGTGATATAAAATGGGAAGAGCCAATAAAAATAATTTGTTATGTATATCTCATGGGACATACAATGGAAACTGCACCTGGTGACGAGGTCCCTTATTGAGTATACGAAATCCAACCTGCACGAAAACAAAAAAATTATGGAAAGGTTTTACACATACAGTAAACATATATCTAGGCATTCTGTGCCATCGCATCAACCTCCTTGCAATGGATATAGGTAAAGTTAGGCAGTCACTTGGTAAGTAACCATGATGTTGTGGGAGCACAATAGTTACTCCATGGTGAGTTAAATGAAAGATAGATGAAACATCATAGGCAAATGACATAATAGTGATTAGTCTCGATATTTGTGAGGTGGAACATTGAGAATGAACACATAGCTTGTGGTAGGGCCAAAGCGTTCATCAGGATATGTGAACGTTTATCTTTAAAACAAGACAAACTAACAAACAAAGTGGACTTCATTGGTTATTATATGGCCACCAAACTTAACCACATGGTGTCTCCCAGAATTTGGTAAGGAAAAGAAAGAAAAAAGGCTTACCCTATGGTTGTTTATTTCCAAATCCCATGGATCGTGGCAGAGTACCACATGACAACTGCGGTCAGACACTAGAAAATGATCATAGTTAAAAATATTGTGGCATCTCCGTAGACTCGGAGATGTGTAGCCTATTGTAATAGCACAATATGACTCATTTGATCAAACATGGAGTTGTTTGTGAGACCTACCCCTCTCTACCTGTCCGGAGCTGGTGTGCTCTGAGGGGGGGATAAATAAACCTGACTTCCTCTCTGAGCATCACTGTTGGCTGCTTCACTTCCCTGATTGTGAACGGGTCAGGTGACAAACAGTGTTGATGCGGCAGGCATCTTAATCTAGTCTATGGAAGTATGTCACAGAAGGGGATAATAGTGAAAGATGGAAAAGAAGGTGAATGTAGTTCACGATGTGTGAACTTTTATTATATAATCGGCTTGTGTATTATTAACAAGATAACCCCTTTGTGGCCATGTGACTGTGGGTCTCATGATCAGGAAATATGGTGGCCATCTTTAAATAGTCAATCTCTCCTTTTTCAGTAAACCAGTATGGGTGTGAAGGGTAAATATCAGCCCCATAAATGTAATCAGGGGCATGAAAATTGACAAGTGTCTGTGAAAGAGAATCAAAATCCAGGGATGGTTAAATGTGAAAAATGTTCAGAAATATCACACATGGGGAGGATGTCTGTGCTGGATGGCAAGAACAAGTGCGTACATCTCTTAAATGGTATGTGGCGGTATAGGGGTACTCCATGATGCCAATGTGTGCCCCACTGGCTAGCATGCACATTGGGTACTAGGGGGTTCCAGGTGTTATATGATAGCAGTTTGTTGGGGGAGGTCAGTGACTTTCTTGGTCAGAACTAGTGGTGTTGTAAGATAGGCGAATTGGTCTGGTGGCAGAATTTCATCTCTAAAACATTTTGCAAATAAGGGTCACAATGGGTCATGCAACATCACTCATTTGCTATCTTGCCGTGCCTATTACAGGATTTTCTTGTCACATGTGTACATCCACCTGAAAATGAGTATGCTTTAGTGTCAGGGCTGGTTGATCCAGTCCTGTGGTTTTCAATTTTCTAGTTCCCCTTTCATTTTTTAGCTTCTTCTCTTTTTATTTTAATATTTTTTAAGACAATAGTACAACTCTCCAGGCAGTGGTAACAGTTCACTTGCTTACCACTCATTTCATCGGTATTATGCCGCATCCCACGTTTCCACTTCCTCTAAATCAGGAGACAAATATGCAATGCTGTTGTCCATAGTGTATCATTGTTTTACTATTCCAAGATGGCCAATAATTTCGTTCTAAATGTGGCAACAACAATAGATTGTTTATAGTACCTCTTCAAGACCGACACCCTCTGCTATATTTTGTTCCTTATTGGAAGCATATGCCCACCATGTTTAGATGACAGTATGTTTTCTTTTATCTGCTTGTATTCTTTTTATATATTGGGCATATATTGTTGAATTTCTGGGTGTTCAATTACAATTGTGTCAGAGAATGAATGAAAGAACTAGTCTGTGGATGAATGAACGGATAAAGGAGGGCAAAGAAGAGAGACAGGGTGCATGTATGATGACTAATTGAGTACCTAAAGCATTCAGTGACATAAAAGGCACCTTCATTCACAAGCCAGACCTATTCGAATTGTCAACAGTTGTTGCACAGATTTTCAGTTCTTTGAATGTTCAGGCAAATGCCTCTTCTAGTAAGTTGTCATGTGGGTATGTTTATTATATCTTGAACACCATTTTAGCATGCTGCACGTACTCAATAAGAGTAAATGCATGAATATTAATGATTTGCCTCCACTCACAACATACACAGAGGCTTCAACAAATTAACATTGTTACAGACTCATTTTTGTTGTTATTATTTTTACAGCCCTTTTCTACAAATATTAATTCTAGGGGCAGGAGGTTGCTGCTGTTGTGAGTCTGAGTCCCGCGAAATTTGCGAGAAAATGTGAGGCCTTCATTCCGCAATACCAAGATGTTCCACTCAAGCCTACTAGAAGAATGCACGTGTACAATATCCCAGTAAAGCTGTATTATGAAAAGTCTTCTTTTATTCTGTGAAACGGTTCTCCCTTTTTTATACCTTTTTCAGCCAAGATCCAAGTGCAACAACAAAAGTTTATAAACAATGAAAATTCCAGCTGCTTGACATCAGGGACGTGGAGCCTTCACACTGATACAAATATTTACCCTGGGCTCTGGCAAAGCGTTCCTTGCCCATGTCACCCTTAATCATGCATTTTTCCCTGATTGAGTTATGCTTTCCAGTACGTGATTTTCTCTGGTTTGCATTTTAACACATCCCAGAGGCTCCGTCAAAATCAGCTTCGCGCAGGCCATGTCATTTTGGTGGCTGCCAAGCGTGCTATTCAGAAGGAGCTTGGCACATATCAAAGAAGTGTTTTAATAGACGCGTTTCTTCTTTTATGCCCACCATCTAGATTTCAGGTTCCTCATACTCCTCTAGGAGAGAGCCAGGAAAATAAGTAAAACCATACAATTGTTTCTGAAGTTTGTTGCCTTTAAGCAATGCTCTGTTTTCTCTTAAGCACACCGTATTATAGCAGCAAGAAAATATGTATTCATATTTCATTTTCTTGACGTCCTACCTCCCCCAAAATTCATGTCTGTCAAAGAAGGGGCATCAAAAAGTATGGTACAAATGTCCTTAAATATTATCGTTTTTTTTTTCTTTTTTGGATGCTGTCCTGTTCGTGCCCTTTTTGCCATTAGTCTTTAATTAATAACAGCGAGTGCAACACACCTCACGGTTTGTTAATGTTACAAGTTATAAAATAGCATATGGTAAATTAAATAAACCAAAATATTTTTTGTTCGAATATCACCATTTTATAGTTGCCTGAATCCTCTCCTCTGTACGCTTTAATTTAGCGAAATTACCCGTTAAAAGGGAGTTTATCTGTTTACGGCCAAGCAGAAGACAGATAAAAAAATATAAAGAAAAAAATAAGAGAGTTTATAATATTGGTGAAAATTACCAGTGTACACCTTATCATGTATTTTAGGTTTTAAAATGCTTTCTCACCCTGTCTGCATCATCCCATATTGCCTTGCTCTTGCTATTAATGTTGATAGTGATGTCTGGCTGCTAGACCCAGTTTTCCATGTCAGTTTCACAGCTCAAAGTTACTAATTTCAAACCAGATTTAGTAAATATATCTTGCGCTCCCCATGCGCAGTGCTGTCATCAATAATGTCATTTAAAATGCTGTAGTGATGTTATTAATGATGTCATAGAACACGTCACAAGTGATTTAATATGGGAGGTAGTTAGCATTAGTGTGGATGAGAGTTATATTTAATTTGGGGTACGAGTTATAGTTACTTGAGATAACTATAACTGGTGAAATTCAGTGGTTTCTTCAGTGAATGTATATATATATACCCTCCTGGTCCTTGTTCACAGGCATGAATGAAACTTTGCGAAGCGCTAATACAGCACTCTTGTCTGCATGCTAAATAGTCATATTGGCCTGGTGAGCCTCTCAGGTGAGTTTACTTGCCATTGCATGCTGGGACTAGTAGTGTCATTAGCCAAATTATTTCCCTTCAGTGAGTATGCACCATCACATTATTTTATTAATAAAGTACTTAGCCCTCTGATGGGCCTCTCAATGCAGCATGCCAGTTACATTTCCATTTCTCTGCCCATCTGCTGTACCGCTGACAGGCTCTGAGTCTTTCAAAGCCATGCAGTCCGACTTCGTGCCTCAATGGTGGTGCCGTCTTCATGGCAGGACTGCTGTTGTATATCATACCCAAGTTGTCCTCAAAAGAAGATGCACTCTCCAAACAGATGAAATATCCTGAATTCTTTATTTTCAAGACAAAACCGGCATCTGTATTAAGATAAATTCCTTGCCTGACGCGTTTCGGACCCGCCTGGTCTTTGTTCACAGGCATGAATGAAACTTTGCAAACCGCTAACACTGCACTCTCCTTTGCATGCTAATTAGTCATATTGCCCTCTGGTGGGCCTTTCAGGTGAGTTTACTTGCCATTGCATGCTGGGACTCTTAGTGCCTTTAGCTTTGTATTTTTCTCATGAGACAAGTTTTCGTTCACTGTATTCCCCTCTTCTGGTTGCTTTCCTCTTCTGCTGGCTCCTCCTCTTCCTCTTGGTGTTCTCCCCTTTATTGTCTGGTTTCTCTGTAAAAAACGATATTCATTCAGAGCAGTTAAAGACATGATTTCTCTAGCTGAACCAGATGCAGTTCCCTTACCACTTGCACTGTAGTGAATGAGTTTTGGTAAACTCATAGGGATAGTGGTGCTTGTCTAGAATCACACTGTGAGTTAGTGTGTATTTGGGATCACTGTGAGAGAAGCATTTGGTAACATCCTGTATTTGCTGACAGATAACTGTTTTAAAATCTGTCATGTTGTGAAGTTTTAGTAGCATTAGAATCCAGTCTTTGCTTATATGTTGATTAAATGAGTCATGCTTTGACACTGATGTGCTGTACTTAAATATGTAGATTGTGTGCAGTCCCCTTACCCCTTCCACAGTAGTGAATTAGTTTTGGTAAAGTCCTAGGATAGTGTTGATTGTCTAAAATCACACTGTGAGTCTGTGTGCATTTGGGTAAGGATTGTGAGAGAAGCATTTGGTAACATCGTGTATTTACTGACAGATAACTGTCTTATAACCTGTCATGTTGTCAAGTTTTAGTAGCATTAGAAGCCAGTCTTTGCTTATGCGTTGATTAAATTAGTCAGGCATTGACATTAAAGTGTAGTTGTGAAATATGTAGATTGTATGCAGTTCCTTTACCACTTCCACTGTAGTGAATGAGTTTTGGAAAACTCCTAGGGATAGTGGTGTTTGTCTAGAATCACACTGTGAGTCTGTGTGCATTTGGGAACCACTGTGAGAGAAGTGTTTGGTAACATCGTGTATTTGCTGACAGATAAGTGTTGTAAAACATGTTATGTTGTCAAGTTTTAGTAGCATTAGAAGACAGTTATGGCTTATGCTTTCATTATATGAGTCAGGCATTGACAGTAAATTGCAGTTGTGAAATATGTAGATTGTGTGCAGTCCCCTTACCACTTGCACTGTTGTGAATGAGTTTTGGTAAACTCATGTGGATAGTGGTGCTTGTCTAGAATCACACTGTGAGTTAGTGTGTATTTGGGATCACTGTGAGAGAATCATTTGGTAACATCATGTATTTGCTGATAGATAACTGTTTTAAAACGTGTCATGTTGTGAAGTTTTAGTAGGATTAGAATCCAGTCTTTGCTTATGTGTTGATTAAATGAGTCATGCTTTGACACTGATGTGGTGTACTTAAATATGAAGATTGTGTGCAGTACCATTAACTCTTCCAGAGTAGTGAATGAGTTTTGGTAATCTCCTAGGATAGTGTTGCTTGTCTAAAATCACACTGTGAGTCTGTGTGCCTTTGAGTAAGGATTGTGAGAGAAGCATTTGGTAACATCGTGTATTTGCTGACATATACCTGTTTTAAAACCGGTCATGTTGTGAAGTTTTAGTAGCATTAGAAGCCAGTCTTTGCTTATGCTTTGATTATATGAGTCAGGCTTTGACATAAAAGTGCAGTCCTGAAATATGAAGATTGTGTGCAGTTCGCTTACCACTTCCACTGTAGTGAATGAGTTTTGGTAAACTCCTAGGGATAGTGGTGCTTTTCTAGAATCACACTGTGAGTCTGTGTGCATTTGAGAACCACTGTGAGAGAGGCATTTGGTAACATCGTGTATTTGCTGATAGATAACTGTTTTAAAACGTGTCATGTTGTGAAGTTTTAGTAGGATTAGAATCCAGTCTTTGCTTATGCGTTGATTAAATGAGTCATGCTTTGACACTGATGTGGTGTACTTAAATATGTCGATTGTGTGCAGTACCATTAACTCTTCCAGAGTAGTGAATGAGTTTTGGTAAACTCCTAGGATAGTGTTGCTTGTCTAAAATCACACTGTGAGTCTGTGTGCCTTTGGGTAAGGATTGTGAGAGAAGCATTTGGTAACATTGTGTATTTGCTGACATATACCTGTTTTAAAACCGGTCATGTTGTGAAGTTTTAATAGCATTAGAAGCCAGTCTTTGCTTATGCTTTGATTATATGAGTCAGGCTTAAAAGTGCAGTCCTGAAATATGAAGATTGTGTGCAGTTCGCTTACCACTTCCACTGTAGTGAATGAGTTTTGGTAAACTCCTAGGGATAGTGGTGCTTTTCTAGAATCACACTGTCAGTCTGTGTGCATTTGAGAACCACTGTGAGAGAGGCATTTGTAACATCGTGTATTTGCTGACAGATAACTAATTTAAAACCTCTCATGTTGTCAAGTTTTAGTAGCATTAGAAGCTAGTCTTTGCTTATGCATTGATAAAATGAGTCAGGGTTTGACACTAAGGTGCAGTACCATGTACTATTCTGTTCACTGTGGCAGAACTGAAAATGTAAAAGTTTTATCTAAGCACTGTCCTAGAAGTAGTCTGATTATTTAGTCAGTTTCTAAGTACCAAATAGACTGCTTCAAATGTCTATGCAGTATGCATGTAGTGTTCTAACATACTATACACTTGTCTTTTACACCTTCAATTCCCTAGTCAGTATCCATACACTTCCAGGAAATATTCTGTCACTTCCTTTGCAGTCCTCTAGAGACCCATTCAACAGCATGTACTAATCCATTCACTGTGCCAAAGCCCAAACACTTATAAATTCACCAAGACACTCTCTTTCCAGTACTCTAATGATTCAGTCACTGCCTAAGTATTCATGCACAGAGCCAGGTCTTAGCATATGGACTTCTTCAAACCCCTATCCACTATGCATGCAGTCCTCTAAGCACCTACACACTTGTCTTTCACACCTTCAATTCCCCAGTCAGTATCCGTTCACTTCCAGCAAACACCCTGTCACTCCATTTGCACTCCTCTAGTGACCCATTCAGCATCATGTACTAATCCATTCACTGCGCCAAACCCTAATAAATTCACCCAGGCACTCTCGTTGCACTACTTTAATCATTCAGTCAGTACCCAAGTACTTATCCAGTGACCCAGGCCTTAGTATATGGACTGATTCAAACCCTTATCCACTATGCATGCAGTCCTCTAAACACCTACACAATTGTCTTTCTCACCTTCAATTCCCTAGTCAGTATCCATACACTTCCAGGAAATACCCTGTCACTCCCTTTGCAGTCCTCTAGTGATCTATTCAGCCCCATGTTCTAATCCATTCACTGTGCTAAAACCCAAACACTTATAAATTCACCAAGATACTATCTTTGCAGTACTCTAATCATTCAGTCAGTGCCTAAGTATTCATACACTGAGCCAGGCCTTAGCACATGGACTGCTCAAGCCCCTATGCACTATGCATGCAGTCTTCTAACCACCTAGACACTTGTCTTTCACACTTTCAATTTCCTAGTCAGTATCCATACAGTCCAGCACTTGTGACTGCCTTTGCACTGCTCTAGTGACTCATTCAGTACCAAGTACTAATCCATTCCCTGTGTGAAAATCCTAGCACTTATAAATTCGCCTAGGCACTCTCCTTGCTGTACTCTAATCATTCAGTCAGTACCCAAGTAGTCATGCAGTGAGCCAGGCCTTAGCACATGGACTGCTTTAAATGCCTATGCAGTATTGATGCAGGCCTCTAATCACCTACACAGTTGTCTTTCACACCTTCAATTCTCTAGTTAGTATTCATACTCTTCTAGCAAACACCCTGTCACTCACCCAATGTGTCCCCTTATAGTACTGTAATCATTTAGTCAGTTAGCATGTAGTCTTTTAGTGAGGTAGGCTTTAGGGCATGAACTGCTTCAAAGTAGTATGCACTATGCATGTAGTGTTTTAACGATCGTCACACTTGTGGTTCAGCGCTATAGTTTCTTAGTAAGTTTTTATTTAAAATGTGTTTGTACAGTAATGGAATAGTATACATTTGAAAGTTATTAATATACAGTTATTTGTGATTCTTTTTTACAGATACAGAACAGGAGTGTTTCTCATCTGTTTGCACTCTTCTCGTGCAAGATTGTTTGGATGAAGGGTCCTTAGGTGTTTCATCATACTTGCTGTGCCGCACGAGTATTTTTTGTTAGGATCCCCTCGTAACAGAACTCTGGCAAATCTTGCGAATGAAGAAGGTGGCATTGGTCTTTGTTTGCCCCTTGGAAAAAATGTAAAATGTCTTCACCACTGATGAAAAACGTTGTGGGCGTGGTGCCTTCTGCAAAAAAATTTCCTCGGTAAATATTTTAAAGCGGCAACATTTACAGTTTTTGTAAGTTAAACTTATAAAATTTTGTTAGATGTATACATTTTATATATCTGCACTATATAGTTGGGGAATGAATAGCAAACTGCAATGTCCTGTGGGGTGATGATCCCTGGGGCCATAAGGGCTCTGCGAGGTGGCCCCCTCCTTTGTTAATTAAGGGAGGGCGTAGACCACGAGACAGCGGGTGCCGTGGAGCCTCCTATGTAATTTTAAAGACTTGCACTGGGGAGGTGGCAGAGTCTGGGGCTAAGGTGGGAGGCTGGAGTCCCCCCACATTAATATTTCATTATAGCACTGGGGAGGTGACGGCCCCCGGGACAGCATGGGGGTCAGAGCCCCCCACATTATTATTTTATTATAGCCCTGGGGAGGTGGTGGACCCAGGGCTGCATGGGGACCACATGGGCCCACTCATTTCTGATATATTTAGCCCCAGGAAGGTGACAGTTGTCAGCAGTATTTAGTATTTACTTCTTTGCTCCAGGGAGGTGGTGATCCCCGATGCAGTGGGGGAGCTGTGAGGCACCCCTACATATAATTATATGTCGGGGAGGAGGCAGTCCCTGGAGCTTTGAATAGACTGAGAAGAGAAGCCCCCTCCTATATTTCCATTATGCCACTGAGACTTGGCCCACCTGGGGTGCCAATTCCAAACGAAGCGCGGAGCCCGCACTTCATTTTTTTAAAACGTTTTTGGTGGAAGTCGCGGATCCAGCATGACTCCCAGCAAACATTTTTTTACAAAAATGCTAACATGAAGCTCCCTCAGTCCAAAAGCAATTCTACTCCGCTTCATGCAAGCAAGAGCATTTTTAATGCTCTAGGTTCCATGAAATGGATTAGTGTTTGCTATGCTTTAGCAGGAGTGGTGGTGCTCCTGCCAAGCCATAGCAAAATGCAATGTCCGGGGGTGGGCACCCCAGGACATTGCTGGAGCCAGCCCTGGGAGGATGGTGGTCCCCAGGGCCATGTAGGACTCCTGGAGGGGGCTGCATAGCCCCCTCCTTTTTTATATAAGCTTCAGGGAGGGGGTAGTCTCTGTGGCCAGGGTCTGCAAAGGATCCCCTTCATTGTTGTAATCCTGCCCTGGGGATTCGGTGGTTCCCGGGGGTGCATGGCGTGGCCGGAGCCCCCCACTTATTAATATTTATTTTGGCCCTGGGGAGGTGGCAGTCCCCAGGGCTGGGGGGAGGCCATAGGGCCTCATCTACATTGTTTGTTTTTCAATAATTAATGTGTGTGCTCCAGGGAGGTGGTGGTCCTTGGGGCAGCGGGGGGACAGAGCAGCCCCAACATTTGTATTGAACAGTGCCCCAGGGACGTGGGGGGTCTCTGGGTCCATGGGGGAGCCACGAGGCTTCGCTGAATATAATTAAGTTACTGCCCCGGGGAGGAGGCGGTCCCTGGGACTGCGGGGGAGGCCATGGAGCCTCCTCACATTATTTTAGTATAACATTTGTGCCCTGGGAAGGTGGCGGTCCGTGAGGCAGCGTATAATTAAGAGGTGGCAGTCCCCTGGGCTTTCAATAGCCCAAGGAGGGGGGCCACACGTACCCTTCCTTTATTTTTACCATGCTCCCAGGATTTGACCCACCCTGGGGCTTTAGATAAAAGATGTGCGGGAGCCTGTATATCTTTTTTAAAAATTTTGCCATGGATTTGCTTCTCTACCCGCGAATCCGTGGCAAAATAAAAAAAAAACTTTTAAACCCAGGCGGGGATTCCCCACCATTTCTGGGTGGTCAGGGTATTCCTTCCCTGCACCCTTGCTTTATTTTTACTTTTTTCTGGGACTTGGGTTCAAGTCGAGTCCCAAGATGGCTGCCAAAACTTCCTGGTTGAAGTGTTGGCAGCCAATCAAAGTTCAGTAGGATTCACAAGTCCCCAGATATCTATATTTTTTAAAGATAGATATCTCAAAATTAACTGAATGGATTTACAACAAATCACAAAAAGCCTGATTTCTGGACCAACATCCAGCTTTTATGCCAAATTTGGTGTCATTTCATTCAGCAGTTAAGGCTGTAGTCATGTTCAAAAAATGAAAAATCCCCATGGACTTAACATGGGGAAAATATGTTTTGGGACCCCCTCTTTTTCTCCGCCCCTGCTTGATGGATCACATCAAAACATTCATCACAGCAGCTGAACCAAAAAGTGGAAGTTTTGTGAAAATTGTGTGGAGATTTGTCACGCAGCGCCAATGTTATTTGCAAAACAAAGACTAGTTTCCGATGGAAACTTTTGTTCTTCTGGGTGGGGTCCCTCACACCCCAATAGGCTGAGTGAGGGGGGCCCCTTCTCTTTAAAATAATTGAAATGGTCCTGGGCATGGGGTCCCCAGGGTCTAAAAAGGCTTAGAGATTGGGACCACGTGTCTCCCTACCCTTTATAATATTATGGCCCTAGGCATGGGTTCCCCAAGGCCTAATGAGGCTTGGTTGGGGGGCAGTGCTGCACCCCTACCATTTAAAAAACATGCCCTTGGGGGATAGGGTTCCCAGGTCCTTTTTAAGCCATGTAGAGTGAGCCATGTGGTCCCCCTCTCCTTTAAAAAAAAGGCCCTCTGGGATGGGGTCTCCAGGGCCTTTTGAGGCTCGGAAAGGAGAGACACATGGCTCCTCCCCTTTTTTATTGGTATTGCCCTGCGGAATGGGATCCCCAGGGCCTAAACGGGTCAGGGAGAGGGACCCTGCAATTTGTTCTTGTATTTGGTCCCAGATGGGGTCGTCAGGGCCCGAAGGCCAACCTTATGTTGCGCTCAGCAAAGGGTATGCACAGTGTGGGGTTGGCTGCCTGCTGGACATTTAGATATTTTCACTGAAAAGTTATAACTAGCCAAGCTAACTATAACTTGCATCCTCACCATGCACTGCTATTGACCTAACATACATCTTTCATGACATGTTCTATGACATCATTTATGAGGTCATTGATGACATCTCAAATGGCCCTGATCTTTATTTTTTCAGTGAATTTGTAAGGCTTTTTTTCAACAAAACAGGTCCTTTTATCACACCTAACTCTATAAATTTATATAAATGCAAAGTATATCAAATGGGCAGGCGAAATGCCTGTGGTGGCAGCCTCTAAAGGGCCTCAGATCCAGTAAAGAATGTACTTACAAGTTAGGTCAGGTGCCTCCCTTAATTGATCATAGACAAACTGAGCTAAAGGCACCTCCATAGGACTGAACCCCAGGTATCCTGCAACTCCAGGAAACATCCAACTCAAGGAATATATTTTTTAAGTTACTCAAAATCACATTTTCATTGAATAACAAATTATTGATAAGGGATAATACCCTGAAACTGGTCCCAGTAAGCTTGTTTCTGGTCAAGGGAGGATCTGGCCTGGTAGTTTGGGATGGACGGTTCCCATGAGGAACAGAGTCAAGACTGATTTGCATATGGCTGGGTCCAAACTGGGGTAGCATAGTGAGCAAAAGAACAATGGATTAAACTTAGATCTGTCACTGAGGGTGAGTGGTTGAAAAGTTTCCACACTCTGTCTATCATCTTGTTGAGTTTGCTCTCTCAGTTCTCCCAGAAAAATGTATTCAAAACATTCTAAGTCCCAGGTATGATGGTTAGGTAGGAGGAGCAAGCTCTAGCACCAATCAAGTGTTCCAGGAACAAGCACACACAAACACACACACACACATTGGTCAGACAAAGGAGGCATGGTAACACAGGGAACACGACTTCTATTTGTATCTATTTTCTTTTTACAGATAGCTGGACGTACTCTGTGTGATATTTAGTATTTTGTAGGGGTTAGTACCCCCTGGATTTCTTTGATCCTTAGTGTGTGGAATAACACAGAGAACATCGCATTAATTCAGCAATGCCAAAAATGAAAATTAACAGGGATAAAAATGTTTCCAACAACCCACATCCTCCAAAGGCATTACCTCACCTATATACTGTTTGCAGGAAAAAAACCATGAAATACCCTCCAAACCACATTTTGTATTTTAATCCATTGCAATACATGGCCTAAATAATACTACAGACACAACAGAAACATTTGCTTCATGCACCCATGACTAATACTGTGCCTACTGGCTGGAAGACCCTTTGGCAGACTAGGCGACATAGTGAATTAAATCAATATTGATAATTTATCACGTGTTGGTGACAGCAAAACTTGCAGGAGCTTTCGGCCAGCTACCAAATCTCGTGGCGCTCCTGAACGGCTAGAAAATCTCGTTGGCGATGGCTAGCACCCGGCAAGTCACTACTGTGCATTGCAGTGTACGGAGTTTACCGTTAACTCAGCATTCTACTTGGAATGCAGAGTTGCCGAACTCTGCAAACTCCACGAGAATAGCGGAGTTTTACGCCCAGTCCAATATTATATAAAATCAGCTTACAGAGTTACAGAGTCCCACCACCATTAAGGCAGAAGGATAGTTCATTGTATAACAATTCAAATCCAATGAAGAAGAGGAAAGAGTTCAAATATAATGTCCATCTAAGGGCAAGTCCCTCAGCATAGTCAAAGAAATAAAAGAAAATGTAATGTAATCGGTGTGGCAAAGAAGGTTTTAGTCCATCAGTTACTGACTGTAGCTGTAGCAAAGCAGTCCAAACAAAAAGACAGTTCTCAAAAATTGATCAGCAATTGTGTCCTGGAGAGGAAAGAAAAAGTATGACAATGTCCCTCCTTTGGGGTTTCTCTTCTTTGTCCAATTGATATAGCATCACAACACCTTCGAAGGACTAACATATGTTCAGCTTCACATAATGTCACCTAGGTCACTTGCAACAAAGAAATGCTTTCCTGTGCTGGTCATGAGAAGCAAGAGGTTTGGAAGTCCACATAGGCCTAACATCAGTCAAAACAAAATACAAAGTAACCATCTAAAGTAATAGGTGAAATCTTGTTCCCACAAAAAATGTCACTGTGAACATTGAAGAAACATTCAGGAATGTTGAGATTCATACATGTACACGACAAATAAGCAACAATTCACTAGATGTAAATTGTCCATTGTATTAGGTCAGGGGAAAGTCAGCTTTAGAGAAAAACCATTCTCGAAAAAGCTTTTAAGTTAGCATCACATGTTTTAAATCAAATAAACTCTAAACCAACATCAACTATAATGTAATTAAATCAAGTCAAATAGAGAATATATAGAACATTTGCTAAACACTATTACATAAAAATACCCAGCATTAGAAATACAGTACTACCACAGATTTTCTCGACATTCATATAACTGTTTAATTTTCTAAATTCGTATCACACAATTAATTTTTTACTTTTCAGAATCTATGGTATTAGTATGCAAAAGTTCAAGATCGTATCTAGTTTATAAATGTTTTGAATCAACTTTTCTAAATGGTTCATTCTAACAGAAAGCATTAGAAACACTAGGCCACATTAATAATACCATAATTCCATCAGTAAACGTTAATAAGCAACATGCTCATAAGAAATGTATTAATGCAACTCGTATACATGTATTAGTATTACTTTGTATGTATGTTTTCTTCATCTTACTTTGAAGCACTCTTTTACTTTACTTCTATTACACGTTTCATGCATCACTGTGTCTAACGTTTGCACAGAGTACTTTCAACTTTTCGTGTCTTTAATCAGTAAATGTGGTGTGTATTTTGATTTTTAAAATCATGCTTCATCACTGCCTTTTCCCTTGTGCTGGTGCCCTTTTGGTTGCCTAGCTCCAATGCAGGCATGCTTGCACCACGGCTCAAGTGTGGCTAATTTCTAAGGAGGATTGTTTTTGTGTAAGAAGGAGCATCTTCCTGCACAAAAACAATCCTTTCTTTGTGTGCTGCAGAATGGAGCACTCATAGAAAGAAGAAAAAACAAGAATTAAACATGTTTCTCCTCGTTACGCCTGACCGGGGCAGGCATTCATTTTTGCCACATTCTCAGGCTCACCACTTCTGGTAAATGGGATATACCCATGCAACACCCATGGAAATGCCTCCCTGGCACAGAGTAATGCAATGCAGCGATTTATGCTGCATTTCATTACTCTAGATTGGTAAAACCACTCAGCCATGCAAGGTGGCTTCATAAATCTAATTTTTAATTTGCGTTGCTCTTGCATCACATTGATGCACAGGGACATGTAAATATGCCCCTTAATGTCAATTTTTTTTAAACATGTAAAGTAAGATGTCCATTGCCATGTGTGTCATGAGTTTGTTTAGAATGTTTAGAATGTTTTGGAACCAGAAGATGGGTCTCTGGGGCCTCTTAAAGGCATGGGAAGGAGAGGCCGAATAACATCTCCCCACTTTTTTGTTTATGGACCCTGGGAATGAAGTCCCCGGGGCATCACGCAGGCCTGGCAGGGGTAGCTGCATATCCTCTCCCCTTAAAATGATAATGTGCTGCACCCCCCCGGGCACTGGCCCGTCCATGGGTTTATTTTAATAAAAGGTGGGAGACTGACATTGGAGATAGAGATCAGCAGATCCTCTGCAGATCTGCAGCAGCGATAAAACAAAGTTATTATTTTTGGCCCTCAGGGAATCCCCCACCTGATCTAGGGGGGCAGGGTATCCCTACCCTACCTCTTATGTTTTTTTACATTTATTTATACTCAGTCCCCGAGTCCTTAGATGGCTGCTGCCACATCTTTCTAATGTGGTGGGAACAAATCAGATCTCACCTTCAAATCTGTTGACTCCATGGATCCTCTCTAGCATGAAATATACAATTCTTTTAAACTTAATTTCCACAAAGCTACTTAGTGACTTTACATCAAATCACAAAAACACGCTATCTGAACCAATATCTTGCTTTCTGCCATATTTGGTGTAATTTAATTTAGTGGGTTGGCTGTAGCTGTTTCTAATTTTTCCATGAAAAAATTAAATGGTAAAACATATTTTTGGACCCCCACCTCCATTTTTCTTTGTCTCCGTTTGACGAATCACCCCAAAACATTTTAGTTAGGTACTGAGTTGATGTTTTGTAAAGATTCATCAAATGTCAGCAAAGTTATAAGCAAATCCAAAATGCTTTACTATGGAAACATGGTCATAATTATATCTAAACTAAACAAAAATACACAAACATAGATAGATAGATTCACTGCAAAAACAAAGGTTACAGATTACAGTGACGTTATAGTTATGCTCAGATTTCACACGTACCAAACCATAGAAATTCAGCAGTCATAGTTACCTGAGCTCACTATAACTTACACCACTGCAATGCACTGCTCACACATTACATCACTCATGACATGGTCAGTGATATCACCAATGACATCACTGATGACATCTCAAATGGCATCACTGATGACATCACTGATAAAATCTTCCAGTGATTGTGAGTGTTTTCTGAAAGTGATAAACATACGTACTAAGGTATACCAAAGTTAAATTAGTTTACTTTGTGTACTACTAATGAGTGATTCAATTTTAAAATAGAATACGCAAGGGTCTGTGTAACTGGGTATTGTTGCATGTGATTCGATGTGTGATGCTCTATGGGTGAATAAGTGTGTGTGTGTGAATAGCTGTATGGGTTAGTGGCTGTATGAGTGTCTGCATGGGTGAGTGGTTGTGTAAGTGATGGGTGGATGAGTGAATAGGTATGTGAGATACTGTATAGATTAGCGAGCGATTGTCCGAGTTTTTGTATGAGTGAGCTAGTGGCTATGCCAGTGGCTAATGAGTAAGTGAAAGGCTGTGTAAGTGGCTGTATGGGTGAGAGAGTGGGTGTGTAAGTGGCTGTAAATGGGGTATGAGAGGGTGTATGAGTGGTTGTATGGGTGACTGAGCAGGTGTGTGAGTGGCTGTAAATGGTGAATGAGAGAGTGCATGACTGCTATATGGGTCATTGAGAAGATGAGGCTGGGGGTGCATGAATGGTTGTATGGGTGCAAACTTGAATGTGTAAGTGGGTATATGGGATGGTATATGGGTGAGTGAGTGGGTTCGAGAGTGGCTGTATGGGTGAATGAGTGGGTGTGTGAGTACCTATATTGGTGAGTAAGTAAGTGTGAGAGAGGCTCTATGAGGAACTATGTGGTTGTCTCATTGACTGAGTACATGGGCTAGTATCTATATGGGTAAGTGTGTGGGTGTATAAATATCAATATAGGTGAGTGATTGGTTGTGTGAGTACCTGTATGAGTGAGTGAGTGAGTGAGTGTGTGAGTAGCTTTTTGCATGAGTGAGTGGGTGCATGTGTAGTTATATGGGTTTGGAATGGGTATGTGAGTGGTTGTGTGAGAGGGTGTATGAGATGTTGTGTGGGGTGTGAGTATAGGTGTGATGGGTTCTGTGGATGATGTAATCAGTGATGTCATCAGTGATATCATTTGAGATGTCATCAGGGATGTCACTGACCATGTCATGAGTGATGTAATGTGTGAGGTCATAAGCAGTGCATTGCAGGGGTATAATTTATAGTTATCTCAGGTAGCTATAAATGTTTAATTTCTATGGATTTGTACTAGTGAAACCTGGGCCTAATTATAACATTTTTTCAGTGAATTTCTAAGGTTTTACAATTCTATTTCCTAATTATAACGTCCCTGCAAATTTCATTTTTGTTAGGTGAATTTCTATGTTTTTTTAGGTCTCGCCTGAGCCAGCGCCCATGCGCTGCTCTCGCGAGAGCTTTTGTAAATGGGGGATCTGGAAGTGCAAACAAGTGCTTTCAGGCCTCCAAATACAGTGCATGTGTGCCGGGTGCGCGCACCATTTGGCAGCCTGCACACCATTTGCTTACACTTTCGCGGCCGCACGGCCTCTTTGATGTTTGATCGCGATCACTTTCACTTTCGCGGCCGCTTGTCCGCGAAACTGATCCCCATTTGCCACCCCCTCCCTTATCCCACTTCCTGCTTGTTCCTTTGTGCCTACCCTTCTTCTTCGCCTCTAATACTCTCCTCTCTCACCAGGTTCGCATCTCTCTTGGGGTTCGGCCCGGTCCTCTCTAATTCTCAAACTTCACGTTCCTTTCCCTCTCTTTCCATAACCTCCCTCGCTGTTTTATCAAAGCCCACTCACTTCTTAGTGCCCCTCAGTCTCATGTCTCTCCTCACCCTCTCGCTTTGTCAGCCGCTCTTCCTTCCCTCCCTGTCTCTTCTGATTCTAACTTTTTCTTAAGACTCCTCCCTTCCCTGGACACTCGTTACTTCATTCCCTCTCTTTGATCTCCCTTTAATCGTTTCATTAGTGCTATCCCCTTACGGCTGCTATCACTGTGGACGTCCTCTTTCCACCTGTTTAGTGCTGTACTCCCCATTACCAGCAAAGCAGTGACGCTTCACTTGTAGCACGCGTCGTGAACCCACGTTGCGGAAAATTCAAACGATAACAAAACCGACCAATGAAAAGCTGAGTTGCTCTGTCCTTGACCAACCAGACTAGGTCTCTGGAGAGTGCTCGAGCTCTCAATTGGCGTCACCTTTTACCAATCAAACACCGACCATTGTCCAACGATGCGCTCGGTGCTCTTCAGTTTGTTCCAAAAATTCACCAGATATCAGGAGACAGTGCATTGTTTTAGAATGGGGTTTACAACACCGGGTAGCAGACAGTGTCCTCTACGTTTCCCGTAGAACAAGCATTTGCAATGCATTAGGTCTCGCATTTACGCGAGTTTGAGCTATTGACATTGCAAATAACAATGCCTATTGGCATTGTCATTTACAATGCCAATATCTCTAACTCGTGTAACTGCGAGACCTATTGCATTGCAAATGCTTATTACCAGTAGTCATGTTTGAGGACTGGTGGAGAAAGGGGGTGGGCCTACAACCAGCTCTCAGGAATCCTGCTGTGTGGGACTTACTGGAGGTAAAAGAGGGCTTCACAGTCCCAAAGGACCCTCAGCAACCAAGAAGACTTCATCTACCACCTAAGAGTGAGCCAGGAGGTGCATTTGCAGAGTGGTGGAGAAAGAGGGTGTTGCCTCTGAACAGCTGCATGGGACTTACTGGGGGTAAGAGGAGGAGATCTAGGCCCCCAAAGATCATCAGCATCCGATGGGACTTCATCCCTCAACCAGTAGTGCACTAGGAGAGGCATTTGCAGAGTGGTGGAGAAAAGGGGCATGGCCTCCGTAGACCTCTCAGCAATCCCACTGTGTGGGACTTACGGGAGGTAACAGGAGGGCTTCTTGGTCCCCAAGGACCCTCCGCACACGAGGGGATGTCATCCTCCAGCTAGTAGTACACCAGGCGGCGTGCCTGCAGAATGGTGGTGAAAGGGGGCAGGGCCTCCGGCAACTTGCTGGGTGCCTTTTTTTATTTGTTATTTCAGCCCAGGAGACCCCATCTCCCAGGGCCAGGCCTTTCTGGAATAGGGATGGGGCCAGCATGGCTCCTCCTACCCAGACCCCATCCCCGGAGCCCGGCCTTTTTATTTTGTATATTTTTTATAATTTTGGGTGGGGGCTGTGCATCTCCATCCTGGGTTGATTTAGGCCTCCGGGACCCAATCCCCCGGGCACCGGCCTCTACTCTGGGTGCCCTGGTCCCACAAAGGGACCCACTGAAATTCCTTGGGGACCGCGGGATTGAAGGCCCCCACGGTCCCTGCCGGTTTCCCACCTCCTGCAGGAGCTGGCGTTGCTTCACAGAGAGGGAGCTGCTATACATGCAGCTCCTTCTCTGTGAAAACAATTCTGGCCCACTTCTAGCAAGTGGAGTGTTTGCTGTAGCTTGGCTGGAATGGTAAAGCTCCTGCAAAGCAACAGCAAACAGCTTTGCCTTGGTGGAGGTGTTGGTCTCCAGGCCTCCCGCATTAGTTGAAATTAGAGTTCTGGGTGGCTCCTGGGGCTATGGGGGGGTCTGTGCAGTCCCCACATTTTTTGTCAGGTGGTCTGTAGGGCTTGGGGGTCTTAGAGCCCCCCTTTTAAAATTAAATTAAATAAGCCCTGGGGTGGTGGTGGTCCGTGCAGGCCTCCCCATCATTCATTTATAAGGAAGTCACAGCAAAGTGGTGGTCCACAGGGCATTAATAAGCTCCAAGAGGTGGGGCCAGTGTGCCCCCCTCCTTTATTATAAAAATCACCCTGGGACCTGGCTCACTTGGGGACCACTCAGTAATGAAGCCTGTGCCTCGTTTTTTAAAAACATTTTAGCAGGATCTACGGATCTAACGTGACTCCCACCACACATGTAAAAAAATGCTTTTTTGGCCCTGCGGGGTGTTCAGGGTTTTCTACCCTGCCAACTTTCCTTTAAAAATAAATAAATTTGGGACTCTACTCAGGCTGAGTCCCAAGATGGCTGGCAACATTTCCTGGTTTGAAGTATTGGCAGACAATCAGATCTCAACATGAGATCGGGAGGGTTCGCAAATTGGGGTTTTCCTTAATATTTCAAAACTACTGAACGGAGTTACACTAATTTACAAAATGTTTGCTTTCTTGACCAACAGCTACCTTTCTGCAAAATATCAGGCTGTAACTGTGTCTAAAGTTCCTATGAAAATGGGGAAAATACATTTTGGGACTGCCTTTTTCTCAGCCCCTGCTTGACGGATCACCCCGAAACTTACAAGCCAGCAGCTGAAGTGAGCATCAAGCTTGTTTTGAAAATTTTGCGAGGATTCATCAAACAAGGCCAAATTTATTGCCACATCAAAAAACGCTCTTCCAATGGAAACAACATCCTAAATATAACTGGCAACTGGTAGTAGGTTTTATATGTGTGCATATATATATATATATATATATATATATCGGTGGAGATATATTGATGACCTTTTTATAATTTGGGAGGGGTCAAATACAGAACCAGAAGAATTTCTAAGTGAGTTAAACAACAATTCTCTGAATCTTGAGTTCACAGCATCCATCAGCAAGACAAGCGTAAACTTTTTAGATGTTGAACTTTTTATAGAAGATGGCAGAATAGAGACCAAACTACATAGAAAGCCAATGGCAGGTAACACCACACTACATGCGGGTAGCTCACATCCCAGGCATCTCATCAATAGCATACCATATGGTGAGATGCTTAGGCTGAGACGCATCTGTAGTTGCGATAAGGACCTCATCATTGAACAAGAAAATAGCAAAAAAGATTTCATGAAAGGGGTTACACTATCAAATGTCTGGAAACTGCCATCTTCAAAAGTAGAACTAAGACTAGGGAAACTTTACTCAACACCAATTCGCACTCCAACGACAGAGTAAAAGATCAGGAGGATACGTTCAGATTTATTCTTCAATTCAGCAAACAAGAAAAAGAAATCAAAAAATTGATTACAAAAAATTGGCCGCTGGGCCTAAGTGACCCTACTATCGGTCAAACTTTGGCAAAAAAAACAGCAATTACATACAGTAGGGTTATGTCTATGAAGGACATTCTAGTCCAAAATGGTCCATCAAGCCAAAACAAAAACACATGGCTAGCACAAAGAAAGGGTTTCTTTAAATGTAAGGTGTGTAAAGCATGTAAACATGGTATAAATCACACATCATACAAAACCCCTTTCAGCAATGACGAAAAGTTGATCACCAAGGCCCTTAACTGTAAATCGGACGATGTGGTATACGTGCTGGAGTGCCCGTGTAGACTCAGTTATGTGGGCAGTACCATCTTACAGGGACACAAGAGGGTACTCCAACACATTAGAGCCATTAAGAATAAAGACCAAACGTATCCAGTAGCCAGACATTTCAATGAGGTACACAATGCGGATCCTACAGGCTTAACCTACTTTCTAATTGATTCGATTCCACCGAACAAGAGAGGAGGTGATAGACAAAAAGCATTAAGACTTATGGAAACTAGGTATATTTTGAACTTAGACACCAAACATCCGAAAGACCTGAATGCTACCGAAGAACTTTATACATGCTTATAAACGTCCCAGATTCCTACATGTTACACCATCAGATAACAATATGTAGAGGACTAGGGGTATTCTATACAGACAATGACTAACAACAATGTTATGCTACGCATCAATTTGACATGTCTGCCGCCAGACCGCTATCTTAGTTTATTAGTGTATTATTCTTTCACACAGGGTGGGTCAACAGGTTTTTATATGTATTACTTTTAGTACATTTCACTTGAGGAGTTTATTGAGTATAAGGCATTCGCACTTTATAAAAGCACATTTTACAGGGAATCAAATTACAAACATAAAAGTATACCTGCCAAAAATTGTAACTTGAAAACATACAAATAGTTTGGACAGTTGAAAGATCATAGTTGATTTGATTATGGTATTTAAACCATTAATCAACTTTATTGTATTATATGATTGTCAATAACTTGTCTTTTATATATACATATGATATAGCGACTAAACAAACACGATTCTATTGATAATGATATTAATCATGACATCAATGTTGCTTTGAAATGCAAGTTTGTTTAACACAAGGTTATTTTAACAGGTTACAATTAACATTTTGTTAATATTTCTGTAATTTCCCAATTGAAAAAATCCAATTTGGATGGTTTTAAATATTTATTCAGCAACAAATGTTTTACCTGTATTCAATGGCTATTTATTCATGCACTGTCACTTTAAGCACTGGTTAAAGCATTTTCCAAACAAAAGTTTGAAAAAAAGAAAAAAATGAGAGAAAAAAATGTATAAAAAAACTACCCACCTGACAGAGCGTGTCATGTGATCAAGGCCCTTCCGGGCTGAAACGCGTTATGGCTGTAGAGGTCTTTTGGGATTAAAGAAAATTATTTTGCTGCATTACCTTGTGGTCTGTGCTTCGTTGTCCTGAGAAGTTTGCGCAAGCCGATGAAGTTCATGTCAATATATATATATATATATATATATATATATATTTTTTTTTTTCAGACAGTTTATGCAGCACCTGATACATGGTTATTATTTGGAGTCAGGCAGATCTCCCTGATGTGTGGACGTTGAAAGTGAAGTGGGACAGACATGCCCAGAGTAAGGGTAATCTTGGTGCTCATATAGTGAATGGCAGTAGCCTAGAGCGATAGATTGAGGGAGATCAAGCATGAAATCTGCATTAAGTAGTTATGTAATTGAATACGCTGTTTTAGTACCCTTTGATGCATGAAGCACACATTGTAGAAGATACAATCACGCTAGAAATAGCATAGTAAACAGTCATAATGTAGGTGTCCTGACAGACCCTAGGGCAATTAAATGGTTTAACTTTGGCAGTTACAAGAGTGATGCGAAGGTAGTCTGACAGCAGATTTGACTTTTCTGGTTATAAGAGGCGGCCGAAGAGACATCATACAGTGACATTTTATTTTATTTATTTGATGAGTTTTATATAGCGCTGGCTAGACCCGGAGGTATCAGAGCACTTTACATGAGGTTCCACAATCTTGCAAAGTAACATCAGTTACAAGTTACATTTGTTTCAAGAAAACATTTAAAGAGAATAGAAGACAAGATAAAAGGAGTGCAGAAGGGTAGGGGAGTAAGGTAAAAGGGTAGGAGGGAGATACGGCAGAGAGATGAAGGAAAGTCTGCCCAAAGTCCGGCTGGGTAGGTGATGGCCGAGGGGGAAGTCCACAGCCCATCTCCTCTATAGCTATCAAGGTAGCTCCACCAGGCATCGGCCAAACTGCTAGGACATTTTACCACCAAGAACGCGACCATTCCAGTTCTTATGGAGTTTTCTCAGAAACATATTTCTTTCTCAGTAGCCATAGTATTTGTGAAATTAAAAGTGTTTAGAATATGAAGAATGCTTCTTTTCTTGGGTAAAAGGAAATGTGTTTTATTTAATTATCCAAGATGGCAAAGAAAAGATTAGTGCAAATAATGATTGCTCCAAAGTACAAGTTGGAACAAACGTATACAAATGGCGATGTTTACTTTTAATGAAAATCGAAAAACTTACCCCCATCGTAATCGCCCCTTAAACAAAGTTGTGTATGTTTATGGTGTATGCTTACAAGCGTGTGCTACTAAAATTGTGTAGAATTATTGAAATGACTGTGTGGCACCTAAACACCTTTCAGAAACTTAACTGTTTGATGAAAAATGCATTCAGTCTAGCACAGGTCAAATCCTGAAAAGTGTTTTATGTAACAGCTATATTTTTAAGACTTCCCATGCTTAATACCTACTCTTTCACAAGTCTTAAAATTGAGAAGCTTCACAGGCAGTATAAAATATACAGTTTTAATCTATATTTCAATAAGATATTAAAAGAATTGCTGAAACTGTCAAGAACCTTTTCTTAAGCCTGCAAGAGGCCTACAAAGGGATGCTGACAGTTTAATTTTTAGTGACACTGAATCATTTTTGCATCATGAAAATAATACTATATTTTCATGCATTTTATGAAGCAGGTTCTTCATAAACATTATTCATGTTGTGATCGCTTTTATATAAACTATTGTTGCTTACTGTCAGGTAAACCCATTTGCATAAATATATAGCCCTTTGAATATCTGCTTTTATGTACAGAAACATATCGCTTGACAAAACATTTTTAACTCCACAGTTCACGCTGTCAGTATGTGAATGTTGTTAAAGAAAGGTCTAAGATTTCAAAATACAAACTGATATTGCAAAATTATCAAAGCGGTTTGCAAACGTCACAAGACGTTTAACGTTGCTTTAATACAATTTAAAAAAAAAAAAAAAACATGCTTCACAGTTGGAAAATAAAGGGCCATATTGGTGAAGAGGTGTCACCATCTTTTATTTTACTTAATTAACAGTTAACCTGTCACACGCATAACCATTACTTGTATAAGTGCATATGTTGTTTTACACTTGGATTTAATTAAACAAGTGGTTTATATCTTTTTGATTAATTATAGATAAGAAATGTGCATCTCAAAATTGACACGAGTTGACATAGGCCTTAGACACCAGACTCTATTTTGAAAATAAAACTTTGCATTTCTGCTTGGTGTGCATAAATTGCTTTCTGTACAGGCATAAATAAATCAATCAAAAGGCAATTGTAAAGTGCACACTGTCACTCCTAGGGGTATCAGAGTCATTGTGTTCTCATCAACTGTATTATTTTTTTTAGCTTTTTCAGTGAAGGTCATCTTTGTTGCAAATCATTGGTTTGATGATAATTTCCAGAACCTGCAGCGGATGGGAGGCAGAGGTGCTAAATACTCCTTTGTGAGATATGGTGAAGGCCGCAATAATGGAAGAATCTGGCATTGTACTATCTGTGAGAAGGAGACTGATACCAAGCTCACTGTGGATGTTTAATTTTGATTTGTTCTTACTTGGTGAGAACCTGTGCAATGTATTACTTAGACAAAATGTCATAGTTTTACCTTTGTGAATCTGTCTTCAGATAGTCAGACTTGTCTCTGTCCACCATTACAGACAGATGTCCTTTTCCCTCTTTTGAGAACCAATGCACTTCATTTTTCTGCTTACAAAGTTACTTTTGAGAGCAAGCACATTCCTACTTATTCTAATCATACACTTTGGGACATATTTACAAATGGACGGAGCACAGCGTTAGCCTTCTGAAATGCAGGGCTGCACCGTGTTTACAACAATGCGGTGCAGCCCTGTATTTTCCCCTGCACTGGTGCTAGTTTCATCTGCCTATCTGCCTAGTGCCAACGCAGGCACCCTTGCAACGTAGTGCAAGGGTTTCTGCATTGTGGAGAATGATTGTTAATGTGCAGGAAGGCCCCCCTTCCTGCACATAAACAATCAGATGGCAATTTGTAACTTCTATGTGTGCAGCTATGTGCACCACACATAGAAGTTGCATCTCGTCATTTTTAAAATGATTGTTTATGTGCAAGAAAGGTCAACTTACAGCACATAAACAATCAATTATGTTTTGCTGTACAATGCAGCACACAAAAAAATGACAAAAACTAGGAGAAATAAAGCATTTCTCCCGTTGCACTCTGTTAAGACCAGGTTTTCTCTGGTCTTAATTTTGGCGCTGCTCCATATTTATGCTACTCTTGTAAATATGGGGCAGCGCCAAAATCAATGGTTGTTGCGGCGAAACGCCCACCGCGACCCTTATTGAGCACCCCTTTCACGCTAAGTATAGCATGAAAGGGTGCATTATTTACAAGCCGTCATTAAGCCATGTTAAGTGGCTTAACGCCATCCTTGTGAATAAAGCGCTCCTCAATCGCCACAGGAATGTCAAATTATTCATAATTTAACTGATTTAATATGATATGGTAACTTTACGAATCTGCTAATAAACCTTCATAGTTTGGAAAATTCTTCCTCTTTGTCATTCCTTTGGGACCAAATCTGCTTCACTGTCATTGCAATCTTACAGAATTTTGGATTTTAGCCTTAATTCGAGCCAAAAGTCTATCAAAGTGGACAAAGCGGATTTGTAAACTTGTGCCAAGTTAGTGCACTTCACACATCATCCTTAACTGTCATGCTATCAGATCACAGGCATTGTACCGGTTCTAGGCAATTTTGCACTAGTACTAAGAAAACCTATCAGGACTGTGGAATTTTACAAGAGTTGTCAGTAGATATTGCTTTCAAACCATCTGGTAAAATGCAATTTTTCACTGGACAGTTAGTTCACTAACTGTCATGCAAGATTTCCCAAGGACAGTACACAAAATAGTGCCTTACCTGTTGAAGAAACCGTAATGCATTTAGGTTTTCAGCAAGTCTGGGTTTTTTTATTTGAGCGAAGCAATTAGTTGAATAGTGTTTTGTGTTAAATTAATATGTTTAACGTTTTTCCTGGGGCTGAAAACTTTACTATTATGTTTCTAGATGAGCCAGGAAGTTTTATTATGGGGAGATTGAGAAAGTCATGGTCCAACGCATAAAATAAATAGCATTATGTTTGTTTCTCATCCGGTGTATTTTAGAGAGTTGCTAAAATAACCCAGCCCGTAGTTTCTGCTGCACTTATATAGTTAATTTGAATCAGAGTAGGACTGCTAAATCCCTCACACACACGTGCACACACAAAAATATTAATTGAATATGCTGACCTGAACTATTCAAGATTCTAATCATACCAAATAAGCTTTAGATAGGCAGGAATTCCAAGAATGATTGATTGGTGATAACATATTTACTTATCCCTTAAAGCACAATTTGAGACACGTCAGTACATTACACAATTCGTATGATTGTAACCTACACCTCAAGAAAAATGTCCTTTTTTGATCAATGACCTGCCACTGTATTGCGCTGATGATTGTAACACGAAAATGCAATATGGCAACTTCGAAGCTTAGATTCACAGTATTTGATTCCCTAAACATTATAATTTGTTGAGAAAATCCTTGAAGATAAAGGGTCGTCCATGTGCGCTCAGGATGAATAGTGGGCGGAAGTTAATTAAAATTATGTTTTAAAAAAGTAGTGTCAACGCACTAATTGTATTGCCTTTGTATTATATTTTATACCTTGTGTACAAACTTTCAGACCCAGCTTCTAAGTGCAAGGTTGATATTACGTTAAAATATGCTTCAACCTGATGCTTTGCAAGTTTCAGCTATGGGTATTAAGCTGACAGACAGATACACCTCTAATCCACCTTCCTGCGAACTTATCTTTTAAAGAGGATTAAATATTTATAGAGACAGTGATGCAAACGTGAAAAAAGTGGGTGCACTTGAATGATGCTCTGTAAGATATATATATATATATATATATATATATTCACTGAAAAAACCATAGGTTTCACACACGTTATAGTTAGGAAATAGCATTTAAAAAACCTTGCTAATTCACTGAAAAAACCATAGGTTTCACACATGTTATAGTTAGCTGGACATTTTACTGATAAAAAACCAATGAAATTCCCCCGTTATAGTTACTGTAGGCAACTATAACTCACGCGACCGCAATCCTCTGCTGATGCTAATACTGTATTTAGACACTTATTTGCCCATATCTTCTTCCATTAAATTTTAGCTATACATATATTACAAATATTTTTTTTTCATAAAGACACATATGTCATCAGCAGAGGATTACGGTCGCGTGAGTTATAGTTGCCTACAGTAACTATAACGGGGGAATTTCATTGGTTTTTTATCAGTAAAATGTCCAGCTAACTATAACATGTGTGAAACCTATGGTTTTTTCAGTGAATTAGCAAGGTTTTTTAAATGCTATTTCCTAACTATAACGTGTGTGAAACCTATGGTTTTTTCAGTGAATTTGTACGGTTTTTTAAATGCTAAGTTACTTTACGCCATTTGTGGCGTGCGCGCCCACTTAACGCAGTTCGTTCCGTGCACGGTTTTTATCAACTTTAATAAGCCCTGTACATTTGGTGGCCTTCGGCCACCAAAAGCACAGGGGGTGAGGTCAATGTGGATAGTGTTTTTTTTATTTCGATTTTATAATTTCATGTTGCCAAAATTACGTTTTTTTTCTCTATTAATCAGCTCTGCACATTTGGTGGCCTGCGGCCACCAAAAGCACAGGGGGTGGGGTAAGTGTGGATAGTGTTTTTTTTATTTTTATTTTTTTACCGTAAGCGTACGGTAAGCTTACGGTAAGCGTACGGTAAGCGTACCCCGCGAAATTGCCGAAAAAAAAATAAAACCGTTTTTGCTCTTGGGGGATGTTTGGGGACTCCCTCAACATGACTATGTGGGAGGGAGTTGTCAAAACAGCCCCGTAACATGTTTTTGGCCATCATGTTTGATAAACAACACTCAGTGCGAGAGACAAAATGGCGGACGCCGCTTCCTGGTTTCGGCCGATTCGAATGTTTACTAAGATCTAAGAGCCAATCAGAATCGCGCTCGCGCACGCCACCGTAAGCTTACGGTAAGCGTACGGTAAGCGTACGGTAAGCGTACCGTAAGCGGGCTCAGATATATATATTGATTTAAAGGCTATTTTCTCAGAATCTACTGAACAGATTTACACCAAACCTACAAAAGGCACTTCCTTGACCTAGGGACTACCTCTCTGCCAAATTTCTAGTAATTCTGTTCAGCCGTTCGGGCTGTAGCTCGTTCTAAAGGTCCTATGGAAAAATGCATGGGAAAAACGCGTTTTGGGACCCCCCTTTTATCTCAGCCCCCGCTTGACGAATCCCCCCGAGACTTTCAGGGTAGGAGCGGAGCGTAGCGCCCCACCTATTTTGAGAAATTCGCGAGGATTCGTCGACCGGCGCCAAAGTTATTCAAAATAGAATGTTGAGGTTTTCCTATGGAAACGTGGTCCTAACTATAACTACCTACTGGCGACCGCCAGTAGGTAATATATATATATATATATATATATATATATATATATATATATATATATATATATATATATATATATAGGTTCCTGGCTTAGATTGCCTACAGGTTTCTACAAATGTGCCAAATGTAAGGCATGCAAACATGGTAAAAACACGAAAGATATTGTCTTACCATTCAGGCAATCACCTTATGTGATCAGAAAGCATTTCACATGCAAAACAGATTTTGCTGTTTACGTATTGACCTGTACATGCGACAAAAAATACGTGGGAAGCACCATACACCCCGTACACGTACGCATTCTTCAGCACTTGAGAGCCATCACGCACAATGATGTCACATACCCAGTTGCCAGGCACATTAACACTCACCACAACGGCAAAGCGGAAGATCTCACTTTCTATGTGGTTGACAGCATCCCCAAAAACCCTAGGGGAGGTAACAGACTTCTAGCTCTAAGGAGATTGGAATCCCGTTACATTCTTTTGTACAATTCAAAAATCCCTAATGGTATGAACGCAGACGAAGCGCTTAATGTCCACCTTTAGTCTAGCGGGTCTCTTGCCGCTATTTCCTATCTTTCTCTAATATTCTGCTACAGTCTGTTCACACGCTTTTTTATTTTCTTTTTACGTGTGCTTTACATCCTAGCAACCCACCCTTTACTCGTACACTAAAATCTTAATTTTTCTTTTCCTTGCCTTCGTTTCTGTCCTCGTTTATCTGACTTCATTAGTGCCCCAGGGATTGTTTACACACACTCCTTTATTGTGAGTACACCTCTCTACACCTTTCTTTCAATCTTGGCCCACTTGGGCGGCACCCCCCTCCATTTTTCGTACCCATAATTCGCTTCATTAGGACCACAATAGACGCTCTCTGCTTGCTATAGTCCGACACTTTGCCTGGGTATCCTATTTTCTCCCCGGCTGCTCCTGTCTCATTTGTGAATGTTCACTTGAACTCTTCACGTCCCGACAGGCACCCGTGTGAGACACAGTATTTGATAGCGTCCTTCCCTTTGGACCTTAATTAATTCTAGCATTTGGGTATCTTTTCTGACAGATGCACTTTGCATCTCTTATGTTTATTTAGAATGTTTTGATGAAGTTTCCCGCCGTGGGCTTATTTTCATGTCTTCTATGTCCATACATGTACACGGGACAGTGAGACATATAAGGCACTTTGTTTTAATTTGCAGTTAAAGCAGAATAATTGTCTTTTTCATATATATATATGCCATTTAATATATGTATGTGCTTAATTCTTCACATGTTTTAATTTATATACGTTGATTTAGTATGTTTGTGTTTTTCGCAAAGTCATGCCGATCAGACCGGTCATGTTTCTTTATGTCTATGATGACAGAGTGGTGGTTGCCATGACAACTGCACATTAACATATGTAAAGGTCACTGACATGTGTAACAGACAAGTGAACAAGGCGGTTCGCCGTCGAAACGCGTCTTGCCGCTGTTGGATTAAACTTATTTTTGCCATTATTTCACGGAGTCTGTGCCTGTCTGCTCGTCGACTGTCAGGATTGGAATTTCATATTGTAGATCCGCCGGGATCTTGCCACAGACCCTCCTCGATCTGGTGCTCTGCGCATCCGGACCCTTGTTGTTGTATTTTCTAGAAGAAAAAGCCGCAGAGCCCCCCAAAGCCGGAATCCAGCGTTGTGCACACCAAGACTTACCGTTCCCATACGAGGCATCCTGTCCCTTGAGAAAGTCGGAGGACTGTCGAAAGATTCAGGTAAGCCTCGGGGTTTGGGTCGAGTTAGGTGCTGTAGACACGCAACACAGTGGCTTATGGGAGAGGTAGTCTCACTTATTCTGTAGTGAGCAGTGAGTGGCAAAAAGGAACACCCATCCAACAATGGCAGCAGAATGGGAGAGAGAGCGGGAGGAGGCGGCAAGAGACATCTTCTGTGATGAAGACAACAGTGCCAGTACAACGCACAAACCATCGGGAAACCTTGCACAACAACCCAAAAATGATATGCTGTCACTTACACATGAACTTGAGAAATTGGGCAAAATAGAGATATCGAAATGGTGGGAATGTAAATCGCTACAAAGATATCTAGATGTGGGAAGAATCCCAAGAGGTCTCAGAATTCTTGTGGCACCGACCTATGAAAATCCTAACCCAGAAATGCTTAAGGAGTGGGCAGAAAACAGCGCCAACTCTTCGGCCAGAATGCTGCAGATCCTAATCAAATATGCTACTAGTGACAGAGAAATACTACTACAAAAAATCGAAGCCTTGTTTAGTGAATTGCAAAAATTGCCACAACAAGACGAACTTGAAAAACTACTCGGCGATATGAAAACCAGATTGACCAAATATGAACAAACAATTAAAGAAAGGAAAGCGGTGAAATTCCAGCGAGATAGAAGTGACTACATGAACGGTAGAATATATACTTTCTCCAGGAAATTCGAAAATATCCGTCGCCAACAACTTTCCCAGCCATGTGAAACAACGCCGAGTTTAAATATTCCTAGTGAATCAGAACTAAGCTCTGAACTTGAATCGGATGTTGAAACAAGTAGCAGAGAGACACTCAAAGCGCCAACAGTGGTACAGGAATTTGGTTTTTTACGTCTGGAGAGACTTACAAGTTTAAGGCCAAGACCGCAAAGGAACAGCAGCAACAAACCATTGCCAAATCAAAAAACCGGAGACGAAAAAACAGACGGTGGGGCAAGGGACATTCAGAACAAAAACACTCGTTCACACAGATACAACAAACGGAGATGAATGGAAACATGGACACACAAAACACAGTGATAAATCTTACCAATATGAATCTTACACAAAACGAAGAAAGTATCCTTTCCCTTGGACTCACTTTTTGTTCAAAAAACAACTTTGATTATGCCCAAACCAGAATTGATGTGTTTCAATTTGTTAGAAGACTGAAACTCCAGAAGTATTTTATTTCAGGATCTAACCAACTGAATATTACAGATGAAACACTCACCGACCCCAATACCCTTACAGTCAAGGACATGGCTCTACTACAAGACCTAGTACACATGGACAATACACAAAACCCAGAATCGCTCATCGATTTTGCAAACACCTCAGGACTACCAATATCCAGCACCATAAAAACACCATTCAAACCGAAATCCACTTTCATCCCCATGATGCCGAAGGATGGCATTGACGTCTTTGCTGAAAACGTCACCAAAGATCTAAAAGATTTGGCGCTCACCAGCAGTAAAAATTTCGCAAGCAGTAACCGCAACAAAATGAAAAAATATGATGAACTTATCAACAAAATCAGACAAAGAAATGATGTAGTGGTTCGCTGGTCGGACAAAGGAGGTAATGTTGTTCTGTGGCCCCTAGAGCAATACAACAAGGAGGCATTTAAACAACTTAACGACAAAGAGTGTTACATTCGAGTGAGCCCTAACATCTTGGTGGGAATAAAAGAAAAACTCCACAAAGATCTTTACAATTGGAAAAGTATCGGACTCATTTCGAAACAAGAATTTGAATACCTGAAATGTGATTACCCAGTAACACCTCTGCTTTATTTAATTCCCAAGATTCACAAGAACCCTACGGACCCTCCAGGTAGGCCTATCATTGCCGCAATAGGAGGATTGTTCGAGAACACTTCTAGATACATCGACTACTTTTTACAACCCTTTGTGTGTAGCCTTCCGGCATACATAAAAGACACTGGAGACTTTCTCAGAAAAATTTATGATGTCCAATGGGAGAGTGACTTACTTATGATGACGCTCGATGTAAATTCATTGTACACGAGCATTAGGCACCGAGATGGACTCAATGCACTTCACCACTATCTGGGCAGGAGACCTATGTCTATGTTTCAACACACTGAGATGCTTGTGAAAATGGCAAATTTGTGTTTGGGTAACAATGTATTCTTATTTGATGGCCTTATGTACAAGCAAATGCAGGGCACAGCCATGGGTACCTGCTTCGCCCCCAGCTATGCTAATTTGCATATGGGCTGGTGGGAGGAGCAGGTACTCAGGGTGGAGCAACAAGCTACATTCACAGAGCATGTAAAAATATACGTCAGATACATCGACGATATATTCATTCTGTGGAAGGGTTCAGAAGAGAGTGCTACCCAATTTTCCAAAGAAATTAACAACAACACCCTGAACCTCAGCTTCACGTGTAACATGAGTAGGGAATCTATCCACTTTTTGGATCTGGAGCTTTTCGTAGAAGGAGACAGCCTTCAATCTAAAACCTTCAGAAAACCGACAGCTGGTAACGCCATCCTACACGCGCACAGCTTCCACCCCAGCTCTCTTAAAGCCAGCATACCATATGCCGAGTGCCTACGCATGAAGCGAAATTGTAGCACCAACACCGGCTTCAAAGAAGCCACTCATGAATTGTGCAACAGATTAGCCCACAGGGGCTATAACCAAGAAATCCTAGATAAGGCCAAATCCAAGGTAGCCACTAAAACCCGAAAGGAACTCCTTGCTACTAAAACTACTACTACTGTAGGTAGTAAAGAAAGTTCCACTATCAACACCCCGAGATTGGTTACGGGATTCAATGCCTACCATGCCCAAGTACGCAAAATCATCTACAGGCATTGGAATGCAGTAAGGAATGATCCAGTTCTAGGCACGTCCATTAACAGCAAACCCCAAATCACATTCAGAAAAGCTAAATCTCTGAGACAGGAAATAGTGAACAATGCCCCAAGCAGAACTAAAGCTGAAGGTTCCTGGCTTAGATTGCCTACAGGTTTCTACAAATGTGCCAAATGTAAGGCATGCAAACATGGTAAAAACACGAAAGATATTGTCTTACCATTCAGGCAATCACCTTATGTGATCAGAAAGCATTTCACATGCAAAACAGATTTTTCTGTTTACGTATTGACCTGTACATGCGACAAAAAATACGTGGGAAGCACCATACACCCCGTACACGTACGCATTCTTCAGCACTTGAGAGCCATCACGCACAATGATGTCACATACCCAGTTGCCAGGCACATTAACACTCACCACAACGGCAAAGCGGAAGATCTCACTTTCTATGTGGTTGACAGCATCCCCAAAAACCCTAGGGGAGGTAACAGACTTCTAGCTCTAAGGAGATTGGAATCCCGTTACATTCTTTTGTACAATTCAAAAATCCCTAATGGTATGAACGCAGACGAAGCGCTTAATGTCCACCTTTAGTCTAGCGGGTCTCTTGCCGCTATTTCCTATCTTTCTCTAATATTCTGCTACAGTCTGTTCACACGCTTTTTTATTTTCTTTTTACGTGTGCTTTACATCCTAGCAACCCACCCTTTACTCGTACACTAAAATCTTAATTTTTCTTTTCCTTGCCTTCGTTTCTGTCCTCGTTTATCTGACTTCATTAGTGCCCCAGGGATTGTTTACACACACTCCTTTATTGTGAGTACACCTCTCTACACCTTTCTTTCAATCTTGGCCCACTTGGGCGGCACCCCCCTCCATTTTTCGTACCCATAATTCGCTTCATTAGGACCACAATAGACGCTCTCTGCTTGCTATAGTCCGACACTTTGCCTGGGTATCCTATTTTCTCCCCGGCTGCTCCTGTCTCATTTGTGAATGTTCACTTGAACTCTTCACGTCCCGACAGGCACCCGTGTGAGACACAGTATTTGATAGCGTCCTTCCCTTTGGACCTTAATTAATTCTAGCATTTGGGTATCTTTTCTGACAGATGCACTTTGCATCTCTTATGTTTATTTAGAATGTTTTGATGAAGTTTCCCGCCGTGGGCTTATTTTCATGTCTTCTATGTCCATACATGTACACGGCACAGTGAGACATATAAGGCACTTTGTTTTAATTTGCAGTTAAAGCAGAATAATTGTCTTTTTCATATATATATGCCATTTAATATACGTATGTGCTTAATTCTTCACATGTTTTAATTTATATACGTTGATTTAGTATGTTTGTGTTTTTCGCAAAGTAATGCCGATCAGACCGGTCATGTTTCTTTATGTCTATGATGACAGAGTGGTGGTTGCCATGACAACTGCACATTAACATATGTAAAGGTCACTGACATGTGTAACAGACAAGTGAACAAGGCGGTTCGCCGTCGAAACGCGTCTTGCCGCTGTTGGATTAAATTTCTTTTTCGCAATTATTTCACGGAGTCTGTGCCTGTCTGCTCGTCGACTGTCAGGATTGGAATTTCATATATATATATATATATATATATATATATATATATATACTAAGTACTGCCAGGTGCCAGTAGGAACTTATAGTTAGGACCTAGTTTTCATAGGAGAAGCGTTTTTTGTTTCGCCAATAACTCTCAAGCTGTTTGACAAATTTTCACAAAATGTTCAAACCTAGTTTGGCACTCAATTTAGCTGCTGTGTTAAACGTTTTGGAATGATTTGTGAAGCAGGGGCCGAGAAAAACGGTGGTCCCTAAATGCTTTTTTCCCCAATCAATTTCCCATTGGGATTTTGAACACAACTACAGCCCGAACTGCTGGACAGAATTACACCAAGTCTGGCAGAAAGGTAGCTATTGTGCCAGAAAACCCTTTTTGTTATTTGGTGTTAATCCATTCAGTAGTTTTTTTTAAAGAAATAACAAATTTGTATATCAAGAGGTGTCATTCCCTCCATGAATACAACAGATCTCATGCTGATATCTAAATGGCTGCCAACACTTCAACCAGGAAGTGTTGACAGCCATTTTGGGACTAAAACTCAGCTGAGTCCCCCAAAAATGTAAATAATAAAGAAAAGGGGGCAGGGTAGGAGAGCCCTAACTCCCTAGGCCCGGTTCTGGGATCTCCCAGGGATTCCAAAAGGGGCAAAAATCATTTTTTGCCACGATTTCATGGTGAATTTGTGAATCTATGGCAAATGTTTTTAAAAAAGCAAGCAGAGTCTCACAAACTTTCTTCTAGTTGAGCCCATGAGAGTGCCAAATCCCAGTGGCATATATGAATATGTACACAAAGTCGTCTCCCAGCTGTAGATCTCCTCTTCTTCATCCTGGGCCACTCTTCTCCAGCCCTTTCTGACAGTCACTTCACAACACAGCCCTCTAGACAGCTGAGGCCTAGGGAGTCAAGGTGTTTCTACTCTGCCCCTATTTCTATTTTTTAAACGTTTTTTCTTGTGACTCAGTGTTTTGGAGTCAATCAGATCTTAGCACGAGATCAGGAGGGGTCGCGTATCCACCGTGCCCCTATATATACAAATGTGAATTTCTTTAAATTTATCAGCACCTGCTGAACAGAATAACACCACATCACAAAAAGGCACTTCCTTGAACCAATATCTACTTTACTGCCAAATTTGGTATAATTCTGTTCGTCAGTTTCGGCTTTAGCAGTGTCAAAAGGTCCTATGGGAATTAACATAGGGAAAACAAGCTTTTAAGCACCCCCTTGATTCTCAGGCCCCGCTTGACGGATCACTCCGAAACTTTCAAGATAGCAGCTGAAGTGAGGGTCATATTAGTTTTGAAAAGTTTGTGAATATTCATCAAACGGCTCCAAAGTTATTAGCAAAACAAAAATAGCTTTTCAGTTGGGATATTGGTCCTAACTATCAATACCTACTGGCAACTGCCAGTCGGTAATACATATATTATTTTTTGGCAAAATTTCATGCAGATTGGTTAAACAACATCAAAGTTATAGCCAAGTCAAAAATGCTTTTCCTATGGAAACTAGGTCCTAACTATAACTACCTACTGGGACCTTATCCTCACACCAGCAGTGCGCAGAGAGGCTCATTTGCAGAGTGGTGGATAAAGGGGCATGGCCTGTGATGACCTCTCAGCAATCCCACTGTGTGGGGCTTACAGTAGGTAACAGGTGGGCTAGTTGCCCCCTAAGGACAATCCACAGCAAAGGCGACTTCATCCCTCAACCAAGAACATGCCAAGAGGTGTGTTTGCAGAGCACTAGAGAAATGGGGTGGGTACCCTGGCGAGGGACCCGCTTTTGATTTATTTTTCTTGTAAGCTCCCCTTCTCTTGGCCCATTTGGACCCCAGTGGCCCCATCCCCCAGGGCCTGACCCATTTTTTAAAATTTGAATAAAATAAAATGGTAGGTGGCCATGCAGCCCCCCCCCCCCCCGAGGCCGATTTCTGCCCTGGGATCCCATCCCCTGGGGCTAGGCCTTTATTAATTTATGATAATAAAAGGGAAGGGGGTCGGGCAACCCCCTCACCAGGCCTATTTCGGCACCAGGGAACCAATCCCCAGGGGCCTGGCCATTTCTGTTCCTTTTAAAAAAAAAAAGGGAGGGGGCCAAGGCCATTTTCATCCCTAGGGACCCCATCCTCGGGGCATGGCCATCTCAAATGACATCACTGATAACATCATCCACAGAATCTCTGATGCTCCCACTCACACCCCAATATACCCTTTCATATCCCCACTCTAACTTCTTCACTACCATGCTCAAAACCCTTGACCCATACTAGTACTTACACACCCACTCACTGATTCATATGTCTATACACACATACACTCAGTTACCCATATAGCCACTCATACACCAACTCATTCACTAATGCAGCCACTGATATATCCACTCATACAGTCACTCACACACTAAGTCACTCATGGAGCTACTCACACACCTACTCACTCACCTATAGAGTAAATCAGACAGCCATTTACTCATCTATGTAGTTATAAACACACCCACTCACTTATTCATACAGATACTAACACATACTCACTCACCCATACAGCCCTTCACACACACACTCACTAGCCCATACAGCCACTATCAAAATTTCTCACTCACACATACAGTCACTCCTATACTCCAAAACTTACCCATACTGCCTTTCACATATTCCCATACTCACCCATATCCCACTAACACTTCCATTCACTCACCAACACAGCCATACACACACTAATGCAGCCCTACCCTTACACACTCACAAACCCATACACCCACTGACTCACTCATCCATGCAGGCAGTCACACACCCTCTCACCCACCCACACAGACACTCATACAGCCATAGAGGTACTCAGACAACCAATAAATCACACATACACCCACTTATGTACTCACTCACCAACCCATAGAGCCACTTAGACACCATCTGACAGACTGATACGGACATTCAGACAACCTAGTCAGTGACTCATACATTCACTGAGACACCTAATCATTCACTTATACAGTCAGTCATGTAGCTACTGAATCATCGATACAGGCACTCATACACCCACTGATTCATCACAACACCTTGGTATATATATTTAACACTCATAAACAGTTTTAAAAAACTCACAGTCACTGGATGATGTCATCAGTGATGTCACTAACCGTGTCATGAGTGATGTAATATGTGAGGTCATAAGTAGTGCATTGAGGGGGTGAGGGTTATAGTTATCTGTCTGCAACCTTTGTTTTTTTGAGTGAATTTCTAATGTTTTTGTAAATTATATTTCCTAACTATAACATCCTTGCAACCTTTGTTTTATCTCAGTGAATTTCAAAGGCATTTTTAATTTTATTTCCTAACTGTAACCTGTAAACTTTGAGAATGAGTGTGTGTGTCGCTGTATACGTTGGTTACTGGGTGTGCGATTGGCTCTATAGGTCTGTGAGTGAGTATAGAATATCTGGGTATTTATCTAAGTTCATGAGTAGTGCCTGGGTGATTGTATGATTGCATAGGAAGTGCGTGTGTGATTCTATGAGTTCAATTGGCAAGGACACACTGCAAATACCGGGTGTTTGCGAATACCGGTTATTTTTGACAAAGTGTAACACAGATATATAGACATATTTTACATAAAGTTTCATTGTAGCTATTTAGTAAGGTACTAATTTAACGTTCCCTTTTTATTTTTATTCTTTTGTCAAAATAACTACATCAAAAATGCGTTTTCCTTCTTGACATCAATACCGGAGGTCGCAATGACACCAGTAGTCACGAATATAAATGACAAAGTATAAAACAGATATATAGACATATTTTATACAAATTTGAGTTTAGCTGTTTAGTAACCTATTTGTTTAACTTTATTTTAACAACACATTTGTAAAAAACAACAGTTTCAAATAATAACTTTCAACATTTAAACTCATGGATAGAACATAACTACCAAACACCCATCTAACTGCCCATTGTTACCCAACCACATTTTGAAAATTGTGCTATTTTTTAAAACTTTTTTTCTCTATTTTAACAAAAAGACACTCACTGTTGTGAAGATCAACTCACTGGGAAATAAAGAAATATCATTGGATAATACACTTTTAACTAAAAGAATAAGAAGAACATGCCCATTTATCTATCTTGAACATTCTTTAAGAGGAGTTCATAGTAAGACGATTTGCTCAATGCACAACATGTCACAAGACATTTTCAAGGGGTACAAATAAAAGATATTCTTGTTGGACTATGTCCATGATTTACCATCTAAAAACATACCAGAGCAATAGCCTAAAAGCAACAAGAAGGCAACGCAAGGCTGAAGGACCCTCATCTTCAATAGCAGCCACAACAACACCGGGGCAGAGAGTTCTTTCAGAGGTCCAATCTCAACTTCAAGATTTGGCTCCACAATTTTCCCAGATGGCATCATACTGCATGGATTGTGGAGTTGTAGTGAGTGCTGGAGAGCAGTCCATAACAGCCCTTCAAAAAGCTGCAAAGAATCATAAATCTTGATGATTTATTTAGATTGTTGGCCCTTCATAGTTTTTCTATATTAGCAGGTATTTTATTATCTCCTAATTTATTGTAACACTACTTACATATAACTTGCCTTATGAGCAAGTCAAAGCATTCCTCTACAACTAAAGACACAGCTAACTTTTGGCAGTTATCATTATTTACTTTTTCAATTTTTAAATACAAGTCAACAGTCTGTATTTGAATCTTCTAGTGAGTATATACAAACATACTCTGGTTTTTTTTGAGACCACACTGTGTTAAATTTTTTAATCGCTTTTTCAAAACTATCAACTGTAATATCTGTGTCCTGTTCTGCAACTCCTGCTCATAACAACTCTTCATTTTCCCTAGAATCCTGCTCAGGACCATAGAAACAAAACTGCACATCATGACAAACCTTTCCTACATCTGCCAAAGTACCATGCAAAAGTGCTCTTTTCACATAGTACAGCCTCCTAACTAATGTTGGCATTGTTGAGTGGCATATAGCTAACATCCTGAGATGATGAAAGGTGCTTTGGCACACTATGTCTGGTAAACAAACTAGTGAGTGCCCCTGGTAATTTGTATAGGCATCTTGCAAGGATCCAATCCTTGTAAAATACTTATTTTGTGTTTTAAACTTCGCCTTGGAAAGATGAGTAGACATTTCCTTAATATATCAATTGACTGCTGTCAAATACTGCAAACACTACCACAGTTCCATTTCTATATAGGCACTTGACTTTACCTCCTTGTACCTCTTATCCAGTAACGTGTTCTACATGTGTTCGTACCATCACCTCTTTTGCTATAGGAGTGCCTTTCTTAATTTCATAACATCGTCCTCTATAACCAATAACATGAACTAGTCTATTATCCTAGAGATTAAAGAAAGACTCTATACTAGAAGTATGTATTGAATTCTCCACTAAAAACTGTACACCTGTTACTTCTTATCACTAATCTCTTTTTCTGGTTTTGTCTCCTCGTGCACAACACCATTTTGTCAAGAGACTTAATTCTATTTATAATCAAAATAAAAAGCTTGACCTTCAAAGCAAAGGCTTTATCAACTACTCTCTCTACTTTTTTCTATTTCAGTGCATGTCTCCTTCTTCTATACTTCTTCATATTTCTCAGTAGATATTAAGCCTGGACAAAGCACTACGCTACGCTCACGTAGTTTGCGAAGTTTGCGCTACTTCGCACTACGCTAATTGCACGTAGCACAGTACAAATATGTGTAGCGTAGCGTAGTGCAGCGGTCATTTTTTGATTGCTTGCGGTCCTCAACGTCAAGTTGGCGACCGCGAGCAAGCAAAATTACATCCCGGCAAGACTTTTTACTCATTCGCATTAGCAACATCAAGTTGCCAATTGCGAGCATGGAAAATAAACCTCCCGGCGAGATTCTCAACGTGGGGAGGTCAGGTTTCTCATTGCGAGTGGTCGTGTATGCTCGCGACCACTCGCGATGAGAAACTACCAGTCCGCGTTGAGAAAGCTGCCGCTCGAGTAAAAATCTACTCAAGCGGCAGAAAGCTACAGCTCGCACTGTGCAAGATGCCATTTTCAATGATTGCACAGTGCCGGATGCTTGTCCGCACTGTGCAATCATTGAAAACGGCATCTTGCACAGTGCGAACAGGGTACTATGCAGTTTGCGAAGTGGTACGCGTAGCTCGCGTAGTGCGAAGTGCACTTTGCGTAGCTACTCATAGCGCTACTTCGCGAACTACGCCCAGGGTTAGTAGATATATAACTACTCTACTACAAAACATCCTGGCTCTGACTTCCTTAAACTGCTATTGTCTTCTAGTTAAGGTGTGTCCATCTTTGTTAAATTCTATCCTGTTCTTGGTATATAGATTTTGTCCAAGGTTAATCTTTCTCATAGTTTGAATTTTATTTTCATTATTTCATATTCTTTTGAAATGTCCACATATATTTTAAAGAAAAGACTTTGTCCTATTACCAATAGCTCTTTTTTTGTTAAAAATAAAATGAAAGTGTTTCTAACACGCAGAAACAATAGGCGCCAATGGGGGTTAACTGGTCATGCTGGACTGGGGCAAACTCAACAGTTCAAGCTGACTGCGATAGAGCACTGGCCAGGGACAAGAGCCATGCAGGCGTAGAGAATAGAGCACCTTGATCCTGGTTGCAACAGTGAGATGCAGGACATATTTGAGTGGTTCACCGATGTTGATACTGCAGTGGTAGTAATGCATCAGTTCCAAAGACGAAGCATCGAGATGCATTGGTTCCGAAAGCCATGCGCCAATTCTCTTCCCACAACAGGGTTGATGTTGTGTTTCCAATACACGCAGACAGGAGATATGTCAATTTCTATAGTACGAGTATCTGGGTCCACTTCCAGTGAACTCGGCACAGGAGTAGGTGAGGAGACTTTGATAGCCCTGAGTCTCAAGCAGTAGGAGGCAAGTCAACAAGCCCTTGGAGAACACTTTGGTTGCCAGGAAGAGTCCAGCTCTCCCTCAGCAGGGTCTGAGAACAGCAGGTTGCAAGGCAGCACAGCTGAAAAGCATGTCTTCTAGATCAGCAGTTCAGCAGAGTAACAGTCCTTGTAGCAGCACAGCAGTTTGTAGTAACGAGGTCCACGCAGGTAGGATGTAGTTTAAGTAGATTTAATGAAGTAAGTTACATGTAGTTAAGATCTTGTGAAGCAGGTAGTTATGTTCTGTAGAGCAGCCCCACCAGGAGCAGTCTGCCTCCTGCTCAGCCCATTCTCAACTGTCACTCTACCTCTCAGGCACCCAACATTCCAAAGCGCATAATCACTCCAACATTCCATGCAGCACACAGCACAACACACAGTCTGAGCAGGTGTTGAAAATGGCATAACATAAACATGAAAGGATCCCCTTTCCTTACACAACATAAGAATTAATGTGGTTACCTGAAAGAATATAAAACACTGAGAACCAAGAAAAGGAATAATATAGAGAAACACAAAAGCAGCTGAAAAGATGCAGAGAAGTGAACAAAAGGGAGAGAGCAGAAAGATAGGTGGCAGTAAATGAAGATGAAGCAATAGATAAATATAAACAGATGATGAGGCCCATCCACCCCTTCTGTAAATATAAACAGAATAGAATACTAACGTAAGGCATGAGAAACAACATGAAAAACATTGACAAAAATGCACCAATGACTAACCCCAAACACACCCACTGGCCAGGCAGGCATGCAAGGAGGAAAGACATAGCATGACACAAGTAGAACACTAGACTGACACCCAGACACATGAAAAGGAGAAGGAAGGATCTCCTCCTAAACATAGTAGAAAGGGAAACACAGTAAAAAGAGGGAAAGACTATTGACAAAGGAAAAACAACAACCATATATAGTCCAGATTCCAAGGATGAAAAGAAGATGTAACATCATGAGGATAACTGAATGAGTTTGAAAACAAAGGAGAAGAATAAATATACAAAAAATATATAATTCATCCTCCCTCATATACAAAGTGAGAAGTAATACAATGGTAGCATAAAGTTGCAAGAAATGAACAGCAAAGTCGATGCATAGACTAAGAAAAAACTATACCCCTAACAGGGATAGATAATGTAAAGGTTAGAGATGTGAATAATGAAAATAGGAGTAAAACCCAATAAGACACACCCAGTGAAAGGGTAAAGATGTAACACTAAAGGGGTAAGATGGGACTAAAACCCATAACCTAACCCTGACATAAGGGTGGGTAACTATGTAATGGGACTAAAACCCATATCCTACCCCTGGTATGAGGGCGTGAGCCGATGTGAATGGGACAAATCCCAAAAAGACACACCCAGTTTAAGGGTACCTGTGTAAGAGAAGATGGGACTGATACCCATGACCTACCGAGATGAAAGGGAGGTTTGATGCTGTAAATGGGACTGAACCCATAACCTATTCCCAGGCATAGGAATGATTAGCAACTGTAAATGGAAATAACGCCCATACAATGATGTCAAGTGTGAGGGTAGAAACCATAAGTAGCCCATGTAGGCAAATGTACTCTGAGCAAATAGGACTGGAACTCATTGCTATCCTTACGTAGGGAAGAAAGAAGTGTAAGGTGTACACATTTGAAATGAACAATGAACCCTTGACGGTGTGCAACCAGGGTCCATGAACGTATAATGATGAGCTAACGAAACCCACCATACAATCCCATGGTGGATAAAAGCAATTCCATCGTGAAATGTAGAAAAAACCAAAACATGAACGAATGTTGCGTAATCATACCCAAGCATACAATAGGCATAGATACTGAATCACATTAACGTTTGCAGACTGTTGAAGTTTAGGGTGGTTGTGTCGCCGTAGTCCTGTGACACTCTCTTGAGTTCGTAAGTAAACAACCTTTGCAAAGATGATGAACAGCTGTCCTTGTAATGTAACTCGCTTGTGGACTGGCAGCTCAGAGAAGAAGTCAAACGTGTATTGTGGTACCCACAAAAGTTATGTAGAGGCAGTACACAGTAAGACTGAAGTGGGCTAAAGACAACACAGCCACAAGATGTACTCACTACTTTCTCCTCCCGTCTGTTAAAGCAACCATAAAACATAAAACAGCAATGGGAAGTGCCAGCGTTCTGAAGTGAGGATGGTGTACACCGACAATCGTTGATGAGCTCCAAGGGTGAATTAAGGATGCAGCTCGAACACTGCGTTGCACTTGAGACAAAGCAAACACGTGAAACCAAGAACTAGTGGTTGTGTGCTGTCACCAACCACAAATTGGCGGCACGCATGATGCGCTGAGCAGGATGGCTCGTCGTGCACCAAACAGTGTCCCTCAGCAAGTGCTGGCATGTCGTCATAGAGGGTTCTCATCGTCGAGATGACCCGCGCGGCTATCCAATTGAGGTAAGCAGCACGCACAATGACAAACAGCAAATAACGGATTCAACGGCCGAAAAGTCAGCCGGACGTTGAGTTCTAAGGTGAACAAACTAATGTTAAGGTACTCACCAAGGTGGCGATGTGAACAGTTGTAGACACACTAACTGCCATAGTGAAAATGGACAAATAGCAAACGCTTACTTGGAAACAGCTATCTAAGTCCGGAGTGGCCCCTTAGATTTCCTCAGTGACAGAGTTCACCAGACGAACACTGTGATGCTCCGGTTGGGGAGCAACTGATGTGCACATTTTGCCTCAGTGAAGCTAGGCGAGACTTGAATAACAAAGCACCGTGGTGGAAGGGTGTAGCCATAAACAAACATTGTATTGTAGAACGAATTCATCAGCTCAGTGACTGTAGCCATTGTTCAGAACATAGATATTTGCCTTTGCTGCGTGATGATTTTCTACGTCCTCAGGGTCATGGAATATGTGGCTGGAATAGTACATGGATGACCCAGATGAATTTACTGCTGTAAATTAATGATCTTGAAAACACAGGCAGTACTGGTTACTCCTAAGTCCAAATTATGTAGTGTAGATGAGCACAGCATGCCTGGGCTAGGGCTATCCGATGGTGATTTCACTGGTGGGGCTGAGAGGTGTAGTGCTTCATCATTACTTGTGTCTTGTTGTCTTCTGTTTTTTCTGTGAGGAAATTCTTTCTTTCATGTAAACATCTTTGTTGTTCTGTGAAGAACTCCCTTGTGTCTTCTTAGGATTTTTCCTTGCCTGTGGATACCTCCTCCTGTACTTTGTGTTGGTTGTTTCTGTAGGCTCTGTTGTTTGCTTATCTTCAGGTCCTCTTTGGTTCACCAGGTCCCTGAAAATCCAGTTGTAGCACATATGTAGTCACCAACTCGTTGCCAAAATAATGTAGTAACGAGGTCCACGCAGGTAGGAAGTAGTTTAAGTAGATTTATTGAAGTAAGTTACATGTAGATAAGATCTTGTGAAGCTGGTAGTTAAGTTCTGTAGGGCAGCCCCACCAGGAGCAGCCTGCCTCCTGCTCAGCCCATTCTCAACTGTAGCTCTACCTCTCAGGCACCCAATATTCCGAAGCGCATCATCGCTCCAACATTCCATGCAGAACACAACACAACACACTGGCTGAGCAGGTGGTGAAAATTGCATCACATTAACATGGACAGGATACTACACAGTTCTTCTGACAGACGTTCTTTATAGATCCAGATTAGTTTGATTTGGTGGGGTCAGAGACCCAGTACTTATTCCTAGTTGTTCCTTTGAAGAGGGGATGACTTCAAAGAAGAGTCTTTGAAGTGCACAGAAGCCCTTTTTTCCCAGACATGGCTCCAGACTAAATGTAGGGAATAATCAGCCCTTTGTGTGGGGACAGGACACTGCCTTTTCAGATGTAAGTGCTAGGCCCATCAGAATGCAGATGAGTACTGAGACATACCTAACCTTCTGGTGTTTTGTGGCTGTCTAGAGGGAATGCATAAAGTGTAGCTGTCACAAACCCAGAAGTGTATTGGACACAGGCTGCAGGCATATTGAGCCGTAAGAGCAGAGGAACTTTCTAAAAGTGATATTTCTAAAATAGTAATGTTAAATCCAACTTTACCAGTAAAGGGGATTTATCCAAAGATATAAAACATGACACAGCTATTCCTTTCTTCTCAGGAATTATAGCTTGAAAGTGTATTAAATAATTCCTATTGATAACCTATGAGAGGAGTAGGCCTTACAGTAGTGAAAAATGAATGTAGGTGTTTTTCACTGCCTGGACATGAAAAATGTAAAAGTACATGTCCTACCTATAAATACACAACGCCCTGCCCATGGGCTACCTAGGGCCTTCCTCAAGGGGTGACTGTATGTAATAAAATGGGAGTTTCATGACTGGCAAAGGGTTTTAAATGCCAAGCTGAAAAGGCAGTAAACTGCACACATAGGCTCTGCAGTGGCAGACCTAAGACATGTTTCCGGTTCTACTTGTTCATGTGGCACAATCAGTGCTTCAGGCCCACTAATTGCAAGGGACTTACAGATAAATTAAATATGCCAAAGAGGTGTAAACCAATTATTCCATGTTTAGAGAACAGTGAACATGCACATTAGCATGTATTAGCAGTGGGAAAGTCCTAAATCCAACAAAAAGAAGGTCAGAGAAAGAGGAGAAAGACAAGAACTTTTCCAAAACCCGTAGTAACCAAAACACCTCAAAGTGGGACATGCATCCCAGTATCTTTCAGACATAGAGGTCTTACTGACTAGTTTCTTATTGGGTCTTGACAGTTGCCACACACTCACAAATGGGAATAGGTATTGGAACAACAAGGGAATCTGTCAATGGATAACCAGCACCAAGTCAAGTAGTGTCCAAGCAGCCTCAAACAAATATTTAACCAGGCTTGAGCCCTTCCCATGAGCTTACACACTGTTTTGCAATGGTAATGCATGAAGTTGGCTCTCTATATAGTGTACCAAAATGAAATACACTGTGAAAGGAGTCCAGTGAATCCCCAAATGGTAGGCAGAGGTAAAAGCAGATAATTCTAATGCTCTTTTGGTGGTTGTGTGGGCGAGCAGTTAGGCTTATTAGAAGGTAGTGCTAAGCATTTGTTGTAATCACAGAGGCTATAAATAAGACACACACTCAAGAATAACTGTGAGAACTATTTGTAAAAATAATAAAAACATTTATATAATTTTTTAAGACCAAGAACACAGTTCTAAGGTAAGTACTTTCAGAGTTATGATTTCGCAAAGTTCGTAAAATATATCACTTTTTTGCACAATTACTCACCGTAGGAAACAATTGGGAAAAAGCAGAAACATTCAGATAAGATCAGGCAATGCTTTCATGATGTTCACATTCTCGTTTTAGATTGATGTTGGGACCAGGTCTAAAGTTCCAGCAGGAGAAGTTTTGGGAATGACCCAATTCAGGCGGAGCAGAGTGCTGAGGGTCTTGAAAGCTGGTGTGCAAAGACAAAGGGGGCATTTTGAAAGTACACTGCACAGGAGGACTTACAGGTATGTCCGATGGGGCTCCTTCTAGGGAGGATGTTGCAAGGGCTTGGGGACCATGGAAGCACAGCTGGTTAGACAATGCTGGGGCTGGGTGCAGAGGGAACATGTCAGATGGGCGCCATGCATCTTGAGATCCTCTTGGCCAGAAGCTGGCAACTTGGATAGGCGATCTCAGGACAGCTGGTCCACTCAGGAACTGTGTCTCGGGTATTTTAAGGTCTCTCAATAGATGCTTGCTTTTGGTGCTTTGGGAGTCTGGTGTGAAATCTTCTTCTTGGTGTTTGCTGTTGGGAGTCCGGTACCACGGGTATTGGTACGGTGCAGCTCTGGTATGCCCTGGGGTCTCCAAACTTGGTGAGGAGACAGATCTGACCCTCCCCAGCTATTGTACCATTTCTTGCTTTGGTGCCGCATCAAGGTCTTTGGGGAGCAACAGGTCGATAAGCTGGACTTCACGGAATTGGTGCATGTGTAGGGGAGTGATAGCTTCACTACAAGGCAGCTTCTTGGTGATTTCTGGAAGGCTGCAGGTGCTCAGGGATTCTTGGAGTCCTTTCAGGTTCAGGACGACACAGCATATAGCTATTTTCGAGCCCTTAAAGCAGTAAGCAGTGTTTGGCACCTTTTTCTACTGCAGTAGGGCTTCAGTTCTCATGCAGCGGGTTTTCTTTGTCCTGGTATTCTCCTGTCCATTGATTTTGATGATCATGTGATCATGTGTTGGGGTTCCACCTAAATACTGGATTTAGGGGTGTTAGAGGGGGAAACAGGTAGTAGCCAATGGATTACCTACCTTTAGGGTGTCTACACCGTCGAGTGACCACTTCCTGTGGGAAAAGGCACTACTCTAGCCCTGATAGGTTGTTTCTTCACCATCCCAAGATGGTGAAATTTGAGGAGAGAGGGTCACATCTCCTGCCCCGCCTTAGGGGTGGTGTAGGTTGAGTGGGGACCCTCCATTAAACTAACTAATTTTCCCGCTTTTCCTCCCACCAAAAGTGGTGCAGGAAAGGGGGCTTGGTTTCCCACACTATCTGGAGGTTCCTGGGTTGGATTTCAAAGACAGCATTGCCTTTGAAGCTTCCCACCCACGAAGGCCATCCTGTCCTGTAGGAGGTGTGAAGCACCTCTGACCAGAGCAAGCTTTGTATCTGTCCACTGAGAGTGCTGGCCCTCACACCATGAGGTCAGAAACGTGTCTGGTTGTGGCAGGCTGGCAAAAACAAATCAGAGACCACACTAGTGCTTGGTAGGTTTTCTGGGGATCCTCTTAAAAGGGCCCCTGTTTGAATGTATTAATAAATCTGATGCTGGCATCAGTGAAGATTTATTAAGACAAGATGTTTGGTACCAAGCATCTTAGAATTCAGTGAAGCCATCATGGAGCTATGAATCTCGTGTTGACAAGTATCCAGAGCATGTACTCCTCATGGCTTCCCAGTACACGTAAAAAATCTCAGAATAGACTTGACATTGTAGGGGCATATCTGCTAATGCTGATATACCCTCACATAGGTTATAGTGCACCCCGTCTTAGCACTAAAGGCCTGCAGTAGGGGTGACTTACCTATTCCTTAGGCAGTATGTGGGTGGCATGGCACACAGGGCTGTGTGCCATGTTGACTCTTCGGAGTTCTTCGCAATAAAAACACGCAGCATGCAATAGCAGAGTGCATAGCTTTGGCGAAGGGTCACTGGGGTTGCACAACCTGAGCTGCAGCCCCAGAGGACCCTCTTCAGTTCTTGTGCCCTAGGTAGCAAGGTTACATTTACAAGGGGCTTACAGGGGTAGCTGAAGTTGTGCCAATTGTGGTACTGTATGGGAAAGAGATCTGGCACTGGGAACCTGGTTAGCAGGGACCCAGTGCACTCACAGTTTGAAATCACATCAGGCAAAAAGTGGTGGCTAACCATGCAAAAAGAGGCACTTTCCTACAGGTAAACACTGTGTTCATGCTGTGGGAATGCTCTTCCACCATTCAGAATTGAGTTGGAAACACTTGTCCTCCTTGAGCCCTTATAAGTGCCAAAACCTCCGGCAGTGAGTGCACACGGCTATTCAACATGGGGGGAGTTCCCACCCGGTTGGCATCCTGCTGCCATCTTAGAATATGCAAATGTATATTCTGTGAAAACCTCCACCACTGGTCTCTGCCAAATTATATTTATCAGACTGCTTAAAGAATTAAGGGCATATTTACTAAGGCCTTGCATTTTCCTTGCCTGATGCAAGTCAACACAAGTCCCTAAATGGTATTTACTAAGCCACACAAAGCCACCTTGTATGGCTGTTAGTGGTTTAGTAAATCCGAAGTAACACAAGGCACATTGCTGCTTTGTGTTAACTTATGGCATGGAGGAGTTCCATGGGTGGAGGCTGGGTGTTGCTATGCATATATCCATGATTTATAAAAGTTAGTAAACCTTGGATTGCACCAAAATGGAACATCTTCCTGAGCAAGGCATAAAGTAGAAAAATATGTTTATTTCTCCTTGTTACTTCCTCTTTCTATGCACACTGCAGTTTGCAGCGCACATAGAAAGTGGAAAATGCCTCAAAGGATTGTTTTTGTGCAAGATGCAAGGTTGCCTGCATTGGGGGTAGGCTGCCGCAAGTGCACCAGTGCCAGGGACAAAAGAAATGTGCCATATCTTAGGAGATAGAGCTCATTTCTGCTTTCTTCCTTTCATGCGACACAGCACAGCAAGTTGGCTTGCTGCATTGCATTTTGTGAAATATTGGTAAATATACCCCTAAATGCCTAAATCTAGAAGGTCTGGTCTAATGCTATAACATAGACATTCGGTGTCCTTAGGCTCACATATATTTTATGATTGATAGCCTTGCATCGTCAATATACACAGTATGATAGTACCGTAGACATGGTTTCAATTTTATGTCCATCCCCAAAAGCACCTAGGATTAATCAATATATGATATACTTAAAGTGCTCATTGTAGTTTCACCACTTCAGAATTCTCAAAATGAAACACTTCACGAATTTACTATTAGCATTAAAGTCAATGTAGTAGTTATTTCGACACGAATCATATTAAGAACGACTCAGCATTTAGCTGACTATTATCTAAAACAGAGCAAACGTATTAAGATGTTCAGGGATCAGTACTTGTAAAATGAAAAAAAGCTGCATCAAGATAGCTGCTGTAATTTACTCAAAAGGGGGAAAAAAACATCAAATATGTTTTTGCTGACTGACATTGTTTTACCTTTTACTAGAGTTCTATAAAGCGCTTCTATCCTTCAATGAGTGTGAACACGTTTTTCTTTTTTTTTTACAAAGCAGTCATTCTCAGTTATGCAATAATTCAGATTAGAGGAACTTTACTCAATACCACTCGGATTGATCATTCCGGAATGTAAAATACTGCAGAATCAGTAATTCCTTGCCACTCAAACTGAGAGCTGAATGCTGTCTTCGTTTGTGTGCATTACTTTCAATACCTCAAGCAGCAATGACATCAACATGTGCAGTCGGCAGATATATTGCAGCAGGAAATGTGCAGCGTAAAAACACTGTAGGGCCAATTCAAAATGAATTGAATACAATAATATATCCTGAAATGAGTGTAGATTTCCTCATTTCTGCCATTCACTAATTGCCCAAGGTTATACCGAGAAACCTCCGCCAGTAACAGCTTCCCCGGCATTATCATTTGTTCTCATTGACAGGAGTAAATAGCCATCCAAACCGCAGTGTGTAGATGTTCACAAAACCTTTCAGACAAACTGTGCCATGGAGAGCTTACTCCACACTCAGTGAGTGAGACTTACTCAAGAGCAATGTTATTCGACTGTGCTACAGCAGTTTGCATGAGTATTAGGACTTAAAACCCCGACGTTACCTTCGATGAATGACTTGCGGTCATAACTTCAGCTGTTTGCATGTATGAATCATAAATCACTTTTTGGTATTGTGGTATTTAAAAGAAAATGTAATAGTTTACATAACACCTTTCTATCAGTAATAGAACGAAATAATATTTCCTTTCTTCTTCTTGTTTCATGTTTGGAAATGTTTAAAGAAAGGAATCAATTGAAATACAAAATGAAAGTAAAAAATGAGAAACTGAAAAAACACTTTTAAGGGACAATCTCCTCCGAATAAAAGCCCTGTGAAAAGGGGACTACCTATAAGATTGTTTTCACCAAATGCCCCATTACTTTGAAACACAGTAAAGAGTTGAAGTACACAACGAACTATTATTTGCTGAGCCTGCACTTTGTTTCTTGGAATTCTTGAACTATTCACTTCTGCAAAGTAATCACACTGTTAGCAGGGAGGAGGCGAGGGGATATGGTTGATAATGTGGCTGAAATGAAATTATATTTCTCGAATTTGTGCATGCTTTAAATATATAATTTGTAAATTATAAAGAAGGCAGAACATATGCAACTGCATTATTGTTCAGAGTGCTGAAGTATTTAAGCTCTTAAGTGCATAATTGTATTATCTTGCCATCAGATCGAGTAAGTACACGCATAAAAAGTGAGCATTCTGTAAGCCTCCAGTCAGTAATGAGGATCTTGTAAGCCTGATTTAATAAGCACGACACACTTCGCCTGTCCATTAACACCACATAACCATAAGTGTCAAGGAACTTCTAATAATAACGTACCCTTCCTAATGTATCCTCTGACTTGACATACCATGCTACTGTTTTTAAGTACTGATAGTAGAGGAGCTTTGGAGTGTCCCTATATTTTCTAAACATATTTACAATGGTGATAATGCATCTCTGCTGGAGTTTGTAGAAAAGACAATTGTATAAAATAAACCCATATCTATAAGCCTTAAAAATGACCATCCACAATCCATTTTTACGTTGTATATTATGTGAAATGTACAGATTTACATTTCTGCTTGATTATATCTATGTATGTGCAAAAACCGAGTCTTATATGTGCAATTATGCAAAGTTGAAAAACTTCAAACTTTGGGGCCGATTTCGATGTTGGGCGGAATTGCTTTCTCCAGATACCGACTCGTAAACGGGACTGACCAACACCGGGTCAGCGGTCCCGCCCGCCTCATTAGGATGAGACCGAATACTGTTTGGTCACATTCCAACATTTCCCTATGGAAACATGCATTACAGCCATAAACCGGCCGTAATACATGCTCCAATAGGGAAATGGGAGGTGTAGTTCATCCCTGCACCCCGTGGCAGAAACCGCAAGGTGCCTCCCATGGGGGGCAGGGATTGAGAGGGGGTTTGGCCCCCAACCAGAGGCCGCACACACAAAGAGGCGCTGGTGGGGGCCCCCAAACATACTTTCCGACATGGTTTCCAAGTCGGACAGACTGGCATAGAATCTATGTCGGACACCATGCATCGTAATCCCACGGGCAGAAAGGCCCACCCTTTGGGATTACAAACTGGCTCCGACTGGGCAACTGGCTCTTACAGCCCATCGGAAGCCAGCCAGAATGACCAGCCAGTTTCAATTCTGACCGGCTGCATCATTATCAGCCAGTTGGAATTAAAATCGACTGCGGCGGTTGGAAATCCTCTGACCGAAGGATGGAGGCTTTCCGACCACCATCGTGATAGGCCCCATTGTAAAGTTTGCAAATCTTTCAAAATCACAAAACCTTGGCTGAGGTTTTGAAAAGTTCCACCACAACATTTTATGCAAAAGGAGATTGTTAGAAACATTTTCTGAGAGAATTAAACAAAACAAAAGTACGCTTTTGAAATTGTTTTTTTCCTCCAAATCTTTATATTTAGGGGTTTGTTTCCTGCAGACAAAGTTTGAGGAGGGGAAAGTTTGCAACTTTGCATAAAATTAACTGTGATCCTTTTTGTCTAAAATATAGATGCTAATGCCTCAGGTAATGATTATGAGTGAGGTTGTCTTCTGATCGCCGCACTCGCAGTGGTGCAGAAGTGGCTGACAACCGTCCACTGCATTATGACTTTAAAAGTTGTTGCGGGGAGGACCATTGGCTGCGCCATGGAACAGTCATTCCGTGGCGGTGGCGGAGCTGCACCACAATGTAAGATGCTCAGCATATTAGGAGTTCCACCACTGCTCACCATTTCATGGCCATGAAAAGGCCAGCAGTGGAAGAACAAAGGGGGCCCTACAGGGCACCATGCCCCCTGCCATGGGGATACATTCAGGGGGCATAACATGTGCCCCCCTCTCTGTGTTCCCCCAAAGTTTCAGCATGGCATGGACATCACCATCCATGCCGTGCTGGAATGTATTTGCTATTCCCATTGCGGTGCCTGTTATCCAGGCACTGCCATGGGAAAGGCAAAAGACCATCCGCCTTACACGAGTTCAATCGTGAGAAGTCGGGCAGTCCTTGCGAGGCTTTGGTACAGATGTGTCAGCGGGGAGCAGATGCAACTGCACCAAAGTTGTAATTAGGCCCAAGGGGCTAACGCTGCCTTAGCAGCACTTTACCGATGGTTTTGCGGCGATATTTTTTATTGCCATATGTACAAGCTGTCGCTAACCTCTGTTCGCAGTTTTCCGGTGAAAACATCCATTCTAAAAATCGCCACTTCTGTTAGCGATAATGACATGCAAGGGAGGCGTTCCCATGCAAAGACGGCCACTAACCCAACTTCGCGATATTTACAAGGGGATTCCTGAACTTTGGAGGACCAAAAAAACTGCCTCTAACTGCAGTTAGAGGCAGTTTTTAAAGAACCTAAAATAGCTGGTTTTAAAAATGGAGGTAACACTTGGGACCTCTTTCCAGCAGGTTTTGGTGCTGTACAGCGCTGCAAGCAATGTTGCAGCACTGCCCTGCGACATAACTACAGGGCAGGAATGCACACCATCAGTAAGATAGTGCGCATTCCTGGGCTTCAGTCATGAAAAATGTTGCAGTGCTGTGACAAGACAGCGTTGCAACACTTTTCACTACGCACTTCTTATGACACTACAGATGCGCAATATTTACTGGACAGTGCTCCATGACGCAAGGAATGACAGATACGTCTGGAATCCTGACGTATCTGTCTGCACTAAAGTCCCGCATTGCTGCAGTTGTGTCCCAAGCATGACGCAACTCCAGCAATACATGGGGCCAGCCTACACCTGTGGCACTGCATCACCTTTATGTCTGCCATCAGGCAGGCGTAAGGTACTGACGCAGTGCCGTCCTACAATTGTCACAGTGAAATCTGAGGGATTTCACTCTGCCACTCCTATGAGGCTTGTTGCATGTAAACGCACACCCTGGGTACATCATACCTGATGCAGGTATGAAGTGGCACAGGGCTTCACAAGGTCACGCTTATGCCTACATGCGTCACTTTGCAAATACGGCGCAAATATAGTGCTAGTTTTGCCTGGTCCATTGTTGAGGGGTGCCAGGGTGTCGGCACTGTTGGAGATCTATCGTTGGCGGTTGCGGGCTGTGGAGTCATCATCTGTAAGCAAGTGAGTGTTGGTGCTGAGGGAGTTGACAAGACGTTTTTCGGTGGCCTTGATCCAGCTGTGAGGGGTGGGCGATGATGGGGATGGTGTACGGTGGGCATGATGAAGACAAGATGTATACAATGATGGTCGGTCCAGGAGAGTCTGGTGGTGCTGCTCTAGTTGAAGTTGCCGCTGGCGGAAGGGACATGCTCGACCGTGTATCCTGCTATTTGGCTTGCTGCAGTGATTAGATGCTTGAGTCTGATGTTGGGGAGCTTCCCCAGGTGGGGCTGGAGCTCTGGTCACTGGGGTGGTCCAGGTGGAACTTGAGTTCGCCGAGTAAGATGTCGTTGATGGATGGGAGAGCCTGGTGTGCAATGAGGTCTACAATGGTATCGGAGAATGGGTGTCCATGGCCCTGGGGGCCTGCAGATGTGGGTGCCGCAGAGGATGGGGTTGTTGTTCATCTGGATCTGGAAGTTGAGGTGTTCCATGGTCACCGTTGGGTCATTAGCGTGCATGGTCAGTGGTGTGTGCTTCTGTAGGTGATGGCAATGCCTCCTCCTGGATGGCCGGGGTGGTCCTTGTTAGTGAATTAGTAGCCGTCAGTGATGGCGATGGCGATGTCCGGTCCGGAACAGATGTTGGTCCTTGCAGGCGATGTGGTGTCCAGGGTTGATGGCGAGGAGGGTGCTGGCACCATAGTGGTGGAGTGTCCAAGAGGAAGGGTCCTAGGTGCTGAGCGCAATCCAGGGCCAGACAGATGCAGACGGGCTTGCCTATGGCTTGCCTTTGGCACGGGAGACGTCCAATACAATGCAGGCATTACATCGTAATGCCTTCACAATGCACCTCCAACAATGCAGGTGCCTTTACATCACATTCCATTACAGTGCATTGTGAGGTCAGTAATGGGGTATTTTTAAGTTTTAGGGTAGGTATGGGTTTTGGGTGTCGGAAATTAAATTTGGGTGTCCCATGGGGTAAAATTTGAAATTTGGGATGTGTTTTGGGTCTATCATGAAAATGCGGGTGAGCATTTAGGTCAAAGAAGAAAATTGGGTTGCGCATTTGGGTCTAATATGATTTTTAGGGTGTGTTTTGGGGGCTCAAAGATGAATTTTAGGGTTCAGGATTTGCTTTGTGGTGCAAGGGTTAGTTTTAGGTTTGCACTTACTGCAGTGGAGAATAGTAATATTTACATCTCTGCTATCCAACTCCTTCCCTACTGTTGCAATATGCCTAGTATTAGTATGAATTGTAATGGAATGCGATGTAATGGTAGGCGTCGTAACTTCATATATACCTTTGGCACACCAGTGATACGCCCGGTGCGCATGGTTGCACAGCGGCCACCATTTAGAAGTGCTGCAGGGGGGACTGGACAGCTGGGAGGTGGGAAAAGCCGGAAAGGACACTGGATGGGGTGTGGACACGGTTGTGTGTGTGTGAGAGGGTGTTGTCAATATTTAAATGAGAGAAATCTTACCTCATAGCCGTGTCCCGTGTCTTCGTTGCTCCTGCTCTCCTGAGTCTGCTTCCATGAACAGAAAGTAGGCAGCCAGGCTCCCTCCCCTAAGCCAACCACAACGCTGCAATGCAGCATCGGGATTGGTCATTGGTACTGGGATAAGGTGTTCAGCCAGGGGCTGAAGGGGTGGGCTTGTTCTTCATGCAGGCTGTAATGCAGCCTGTATTGCGAACAGGACAGTGCGCATGACTGCTTTGGGTGGCCTGAGTGGGCGACTAAACAGTCATTGTGCACTTGAGTGGGCATGCCACTCCGCCCCTGCCCTGAATCATGAGTGGAGCAGCCCTACCCACCCACCCGCCCTCAAAGCAAACAAAGCACAATTACATCCTGAAGTTATCATCATGTGAAGATTTTTCCTCTTCTTGCACTGCATGAAAGCAGTGGGGCAACACTCTTCCACCATAGTGGATGAGCCGCCACTGGGGGTGTGTCATCTACAGTTGCTAGGCCTGTGCGACTTGACCCCCGGGCTTCCTCCACTACACGTCCACCTTCTCCTAACTTGGACATTGACAATGTGGCGCAATCTGCTGCACTCTCTTGAAATCTGTGAATCAGCCAGCAGGAGCCTCAGCCAGGTGGGATTTTACAAGCCTGGGTACAGCAGTCACCGACAAGTCTGCTGGTGAACCTCCTGATGCAGTTGATGCAACAGGGCCACCTTAGGCATGAAGTTGCATCGCTCCCGCCACTCAAGCTCGGCACAGCTCAGGGGCCTAACCCTCCACAGCATCTGACCAGCGCAAGATTTTCTGGCCTGTGATGCAGAGAGGCGCCGCCCACCGCTGGTAATCTCCTCTGTGCACCCCGGTGTAGTGGTGGATCATAGTATGCGATGCAGGCCTCCCTATGTTGGTGCACAGGAGGGTCTCTACCATTCACAGCTCCAAGGGGCCCAAGGTCTTCTCACACAGGTCATCAACACGTCTCCATGCGACCTGCCAGACTTCACCACCAGGTTCAGACGATCGCTGCGCCTCAATGTCTACTGCCAGGGCTCATCGACTCCATAGCTCCTCCACATCCCACTCCAGGCTCCAGACGCAGGTCCAGTGAGGCATCCAGGCTCCAGTCGCAGGTCCAGCGATGCATCCATTCTCCAGATGCATTTTCAGCGAGGCATCCAGGCTCCAGACGCAGGTCCGGTGAGGCATCCAGGCTCCAGACGCTTGTCCAGTGAGGCATCTAGGCTCCAGATGCAGGTCCAGCTACGCATCCAGTCTCCAGATGCAGGTCCAGAGAGGCATCCTGGCTCTGGACACAGGTCCAGTGAGGCATCCAGGTTCCAGGCACAGATCCTGTGAGGCATCCAGGCTCTCATCCTGGTGGTCATCCTGTATGTTGGGTGACTTGCGGAGGTTGTTGATGTGTGCTGCACTTGGCCCTGGCTGCTCCATTCTGCATGTCATTGTTTTTTTGCCTATTTTCGATTGGAGGTTGCCTGATAGGCTATTTTTTCCAATAGAGGAAAAAGAAACTTACTTTGTGCTGACCAATGTGCGTTTTTTGACGCTAATGGGCCTTTTGTTGGTTTTCACCCGCTAACGCCAGAATTCCTATCATCATCACGCTAATGTTAGCGGCAGTTTTCATCGCTGATCCCTGACGCTATCATCATGTAGCGACGTCTTGTACATATGTCACTAACAAAGTGATAGCTTAAAGCGGTACACAGCGGTAAGAAAACTGCAGCTAACTAGCATTAGCGGTAGTTTTTGCCAGTCCTTGTACATATACCCCCTAGTCTTTTGCCACATCTTGTCAGACATACATTTTGGTCATGCATTCTGTACAGTGCTAGCATGGATCAGCTTTATTAAACATGGAGCACTGAGGCGTTCATTGTTCAGGAAAGCGATGGATTAGTAATACAAGGTGTTATGGAATTGCATTCATGGATGCAGGGACTGCAGTTGCAATGTAAATAAATGTACTCATCACCTAATTTTGAAGCCCTTTCACATTGTCCCTGTTACCCTCATTAGTAATATTGGACTACAGTTTTTGTTGAATAAGTGGGAAATCAGTCAATAGGTATTTTTTTCCTTTTATGTAGGCTGAGAATGGTTCACTCACGGAATATCGCCCCAAACTATCGCACTACAAAAATATCACGAGAAAATTATAATTGTCAAATATATTGTCATGATATACTTATAATGGTAAGTATAAAAAATAAAAAATATTGATTGTCATTAATACTATGGTATTAAATATTGCATTTTAAATATATATAAAATAAAATAACAAATATTAAATATATTAAATAATAACATTAATGGAAAAGAGTTAATAGATATTTTTACAAATATAACAAATAAAATTTATATAAAAAAGTTCAACACACATAAGTAATACTTAATACAAATTATTGCACAGATTTTATTTAGTTTCTTCCCATGCTGAAACCCAACAAAACTCGCAACCTGCACCTAAAACATAATTTTTGTGACTATTTTGGGTAGTTCACTCTTAGGGTCCCATAATTTTTTGTCCACATAAGTTATTCACAAGAAATTTGTGTCCTTTTCTTCCAACATCCTGAGGATTCCAAAGTCACAGGGGTTTGAGAATTCCCCTGAAGGGGACCGAAAAAGTTGGCAGAATACAGCTAAATTTAGATTTCTGGGGGGAAAATGGGATCAAAGTGCTACAGACAAAAGCGTCTGTTTTTTTCCTTGCAAATGGTATCAGCAAAAGGTTGTTGGTCCTAAAATCATCAGCTTTAAGGAACAGGCAGACAAGGGATTGCCCTTCTGTGGTGATCCCCAAGCAGGAGAGAAAATTATTTACCTATAAGCCCCACAACCAACACCAAAAATGAAACTTAAAAAAAGTAATTACACAACTAAAATCATTAATTGTCAATTAAATAATTCATAGTATTTACCAACTCATTATTAATTCATAAAAAATACATTATTTCCCACTCTTTACCTCTACGATCCCATAATCTCATCTAAAAGAAAATTAATTACACAATTTAAAAAAATTAATCATGAATTCATTAATTAACATAATTAATAATTATTCATTATGTAATAAAATATAAATTACTTCCCAAACATGACCTCTATAAACCCCACAACCTGCACAAAAAATGTACTTAAAAAATAATAACACAATGTTAAATAAAAAAAATTGATCATAAATGAATTATAATAATATACCTATAGTGCTATAAATTCACAGCCTGCTACGGAACTAAAAAACACAACATTAAATTAAATTTAAGAACTACTAAAAATTTAACAAATACATTTAAAAAACATAAAAAATAATTATGGAAATAAATATATGAAAATGCATAGGAATAATTAAAAAACAATATTTTAAACCACTATTTTTTCAAATTATATTAATGACTCAATAATATAAAAATCAATCTAACGTACCTTAAAATTGATGCTCTTGACATTGACATTCTTGCCGTCGATATTTCAATATTACAATATTTTAGACTCGATATTCTGGTATGTCGATATTTTTAACTCAATATTTTTTATGACAACGCTGAGGGTTATGCCTTTTCAAACTTTGTACATTAAAGACATGAAAATTTCATAGCTGTGTTTTAAGCCACCCTGTGATGAACTTATGCACAAAGATGCATGTGCGCACCCCTAATGAAGATAGGTGCCAAGGAGAAAGAAATAAAGGGTCTTATTTACGAGCCCCTTGTACCTCCAGTGTGTCACTTTTTGTGACGCAGCAGCGGAGCAACCTGCTGTCCAATTTTTTGCAAGGACAAATAGAGCCACCCTGCATGGCTTTTCATGTCCTTATAAATATGGCCCCTTTACTTGCAACACTTTGAGTTAAAGGGACATGTCATGGATGTTGCTTTGGGTGTTCCCATGCAACACCCATGGCTTCTGCTACATTTCCAGAATGAGGAGAAATCGTAAACGCGTTAATGCGTCAGAATGCTATGTCTCCCAAGGGGAGGCGAAGGGAGGTGCAACAAAGAGAAAGGTTTTCATTTCTCCTATTTTTTACTCTGTCTATGTGTGCTGCATTCTACAGCACACATAGAATGAGGAAATCACCTCTTGTAATTGTTTAGATGCAGGAAGGTATACTTTCCTGCACCTAAACAATCATTGAAAAAAATGCAGTTTTACAGCTTCTGTGTGCTGCATAAAGCAGCACACATAGAATTTTAAAAACGCCATTATAGATTGTTTATGTGCATGAATGGAAACCTTCCCATCAACACAGGCACTCTTGCACTATGTGCGCCAGCACAGGGAAGAGCAAAGGGATCCATCATATTGTTGTAGATATGATGCATCCTTATGCTTAGGAACGAACGCAGCACGGCACAGCCAAATGGCTTGCGGCACGTGCTGCGTTAATTTCTTGTACACGAGGCCCAAAGTGAATTGCTTCAGAAATTGATGTTTTCTTAGTAAAACCATGGCAAATTTCAAATGTGGGTCAGTTTGACATTATTGAAAACTACAGTTAATCATGATTAAATTGGGGGCTTTTTTACAAGCCCTTGCTCTGCCAGTGCGTCACTGTTTGTGATGCACCTGCGGCTCAACCTGCTTCCCCAGGGTGCTGAGACAGAATATCGAGTTGGAAATATCGACTTACACAAATATTGAGGTGCAAATATCATGATTCAGAAATATCAACATCTAGAATATCGTGGTAAGAATATCGAATTTAAGGTAAGAAATGTAATTTTCAGAAATATAGAAGTCATTATTATTGTTTTTGTATAAGTATTGTTTATGTTTTATGTGTTAAATTTTAAGTAGTTATGAATTTTATTTTAATACAATTTTGCATTTTTTTGTTCCATAGCGGGTTGTGGGTTTATAGGTGAATAGGGTGGGATATAATTAATTATGTTAGTTGAGGAAGTACATTTTTTTAAATTTAGATGTGGGTTATGAATTGTGTGGTTTTATAGGGTAAGAAATAAAATAAGTAAATTTATTTCATAATGTTTATGTTTCTAAATAATTTTTCATTAACAATATTTATTTGTTTGGAAATTATGTTTCATTTTATGTAATATACTATTTGTAGGTATTTGTTATATGTATTTAACATTATCCTTTTTAAAAAAAATGTAATATTAAATAAATTTGCATTTGAATTTTTAACATATTTATATATTTCTTTATGTATTTTGTTTTTTAAATATTTTATTATTTGTTAAAATTATGTTTGTTTTTAATTTTGAACTGACTGGAGTGAGAATAATAATTGTTTCCCTCCTCGATCCAACACTTTCCCTACAGTTGCACTCACTGGAGTGGGAATAGTATTTTTTTACCCCTCCGCTGTCCAACACTTTCCCTACTGTTGCACTCACTGGAGTGGGAATAGTAATTCCAGGCCTTGTGATATGACAAGCTCACTAAATTCTGAAATCAAATATCTAATCCGATAAATTTACTTAATATATTTCTTTACAGCAATGTCACATCAAAGTGTAAGTGTAAAATGTATCAGTTCTCTCTGAAATTCCTAGATTTAAAAGACAGATAAGTTGTACAAGATTCCTATAAACATCAAAAAATATATATTTTTAAATATTCAACAGATTATTCCTATTGGAAAATGGCCTAGTGACTACAAATCTTATTAATATTTAACCTGTCAATTGATATCATTTTTTTTATATAAAAAGGTAAACAATGTTCTAACCCTCACTTGGAACACTCGCACTGCTCCTATATTGTTGTAGGGGAATACCAGTTGACCATATATAAATATCACAGCTTAATAAATATCACATCTTAATATTTATCACAGCAAAATAGACTAATAGGAAGGTATGGCAAGACCATAAAAACTCTTTACCTGGATACCTCTAATCAATATTTTTGTGATAGAAAAATTGTTTAGAGACATCTAACAATGTTTAACTGCAGCCGCTATTACAAAGGAAAAGGAACATAAAAATATGTTAGAATTTAATCTTCAAAATGACAGAAACGTAACAATATATATTACTTATACTGTACCACTGTAACTCAATATAGTAAAAATATGATTTTCCCTTCGTTACAGTTCTCAGCTCTCATAAATGGTGTTCTGTATGATGCAGTTAATCAATGGTGAGGGAAATAGAAGGAAAAATGGTCCATTCACCTTCCAGTCAAGAGTTCATAATCAAAAATAGAATGGACCACTTGTACCTGTTATCCAGGGTTATATCGTTTGTCAGCTGTTCTTAAAAAACCCTCATACACGTTTTAGGTGGTTCGTACGGCGGTATATCTTGATTCTCCACCTAAAAAATGTGACAGCATCATCATTGGGTTTAGTTTTATGCTACCTCCACCCGGAGGAAACCACTGGATATTTGCAGTAGTGGTCAGGGAAAAAAATAGAAAAAGTGTTCGTGTATTGTGAATCAGTGTGTTAAAAAAGGGGGGCGAAAATTCCTCATGCAACCTAGATTATGATTTTTATTGTTGTCTGGTGCATGGGAAAAGAATAAAATGGGAGGAAGTTATGCAGAATGGGTGTATAATGTGTCCGCTGCACAATCAGTCCAAAGGGTGGGTCGACATGTTTCAGCTCCTTATCTGCCCCTAGGGGTCAGGTGGGCTTTCATCAGGACCTTGGGAGTGAGTGGTGATGGTCAATGTGGGTATACGTCACTTATTAAGTGAGGAGTCCAGACTTAGATTAGTGGAACTCCTGATTGTAGGTTATTACCTGTGGTGGAGAAAAGATTGTTACAGTGTCCTTGTTAGGTGCAACATCAACGTTAAAACAAAAACATCAGGATTGAAAAACCCATGACGGGAGTATGCTGATTGCAAACTTGAAAAAACAAGAAAAAAACAAATCTTTAGATAGAAAAAGTTACAATCAAAATGCAAGTGGTGATCGAACACGCTGCTAGCCATGACACTCGGACAAAAGCAAATATAAATGGCATATCTTTCAGTTGATAACTGTATGTATATCAAAGTCTAGTTGTTAGTTGTTCATATTCAATTATATACAAGGTTATAATGTCTCTCTTATGGTATCGCGATCATTTGTAAAGTGGTTATCGACATATGTGCAAATATCACCAAGTCGTTTAATATTTGCGGATGCTCATGCTGTTAAAAGTGCGCACTACCATTCAAGTACACTGAAGGAAGCGTTTCTTTCCTATTTCATTTTGTTCGTGGTTTGATATTCTGGCTTCAAAAATTTAACAGGTAGAAGTCAATAGGTGTCGGTGCATAGTAGCGCTCCTGAGTGAGTCAGAGCTTGTGCTAGTCGTGCAAACTGTGGATTATTTAGCGTGACTTTTATTGTTACAATGGCATTTCTATGCGTATGGTATTGCTTCCATGTGTACAACAGAGGGGGTGTTGGTAGGAACGTGCTGTTATACCAGTCCGTGCCGTTATTTGGTCTCGATACAGCATGCAGTAGTTAGTGCGATTTAATATTCAAGTGACGCTCTGTGTTCGTGTGTTGAGCACAGCATCTTGAAATCAATGTTAGAGGTTGACAATTAAACCGAAATGGCTAAGCCTGTAAAAAAAACTGGGGGTGGGCGGAATTTGCGTAATCGCGTTATGCAAATCTCCGCGAAACGGTAAAAAATCTCCGCGAACATGCAGAAATTCCGCGAACACGCGGAATTGCTTGTTGGCGATACTTTTTTCCTGTTCGCGATCGCTGTTTGCGTGCTCGGGGTGAAATATCTCGCGAACACGCATATTGAGAACGCGAACAAGCAAAAATTTCGCGAAGTTGCGGAACGTAGATTTTTTTTGCAATTTCGCGTTCTCCGCGGAACGTGAAATTACCCAAATTTCACAAATTGCGCGAACGGAACGGAATTTACCGCCCAGGCCTAAAAAAAAACAACAAACACACTCACGGGACAGCAACACATTATGTTATTTATGTACCTTAGAGCACTCTACTTGAGGCTTCAACGGGAGGGCTTAAGGCGCGATTAAGCTGTCCAATGAAAGAAAGGGGGGGGGGGGAGAAGGAAATTGGAGGGGAAGGACAAGGCAAGATAAAGTTCAAAAACAGAGCGCTTAGTAATCTGGTTACGTTACGTGTCTGTTGTCCGCGATTCCTTCATTCTGATTTTTTCGCTAGTAGCACGACTTGTGCTGATGCTGCCTTCCTGTTTCACGGAGACAGCCCGGAGATGCTTCTCTTAAGCTTAATAGTGTGGAGTGAAGAAAGACTGTAGTGTTAGCAATATCAGTCGTTCCACAACGAAACAAAAAAGATTTTTAACTAGATAAGATCATGATTTTCGGGGGTAATTATTTCAGTGAATTACTGATTCTTTTCTAGCTGCGGTGATTACCGAAAAATAAAGCCATTCTGATTACAGATTCGGTATACAGCTAATGATGGTGATATCTTCAGAGAATTCTTTTATAATCTCTGCGAAGAGTTTTTTGTATCATCATCAACCGTTTGGTTGCGGTATTATGAATCTATGATGAGTATTTGAATTATTGAAAAGAAATGGGGGGGGTTTCTTAGCGTGTTGGTTTTCCATTCTTTCATAGATAGTTCATAGTACACTGAGCCAGGGAATATCATCATTCAAACCTAGTAGGTTAGTTTTCGACGTTCTGTGATCCGGGTGCCATAGTTTCCAGGATAATCCATTTTAGGTCATCTGGGGTATGTGGATAGTCAATAAAATGACTGGGGAAATTCAAAAACAGAGGACTGCATCTGCGTTTGGGGGACTTCGCTGATCCCAGTTGGCTTCCTGCCTCACCTACGTGTTTGCCGCTGCTCGCTCCTGGGCCCTGTAAGCTGCATGTCCCTCCCGCCATCGCCGCCGCTGCCATTGTATCCCGCGGCTGAGAGCGGGAAGGGAACTACAACTCCCAGGCGCCTGAGCGCCCGTTGACGCCACTCACGCGCCCGGAGGCGCACAAAAGATCGCGGCTCCCTCCGCGTAGCGGGACGCGCGCGGGCGGCGCCGGGCTAAGCCCGGGCAAAGGGCGGGCCCTCTGTGGCCAGAGGAGGCTGGGCTGGGCTAGAAATCCTGTCCCCATGAAGACATCGGCTGAAATACAGGCACACACAGTGATATCTGACACACTATATTGTGTATGGGAGTTTGTATCTGGTCGTATTTGTTTTTAAATGTGTAATTTCACCAGTTGAAGGTGTAATCATTAGTATAATCTTGTAAGTTTTGTTCTGGGCTGTTTCTCCTACTAATATGTCGAAACAGAAGGCCCCTTCTGGGCCACGTACTATGGACAACTACTTGGTGCAGGTGGTGAGCAAAATAAATACTGAAAGGCGGCAGTCATTAGGGATAAGCAGTTCTCCACCGCCGGTAACCCCTACTCAGGGCCCGCTAGTTTCAATATTATTGGATGAGAATATCACTAATGTAGATGTTTTAGATGAGGGACTGGCCGATCTTGAGCAGACCCCCCCCATTTCAGTAGATCTAGATGATTGCACTGATAAGGTAGTACAATGTTCCCCTACCCAAGTAGCGCGGGTAGTTAGAACGTGTAGGAAAACTCAAATTAAAAAGGGGGGAACACGAACTGCAAGGAAACGGGTAGCCTCACCACTAAAACATTCTGAAATAGATGTGGCTGCTAAGTCTAACGATGTTAGTCTAGATGGCGATATGACTAAGAACCTAGCGGATATTATTGATCTAAAGATCAGAGGTATTACACACACACTTGTGTCAAAAATTGAAGAATTAACGGCAGAAGTTGTTAGATTGGGTGGACTTCTTAAAAAGGCCATGGAAGAACCAGGAAGAGTAACTACTGCCACAACTAATAGTAAATGTAATACTCAGGATGCTCTCTCTATTAAGGCTACAGGCAGTAAAGAGAATGTCATAGTTAACCCCAAAACCTTTGAAATGCCAATTTGCAGTGACAGTCAGGATGTGACTGTTATTAAAAACCACGAGGGATGGGAAGAAATAAATAGAGGCCACGTATGGTGCACCTGAGTGTGCACCATACGTGGTAGTGTTAACAAACGTACCACCGCTAGAAAGCAGGGGTTATCAAGAGACACATGACTCTTTAAAAAATAAAAGTTTATCCTGGTTGAATAGACAATGTGGTTTCCCGTTAAACTTCTCTGACCAAGTTCTGACTACCAGGAGAGTTAAATGGATAGGGAGTTCCAGGAAATGCTCAAAGGGGGATTGTGTGATTGTAAACTTTAAACATCAACAACATGTCGACACTGTCCTCCTAAGAGCTGCATCTCTTCTAACATCCGATGCCAATGTATGCGTTCGATCGTTAGGTTTCTTTTACAGTCATCTTAATATTAATCAACGCGAGAATAACGGAATCATTACCCACCCGGTTACCTATAGACCTCATTTTGGCATTCCAACTCAAAATAGGTTTCATGCCCTTAGCTCCCTGGACTCTAATGACTGACTTATACAAGAGAGAGAGATGGTCTCAGAGAGGGCTAAAGGGTTTGGTGTAGATGACCGCGTTGACAGAACTATACTTACGGCCACACCATCCACGCCCCTTTTGACCAAGGTAGAGATTGTTGTTGAGGGTCTTGTGGATCTATGCAAACTGGGGCAATCTATTGGGGGGGACACTGTTACTGAACATGTTACTGGTCCTGTAATTAGGAATGCTACCAGAATAGGCACATGTGCCAGATTGGTTTGCTGGAACGTGGCCGGTTTAAAATCTAAGGGTAGAGATCCAAGCTGGGAAAGTTTTATTAATAAGTATGACATCTTATGTTTCCAAGAAACCTGGTGTAAAGGAGATGTTGATTATGAGGGATTTGTGTCATATAATCTACCAGCACGGGGAGTGGGTCCTGGCAGAGCCAAGGGGGGTTTACTTATACTTATATCAGTTCATCGCCGAATACTGGTGAAAAAGTATATACTGGTAGGTGATCTTGTTCAGATACTTTGGATCTATGAAAGCAAAGGCCGTAATATCCTTCTGATCAATTATTACAATAATATCTTTGACAACACCAGGGGTAAAATAGTAACAGATCTGGCCAACACCATATATATTTTGAGTGCAGAATCTAACACTGTATTTGATATTATTTGGTGTGGGGACTTTAACACTACGTTGTGTGAATTGTTACCCTTAAAGATATGTGGGGTCACTAATAACACGGGATGGGACTTTCCGCATTTTGGCCATGATACTTATGGGGAAACCTTGAATAAATTAATGGGATGTCATGACCTGGAAATACTGGATTGTTGTAAGGATGGAAATGGTTTGCCCATCCCTACTTTTAAAAACTGGCGTTCTAATTCGGTGATTGACCATGTGTTAGTATCTTCTAGTATTGTCGACTGTTTTGCCCCACTGGAAATTGAAATATCGGCTACAAGTGACCACAATTGTATTATTGTGGCAACGACTTTGTGGGAGGATGGTGATGTAGAGGTGGGGACAACAATTGATAACATAGAAGCTTACCGGGCTAATGAGGTAAGACTTAGGTGGGTAGGGGAGAAAGCTTCAGAATTGACCACATCTATAATAAAGGGGAATTTGGTAGACATTGTTTTTATTTTAGAAAACAGATTCGACCACGAGCGGGTCTTATCTTCTTTTAAAGGGATCAATACTGCCATTGATGCTAAGTTTACCGGACGTAATAGGGGTTGTTTAAGAAATGGACCTGGCTGGTTTGACCACACCTGTTCGGCAGCTCTGACTAGCCTCAAGCAGGCTTTAGTAATGAAGCCTGGGGATAAAAACTTAGTAATAAATTTAAGGATAGACTATAAAAACGCTATTAAAGTTAGGAAGGGGGTTCTACAGCAGCAAGCTTGGGATTCACTCAACCAAGCTGCAGAACTATCTAACTGCACACTATTTTGGACAACGGTTAATTCACCATTTCTTAAAGAGGCCAATGTACCTGAGTTAACAGCAAATGTTTCATGTGAAGGATGGATTACCCACTTTTCGACAATTTTTGACTCCGGTAAAATTATTGATGCCGGTTCATCTAGTTGGCCTATTTTGCCACTTGATATCAATGTGGAAGAGGTCGAAAGTGGGATTCGGGTGAGTAAGGGCGGGAAGGCTCAAGGCCCGGATGGGTTCCCGATCTATGTCTATAAAGCCGCACCTAAAGTCTGGGGTCCCCTCTTGGCCGCTGTTTTTAATGCTGCTGTTTGTACTGAGCCCCCTGTAACCTGGGGGGAGTCTATTATTGTTCCAATTTATAAAAAAGGAAGCAGGTCTGATGCAAAGAATTACCGCCCTGTCTCCTTATTGGACTCATCTATAAAGGTTATGAGTAGAGTTATGCTTGTAAGACTGGAAGAATGGGTGGAACAGGACGGTATTCTGGCAGACAGCCAGTATGGTTTTAGGAAAGGCAGGGGTACGCTTGATCAATGTGTCAATTTAGAACTGTTGATTGGGAAGTACAGTGATGCAAAACCGGGCCTTATGTACATGTGTTTCGCTGACCTAAGTAGCGCTTTCGACATGGTTGACCACTCAATTTTGTGGCCAACCTTGTTGAAACTGGGAGCACTGGAGGGTATAATATTTTTTCTTGCCAGGTTGTATGAGAAACTAAAAACCTGTGTACGTTTTGGCAGGAAGGGAGAATGTACCCCAAACTTTAGTGTCAAACGTGGTATAAGGCAGGGTTGTGTTTTAGCTCCTCTTTTATTTATTTTATTTATTAATGGAATTGATGCTATTCTAAAGGAAGGTAACGCAGATGCTCCTATAATCAATGGTGTTTCAGTGCCGGTATTATTATATGCCGATGACGCTGTTTTGTTATCCAGAACTTTTGTAGGATTGCAGCGGCTGATGGACAGTTTTGCATCCTTTATTAAGGATAGGAAACTAGTTATTAATAAAGGAAAAACGCACACCATGATCTGTGGTTCCAAGAATTCAAAACAGACTATGAAAGGGTATTGTATTGATAATGTAAAGGTGCAACAAGTGGATAAATTCTGTTATTTAGGTATTACTTTCTCTAGTGATAAGAAGTGGACTTATGAATTTAATAACATACACAACAAAATAGCTAGAAATGCCCACGGCATCTTCAGATTTGCCGCTAAAATTGGGGACTGTAGGACTGGGGACATGCTTAAAATTTATAAGGCCAGATGTGTAACAATTGCACTATATGGGGCAGGAATTTGGGGCTATTGTTGCGCCCATAATTTGCAGCTGGAAGAAAAAAAAATTCTTAAAAAACTTCTATGCTTACCCGCATCGGCCTCCAATGTTTTGAGTCATCAAGAATTATCTGTCAACTATTTACTCGACTTTTTATCCCTCAGGCCTTTGATGACCTGGCGGTCTATTTGGCTGAAGGATGAGAAGTCTTTTACTAGGTCTATTATCCAGGACTGTTTGCGATTAGACAAATTTGTAGCAATACCCTGGATCAAATACATTATTGCGTGTTTTTCAGATATTTTTAACCTGAACATTGTAAATGATCCCAAAGCAGTTCTACTGATCCCCAAAGTTGAGCTAAAAAGGGTTTTTCTGGCCTTTGCAGAGAGAAAGAGAGCTGTTGCCGCCGGAACTCTGTCCACTGTTATGTTTTATAACAGATACCTATCTACGGATGGATTTCCTGTCTATTTAACCTTGGTCACAAGACCGTCGCATAAATTTGTGTTAACAAGACTCAGATTTGGAATAGCTCACCATTTGGTGGCACATCCGATAATGAAAAAACATCCATCTGGGCCTTGTAGATGTGATGGGACTTCCACGCAAAGCACATTGCACTTTATGTTGTTTTGTAAACTGTATTCTAATTTTCGTATTGCCCTTCTGAAACCAATGTTTGTTAAATATGGAATACGTACAGTCGAGCATGCAATGAAATTGATATTTAATTTGCAATCTGCGGATATTTGTTTTTATACCGCAACTTTTTTAAACAAATGCATCAATTCCAGGAAAATTATGTGTTTTTAATCAATTGTGTAAATGTTCCTATTTTTAATCAGTTTCAATTAACTTATTGTGTTTTTTTTAATGTATTGTCATGTCTACTATAACTTGCCCTTGTTTCTTTTTATTACGTCTGTATATTGTGCTTTTATGGTCATTAATTTGCACCGAATAAAGCTTAATTGAATTGAATTGAATTGACTGCTCATTTTGGTGGTGTTACGTTTACATTTGATGTTACTCCTGTGTTCACAAATTCGCTGTTTTATTTTGCGCACGTCATTCCAATATACTTCAACTTGCAAGGACACGTAATCATGTAAATAACGTTGGTTGTGTTACAGTTGGTATGTTGTCTCATTGTCCATTTGAAGTTAGATGTAAGTTCAATGAATTTTGTTGTTTCTGTTAAATGGCATACGGAACATTGACCACACGGGAAATGACCTACAACTGGTGGCATACCCCATAAGGTGTTTGTATTTGTACTCCTCTTTTCTTTTAGAGGGCGAGTATGTACTAGTATGTCTTTAAAGTTTTTCATTCTCCTATTCGCAAACCGTGGTTTTGGCCAGTCTAAGTTGCCTGATGTCACAATGCGCCAGTTTTTATTGATGATTTTCTTTATAGCATTACTGGCTATATTGTATGTTGTGACACATGTCAGTTGGTTCAGTGGTTGAGTCTTAGGTGTAGTTTCGAGGAGAATCTCCCTGGGTTGGTTTCTCGCTCTTTTTTGGCACTTGTTGACAATTTTGGTGGGGTGGTCACGTACACATACATACACCCAGAAAATCCAACACCGACCCACCCTCACTTGCACCCTCACACACACATCCCTCACCACCACCACCCATCACCATGCCCCCAAAGAAGAATCCAAAGTTCACAGAGAGTGAGTTAGAAGTGCTGGTAGAAGAGATCATCAGAGTAGAGCCACATTTGTTTGGTACATTGGTCGAAAGGACCCCCATCTCACAGAAAACCAAGATGTGGGCAAGGATTGTGGACAAGGTGAATGCCCAAGCACCAGCAAGGCGCACAAAGGACGATATCCAGAACAGGTGGTATGACGTGCGCAGGAGGGTCAAGAAACTCATCAAAAAGATCACGCCCTGAGTCAGTGCACCGGCGGTGGCCCTCCTGCCAAACCAGTCTACTTCAGGACCTGGGAGGAGAAGGTGTGGGACATCCTACCACCAGAGAGAGTCCATGGTCTAACAGACATCCCAGAGCCTGGTGATTACACAAACAACATACCCAAGATTGTGTGGCAAGGGGACAGTGAAACCATATACCGCAAGCAAAGCTACACTAACCAATTGATAATCAGCTCAAGATGTGTATGCCAGTCAGACAAACACAATACCTGCCATCTCAGAGTGACTGGGAACTGTGTCATGACATGCACCAACCTACAAACAAATAGAGCAAGACAGTGGCACAAAGCCAAATAGACCCTGCCAGACAGTTTGCCACCACAAAAACACCACTTCACATTGCAGTTGACTGTCAGGAAGAAGTAGTGGGGATGCAGGTGAAGTGAGTGTATCCAAAAGCATGATGGGGCCTGTAGTCACAGATAATGCTCCCCCTCCTGATTGGCCCATCAAGACCTCTCTGAAACATGCCCACATCACAGGGAGTGGAAAATGGCTGACACTGGGTCCTGCTGTGGGGAGCACAAGGCCCTGCTCAGGGTTGTGTGCAAATCAGAAGCAGGACACCACTGACTGACATCCTGAAAGACAACTTGCACACCCTACAATGGAAGCACGTTTCATGATAGGAAGGAGGATTGACAGCCCTGACCATACTTACCAGCATGGAGAGACACCCCCCCTCAACACAAACTCCACACAACTCACCGGGTACAATGCATTGCCACACACCTCATTGAAATATCAGCAAAAGATACCCCGTACTGGGTGCTGCTGTACGAAGCACAGGGGCTCACTTTGGACTTGTAGCCAAACAAACACCAGGACTTCACAGTCAGCCATCTTGCCATTGCTGTCACACCCCCTCACAGGGAAGCAGAGTCAAGAGGGAGGAAGTATGGGCATGCTGGGAAGGGGGTATAGCCAAGAGTATGATGGGACTTGCAGTCACAGACAACCTACACCCATCCACATGGCCCAGCAAGATGAAACTGAACCATACTCGCCTCACAGGGAGTGGGAAGGGACTGACAAGATGTCTGACACTGGGCTCTGTTGTGGGGAGCACAAGGCCATGCTGGGAAATGGCCAACAACAAACATCAGGACTTCACAGTCAGCCATCTTGCCATTGCTGTCACACCCCCTCACAGGGAAGCAGAGTCAAGAGGGAGGAAGTATGTGCATGCTGGGAAGGGGGGTGTAGCCAAGTGTATGATGGGACTCGCAGTTACAGAAAACCTACACCCACCCACATGGCCCAGCAAGTGGGAAGGGACTGACAAGATGTCTGACACTGGGCTCTGTTGTGGGTAGCACAAGGCCATGCTGGGAAATGGCCAACAACAATATCAAACTCTGTCCGTGACAAGTTGGGAAAAAGCAGTGTACAGGCAGGCATCTGTTCAAAAAGTAGAAAAAGTCATGTTTGTGAACCATCGATGCATGTAGAAACATAAATCACATTGTGTGTCTCTTCCAAACACAGGTGGTGCTGGGCACCCAGCACCAAATGATGAGGATACCCAGCCCCAGACTCTGGCGGACACTGAGCTCTCTGGTCTGACTCTCTCACTGTCCTCTTCGGATGACGACGACCAACCTGGCCCCTCCGGTGTGAGCCATCATGCAGCACCATCAGCATCAACATCTGTACCCCCTGTACCCACGCCTCCAGCATCTGGACACTGACAGGGCACCCCCGCCAACATGGACAGACCAAGGCCAATCAACACCCACAGCACAGGGACACAGGACCCCCCGGAAGCTACAGCAAACACCACCAGCAACACCACCCAAGGGGTCCCAGTGTCACCTGTGCATCCCGCCGCTGGTCCTGCCCGTGTGGAGAGGGGTGCTGGGAGGGGTGGGAGGTACAGGGCACGCCTTGCAAAGGGGTCTGGTCTGCATGATGACCCCCACCTGGCACGCATCTTACATGCGTACCAAGATAGTACCAGAGGATTTAGCCAGGTAGTGGGGATCCTCAAGGGCATGCAACACGAGCAGGTCGCCCACCATGCCTGCATTGAAGGGATGACATTACTGCGGTGCATCGGGATATACTCCAATGCCTCTGCCAGATCAACACCAACCTGTCCACACCCCCCTGTGTTCCCACAACATCTGTCGTAATACCATCTGCCAGCGCCACAGGGAGGGAGGAGGACTCTGGCAGAGAGTCCCCTGCACCGCAGAGGCCTGCACATGAGGATCCCCCCCGGAAGAAGAGGGGTCATCCGAAGAAGGACATGTGAGAGGCAGATGTCCCAGCACATCCCCCAGGGCCTCTAAACCTGTTCTGGACAATGTCCTTTGTGCACAACCCGTTTACCTTGTCCAATCGCACACAACTCGCCCACATGACATGGAGGGTTCATGTTGGGCCAATGTATCAGATGACTGTGGACTTTACTCTGGACAATTCATCTTCCAGCACTTCCAACTCCAATGTGAACTTTGGATTCCCAAACCAATGTACAGCACCCACCCTCCTGTGCACTTCCTTTACACATGTTTGTGAATAAACTCACCAGTACACCATACTTGTCTCTGTTGTGATTCCAACTTGTCATGTTCAGGGAGATGTCGATCTGCTACACTACACAGTGCATGCCAAATACTGCAACAATGTGACCAAAGTAAGGTGAGTCATGGTGATGTGACACATGTGAGGGAGACACACCACTATGGCAACACAAAACATACTCACCATGGCCATGTTACTCATCACACACAATATTGTTGACCTGAAACGCATTGGCATGCACAGACACAACACCAACCCCAGTCAGTGGTAACAAGTCCACAGGTGAGATAAGCAGATGTCACTCAGATGTGGGAAGACAAACAACGCACATAACAAAGTGTAGCACAGGTTCATTACACATCAGCAACACATTTATTCCACAATAGTTGCACGGTAATTCTATGTAACAGTGGACATACGCTCTCAATGTGTTGGAGAATGGAAGTCCAGGGATTTGTGGTACATCAGTTGATGGGAATTGTCAACTTCCACACTGGTGTTGGCTTCTGGGTGTTGGGGGTCAGTGTTGACCACACAACAGGCAAAGTACCCTGGGAAGGACGGAGAAGATACAGTCAAAAGCACAGAAGAACGGGAGAGAAATGCAATACACATGCACAAAACATGTTGCAAGACACCTACACAAACACTAGTTAGCAGTACTACCCTATTGTGGAGTACACACCACCTGAATGGACACATCACAGCACGCATCCAGTCAAGTGGCACACAGGCACAACACATTCCAGGCTACCTCCATATATTCACACAACAACCCTGGAAACTCACATTTGGGTGAAGAAGTTGTTGATGAGCTGTGAGTGGACGTCACCATCATCTTCATCATCACTGGCATCTTGGCCCAGGCCGGGATCCTCCACAGGTGCCGGAGGCTGGTTATTGTCATCGTCATCCTGGATGAGAGGCACCTCCTTCCGCACCGCCATGTTGTGTAGCATGCAGCAGACAAGTATTATTTTGCACACCTTTGCAGGCTCATATGGGAGGGCCCCACCGGTCTTGTCCAGGCAGTGAAAGCGGCTTTTCAGGAGGCCAATTGCCTGCTCAATCACCCTCCTGCTCCGACCATGTGCCTCATTGTAGCGCAGCTCGGCTGGTGTCACAGGGTTCCTGAGGGGTGTCAGTAACCACGGCATGTTGGGGTATCCGGAGTCACCTACACACACAAAAATGAACAAGTAGCTGAGTTTTGTAGGAGTGCAGAATACAACATTGTCAAACACACACAATGAGAAACAGTCAGTACACACCGACAAGCCAGGCATGCTGAGCTGGCAACTGTGACATCAGCATTGCAATGCGACTACTCCTCATAATGTAGGCATTGTGGGCAGAACCAGGAAACCGTGCACACACATGTGTGATCGACATGTCAGCAAGACAGACCACCGGAGCATTGCTTGAATAGTAGTGCTTCCTGTTACGGTATGCCTGCTCATGTGCCTGTGGTGGTATCAGGGCAACATGTGTTCCATCAAGAGATCCGATGACGTTCGGCATCCTCCCCAGTGAATAAAAGGCATCCTTTATTTCAGGGAGTTCAACTGGGCTCGGGAACTTGATATACAGGTCGAAGAATTGCAACATACCCTCCAAGGCATCGCGTTGCACCCGACTAAACATCGTTTGCGACATCCCACCAGCAGTAGCCACAGTGTACTGGAAGGTACCAGTAGCAAAGAAGTGCAGGGCTGCCATCACCTTCACCTCTGGGGTCAGTGCTGTAGGGTATGTCCGGCCAGGTAGCAGATGTGGCACCAACTGCTCCACGAACTCCGCAATCAGTGGCCTGGTGAAGCGGTACTGTCTGATGCAGTCGCGTTCCTTACATGGTTGCAAGGTCTGGGAACAGCCGATGGACAGCTGGTGCCCTGCAGTACAGAGATGCACAAAGGAAGATTGTCAGTTATCACATGCTAGATCATGACATTACACAATGTACTGAGGTGTGTGCTGTTGGTCATGGACACATATGTCACCTACAAGACCACCACCTCACATCTCAATTCCACATGTCCCATGTAGTGCAATGGCCAATCATCTGGCTGTGTCACCCAACCTATGTGCTGCTGCAACATTCCAAACAAACACCACAGTGCCAATTGAGGCCTCATGTCTCCCAGGCATCACAGATCTTTGCCATGCAGAAACCCAGGGTCCCTGTATTGACACATCAACACAGCAATGGACATGGCGTAGAACGTACACATCACAAGGCAAGCGTAAGTCCCACAGGTAGTGGCCCCTGTTGTTCCTGCCGGCCCTACATGTACGTCTCTTAGACACACACCCCATCAAGGGTGATGCATATACCACATGGATGTGGAGACTGTCACCCATTGGGCACATTTGATCAGACACATCTGAGACACAACATGCACACAGACTGTGGGTGCACATCAGTATTGTGGCTACAGGTCTCACTATGACATACATGCCATCACCCCCAGGACTCAGGGTGTATGTGACCTGTCCTAAACATATCCAACCTGACACGCTGTCCGTTACTCATGCCCACTACTGTACAATTGCACATCACAGTGGTAATGTGCACAACACACAAAGGATTCTGCCCCCATGTACACGTGCACAGCTTGGGAGTGGCTGCACAAAGTGCCAGCCAAAAAAACAGATGTGACCCCCCAAACACCCAGGGAATGCAGCCTTACATGCCATGGGACACTGTGTGGCAAATGCTGTGTTGTGGTAGGTGTGCACAGGTGTCCCTGGCCAGGATATGTGTGTTGCATCCGTATAATAGTCACACTAATGAGGTCCGACGCAGGTGACGATGCGTACGCATTGCACGGGTCATGTCCAAGCCATGCGTACGCTTTGTCATTGAATGCAATGAGGACCGATGCGGATGACAATGCGTACGCATTGCATGGGTCATGTCCGAGCCGTGCGCATGCTTTGTCATTGAATGCAATGAGGACCGACGCGGGTAACAATGCGTATGCATTGCACGGGTCATGTCTGAGCCGTGCGTACGCTTTGTCATTGAATGCAATGAGGACCGACGCGGGTGACAATGCGTACACATTGCATGGGTCATGTCTGAGCCGTGCGTACACGTTGTCATTGAATGCAATGAGGACCGACGGGGGTGACACTGCATACGCATTGCACGGGTCATGTCCGATCCATGCGTACGCTTTGTCATTGAATGCAATGAGGACCGATGCGGATGACAATGCGTACGCATTGCACGGGTCATGTCCGAGCTGTGCGTACGCTTTGTCATTGAATGCAATGAGGACCGACGCGGGTGACAATGCGTACGCATTGCACGGGTCATGTCTGAGCCATGCGTACGCTTTGTCATTGAATGCAATGAGGACCGACGCGGGTGACAATTCGTACACGTTGCATGGGTCATGTCTGAGCCATGCGTACACGTTGTCATTGAATGCAATTAGGACCGACGGGGGTGACACTGCATACGCATTGCACGGGTCATGTCCGATCCATGCGTACGCTTTGTCATTGAATGCAATGTGGACCGACGCGGGTGACAATCATGCATACGCGTTGGACAGGCATGGTCGGAGACAGGCATACGCCTTGGCCAGTGAATCGTAGGGAGACGGGTGCATGAGTATATTCAAAATATGCGTTGTAAAGTCAGTTGAACGAGCCGGGCGCACCCATTGGCTCCATAATGTCATGGAGACGGATGCAGATTCAAAACTTGTACGAGTTGTGCACTGGAAATTCAGTTGGATGCCTACAACAATGTTGCAATTTCAAGTGTTCCATGAAGGTAAGGATTTAAACAATGCGGAAGGCGTGTACAAGTCGTTCTTTTAAATGGATTGGCCAGATTCATAGAATGCAACCGTGTTGGACCTATCACTTGGGACACATGGCACAGATTCTGCCTCTGCAGAACAGATATAAGGCTGGCTGGCCCCCAGGGAGCTCAGTTGCCTGCACTACATGCTCCTGGACCACATCCCTGCTACCACTGCTGCTGTCTCTGCATCCTCTGGCTCCTGCTATGGCACGTACTCTGGAGAGGGCCCCAGCCTTCACTGAGGAGGAGAACCAGGCCCTACTGGACGGGCTCCTTCCACAGTACAGCAAGCTCTATGGGAAACCACGGGAGCAGGTGAGTGTGCAGTCCACTGACTTCCTAATTACGCATGTTGTCTGACTAGCAGTGCTGCATTAGTGCAGGTCGCGCTGTCATTGTGTAGTGTTTTTAAAACTACCTGTTCTGTATTTTCGTTTTTTTCTTGGATTCCCCCTGTTTTTACTGTTACTCTGCCTGGGTTCTCGTCCCCTTACCTGCATTTTAATTCTGGAAAGCGCATCGCCGTTTGGCGGGTCCGGGTCCCGGGGTTGGACTCTTGTGGGCGCCATTTTGGCTTGGGTTGGTGGAGATTTAGGCGGGCGCCATCTTGGAGCGTCCCGACGCTCGAGCTCTTCATTGCGACGCCTACTTAAGGCGGACTCGCTGGTCTTTCATTTAGATTGGGTGCTGCATTAGTGCAGGTCGCGCTGTCATTGTGCAGTGTTTTTAAAACTACCTGTTTTGTATTTTCGTTTTTTTCTTGGATTTCCCCTGTTTTTACTGTTACTCTGCCTGGGTTCTCATCCCCTTACCTGCATTTTAATTCTGGAAAGCGCACCGCCGTTTGGCGGGTCCGGGTCCCGGGGTTGGACTCTTGTGGGCGCCATTTTGGCTTGGGTTGGTGGAGATTTAGGCGGGCGCCATCTTGGAGCGTCCCGATGCTCGAGCTCTTCATTGCGACGCCTACTTAAGGCGGACTCGCTGGTCTTTCATTTAGATTGGGTGCTGCATTAGTGCAGGTCGCGCTGTCATTGTGCAGTGTTTTTAAAACTACCTGTTTTGTATTTTCGTTTTTTTCTTGGATTCCCCCTGTTTTTACTGTTACTCTGCCTGGGTTCTCGTCCCCTTACCTGCATTTTAATTCTGGAAAGCGCACCGCCGTTTGGCGGGTCCGGGTCCCGGGGTTGGACTCTTGTGGGCGCCATTTTGGCTTGGGTTGGTGGAGATTTAGGCGGGCGCAATCTTGGAGCGTCCCGACGCTCGAGCTCTTCATTGCGACGCCTACTTAAGGCGGACTCGCTGGTCTTTCATTTAGATTGGGTGCTGCATTAGTGCAGGTCGCGCTGTCATTTTGCAGTGTTTTTAAAACTACCTGTTTTGTATTTTCGTTTTTTTCTTGGATTCCCCCTGTTTTTACTGTTACTCTGCCTGGGTTCTCGTCCCCTTACCTGCATTTTAATTCTGGAAAGCGCACCGCCGTTTGGCGGGTCCCGGGGTTGGACTCTTGTGGGCGCCATTTTGGCTTGGGTTGGTGGAGATTTAGGCGGGCGCCATCTTGGAGCGTCCCGACGCTCGAGCTCTTCATTGCGACGCCTACTTAAAGTCGTCCTCTCCCGCACTGCGGGACCGCGCTGTGGGACGCCGTCGCTTAGCTGGAGTCGTGCCAGAGTCCTGCCCGTCTGCGCTCGTCCGCGTCGAGAAAGCGTGAGCGGGGCCTGGACTCTGACAGTTAGTCATTGTACCATCATGCAGAATACTTCGACGCTCAGGTACAATCGTGCCGCTCTGCTTTCTATTAGAGAGAGGCTTACGGTGTGTGTTCAAGACTCTGTGCACCCGTTGTCGGGTCCCTATGACTGTGCCTGTGGCAGTTGGTCACTTGATACCCCGTCTGGGGTGCGCGCTGTAGAAAGGGATGCCTCTAATACACGTACTAATATCTCTGAGCGTGTACTTCGCATCTGGAGTCTGAACGTGAGATCGTTGGTCAAGCACCATCAGTGCTTACGTGACATCATCGAAAAAGACTCTCCTGACCTCATCTTTCTCACTGAGACTTGGCTTCAGGATGCGGACACTGCAATAATCAATCTGGCATTCCCTTCTAATTATACAGTGTTCACTCTTAATCGCACTTCTAGAGGGGGCGGCATAGCTATGGTGATAAAATCCTGCTTCCCGGCTGAATGGAAAGCTCTTGATTTACCAGCGTGTGAGAGCGCTTCTTTTAAGGTAGCTTTCAGTCATCAGTTTACACTTAGTGGTATGCTTATCTACCGCCCGCCAGGGAATGACACTGTCTTCAAGGCCGCTCTTACTGACGTGGTCAGCTCTTTAGCTCCGAGATGTGCCAATTTTAACATCGTAGGTGACCTCAATATCCATTTTGATCAGAGGTCATCAGCACCTATTAATACCTTGCTAGCGGACCTTGAAGCAATGCAAATGATCCAACTAGTTACCTCCCCTACCCACATAGGAGGTCATATCCTTGACCCCTTCTTTACCACACTGGAGCCGGTTAAGGTTTCTGACCCGATGGTGGTAGGCTGGACTGACCATCTGCTGGTTAAAGTTTCATGCCCTATAGATGACCCACAATTTAAACCTGTGGATAGACTGATCCTTAAAAGAAATTGGCACAAGCTCAAACTGGAGGAGTTTTATAAGATCTTGGAGGCGCAGCCCCTGGGCAATCTGCTGAATGTGGAACAAGGATATGAGCAGTTTTTTAACAAGGTCCTAGCCGCCCTTGACTCTCTTATACCGAAGCGCTGGTCGAAATGCCATGCTAAAGTTCCCAGCCCATGGTATAATGATACTCTTGCCGAGCTTAAGAGAACGTGCCGGCAAACTGAGAGGGCGTGGCGGAAATCCTTTGATCCCACCCTGAAATTTTCGTATTTTGCCCAGCTTAAGATCTATCACAGGGCAATCTGTCAAACTCGGGCCGCATACTATGCTTTCGAGTTTCAGAATAGCCCCAACCCGTATAAATTAATTTTTAAGGTTCTTAAAGACCTGATGGGGAAACGGGCCACCTCGGTGGAAATCTGCACGGACTGTCACTGTGAAAGTTTGGCATCCTTTTTCGTGGAGAAAGTGCAGGCGATCTACCGAGGATTTACGCCATCTGTGCCCGGTGCTGAGCAAACTGGTGGGATAGCTATGGCTCACGAAACCCTGTCCTCCCTGCCAGTAATGTCTGACGAGGTTTTCGATACTCTGAGCCTCAAAATTAAATCCGGTTCTCCATTAGATCCGCTGAAGCCAGAGCTATTCAGACTTCTTCCTCCCTTATGTCGTGAGCCTTTACTGGATTTGATCAATCTATCGCTCACATCGGGCGTGGTCCCGTCTTACTGGAAGCAGGCAGTGGTCAGCCCTATCTTAAAGAAGCCTAACCTTGACCCCCTATTGCCAGAAAACTATCGTCCCATCTCCCTCCTGCCCTGGACCGCCAAGGTTACTGAGGCACACGTGAACTCCATCTTGTCTGCCCACCTTTCTCGTAATAACATTCTTGACCAGAGCCAGAATGGTTTTCGTGCACAACACAGCACCGAAACTGCACTGCTCTTTATGACCGAGCACTTGCGAACGGTGCTGGATGCTGGGCAGACAGCGGCGCTCCTCCTGTTAGATCTGAGCGCCGTGTTTGACACGGTGTCTCACGACATCCTGATCCGGTGCTTGGAGGGAGTGGGAATTGAGGGGACTGCTCTCCAATGGTTTCGCTCTTTCCTTTCGGACCGGTTTTTTAAAGTGGCTATTCCACCTTGTCAGTCCTCTTTCCATCCACTGGGGCTGGGGGTTCCGCAGGGCTCTGCGTTGAGCCCCACTCTATTTAATCTATATGTGAAACCGCTGGCTGCAGTCGTCAGACAATGTGGCCTTACTATGACATCGTATGCTGACGACACGCAGCTGGCGGTGACACTCAGCGGTGCCCCCGAGGTGAACGCTCCCAGATTTCGTGCAGGACTTATAGCCGTGGCAAATTGGATGCGTACTAACTGTTTGCAGTTAAATGCCAAAAAGACCGAGGTCCTGATTTTAGGAAAGCAGGCGGAGCTTTGGGGAGACCAGTGGTGGCCTCCAGAATTGGGGGTGACTCCCATCCCAGCTGCCGAAGTTAAGAACTTGGGGGTTTGGCTGGATCCTATACTCTCTTTTACCAGCCACACGAAGAAGGTTGCAGCTACCTGTTATGGTATTCTGCGAGGGCTGAGACCGGTCCTCAAATTCTTCGACCCCCCTACTCGGCAACTAGTGGTCCAAGCCTCCATTCTTTCTCGGCTGGACTATGGGAGTGCGCTGCTGCTCGGAGTGAATCAGGCGGAGGCTACTAGATTGCAAAGGGTGCAGAATGCCGCGGCGCGTGCCATCGTTGGCCTCCCTAGACAGTGCTCTGTCTCTGCAGTTTTGACCTCTCTTCACTGGCTGCCGGTTAGACAGAGAATTAAATTTAAGGCTCTTTGCCTGACATTTAAAATCTTGAAGCTTTCCTCTCCTCCAGCCCTCGCTAAGCTTGTCTCCTCCTATGTTCCTACGCGGTCTCTTAGATCGGAATCTCTCCATCTGGCGGTCAATACACGGTTTAGACTGAGTAGGATGGGAGGTCGCTCTTTTCGAGTATTAGCAGCAGGATTATGGAATTCTCTCCCTGTCCATATTCGAGCCCTGAATAGCCTTACTTCCTTTAGGCGTGCCATAAAAACTTTTTTGTTTCCAACCGCTGACTGATTCCCTCCTTTTCCCTTATTAGCATCGATCTGTTGTGTTATGGTACCTGATCAGGCGCCGGGACGCCCCTTGGCTGGGGCAGCTGCGCGCCTTATAAAAACGATTAACATAACATAACATAACATAACAGTGTGTACACCAGTGGCAAGCATTCTCACTGACTACTTTCATCCTCCAAAGTGTGTAGGTACATGTAATGAATCGGTTTCCTGCTGCTAAAGTGCATTATTGCAAGCTTAAACTATCCAGGCATTGTTAACATGTCAGACATGCAGGTGATTTTTCCTTCCCCATGGTTGCACTACCTGTGTAATTTATTTCACTTTGTGATGATGACATGTATATCCAAATGTGTGCTGCACAAATCTGGGGCATGTGTGTTAATGTACTTTTCACTTTGTCATCCTCACAGGTTGATGCCCACCAGAAGCAGGAGATCTGGCTGACCATCGCCCGGGCTGTTCGTTCTGTGGGGGTCTACAAGCGCCGGATCCGCAACTGCCAGAAGAGGTGGCAGGACCTTCGGGCTGGACCCGGAGGATAGCTAGAGTCCAGCTGAAGTTGTCACCTCCACGCAGGAGGGGCGGATACCGGACCCTGACTCCCAACATGCTCCGGATACTGGCGGTGGTCTTCCCGGACCTGGATAGGCAGCTGAAGGCCAGACAGCAGCAGGAAGGGGGTAAGTCCATGCCTAATCTGTGTAATATGTCTGTATGAAAGATTAGCAGTCTTTTGGCCTGGTCACACTTCCACATTACATAGGTCGTGTTGTCCAATACTCAGGTCCCTCAATTGTGTGATGAACCCTCCTCATCTGTTCCACAGGTGTGGCCCCTACAGTCTGTTGCTTATGTCACTAGGGCACTGTGTCCCTGCAGTCAGCTATGCTTCAGCTACCGGTCAGCATCTGTTTCCGTGACTCTGTTGTTTGTTTTATGTGTGGGTCAATTGTTTACACAATGCCTGAGATCTGACATGTGATCTGTTTGTGCCCTTGAGATGTGTTCCAATTGCTGGTCTGACTCGCAACATTTGGCTGGGGTATTCCAAACAAACCCATGCAGCAGGGGACTCCAATTTTGGGGCCTCAGGATAATGTATATCAAGTATGTCACACTTGCTTAGCCACCTGACTACTGTCCAGGGCCAAACTCTGTTTCACGTAGACCTGGCCAGTCATGCCTCCTCAAGGGCATTTTAAAACACTCTGTAATCCCACTCCTGTGTATGTAATTGCAGGTTGTGTTTAGTGACATGTGCCCTCAGGTGTCTGCCTCTGTGTCATTAGGGTGTGGCTTGTTGTTATGTACAACTGGGGTGTCCATGATTCAGAGGGTCAGCATGACATCTGAGATGTGACTGTGAGAGACAAGACCTGTGTGACATATAGGTGTGTGATCATTTGACAGCGCACAATGGTGTAAGCAACTGTGTCCTTCATGCAGCTGGGTTACATGCATGGCAGACTGCGATGTGTTAATGTACAGGGATTTGTGTTTGCAGAGGCTCATATGTATGATTTGCATGATGTGGGGTCTTCTGGGTCCTGGATATGTTGTTTGCATGGGATGGGCAAGTGCGCTGGTCATCTGCAGAGCTAGCTTTACCCCTGAGCTAGGGTTGTGAGTCAGTGCATATTGTTTTTGTCTGGATGCCCTGCCCCTGTGACAGGAGACAGTGTTGACTGACTTTCAGGGCATCCCAGTGCCATGGCATTGAACTTGCTATGAGTGATCCTGCATTGTGGCATTGCCCTTCAGGACATGAGTACATCATAGTGCGTGTTGCTGGCATGCGTCACAAGCATGTGAAATTAATCTCTGCCCATCCCTTCATCCGGACACCTGTACTGAGTCAGTAGCAAGAGATGTGCTGTGTGTATAGTGACATACTCCTTCATGTTCACTTGCATGTCCAACTAATGTGTGGGTGGTGCATGTTGGCACATTGGGGTGTTAGCATCCAACATGCAACGGACATATGTGTGAAAGTCAAGGAGGGATATGTGTGCCATGGTTGATGTTGAGAATGACAATTGTCTTATTCTAAACAGTGTTGGCACTTTGAGCTGTGATCAGCTGATGATGCCAGGGATTGCCCTGTGATGTGATGTACTCACTGTGGTGTGTGCAGTCGGTGCAGGTGACTGATGTTGTTCTCTTACTTCTTATTCCTATCCAGATATATCCACGGCCACAGGAGGGGACAGCTCCATGGACCAGGAGGAGCCACAGAGCCTTACAGGGACAGAAGGAGAGGAGTCGGGTGGACCCAGTGGCATGGAGGGCGAGTGGAGCCACACAGAGGAGTCGTCAGCACCATCCCCCCCAGCTGAGGGCCAAAGCAGCTCTGAGGATGACTCCCTTGTGGAGGCGGGTGTCAGCAGCCATCAAACCCCAGCTAGTGAGGCTGTCCCCGCCACCGCCACCACCACCACTACCACCCTCCCATCGGCTCCCATCCCAGAGGTCCCTGTGGGCTCCCGTGTTTGTGAGCATGTCTCCTTTGTGCCAGGCACCGCACCCCCTGCCCCTGTGTCCTCTGCTGCCCTGAGTGAGGAGTCTGTGAACTTACTTAGACAGATCCATGTAGGACAGACATCGATGTTGAAGGTCCTCCATGCACACACAGGTCTGTTGACACAACTGGTGTCATTCATGGAGGGCATTTCCTCTGGCCTGTCTGCCCTACAGAGGACCAATCAGTCCGTGGCCTCCTCCCTGATGGCAGTGTCCCTCCTCCAATAGTCCCGCACCCCTCCTACCCCTGCACCACCCACGATTCCTAGCACCCTACCTGTCCCAAGCACAAAAAACCCCAAACCAAGGACTAGACGTGCACACAAGCAAGCGCAGGGGACTGATACCACACTCACAGGGGCTGGTATGCAGACACACGCACAGTCATCCACAACCACTCCGCAGTCCTCCGAGACCTCTCCCTCCCAGCCCCCTTCCCTTGCCTCACCTGCAACCCCATCTCCCCAGAAGCTCTTCCTTTGTGACCTTGGCCTCTTTCCCACTGACCCAGCGGATCCTGATTACAAGGGGAAGAGGAAGTCCCCACACACAGAGGGGAGTGCCCCTCACACCCGGACACCCTCCCCCAGGCGCAGTCAGACAGAGACCCCCACCCGCAAATCCCCCTGGCACCAGAAGAGCAAGACCCCCCTGCCACCACCGAGCTCCAAGGCCACCACTCCAGAGGTTCCCCCGCCACTCCATGCCCCGGGTTCCCCCACCCACAGATACACCATCCCCAAAATGTTAAGGCCATCCCCCCTAGCACTTGCTCCTCCACACCTGTTCAGACGGTTAGTGCCACTTATGTGGGGACCGTGCCCCCCCTTGCCCTGCCGACCTCACCTGCCCCCCATTCTGCTCCCATGGATGTAGGCACTGAATTGGAGTCCACGACCACCCCGTCTGACTTGGGCACTGCAGTGGTGAGCCAATCCACTCCATCTGACCTTCCCACTGGAGTTGTGCCAGCACCCACCCCATCTGACTTGTGCCCCACAGTTGTAACAGCACCCACCACTTCAGTCAGCTTCACTGCAGTTGCAAGTGTCTCGCCTGCATCCACCACCCCTTCACTGCCTCCTTCTGCTGCGCCCTGATCCTGTCCCTGCGGTGCCTGGCCTGCCCCCATGTATGCCCCTCTGAGGGGATGACCCCGGTCCTTAGCACTTCAGGCAAGCAAGGTGTGACAGTTGAACTTGTCACTCTACTTCACTCCTTGGCATTTGGACATGGACAGACCATTGGCCTTTTGTTTGAACAGACGTTTAACTTTTAATATGCAGAACAAAGCTTTTTTCTTTATCCCTGTGAACTTGATTTAGCTGTACATTATGTTGATGATGTTTAACATGCCCTTGCACCTGTGATGCTTTGTTTACAATGTTGAATACTGATGTGTTGCTGTGAGGTACTCCCTGTGGTCCATGAGATATGTATCCTATTCTGGTGGGTATCCATGTCATCCTTTGCAGCTACCTGGGTGTGTCAGGATCAACTATTTGTGGACATCTCTCTGTTAGCATTTCATGTGCATGGTCACAACTCTGGCTTGCACCCATGCACATATGATGTGCTTCCCATTGTCCAATTTGTCACTTCCACAGACTTTGTGCTCATCAACACTGGACCTACAGGTGTGGGCATCATTGGTATAGGAGAAACTGGGTCCTATGTTCAACTTGCTAGACATATGTTTTGGGTATGTGCAGATGACTTAGGGGAGACTCACGTACCCAGGCTGTTGTGACCAGAGCCTTCATTGTGTGCTAACTGATGGCTGACTGACCAAGTGTTCTGCAGACATGAGAGAGACTTGCCTTGAATATGTTTTGCACAGCTGGGCTTCCACAGCAGTTGTGTACCCTCAAGTAAGTGTGTTGTCCAGTGACATGGCCTGGGCCCATATGTGTGATGTATGAGCATGTGTGTGTGTCCACATCCCTGTTCAGACACAGACAGTGTTCCCTTGATATGTTCCTGTTGTTGATGCTTGCTGAGTGGTACTGGGTTCATCCCACTACTTTTCCAGTGGGCTACCAGATGTGTGGGTGCATGACACACTACTGTTAATTGGTGTATCATCATTGGGATTTGTCAGTTCTGAGTGGTGATGATGTTGTCAGACACAGATGGGACACAGTCAGGGTTCCTCAAAGCACCTGTTTATTTGCTAACTCATGTAGTTGTCCCTAGGTGGTAGTTTTCAGTGATTGAGACATTTGTATGTGTGTGTGACTGCTCCCACTTGTCGGGTTCATGGCTGCGATTCTGGCAGGTGTCAGCATGTGTGCCTTGTGGTTCTCCTTGGCTTCTGCATTGTCCTGGGACTGTGGCAGGGATTCTGAAGGTTACGTGAGCTTTGAGGTCATGGCCATGTACCGCATACTGTGCAGTATGTCTGTCATTCCCCAGGGTTGTAAACTGTTCTTGTGTGATGTGTCTGTGCACCTTAGTTCCTCCCAACATTCCTGTGTTTGTCATGGGTGCATGTGCAATGTCACCTGTCCATGTGGGCTTCACAGATACACATTGTTGCAGTTCAGGGTGTGTGGTGTTGAGGGTGGACTGATGTGAATGTTTGCATGGATGGTCCCCTAGCTCCCGATTGGCCATGGATGAGGGGCCATGCAGAGTGATTTGTGTTTGTGTATGTGTGATGTACGTTTGTGGCACAGGACACATGTCTGTATTTCCCAGTTTGTACGAAATCTGACTTTGTCATCACAGTGGAGGTGTCATGCATGCTTGTGTCACCCCAATGTCTGGTCCCTGGGGGTAGTGCTGGTGTGTGTCAGTCTCTTGCTGTGTTAGTTGGTTTACATTCCAGCTTGTGTCACATGTGTCTGTTGTGCTCCCTCTCATCTCCCAATGCCTGATTGCCCTCTGAGGGTGTCCTAATGATGGTTTACTTTTGTATGGCACTGTGTCCACATCTGTGTCACTGTGTTTCTGCCCCCCTCATGTGTTGTGTAGTTGCCTGTGGATACTGTGACACACACACACACATGCTGTGTCAGATGTGCAGTGTGATTTTGCCTGTTTGTGTTTGTGTATCTGCACCAGTGCATTGGTATTGCTGTTGTGGGCCTTTGTCTGGATGCTGTTTCTGTGATTTTGCCTGCTGTTCCTGTGAGTCATATCACATCATTGTGCACATTCATCCTGGTTGTTAGGTGCCATTGCTGGCATGGAATGTGAGTTTGTGAGATGACACCTACAGTCTACACATGTTGTTTTGATTGGTGTGCCTATTTTCGAGATGTGTGCATGCTTGGTGATGGTCACTTCTGCTCTTGTGTTATTGTACACTGTATGCATTGTCAGCCCCCACGTGTGGTGCTTGTCTGCACATGGCCGAGAGTGTGTTATGTTTTCACAGCACTGTTAGCCTCACCACATCTCTGTGTGTATGGGACACAACCACTAGTTTGCCCCAGAAGTGTTTAATGTGTTGGGAGCAGGGATCATACATGCTCTTTGTTATTTGCAGCTTTGAACATGATGACACTTACCTTTTGGTCACTGTGATGAGGGGGGGTTTAGTCCCCATCACTACAATGCTCAACATCTGCTGCATTTTGGAAGCCCACACTTAACTTCTGTTCTACACAGTGAGGGGTGTTCTTTTTACATTGCCACAGTGCTATGGTGATGCTTGCCTTGAGTATGTCACACTCATGTGTTGTACAAAAGGGGGTGGCGTTGGTCACACATGTGCTGTTACTTACATTGTATGTTCGTAGCCATAAGCACTGTTGTGGGCATTTGTCACAGACTACACACTGTTGACATGATGTTAGGGGGGATGTATTTTGCTGACATACCTGATGTTGGAGTATGCTGGATGTGTTGCGCATTACCCATCCTATGGGTGGGGGTGGCAGTAGTGATGGGCAACATAAGCCCTATGGCTGGGGGTGGCAGTAGTGATGGGCAACAGGTCCCCTATGGGTGTGGGTGGCAGGGGTGATGGGCAAAATAGGCCCTATGTCTGGGGGTGGCAGTAGTGATGGGCAACATAAGCCCTATGGCTGGGGGTGGCAGGGGTGATGGGCAACATAAGCCCTATGGGGGTGGTGGCAGGGGTGATGGGCAACAGGTCCCCTGTGAGTGGGGGTGACAGGGGTTATGGGCAACATAAGCCCTATGGCTGGGGGTGGCAGTAGTGATGGGCAACAGGTCCCCTATGGGTGTGGGTGGCAGGGGTGATGGGCAACATAGGCCCTATGGCTGAGGGTGGCAGTAGTGATGGGCAACATAAGCCCTATGGGTGGGGGTGGCAGTAGTGATGGGCAACATAAGCCCTAGAGCTGAAGGTGGCAGGGGTGATGGGCAACATAAGCCCTATGGGGGGTGGTGGCAGGGGTGATGGGCAACAGGTCCCCTGTGAGTGGGGGTGGCAGGGGTGATGGGCAGCATACGCCCTATGGCTGGGGTGGCAGTAGTGATGGGCAACAGGTCCCCTATGGGTGTGGGTGGCAGTAGTGATGGGCAACAGGTCCCCTATGGGTGTGCGTGGCAGTAGTGATGGGCAACATAGGCCCTATGGGTGGGGGTGGCAGTAGTGATGGGCAACATACGCCCTATGGGTGGGGTTGGCAGTAGTGATGGGCAACATAAGCCCTATGGCTGGGGGTGACTGCAGTGATGGGCAACAGGTCCCCTGTGAGTGGGGGTGGTAGGGGTGATGGGCAACATAAGCCCTATGGGGGGTGGTGGCAGGGGTGATGGGCAACATGAGCCCTATGGCTGGGGGTGGTAGAAGTGATGGGCAACATAAGCCCTATGGCTGGGGGTGGCAGTAGTAATGGGCAACATAAGCCTTATGGCTGGGGGTGGCAGTAGTGATGGGCAACAGGTCCCCTGTGAGTGGGGGTGGCAGGGGTGATGGGCAACATAAGCCCTATGGGGGTGGCAGGGGTGATGGGCAACAGGTCCCCTGTGAGTGGGGGTGGCAGGGGTGATGGGCAACATAAGCCCTATGTCTGGGGGTGGCTGTAGTGATGGGCAACAGGTCCCCTATGGGTGTGGGTGGAAGGGGTGATGGGCAACATAAGCCATATGGGTGGGGGTGTTAGTGGTGCTGGCCATGCAACCCCTATGGTGGGCTGCTGTTAGTGGCCAGGATGTGGATCCCCTGTGTGTGTGTGTGCCATTTTGCGAGTACGTGTCGCTTGTTTATGTGGTAGGTGTCTGACTTACTGCCTGCACCGTCGGCGACGGTTCCTGAGCCGGTCATAGATGTAGAGTACTGGTATGACCTGCGCGATGGGATTCATGATGTGTTCGTGTCGTACACGCTGCTTGTTGCTCCGTCTCGTACCCACTGCAAGCTTGTCCGTCTCGTAGCCGTGTATTGAGTTGTGGCACGAATCGTAGCTGATTTGCTTGTTTTCCGGATGCTGTGACGTCCCGTACATGGAGACCTGTCCGGCTCGTAGGAAGTATGCATCGTACTTGTAATGTCGGAAACTGCTATGGATACTGCTTCGAGGCGACTAGTACCAGCGTTAGGAGTTACGGCTCGGACGGAGAATGGAGTTTGAATCACAGCCTATGTGTCGGTCGGGTTTGTGGCAGTTATGCGCATCGTACTTACTCTACAGGACGGACCGGCACCGGGTACGTGTCGGTCGCACGGTAAGGCTGCGGACAGCTGTCCGACCGGCTATCGGAATTGGCCCCATAGTGGTTTGGTTGATTAAACAAAAGAGGTAATTTTTTATTTTCAATGTAGTGTTTGCTTTCAACTGAAGGTTGCTCTAATTGGATCATGGGCAATCAGTTTCCGACTTTAATTATAATGTGTAGTATTTAGATGAGGTATTAACTCATTTACGGAAGATAAAAGGACTGTTTAGTTTTGAAGAAGTTTTTAAAGACATTACCCTCAATAGGCCGAATAATGACTAAAAGACGCAGGGCCCGATTCACAGAATTAACTTAAGACAAAATCCTAAACTTACTACTTTTGGTATTCACAGAATGCACTTACTACTTTTGGTATTCACAGAATGGATTTACAACTACTAACTTTACGTCCGCACTCGGGCTGGAAATTCCGGCCCGGAGGCGGGGCTTCCGGCCCGGAGGCGGAGCTTCCGGGCCGGAGGCGGGGATTCCGGCCCAGAGGCGGGGATTCCGGCCAGTGGCGGAGATTTAGCCATGGCCAAAATCTCCACCTCTGGGCCGGAAGCTCCGTCTCCGGACCGGAAGCTCCGCCTCCGGGCCGGAATTTCCAGCCCGAGTGCGGACGTAAAGTTAGTAGTCGTAAATCCATTCTGTGAATACCAAAAGTAGTAAGTGCATTCTGTGAATACCAAAAGCAGTAAGTGCATTCTGTGAATACCAAAATGGTAGTAAGTTTAGGATTTTGTCTTAAGTTAGTTCTGTGAATCGGGCCCTGATAACCCACAAAGAAAAACACTGGGTACCATTTTTTTATACAGAATTGCTCCTTAGAATTTTTGGTTAAAGACACAAAAGATAAGAGTTTGGTCGTTTGAAAGGACATTTTTGGTTTGAATTTTATGTTGATGTCATTACATTCTATCCATCTAGTTTTACTCTTTAGATAGACAGTGTAGTGTCTACAGGTTGTATTAATTCCTTTGTGAAAGATGATAGTTGAAGTAGTAATAGCTCTTGCCGAAATAGAGATTTTTTCAACTTTGAAGTGTATATTTTGGGTTTTTCGTTTGGAACCATCTGTTCTGCATCATTGCAGCACTAAAACCAGTTGTTCTTAGGATTAACATAGACATAACATCTGACCTGCAGTTTGGGCTGGCATTTTTCAACAATTTGCCAAAAGTCAATCTGGTTATGTCACGTGGAGAAAATGCTCAAAATGCATTTGAGTGGTAGATGTATAATCACAATCTTCACAGCCACGGTTCCAAGTGTAACTCAGTCCGAATAAACCACCAATATGTACATCTTCTTCTTAAATCCAAACATAATCATAATATAATTTGTGTGCATCTTGTTGACTGTTGAGAGTAAACATTACTGATCAACTTATTGGATCTTAAAGATCTGAAAAACCTGAAGCAGAAGGAATCTTAGGGCCCGATTACGATGGCAGGGGGAATCGCTCTTCAAGCGTGGCGGGCAGTGGCGGCTCCTTGAGGGAGTGCACCTGGGCAGTGGGGCGGGGTGGGGTGGGGCAGGGTGGGATATAGTAAACTCTGGCATAAGGCTGAACGGAGTTTAGTAGATAAATAAATAAATAAAACGAATTACGTTGCGCGCGCGATGTAATACGTTTTATTTTTTATTTATCTACTAAACTCTGTTCGGCCGTATGCTGGAGTTTACTACCCTCCACTTAGCCCATCTCCCACACTGCCCCACCCCCCAGCAGCACTCCCTCAAGGAGCCGCCACTGGTGGTGGGCACTTTCCACATAACGCTCCCTGCAACTCTCTACAGTGGAGAGACTGAAGTGGGGAGAAGGAAACTCACGCAATTATCTATGACCCTCAAAAAAGGAGCTAAAGCCCGCACTGGTAGCAATCCAAAGTCCCCTTCTTCCGACAAGGAGTCTGACCCTGCAGGTCACACAGGGCCACGTAGTGCAGGGAAATGCAAACAGTGCATTGAGAACATTGCAGCAGGTGCCGCACCCAATTTTAGAGATAAACAATGCAACCGCCATGGTGGTGGTCGCATTGTAATCTCATGGGCGGGACCGCCGTCTTATAGGCGGACGGTCCCAAACCCCACAACGTAAGTCCGTCTGCCATCGTAATCACCCCCTTGGAGACAAATTGGAAGTATTGGAAAATAATTTTAGAAGAGATAACTTGAGGATCCTGAATGTCCCGGAAGGCACAGAGGGTGGAAATGTAAAGGGTTTTGTAGTTACCCCACTCAAATAATATATTCCGAAGTGGTGGAGTTGGATTTAGAAGCAGACATCCAGAGGGTTCATCGTGATCCCTTAAGAAGAATCCCTGAAAAAGAGACACAGAGGAACATTTCAATAAACTTTCACACTTACTCAATTAAAGAACTAATTCTTACAGCCGCCCTTAGGGCCAAGCGGTTTACAAAACTTGATTGGTTCTTTACTATAAACTCAGACATCTCTAAAGTGGGAATTAGGAAGATACATTCAGGGTCTGAAGGCACGAGGTGCAACAGGGCAGCTGAAAATTCTGGCAACTCTGAGAGTAATGTGGAACAATAAAATGTATAATCTTAGGTACCTGAGGTCAAAAACCTAATTTCTTGGATTAAGGCTCATAAGAACCCGCATATAAGAGGTTAGAGGTACGTAGCTCAAGGGGTGTGGTGGAATATCCAGCTTGGAAAAAGGGAGGGTTCCTTAGGGTGGGAGGGAATTATGGGGCACGGATGAATCACATCTTTTCAGTTTTTTTCGCGCACTAGGTGGGGAGCAATGGGGAAAAAAATAAAAAAATATGGTCCTCATTGATACAAGGGTCAAGAACAATAGCAGGAGAGGGCGGACATACAAGCACCACAACAAGGAAAGGGGAAAAAATGGCACGTAGCTTAAGGGTACTCTCCTGGAATGTGAATGGGCTAAGGGTTAATACCAGATGAAGGAAGATCTTAGAATACCTCAGACTCTCCGACAACGATGTCATAATATTACAGGAGACACATCTATGAGGGAAGAGTGGCAGGGAGCCTTAGAGAGGAACAAATGGATCGGCCACTTTTCATGCGCTAATCAGCCCTGTAATGTGAAGGGGTTGCGGTTTTATATAGGAACTCTGCTCATGCTAGGGTGGAGGGTTCCATGGTAGACTCAGGGGGAGATGGTTAATAAGCTATGCTAAAATGCATAATATAGGATACACATTTGTGGGCTACTACGGCCCAAATGTTGATGAGCTGTCCCCATTCAGAGAATTATATCAAAAGCTTCTCAATACAAAATACCACATCATCAATCGTAGGAGAGACTTTAACACTCTGTTGGATCCAGTGTCGGATAAATCTACAACCAGACCAGCAGTGAACTGATTATGTACACCAGTTGATAAAAACCTTAGCTATGGTGGACATCTGGAGATTGAAATTAGGACAGGAAAGAGGGTATACTTTTAAGTCCTCTAGAATCGACTTATTTCTTAATAACCGAAAACTTAATAAATCCATCAGTAGTGTAGTACACCAAGCGACACACTCAGATCATGCTGTGGAGTAAATTAGAGATGTCTTTAGAGGCCCCTCCATCACATACGAGATGGACCCTAGATACAACCCTTGTAGGTGATTCAGAAATGATAAAGACCCTAAAAGCTGACACAGTTTTTTCATTTAAACAAAACGAATACTCAGCTCCTCTACATATTGTTTCAGATGCTTATAAAGCATATAATTGAGGGAAAAAAATTAGCGCCAAAGCCCATAAAAGAAAGGAAGGGAAGAAGAAATTAAGGGAATACGAAATGACAATTATAAAAATTCAGGAAAAAATAGTAAATAGTTAGCATATGCCGGATTCCACAAATGAGGTGTTCCAAAATAAACTGAGAGAGGCAAAGGAGATTTTATGAGACTATCTGGAAGAGATTGTGAAAAAGAGATGGGAGGCCAGCAAGTTGGCAAATTATTAACACGGGGAAGGATGTGGAAAGATGCTAGCTTGGAAGGTGAGACAAGAACATATCAGAAATGAGATTAAAGAAGTGGTGAGCACTATAACAAAAGGCACATGTACGGAAGATCGGTCAATTGGGGAGCCATTCCTGAGGTTCTTTCAGGACTTATATAATGATGACATGGCGGCCACACAAATAGAAATAAGGGAATTGTTACAACAGGATAAACTCCCCTGCCTGGATATGAATAAGCAGGCATACCTTAATCAGGAGATCACTGTTTCAAAAATAGATAGTGCTATCACAAGCTTAAAAAACAGTAAATATCCAGGTCCTGATAGCTTACCTAATGAAGTATACATAGTCCTGATGAAGGAACTCACTCCCTTCCTCTACAACTTATTGAATAATATATATATGCATCATGCACTCCCCCTGTTTATTTGGAATGAGGCAGTGATAACTCTGATACTCAAACCTGAGAAAGGCCCTAAAAAATGTGAATCCTACAGACCAATCTCCTTACTCAACGCTGATTATAAAATGTACACACAGATTCTCGCCAAAAGTTTGGATAAGGTCCTGGGTGACGTTATAAGTGTAAACCAGAAGGGCTTCATGAAGGGAAGGCAGCTCTCAGATTTAACTCAGGACCTGGTGTGTGCAATAGACATGGCTACTGTTATGGGTGTCCCCTTATCAGTTATAACGGTTGTTAGACCTGGCACTTCTTGGCGTTATTACCCCTGATTTTTTGCCTCTACCTCTGCTATTTTTGACTGACTTAGATGCTTTGGACACTTTGCCACTGCTGATCAGTGTCAAAGTGCAAGTGTTCCCTGTATAAAGTGTAATGGTAATTGGTTGTCCGTGATTGGTATGTTTGCCTTACTAGTAAAGTCCATAGTAAAGTGCACTATGTGTGCCAGGGCTTGTAATGCAAATGCTACTCATGGGGCCTGCAGCACTATTTGTGCCACCCACACAAGTAGTCTTAAAAAGGGAACTCAGGTCTGCCATTGCAGGGCCTGCACACAGTTTGTTAAGCTGCCATGTTGTTCTGTCAGGTGCCCTCACTTGCCAGACCTTACCCTTCCCTCTCTATGCACATCAGACACCCCCATGGTAGGTCTAGGGTACCCCCTGGACATGGTGTAGTGCATGTGAAAGGTAGGACATGTACTAAGGTGTGTGTCATGTCCTGACAGTGAAATAATCTCCATTTCATTTTTCACTGTTGAAAGGCCATCTTGCCCATAGGACAGAATGGGAAGGCTGTGTAATATGTTTTCTAGCCTATCTTCCCAAAGGCTTAAGATGGAAAGGTGAAGTTTAGTATGCCTGAACTCACAATGTAATACCACATCTTTTTATGTAGGTGTTTTTTGCATTGTGTGTTCAGAAGCCACTCTTTTAGAAGTGGCTGCGTTTTTGTGCTCTGACATTTCTGTGTGTCTCTGCCAGGCTGTGGATTGACTGTCTGTATTTGAAAACGATAGGATATGGGGAATGTATTGACCCAGTGGAGTAGGTGAGACAGCAACAGGCTGACCTTCATCTGGAGTGTAGGGGGAGGAGAAGCCCCTAGTGGTGAAGAGGCTGGGGTTGCTGCTATGAAACAATTGGGCCATCTCCCGCTGAGTGATTGAGAATCCAGACCCCCACTAATCAAAGGAAGAAAGGTGTCACTGGCAGAGAGGCACCCAGAACTGGTATGAACAGGGGTCAGTGCCCCCTGAAGCACAAAGACTTCAAAGCCATTGAGGGGTATAACTATGAGAGCTAAAGCCCCTGAACTTTGGAGAATGGCTTGATCAAGTGTGAACAAGACTGGAGCTACTTCGTGGTCAAGAGGACCTTTGCCAAGGAAGATACAACTGAAGAGACTGAAGGCTAGGACTGACCCTTGCTGTGTGATCTGGGGCTGGCCTGCAGTTTGATGTTTCAACCAAGGAAAGGCTAAAGGGGCTTTGCTGTGTGCTGTGTTCCCCTGCTTGAAGGACTTTGCAGTGTGCCGTGTCTGAAGTAACGATCCCCATGGCCTGAGGTGAGCTGGCTCCATGTTCGTAAACACAGGAACACAAAAGTTTCTAGGAGAGTCTCAGCGGCGCAGTGTGAGCGTGCCTGTTGCAGTCTGAGACCCTCGTAAGAACTGCCTGTGATCATAGGCGCCTGGCGTCCAAATGAGTCTCAGTGGCACTGTGTGCACGTGCTTTGTGCAGCCTGAGACCTTCAGGAGGATCGGCCTGTGATCGGGGGAAACTGGAGTCTAAGCAAGGATCAGCGACTCGGTATGCTTGTGCTTAGTGCAGCCTGAACTCCTTTGTGAGGATTGTCCAGTGATCGTGTGCAGCGGAATCCAAGTGAGTCTCATCACCCTGTTTGCGGGTGCGGTGTGCAACGTGAGACCTTCAAGAGGATTTGCCTTGTTATCGTGTGCACCGGAATCCAAGTGAGTGTCATCGCCCCTGTGTGCGGGTGCGTTGTGCACCGGGAGACCTTCGTGAGGATTTGCCTTGTTATCGTATGCACTGGAGTAAAGGCTGGGTATGTCATCTTCGTGCAGCCTGAGACTTGTGTGTGGAGTGCCCAGTGATCGTGCACCTGGAGTGAAGGAAGACTCAAAGACACTGTGTGCGTGTGCTTTGTGGCAGCCTGAGATCTTGGTAATGGAAGTGGCCTGGACCAGCAGTCCCGGAGGAGCTGAGTTGCCGGCCTGAGCCACCTTTGCCATTTCACAAAGCTGCATCGGAGGCCCAGCCGCTGGATGAGGAGAGGAGAGTGAGTTCACGCCCACCAGGTAACGTGTGTCGACTCCTGGGGCAGGGCACAGGCTCAGAGGGAGATGCTCTCAGCCTCTCTCTCGAGTTGGCAGCGCGAGCCTCTGCTTCTGCTCATGTCGCGGCCCATATTGCCAAAGGAGTGGCGGTACAGGGGCCGGAATGCGAAGCTGCCCTTTGGGATTACATCGTACTGTGTTGGGGGCAACTGTGAGAAGCTGACTGCAAGTCAGAAGGAGAGGCGGAGAGACCGCCTAAGGCCCGGTGATCGGGTCCTGAGTGTATTACACATTATTCCATTTCTGCAGAACGGAGTACCTGACTGTCGTATTACACATTGCATAATTCTGTATAACGGAGTACCTGATTAGAGTATTCCGCATTGCATTATTCCTGCATACTGAACTACCTGATTAGTGTATGATGCCTGGCATTTTTATCTGCATAACAATTTACAAACTACCTGCTTGTCGTATGCCTCGTTGCATTGTTTCTGAATCACGAACTACATGATTAGCGTATTGCGCATTGCATTCTTCCTGCATAACAAAATACCTGATTAGTGTATACGCATTGCCTTAGTTTTGCAGAACGACATATCTGGTGGTTGTATTACGCATTGTATTATTTGATCTTGGAAAGTGCCTGATTGTTGCATTATGCATTGCATTCTTTTCATTGCAGAGTGTCTGATTGCTACGTTACACATTACCGTATTTTTACACTGCAAAAGTGCCTGATTCTAGCATTACGAACTGTATGACATGAGATTAGGAGTACAGGGGAATGTTTATAAGTGCTCATTGACATTGCCAGAACTTACAAGGGCTGGCTGGCCTAACAACCGGCCAGGAGAAATATTACACAACCTCATATGTTGGTTTTATATTGTGTGGTCTTATCGTTTATCTTTTTACATAAAGTTTATACTTGTTTTATAAATCTCGTGTGGAGTCTATTTGTGGTGTCGTCATTGGATTATTGTGAGCGTGGTTGTAAATACTTTACACATTTGCCTTGATGATAAACCTGGCTGCTTGTGCCAAGCTACCAACGGGGTGAGCGGGGCTATCTAAAAAGGTGACCTACCTCAGCCAACTAGGGATCCCGGGTCTAACAATGGAAGATGCTGCCAAGGCCTTTAATAAATTTAGTTGGTCCTACCTTTATGAAGTAATAGAACAGAATGGTTTGGGTGGCAACTTTCTCCTAGCAATTCAAAGTATATAATCTGCTCCCACAGCCAGGATACTGGTTAATGGCTCGTTAACTTCAATCTTTCCGATAAACATGGGAACTCGTCAAGGCTGTCCTTTTTCGCCGCTATAGTTTAATCTGAACAAATAGTATGGCCAAGTATTCAACCTCATCTCTATTCAGCAAATTAATCAAATTTATGACTTTACCCAATGTATCATTTACTAACCCTTCTTCAGCATTTAAATTATGACACAAAATTACTCAACATCATTTGCTCATGCGTAAATGCTTTTCGAGTCCTGCAGTTTTGGATACAGACTTCTCCAAAGCATCCAGTTTTGCTTGTAGTTCATCTGTGAGTAGTATTGTGACTCGCTGATGTTCCATTTTATCAATAGCTATAATTTCCAAAATATCTTCTTTCTCCAGTTATAGTAATTGTTCATTAAAGTTTGAGCACTCTTGAAGTGTTGGCATTAAACAAACTATAGACTTCTGTTTTTCAATGAAATTGTACATTAGTTCAGCTGCTGTAATATGAAATGGAAATAGTTCCTTGATAAGATGCCTTTCCAAAGCACTTTTTCCCTCTTTTGTCAGAACTCCTATTCCAATGCCCTTCAGTGTATCTGCATAATCCACATCAGATGCTTGACACATATTTTTCACTAGTTCCTTGTATTGAAAGTGTAACCAAATGTTTACGTTGCCAATACTCCCTAGGACATTTCTTGTTTCGTTATGCACAAGTGTTTTGAAAACAGGTTGTCCTCTTACGGGGGTGAGTTGTAGTAGGTCACCAAATGCAATCAAATGCTTTTCTTCAAAGATCACATTTTAGTTTGTTCTTAAAATCTGCTGCATTCTTACTTGTATGAAGGCCCTCATTAAGTTGGATACCATGCTGACGTCATCAATGATTAAAAGCTTCAGTTTTTTCAATACTCTAGACACATCATGACAAGCATCTCTGGATAATCTCTGCCTTTGTAGCTTATTGTCATGTTCAACATATAGCATTAGTAGGCAATTTAAAGTAATACCTTTAATGTTATGTGCAGCGAGTTCTGTTGGTGCTGTTACTACACATGATATATTTTATTCTGTAGCTTCATGTAGGTAACCAGTGATAACTTTAACTAGAAAGCTTTTAAAGTGCCAGTTTGACCACTGATGTATATTAATATTGCTTTGTATGAAGAAAAACCACGCTGTTTCCTCTCATGGAGACATTCTTGCTCTGTTTTATCTTTAACTTTGTTGTAAATTTCTTTCTGTACCTTGTCCAGTTGTTCTACTAACTTTTCATAATACACAGTTTCCTTTCTTGCTTCCTGCATTGCAGTCTCCACCTCATTCATGGCTATAGCTGCTCCAATTTGAATACGTATTCTTAACAGTCATAGTGTCCAAGTAAACTTGATTCAGCACGCCATGGCTTGAACAACTTCAAAAGTGCCAAGTAGAAAAACTCTCTTCTCTCTGGGGTTTGACAACTTAGCTTTCTGTGGTTTATTGCATTCCCTTTGTTGTGTCTCACCAAACAATAGTCACATACAAGTGCCGCAGATCTTCTTTCGTATATGTTTTCAGTTAGATTACTACAATATGTACAGTGCTGGAGTACTTCATTGAGAAACAAAAAACAGGAGTAAGCCCGTTATCCCAGCAGAGACCGGGCAATAATGTTTAACAAAACAACAATGTCTCAACTGGATGTCATTAAAAGGACAAATTTCAAAGCAATGATGAAATCACAAGGGGAAGGAAGGGAGACCACAAAGAAATTCATGAAAAGAGTATATATTGTAAGTAGTTAGAACAGCACTATGGTACAATAAAGGTACAAATGACCAAAACACACATGTGGGCACTGAGCGTGCTAGTGATAGTGAACGGCGCAGTGAACACAATAGGTGAAGACAGCGTGAACGGCGATGAAATAATAATGACAATGTGGTCATAAGAATATAATTATATACAATCTAATTTGAACAAATTTACAAGTGACCACAGAAAAGCCAAAGTTCTTTGCTGAGGATTGTCGACGGCGTTTCAGCCTGATTGGTTTCAGGCCATCATCAGGACAATGGTCATAAATAAACGTGTGCTGTGAGGAAAGGGAAAAGAAAAGGGAGGATTTTGAGTTATCTCAAAGAGAAAGGCCCAAATAGAAAAGTAACCCCAAGAATGAGGGAAAAAGGAGAAAAATACCTGGACGTAGTACAGGTAAGTACGGAGAATCCAATAGAGGTAAATCTAACCGGATGTAAATCAGCGTATAATCTAAGGGGGAACAGAAGGGCGAAGGGAGCGGGGTTAGTAACCATAGCAAACAAAAATCGTAAGTACAATGTGAGGGGGGGGGTTGTCCTTGTAGTTACCAGTGGTTTAGTAATCAGGGGTCAACATCACGGGGTATGCAACCGGGTAGCACTCGAAGTCCGGGAGCCAGGTATTGGCATCAAAAAGTACGTGCCTGAAAAGACGGAAGGGGAGAAAGGAATGAAGTGGAATTGTCTAAGATAATAAGGAGCGGAATCATGGACGGCTCCTACATTGTGTGATCTTACCTCGGGAGAAGAATCAAATCTGACTCGATCGAAGGCCAGGAACAAATCCTCAAAGAATGCGGGACGGGACGGGCGAATCAAGCGTCCATGCCGGTAGCAGCAAAAACCTTTGCAACACCATTAAGAGTCAATTACAGCGTGTCACATGATCGGGACAAATCGGGGAGAGGGATAGAACTATGACTGGCATGAATTGAATAGTGCCCCGGGGGGACAGTTTAGAAGAGAAGAAGAGTTGGAACGAGAATCGGGCAAGCGGGGAAACACCGAGGGTGAGCGGTTCGAGGCTGGAGTTAACCGCATTGAGAGAAATAAATAATAATAATAATAATGATTATTTATTTATGTTGCAAGTCACAGTAAATTAAAAATTAAATTCCATTTATAAGAAAAGGAGGGGAGGGGGGAAAAGGTGCGGAGTGGAGGTGGGGTTTGGGTGTGCTGGAAGGGGCAAAGGGATCAAAAATAGTATGAGAATGGGTAGGAAGGGGATGCAGGGAGGAGGGGGGGGTTGAGGTGGGGTGGGTAGGGAAGAGGGGGGGCAAGGGGGGGAAAAAAGGAAAACAGGAGTACTTCATTGAGACACATGTTTTCAAAAGGAGGTCTCCTTCTTGGATAGTATGTATACAGCATGTTAGTTTTCATGTCTCTACCTTCGGCATCAAACTCTGCAAGGTATTGTTTTTCTGGGAATGACTTTAATACTCCATTTTAACTGCTTGCAAGGCCTAGGCTTACCCACACAATTGTTCTTGACATAGAGACCAAACTAGCAAAGCTCAAAGTGTCCGAGCATTCATAGGATCCTATTTCTCTGTGGGAAAGCATTTTCAAACTGAAACTGTACAATAAGTTGGTAAGACTCTTTTCTGCAGAAAGCTCCTCTCATATCTCCTTCATCTCCGTCTTTTCTGATTTTGTAGCATATAAAGTCATGTAGAGAGCAACATTGATAAAATTGTCTGCAACAAATTGTAGATCCATATTTGCATTCCACATCTGTGATTGAAGTCATTGATATAGTTGGAAGTGTCTTCTCAGGTTTTATGTATTTTTCGGTCATTTCCATGTCAGGGTAGGTCTCCCTGTAGATAAAAAGCTGTCTTCCCTCTGAGATGACAGGTTGTGGGAATCCAAAGGAGCATCTTGTGTAAACTTTTTCTTTTCATTGGTTATTTCGATGACAGTACTTCCCATAACTATTAGTTTGAAACTGTAGAAGTTGTGAACGGCGATGAAATAATAATGACAATGTGGTCATAAGAATATAATTATATACAATCTAATTTGAACAAATTTACAAGTGACCACAGAAAAGCCAAAGTTCTTTGCTGAGGATTGTCGACGGCGTTTCAGCCTGATTGGTTTCAGGCCATCATCAGGACAATGGTCATAAATAAACGTGTGCTGTGAGGAAAGGGAAAAGAAAAGGGAGGATTTTGAGTTATCTCAAAGAGAAAGGCCCAAATAGAAAAGTAACCCCAAGAATGAGGGAAAAAGGAGAAAAATACCTGGACGTAGTACAGGTAAGTACGGAGAATCCAATAGAGGTAAATCTAACCGGATGTAAATCAGCGTATAATCTAAGGGGGAACAGAAGGGCGAAGGGAGCGGGGTTAGTAACCATAGCAAACAAAAATCGTAAGTACAATGTGAGGGGGGGGGGTTGTCCTTGTAGTTACCAGTGGTTTAGTAATCAGGGGTCAACATCACGGGGTCTGCAACCGGGTAGCACTCGAAGTCCGGGAGCCAGGTATTGGCATCAAAAAGTACGTGCCTGAAAAGACGGAAGGGGAGAAAGGAATGAAGTGGAATTGTCTAAGATAATAAGGAGCGGAATCATGGACGGCTCCTACATTGTGTGATCTTACCTCGGGAGAAGAATCAAATCTGACTCGATCGAAGGCCAGGAACAAATCCTCAAAGAATGCGGGACGGGACGGGCGAATCAAGCGTCCATGCCGGTAGCAGCAAAAACCTTTGCAACACCATTAAGAGTCAATTACAGCGTGTCACATGATCGGGACAAATCGGGGAGAGGGATAGAACTATGACTGGCATGAATTGAATAGTGCCCCGGGGGGACAGTTTAGAAGAGAAGAAGAGTTGGAACGAGAATCGGGCAAGCGGGGAAACACCGAGGGTGAGCGGTTCGAGGCTGGAGTTAACCGCATTGAGAGAAATAAATAATAATAATAATAATGATTATTTATTTATGTTGCAAGTCACAGTAAATTAAAAATTAAATTCCATTTATAAGAAAAGGAGGGGAGGGGGAAAAAGGTGCGGAGTGGAGGTGGGGTTTGGGTGTGCTGGAAGGGGCAAAGGGATCAAAAATAGTATGAGAATGGGTAGGAAGGGGATGCAGGGAGGAGGGGGGGGTTGAGGTGGGGTGGGTAGGGAAGAGGGGGGGTAAGGGGGGGAAAAAAGGAAAACAGGAGTACTTCATTGAGACACATGTTTTCAAAAGGAGGTCTCCTTCTTGGATAGTATGTATACAGCATGTTAGTTTTCATGTCTCTACCTTCGGCATCAAACTCTGCAAGGTATTGTTTTTCTGGGAATGACTTTAATACTCCATTTTAACTGCTTGCAAGGCCTAGGCTTACCCACACAATTGTTCTTGACATAGAGACCAAACTAGGAAAGCTCAAAGTGTCCGAGCATTCATAGGATCCTATTTCTCTGTGGGAAAGCATTTTCAAACTGAAACTGTACAATACGTTGGTAAGACTCTTTTCTGCAGAAAGCTCCTCTCATATCTCCTTCATCTCCGTCTTTTCTGATTTTGTAGCATATAAAGTCATGTAGAGAGCAACATTGATAAAATTGTCTGCAACAAATTGTAGATCCATATTTGCATTCCACATCTGTGATTGAAGTCATTGATATAGTTGGAAGTGTCTTCTCAGGTTTTATGTATTTTTCGGTCATTTCCATGTCAGGGTAGGTCTCCCTGTAGATAAAAAGCTGTCTTCCCTCTGAGATGACAGGTTGTGGGAATCCAAAGGAGCATCTTGTGTAAACTTTTTCTTTTCATTGGTTATTTCGATGACAGTACTTCCCATAACTATTAGTTTGAAACTGTAGAAGTTGTTGTTTCAAGGCTTTGTCAGCAGCGTCTTTTGGGATGGGGCATGTCACATCCTGTTGTATAAAAGACAAGACAGACTTATCAGTGTTGATTCCAAATGTTGGGGCATCTTTTACCCATATAAGCATGTGAATATGTAGAGCACCTCTTGCTTGGTGTTCTTTGTGCCAAAAGAAATCAGTTACTTCACCAAGTGGGGAATTTGTTTTGTTACAGATGAAAGACATCATGGGCCTTATGTAGGTAGCCTAACATTTACCACTTCATAAATACCGAATTTTACCGATTCGGTATTTATGAAGTGGTAAATGCTATGTAGGTAATCAGTCGGTAAAAAATACCGAATCGGAATTGGTCGGTAATTTAGAATCGGTATTTACCGATTCGGTAATGGTAACTGGCTTCCCATTGATTCCTATGGGCCAGGAGGCCCATAGGAATCAATGGGAAGCCTGTTACCATTACCGAATCGGTAAATACCGATTCGGTAATGGGGGGAGCACAATCAAGGGTGGCAGGGTGTCACAGTGACACCCTGTTGCACCTCTGATTCCTGCATGTGTGCACATATGGCACACATACATGCCCTAAGGGCATGTATGTCTGCCACATTGCACACTTCTAAGTGCCCAAAAATGCTTTTCCTAAGCCATTCGTCATTTACTACCAACTTTTAGTTGGTGGTAAATAACGAATCCACACAACACCCACACACTCCCCCTACATCTCATTTCAGGATTCGGTATTTACCGAATCGGTAAAATTACCGAATCGGTAATTTTACCGATTCGGTAAATTACCGAATCCTGAAATGTCCCCCCTACATACCAAAAGCCTGAATACCGGTCGGTAACGGGATTTTTACCGAAAATTGGCCGTTACCGACCGGTATTAGGCTACCTACATATGGCCCAATGTCTTGAAATTTGTGGTTGAAAATGAATGAATTCACTTCTTGCAGGAATTCAAGGCAGGTGATCCCATGCATACTAAGCATAACTGATTGTTATAAACCAAGTAGTTGTGCCTAGATTTCTCAACATGCATTTCAGCTCACCATAACGATTATACCAATACTCATTGGTATGACTTTAGCTGATTTGTACTCGGCTGCAGGTATTTGTACAGGCCGGTGATCATATCAACCACCTATCCAGTAGGAAACAGATGCAGAAAGCAGCGAGCTTCTAAACTTTTATGGCATACACCCAATGGAGTGCCTTCTGCTTTTTTTCATTTAAAAGAGTTCCAGAGCATCACCAATAATCTCTTTAGAATGTAAATTTGAAGCAGTGTCAATACATGTCTTCTGATCTTGATCAATCTCTTTTTTTTATCTGACCTCCTGATGATGATGTGTCATCCTCCAGATGCTTTATATCTTGAAGAAGATCTATATTCCTGTAATAAATATTATTTTGTTCCAGATACAATGTTGCTTTTTTTTTACTTTACTAATATCCACAAACATTTGCCATATATTTTACATTTGGTCGGAACACCATTACCTAGGACAATAAGCCCTTCTTCCAAATCTCTCTGCACCTCTACAGTTTCAATATTCTGCTTGAAATGTAATGGCAAGCACACAAATCTACCTTTAAGACCTTTCCAGAGCTCAGTTGGATGTAACTTCCCAGTCTTGGTCTCCATACAAGCTATAACGTGGAATGGATGTATACACTATATTAGACTTTATTCATAAACATTTAAATATTGAAGTTCTTATGAGATTGGAACTAATTCTAACTTGTGGACTGCTTTAGCTGGCATTTTATTACCCTCCAACTTTTGGTAACAGTACTTACATACAATTTGCTGTATGGAACAATCAAAGCGTTTCACTTCAAATAAATAGGATACAAATTCTTGCCACAGATCACTGTTGTCTTCTTCAGTTATTGAAAACACAACAGCATAACCAGTTTGAGTTTTGTAGTGAGTGCGTTGACAACATATACAAACACAGTCTGGTTTCTCTGAACACACTGTGTTAAACTTTCTTATCTCTTCTTGAAAGTTATCAATAGTAATACCTGTGTCCTGATCCACTACACCTGCAGATACCAAGTTTCATTTTCCCTATACTCCTCTAAGGACCAAAGAAACAAAACTGGACATCATCACAACAAATATTTCTACCTTTGCCACTGTAACATGCAAAAGAACTGTATTCATTATCTTAAACACAGTGTAGGTGTTTTCCAGAGTAAAACCTCTGAACAAACATTAACAATATAGAGTGATGAACAGCTAACATTCTCAAGTGATGAAAAGTGCTTTGGCACACTTTCTTTGATAGACATGCCAGTGAATTTCCCTGTAAATTAGTATACTTCCTTACTTTGCATGGATCTAATCCTTGCAAAATGCCAATTTTTAATTTCACACTTTTACATGGAAGGTTATGAAGAAAAAGTTCTCATTATGTCAATTGATTCCTGCCAAACACTGCAAATACCACTACAGTTCCATTTGAATACAGAAGCCTGTCTACCCATTCCCAGTACCTCTTCAGCTATCACTTCCTCAACATTTTTAGAAACCATCTTCTCTTTTGGAATTGGAGAACCATCCTTTACCTCACAATATCGCCCAGTAGTTTCAACTGCATGCACTAATGAGTTTTTTTGCAAATAGCTTTCTTCATTAAGGATAGGTTCAGTACTGGAAGTATGCTTCCATTCTCCACAGAATATTTTTACAAAAGTTTGTTTATTGACAAATCTTTTTTTCTGGCTTTTTCTTTTAATAGACAACATTGTTTTATCCAGTGTCCTCATTCTGCTCAGAATTAAGAGGAATAGCTTTCTTTTCTGAGCAAATGCTTTATTAACTACAGCCTCAACACACTCCTTTTGTTTAAGTGCCACTCCTCTTCTTTCATACTGTTTCATAGATTGTAGAAGATTCTGGATTACCCTACTGCGAAGCATTCTCATTCTTATTTCCTTAAACTGCATCTGACTTCTTGTTAAAGTATCTCCTTTCTCAGATGATTTTTTTTTCTGTTAATGTAACTTCTTTTTTGTCCATTCTTAGATAAATTCAAACCTCAAACCTTATTTACTTGGTTTAACTCAATTTGCAATTTTCTATATACTGTCCTAATAAACTTCTTTGTTTTCTAACCAGCAGCTCTTTTCTCTTATACCCTATCCTCAATACTTTTCTCCTTTTCTTTTTTCTTCTGCATCTTTCTTCTCTCGGTAAGTCTTTATTTGTAAGTGGAAGTAGATATCTGGAAAGAAAACCAAATAAAGCTGTTTAGGTTTTCATACTATCCTAATACATTTCAAACATGTAACTGTGTGCATAATTGCCTCCAGTAGGCCAAGATACATGCAGTGTATCTCTATATCTGAGTAAATGGTTATGTGCTATTGTGAGTGTATGACTCAGTGTATTAGTAGCTCTATCCTTTTGCAGATAGGTGTGTGAGTTGCAATTTGATTGTCAGACTGGATGTATAACTGGGCATGAGGATCTGTAAATGAAGCTATCAGTGACTCTCATTAAAAAGTATGTGGCTTTTATGTTGAGCACATAGCTCAATGCCTATGGGCTACCTACTGCATACCTTAGGGGTGAGTTATATGTAATAGAAGATCAGTTTAAGGTTTGTGAAGCACTCTTAAAAGTCAATTTGGCCTACTGGTAAAGTTGCACACACAGTTTCTGTAGAAGCAGGCTTGAGACATGTTTAAAGCGGTAGTTGTCCATATGGGTGACTTATTAGTGTTAGTAGATATCTGAATAAGTGTTTCAGTATCTATTTGGGTGTGCCTTTGGATAGTTAAGGAACTATGGGCCATATGTAGGTAAAAATGAATTTGCGATTCTGAAATTGCGATTTTTCACGAATCGCATTTTGAGAATCGCAAATTCCGATGTAGGTAAAATATCGCAAAATAATAGCGATTCCCAAAAAATTGCAGAATTATTTAGCGATTGCCGAAATTGCGATTCCTTAATTGTGAGAACTCAATTAAGGAATCGCAATTCTGGGAATCTGCAATTCAGGTGCAGAATGATGACATCACAACCAGGAAGTGTGACTGCCCATGCTGCACCTAATTGCCAGAAGCTGAGTGAGAGCCAGAAGCTGAGTGAAAGCCTGTGAGGAGAGTTGGAGATTTGTGCTCAGCTACTGAAAGTAGGATACATGGAGTCCCATGGGACAGAGAAGCAGCTGGAAGAACCACCCAGAAAGAGGAATCAAACATTTTGCGGAAGGGAGCTGGAGGTCCTCACCCAGGAAATAGTCAGCAGCCATGACCTCCTGTTAGGAAAAAGTTCACTACGTGTGCCAGAGGCACGAAAAAGAAAAATATGGAGTGACATCCCGGAGAAAGTAAATACTATTGCTGTGACACACCGCTCAGTCGAAGACCTCAGAAAAAGGTGGTACGACTTGCTGCAAAGGTCAAAGGAGAGGGTGGCTACAAGATTGGCCGAGACCAAAATGACCGGTGGTGGGACATCCACAGCAACAGGCCCAACGCCCCTGGAGGAGCTGGTGGCGGGCACCCTTCAGCCTGAGAGTGTGAGTGGCGTAGCTGACCTGGACAGCTTAGAACACCCAGACACCAGCCAAGGTAAGATGCATGCCAAAACCCCCTGAAACATACCAAACCCACTCCCACCCCCCGACACCCAACCTGAGGACAACTCCAGTACATGTCCACCAGCACACACAGAAATGCATTATGGGAGCTGTAGTCACATGCACTGATACCTGGGCCAGTGAGACACAGCAAGGTGGAATAGGGATGAGTCATTCAGGAAATGAAGAAAACAGACAGATAGTACTCATGTGAATTTTAAATTGTAAACTGTAATGCATTACAAATGCGAGACAGGACACAGAATTAATATGTGCATTTAAATTCACAGCACCACCAACAACACAGGAAACCATTGCAGAAGGGGAGGAAACACCAGAAATTGAGGACGAGGCAGGACAGGAGGAGTAGGGCAAAGCAAGACCAGCAAACCCTGCACCATGCAGACGGCTCAACATAGTGCCACCACTGCCACTGCTGGAGGCACATGAAATAGACACAGCAGGAGAGGCACAGCCAGTGCACAGGAAGCGTGCAGGACAGCAGACAACACAGTCCCCTGAACAATCCAGAAAAGGGAGAGGGTCGAGGCGCAGGGCACGGTCGTCCACCAGCACTGCTCCTGTCGAAGAAGACACAGTGTTCTCGGGCCTTGAGGGCAGCATGCTGAAAGCACGCACAGCGCCTGCAAGTCAAAGGAATAAGCTCAATACAGCACCAACTGGCTGCACACAATCATAGCATGACTGAGTTGCGGGTTGGTGTAATGGCCATGACTGGTGCTTTGGAAGGACTGTGCAGGGAGATAAGGAGAGACAGGGCAGCCCGGCGCAGGGAGAGACATCGCCATCACACCCGGCTGGACTTGTACACAAGAGCAGTCAACCGCCAGTCCACTGCCACATCCCTGCTGGCCCGAAGATGTGTTAGTTTGCAGCATGAGATGGCCCACTGCTGCCAGGACGTGGGCAGGGTCCTAGTGCAGGTTTCACATGCGGTGGACCAGATTCGCGCAGCTGCGATAGGTGGCATAGGCCCACTTAGCACAATGGATACGGATGAACAGTCCAGCAGGAGCAGCATCACTCCCCCAATTCCACCAGACAGATGCTGGAGTGCGCACCAGGGGAGAGTAGATGATGACTCCAGGGAGGGCAGTGGGCAGACAGAGCGAGGGGCAACAGGGCGTGCACATAGGAGGTGACGTTACACCAGGAACTACTGGCTATGTGTGAAACAACACATTCCATATGGACTTATTGGCTGATGGAAATACTTGCACTGTGGCACAAACATGTGCAAGCACTCACAATAAAGTCACGCTGTGTGACAGATGTATTTCTGCACCACAGGAATTAAACATCAATGTTAAGCACCATTCTGTGGCATTGTGTCCTCATTACTCTCTTAAAAGTAGTTCTGTGTGATCTCATCTCGTCTCATGCACCCGGCAGCCGCCCCGGCCCCACCTGCTGGTCTGCGACGTGGAGCTGGTCCTTCCTCATCTGATGTGTCTGAGTCTGTCAGATCCACTGGGGTGCCTTTCTTGGTAGCGATGTTGTGTAGCATCGCACAGGCAACCACAATTTTGCAACATGTCTCAGGGCTGTACTGTAGCGCACCTCCACTCTTATGGAGGCAGCAGAAATGACTTTAGGATTCCGAAGGTCTTCTCAATGGCACAGTGTGTGGCTCTGTGTGCACTGTTGTACCTCCTCTCACCTGCAGTGGCTGGATTCAGGTACGGTGTGAGGATGTTGTCACGTACAGCATACACACTGTCACCTGCAGGGTACAAGTAGATTTCTGTTCAATCCTGTCCAGCCGCTACAAACCCATACTGGTTGTGTGTTTATAAGCCATGCATTTACCTAGCAGGTAGCCCTCTCCAAACTCGCCATTTGTGAGTCTATGATTTAATGCACAGTGGCGAAACATGAATGAGTCGTGTGTGCTTCCTGGGTATTTTGCCACAATATCAGTGATTATATGTTGGGCGTTGCACACTACCTGGATGTTCAGGGAATGATATGACTTTCTGTTCCTAAACACATACTCATTCTGTGATGGGGTGAGATTACGACATGGGTCCCATCTACGCAGCCAATGATGTGGGGGAATTGGGCAATTTGATAGAATTCCTGCTTGGTCTGATCTAGTGCCTGTTGTGTGCTTTGAAATTGTATGGGGTGATGCAGCCTCTGTACCATTGCATCAAGGAAAGCGTGGAAGAAGCACGAAAGTGCACTTTGAGAGACCCCTCCTGCTGTGGCGATCACCCCATGAAAACTCCCTGAAGCCAGGAGGTGCAGTGAACACAGGAACTGGACACGGGTGGGAATGGTATGTGCCCTGCGTGTGGGGTGTTCAAGTATGGGTGTTAGCTCCTCTATTAAATCCAGGATGCTGTCTCGGTGCAGCCTGTAGTTCACATGGATCTCCTCCTAGGTCAGTTGGAATGCGTGCTCTGTAGATCCTTTCCTGGCGTCTCCTTCTCTGTGTGGCATCTCTGATTTGCAGCCTCCTGGCTATCACATACAGGCCAGCCATGGTGGGAAGTCCCAGTGGCATTGTGGGCCTGTTTAAATAGGTAGCACCTGGTTACCACTTGCTCAGAGTTGGTGGTAATTGGGAAGTGCAAAATTGCGAATTTCGTAAAATCACAAAGTGTGACTTTTTCCTACATCTCAATTTGTGAATTTGCATTTAGCGAGAACGGTAGTAGCGAATATCGCAGATGATGTGACGCAGACTGCGATTTCGCAAATTATTCGCAGAATCATTGGTACTCAAAAATGGTAATAGCTAAATTAGCAATTCCCATTTTTGGGCAGCGTAAACCTTTCCTACATAGGGACGGTGTGTTTTGCGATCGCATACACCCTGAATTTTGCAATTCGCAGTGTTTGCGATCGCAAAACAGCTTCCTACATATGGCCCTATGTTGCTATATGACTACCTCTCTTTGTGTCTCTATGGCTCTCTAAATGTGTATCTAAGGGGCTGTATGGATTGCTTAGTGACTGTGTTAGTGAGTATTGAGGTACACAACTGTGTGTGCAGAACTGCCTCCAGTATGACTAGATACATAAGATGTACTCCTATATCTGAGTGAATGCTTAGGTGCTATTGTGAGTGTTTGCCTGGGTGTATTAATGACTCTCTCATTTTTCAAGTTAGGTGTGTGCCGTCTTCAGCCAGGCTTGCTTGAATCCAGTGGCAAAGTGAGCAAGGGACTCACGTCTGAGCATACCCTGCCAACTTATGGCGAACAAAGTGGTACAAAAGGGGGTGTGATGGACGGAGCATTAGAACCAATCAAACACTCACACCCAGTCAAGGTGTTCGCCATAAGTTGGCAGGGTATGCTCAGACGTGAGTCCCTTGCTCACTTTGCCACTGGATTCAAGCAAGCCTGGCTGAAGACGGCTGAAATGCCAGAAACCGGTCCTAGGAAGCTTGTTTCCGGTCCAGGGAAGGCATGGCTTGGCAGTTCGGGCTGGACTGTTCCCATGAGGCACAGGGTCAGACTGATTTGCATATGGCCATGTCTGAACTGGGGTGGCAGAGTGGGCTAAAGAACGGTGATGGATCAACACCAGATCTGTTGACTGGGTGTGAGTGTTTTATTGGTTCTGATGCTCCGTCCATCACCACCCCCTCTTGGTTGTAATAGTGGCTCTCTTCTTCTGCAGATAGGTATGTGAGTTGCAATGTCACTATCTGTATAACTGGGCATGGAGTCCTGTAAGTGCTGTTGTCAGCTATTCAAATGTGAAAGATTTATTTTCTGTGTTTTTTACATTAACAATGGGCCTCACCTAAAACTGAGGTTTGTGAGGGAGGGTGCTAAATGTTTCACCTGCGCTTTTCAGAATAAGAACATGAACATCAAATGATTTAAGATCACATCAGATGACTCGTTCTTTCAATTTCTCGATGATGCTGCAGATATTAATTTGGAGGGGGACAGTTGTAGTGTCTTGTGGTTTAACAATGACAAAACACTTTTGACTCCTGATGGACTCCGTAGAGTTGTGACTTTAGTGTTAGAGTGGAATACAGTGAAAGCTGATTTAGAATGTTGAGTTTGCAGTTACAAGCAGAAGAATAAAGACGTGTTATAGAGAGCTCCGTGTGTAGCGTAGTCATTGGTGAGTACCCAGGCTGAGGAGGACACTACAATTGGCAATAAAATAGGAAATAAGTAGCCCAAAGATTGAGAGTGCTCTCCCAGAGAGTTTGCAGTGGTCCAACAAACTGCCTGTCAAAGTGCAGAATTGACGTTTGGCATATGTGGATTTAAAACACAGCCCCAGATCTGTGTAAAGCATTTGAAGTTAATGAAAGCTTCACTGAGAAGTCTACATATTGGCAACTGAGAACCTGCTGGTAAGGCCACACAAAGAGTTACTGCCCTACTGTGCAACTCAAAGCCATACATACATAATGAGTGGTAATGCTATAGGCTGATGCAATCAGGCTTTGAAAAAGCTGCAAAGTGCAAGATAACACTGCAAACAGGAGCACTGCGAGTCAAAGATCAACCAGGTGTCAGACAGCAAAAAGAGATGCTTAAAGGCCAAGTGATACAAAAAAATGGGCATCTGCTTATCCGTACTGAGCATAGAGTCAGCATGCCAAAGCACTGGAGGGACTGACCACAGAGAAAGCACTAGGGGTTTTACTTGTAGAGCCATCCATATCCTAAGCGGCACCCCATCAAAGCTGCCAAGTGGGGCTCAGAACAATTTCATAGGTTTCCAAAGTGCAGAAAGCTGAGAGCGGCAATCAGGATCATGACAGTTTGCTTCTCCAATGGAAACCAAGAAAAGGGTCCTGTTTCCTGTCCTTATCAAGGATGATCCAGAGGCCAGCACGTCACAAAGCCTCACAGATGAGTTGCATAAACCAAGTAACAGTGATCCACAAGCAGTGTCATTAAGTTAAACACTAGTCTTCAATGTTGCTGCGTTCCTGTAACGACCACCATCTTTCAATACTGCCAGAGAGCAAAATATTGCCGACAGATGGAGTGTCTGAATATTTCATTGATGCACTTTAAGAGACTGGTAACAAAAAAATTATCAAATACCTCAAAACTCTTGTTGGTGATGGTGCAAATGAAGTCATAAGAAAGATGCCACGAACTGACAAAGTAATTGCATAGTGTCAGATTAAAGAAACTTTGAATCTCAAGTTCAATCCAATTGCCCAATGTAGACTATGAAAGATACAGTTTCAGTCAAGAATATCAGAAAGTTGATGACACCATCGATAAATTTGTTGAAAGACTCAACATTAGCTCTGGGTGGAGCAGGCATCGTGCTTCTACGCGAAGTTTCAGGGAGTTGGAAAGCAACTCCATGGAACTTTGCCATGCTCCGCTCCCGCCCTCCAAAAATAATTAAAAGTAAGTAAAAGGCACTTACTTGCCTCGTGGCTGCCTCCTTCTTGACATCAAGTTGTCACGTTAGTGTTAGAGTGGAATACAATGAAGGCTGATTTAGAATGATGAGTTTGCAGTTACAAGCAGAAGAATAAAGATGTGTAATACAGAGCTCCATGTGTGGCGTAGCCATTGTCTTGCACGTGGGCACTCACAAGGCGTACAATGTAGGGGTTATCTGTGAAGCAGGGCGGCAAGGAGGAGGCAGGAGAGCAGCAATGTCGAGGAGGAGGCAGTCACTGGGCAGATAAGTGCCTTTTACTAACTTTTAAATATTTTGGGAGGGTGTAGGGGCCGGCTAATTACGCTCCGCCAGAGAGTTGTAGTTTTGCCTGAACTCTGTGTTCGCAACAGAAAGTGGAGTAGGCAAAACTACGTGAACTCCCCTGGCAGAGTGTAGCTACCCACCCGGGGTTACTCAACACACTCATCAAACATTGCAAGTTTAATTAATTTAATCATGAAGAATCTATATGTCTTAGAGTTATTAATGGATGTTTGTCTGATTCATTCAGACAATGAATGCTGAGAGAAACTCACAGTCTGGAGCAAGAGTTAATGGCTGCCAGAGCAGAAAATCATGCTATTAGACAAGCTGCTGACATGGAGATTAGAGGTGCCCAGAATGAATCAGTTATGAGTCTGAAAAATAAGTCAAAGCTGAAGGATACAAGGTGCTGTATACATAAAAAGAAGTTGTGTTTTAGTTTTTCATTTACACATGAAGGCAAATGTCCCTCCATTGGAAAGATATGTAAAGGCTGTTGGAAGGACATCCATTTTGTGACTTTTGACAAAGCAAAGGGAAATGCAAGTATGTCACATGCGAAGGGAAAATGGCCTTCGAAATGTTCCAGAAGCAATGTTTCACATGTACCCAAATGATCAAATCGACAACATCAGTTAATACAAATTGATACTGTACGAAGTTGATTGTCATATTAATCATTGTCAAACAGTCCTGCTATATCAGTATCAAGTTAAAGTGAAGAAGATGATTGTGCCATGTCAATGTTTACCTCAGAAAAAGATGCGCATGTTGGACTGGTAGCATGCATAGAAAAATGTGAGTCAAAGAAAAGTCGACACAGCAAAGCACCAGTCATTCAAACATGGTCCTAAGGTTGCACTGAAAGTAAATGGTTGTTTGATATCTTTCATCATCAACAGTGGTGCTTCGATAAACATTATGCTTGAGGAGAAATATATTGAATTGTGTCAGTTACCGAAACTCACGCCCATAAAAATGAAATTGTATACAATAGGTGAATTGATACCCGTAAAAAGTCAAGGTTCATTTAAAGTAACAATGAAACACAAGAAAACAAAGGTGCAAGCACCTATTCATGTGCTTTAAGGTACAGAGTCAAGTGCCAACCTACTCAGTTTCAGCACAGCTGCTGTATACAACTGATTTTCACAAATGCGTATGTGCAACGCCCGCACATGCGCATTTCTTGTGAGAAATGCGCATGCGCGGACGCCCGCGTATGCGCATTTGTGAGGAAGAAGTTGCCGCTGAACCAGGAAGAGGAAGCCCCGGGACGCCGCACCTCAGGTAAGGCATTTTCTTACTTTTAAATACTTTAAGTTATTTTAAAATGAGGGCGGGCGGGAGGCGGGCGGCGCGTAGTGGGGCTACGCGTAGTGCGCGAATGTGCGTAGATTTGGCCACACTACGCGATGCTCCACGTAGCCCCACTATGCCCACTACGCCCAGGGTTAGCTATGGGTCTCCTGCCAGTAAAAGCAGCTCAGTGAGTTTTTGGCAAGCTGCAAACTATGCAACTACAAACTGTCCCTAAGCCTCACTTGTAGTTGACAGTTAATGTAATTCTTGGTCCACCTAAACAGGGAAAAAGAGAGAGAGTGTGCCTACAACCTGTCCCTTTACTAAACATTATTGGTACCGCCAGAAGAAACAAAAGAAGAGTGACATTGCCTTGAACCAACTGTACAAAGTGGTGCTGTGGTTCTCCTGCCAGCAGAAATACCTCAGTGAGGGTATTAGGTCAAGGCAAGCTGCAAACCATAAACCTACAAACTGTCCCTAGGCTACATGTGTGACAGTTGACGAAGTTACTAGTCCACCTAGAAAGGAAAAAAGAGAGAGAGTATGCCAACATCCTGTCCCTATGCTAAACATTCTTGACACAGCCAGTAGAAACAAAACAAGAATGATGATTCCTTGAACCAACTATACAAAGTGGTGCTGTGGGTCTCCTGCTAGCAAAAACACCTCAGTGAGGGAATGAGCTCAAACCAAGCTGCAAACCATGAACCTACATCCTGTCCCTGGGCTACACAGGTGAAGTTGATGGTTGTCTAAGTTCCTGGTTTACCTGCTAAGGAACAAAGAGAGAGAGTATGCATACAACCTGTCCCTGTACTAAACATTCTTGGTACAGCCAGTAGAAACAAAATGAGAGCAAGGTTGCCTTAAACCAACTGTGCAAAGTTGTGCTGTGGGTCTCATGTCAGAAAAATAACCTCAGTGAGGGCATTGAAGGAAGGAAAATTGCAATGAATAGATCTATAAACTGACCCTAAGCTAAATCTGTATCTATTTTACTAACATTACTGGTCCACCTACAAAAAAAAGTATTTGCCAAAATACGCCTGACTTTTCTGTGTCAAACTACACGAGAGTTGCGCATGTTTGTTTAGGGTTTGGTTGTGACTTCACCCTGAGAAGAATTGTGATTGCCCTCCTCAACAAGTAACCCAATTTTGTACGCTTGTCTTCAGAGAAGCAAACAAACGGGGCCCTTCATCTACAAAAAAACACATAATATACATCTTCAGATGATTCTTGCAGGAAGCAGTGCATAGACGTTAAGGATTCCTGAAGCAACAGCCTGTCTCTAGAAGATGGACATTCAATATGGCTTGTAAGATCCAGTAACAATCTTAATCAGTCATTTCAAACAAGACAATACAAAAATATGACACAGGCCAGTTAGAAAGTTTCTTGGCTTCACTGTTTGACACAGACATAGTAGCTCCTAATGGACAAGGAACTCTCGACCAGCCCTCAATTCAACATGACAGATCATACTCTGATCAATTTGTAGACAGACTAAAAGAAACAGCAAGGCAAAGGAGTGCAGAAGCAGTACCCAGAAATGTCAGAAAAATTTCCCACAAGGACTTGCCTAATACAATGAAATCCATAGTCTCTGTGATAAGGGGTTCAAAATCGTTAATCTCCTTTGTGGTGTATGTACTAAACCAGGACCAGGGTGAGACAAATGTGCACACGAGGTATACACATGAAAAAAACTACTCGTTCCAAGCTACACTTATTTTAGCTCCACTCAAGTATCACCTCATTCTGGTTCCAAATGGGAGAAGAAGGATGTTTAGAAAAGCAACAATAGAAGGGAGTATTTACACAATTTCTGACTGAATTGCTAACTGCTTCCTTCCTTGTCATTCTCTGAGGGTCTACTTATTTAGATCCAAATAGTTTCTCTTTGTACATATAACACAGAGACCTCATGAAATGCAGTCTCAAAGATCCAACACTTTCCCTGAAGAATACAAAAAACACTATACAATATCGAACACAATCTCCAGTATCCAAGACACTCTCCAAAACCCATAGGGGCAGATTTACTACTTCTGGCGCATCTTTGCTAATCAGCAGGGATGCGCCAGAAGACTTGCGAAGCATCTGCCCACCCGTGCACCACCACTGATGCGTACGGGTGGGCAGATGCGTGTCACATCCCCCCCATGGAAAGGCGGCGCATTGCTGGAGTTGTGTCGCAAGCGCAACACAGCTCCAGCAAGGCTCGGGGTGCCCCTATCCCTAACATGCTGCGTCAATCCTTACGCCTGCTTCAAGCAGGCGCAGGGTTTTGATGCAGCATGGTAACAAAATCTTGTAGATTTCACTTTTCGGAGGCGTTCCTGCGCCGGAACACCCCCCCCCTGTGCAGGAACCCCCACGTGCGGCGCAGGGCTTTACAACGTGACGCATCTCCCTAGATGCGTCATGTTGTAAATAGCCCGCAGCATGGTGCTGGATTTGTGTCGCCGCTGCGTCACAAAAGTGACGCAACGGCGGCGCAAATCTGGCGTAAGGGGCTTGTAAATTTGCCCCAAAATCTATGTTCTAAGCATCACTCACCAAAACCACATTTAATAAGCATTCCTGTGAGCTAGGGGCTCCCTGTGATATTGATCATTTCCCTAAAAATATCCATTCTCCTTTTCATAACAATATTACTGATTTCCATCAGCTCACCATGGAGTTAAGAACTGAAGGTTGTAGGAATGGATTATAGTGGTAGTACAGGCCTTTTCAACTATTGCCAGCCACTGACCTGCCTACAGACCTTTCCTTTTTATAAATTTGCCTATGAGTCCTTTGCAACCATGTCCTATCATCCATCGACATGGGGCGTGTACGCTATTTTGCAAATGCCTTATACACTCCTACAACTTATCGCTAATATGCTATGAAGTCACCCAGATGCATTTGTAGCTTCCCTGGACACTGTACCTTCCCGAAGACAGACTAATATTGCCACCCATGCACTCTCATGATTCACATATATGTCCTCAAGGACCTGTACAGTTTCTGCTCCCCCACACACCCTCCCAGTACAAACAAAACTCCTCCACTACTCCAGACAATATAATATATCCTTGCATAAACACTTTAAAGACCTCTTTCTAACTCCAAAACTACCTTCAGAATGCAAAAAAGAACTCTCAGAATACACCCACCAGCCTTCAAAATCACCCTCACTCAGCATCAACACACCCTCATTCACCCTGTATACATGCTTCAGACAGAATTACATTCCACTTGGGCACGTTAAGAATGCCACTCTGGCTCTTTCAGAATCTGCACACAAACCCTTAAAGCATAGACAACATCATAAATCACCACAACCCTTGCAATTTAAACTTGAAACCATCACAGTACCACCCAGGTACCATTTTGCTACAAGCACACACAATTGAAATCTTCATCAGGCCCCCTGTGACTCGCCGTCAAGGCCTGGAATAGTCTTCCTTTCTATCTCAGGAATTTTTCTGGACTTCTTCCTTTCAGAAAGGGGCTGAAAACTTGGCTTTTTTCTTAAAGAACCTTTTCCTATTGTCTCACTCGGCTTGCTAGGCAGATAGCGCACAGCGCCAGGACACCTCAGGGTAACAGTGCGCTTTAGAAATCTTGATAACATTAACATTAACATTATCCCCAGATGCCCTTGCATCACACCAGACACCCTCACAAATCAACCATACACACTGGTAACACAAAAGGCATTTGTATAAAGTTGAAACTATAACCCAACAATGTAAATGTTGAGCCACAAAAAACACATACTCCCTCAGAGCTCACAGTAGACATGTTAGTAACGTGCCAGGCATACCCTCAATGCTCTCCTTCACAAAACCCCAGACAACCTCGCAGCTCCCCTAGTGACCCTCACAATACACATACAACCCAGTCAAATGCGACTACCAAGTATAACTTAACAATGTGCCTATACACCATCAAAATGCTTTCAGGCACTTACACTGACCCTGATTTACCATCAGGATTACCCATTTTATATTGTCTGTCTCCAGCTTAGAATTCGCTCCCTTCAATATTATTTAATAGAGAAATGAAGTGAGCCATTTTTCTAATCCTCATTCTTATTGTTTCTGAGTATTTGGCAGATATTCTTTTGTTCTCTCACAATGCCCTAGGTGCACCTGCAACAAACAACAAAAATGCTCATAATTCACTCAGAAACATTCCTGATGTCCCAACACCACACAGTCCTACAGAGGCCCTCTCTATGTCCTTCAAGCACTCTTCATGATTTGCCTATATACCCTCAAGGCTCTAGATAACTTCTGTGCTCACCCAAATGCCCACACAAGAAAACATAATACAACACATTACCAATGCCAGAAACCCTCATAATGCACCCATACAACCTCAATGTGACAAGAGAGGCTCTACCAACTTCCCAGGCCTCTCCCAAAGCTCTGGACAGATTCACAACTTCCCCAGACATCCAAAGGCCTCCTGATTCCCTCATAGTGATCCATTTACATACTTACAGCACCATCTAAATCACACACACAAAGGACATACCTGGCGAAGCAAGGCAAGCACTGCATGTAGAGATTAACAGAGTGCAAGGCAGTAAGCGTTTCGAAACAACTGGTTTATCAAGATATCAGCTTTAGACTGCAACACTCAGTCTTAGAGGGCAAAACACAACCTCAGAAGGGTCAGACTAGCCTCTAGGGAAATAAGGCAGGTCTGACAGGTCAGTATGTGTGTGGGCTGTTCTTTTTAGCAGTTTGTGGGACTATTTTATGACCTGGTGGGCTGGTTTTTAGTGTTGAATCCCTGATATTACCACAAGCCTTTCCTGCTGCAAATACAAATGCATGCAGTCTCCCATACCTTGCAGTATACATGTACAATATGTTTACAAGTTTAAAACTGGTGTGATTTGCAAATATGGGCATGTTTGCAAATATGGGCATGTTTTAGCTATCTGGCTCACTAATAGGGACAGTTTTATTTTGGTGCCCTGGACTATTTTTTGTCCCAGGGCAATCCTACCACACTACTGTCTCCAGACACCCTTGCACACGCTGACTCCATCCGACCCCAGCCACACACTCATGCTTCTTGTTCTCCTTTTTGATAATCAGAACCTGCTTCAACATTTGGACCAAGTTACAGCCACAGACTCAAACTCTCAAATACACACATTGTCAACGGAGAACAGATACGAGGAGAGTGGTCAGAAAGGCACATAATGTCTGAAAAGCAGTCCCATGTTATTTTCATTGCAACCTCATAAAAAAGCATCCTCTTATCTCTACCTTTGTCTGAAGCAGATAAATGTCAAGATTTAAAAAAAAAATTGTGATATTTGGGGGAACATATACCTCAAAATGTTATCTTCCCATTAACTGGCATTCCAAAGGAAGAGATTTAGGTTGGAGAATGCAAAATTAAATGTGTTTTTATCAATTCCCCTAACAAAATTAAAAAGGCATGGCTAGAAAGAAACTCTTCGCACATGAATATCAGCTCCTAGGCTGATCAGATCCAATGGCATTGTTTCAGAGACCCTCTCCCTGTTATTTGAACTCCTGTAACTCTAGGTTCTCATTTCTTCTGCATCACTCCATGCCACTTTTTTTCCTGCATCTCTTGTTGAATTCTTATTTCTCCTAGAGCTCTCCCTGAAATAATCCTTCATAAACTTCTCACCAGCTATTCTCCTCTGCCCCAGCTCCACATTTCACTTCTCCTTCTGTAGTTTGGCCTCCACCTTTTTGTTACTTCTCCTCGAGCCCCACTTCCCAACCATACACTTCTGCTGAAGCATTTTGTCAATACTTTTTCCTCAACCTGCCACCCGCTAACTCTCTTTGTCGCTTTTACCTTTCTTTAATTCTCTCACTGGTTCACCTCTACCAGTCATCATGTCTCTGTGCAGCTCTCTACTTCTGCAAATCTCCCTCTGCCATGTCATCTATTTCTGAACAGCTCTGCCTTTACCTACCTACCTCTCCAACTATAACTAACTTTCCTTTCAGCTCATTTCCAACTCTCCCGGTCACTGTTTGTTCTGCAGCTATCTCTAAACCCTCTCACCTCTTTTACAGCTCTCCCTCTCTCCAGCTTAATTACCTCCAATGACTTTTTCCAGCACCCTCTTTTACTTCAAGCTGCTCTATCCATTGCCTCTCCTGCTGGTATATTCCTGTCAAACAGCTACTGCAAGGGACCTGTTGTACCTCACAGTGGTTGGGTAGACATTACCAAATCTCTGAATCTGAGAGTGGGAGCCTAACGTTTCTAATCAGTCTGATCATTAAATGATGATTTTGGGGGGTAGATGTTATGTCTTGGAGCAGTCCGTCCCTATTTACAGGCAAAATTAAAGAATTATGATGCCGATATTGAGGTAAATCAAAATGTACACCCACCAAGACGAAATTGTTAAGTCTCCCTTCTCCTAGGCTCAGTCTGCTCTTGCCGGTAATTAAAATTGCTACTTTCCAGAGCAGCCCATGTCCCAGAAATTGTCTGAGCATGGGAAAAGTGAAAATGCAGCCTGGTAACAATGGAGCTGACAACATAATTAACTGTGTCCCGTTTGAGCACAACAAACGGTTATATATAGGTGAGCATTCTGTGCAGCCTCCAGTGACTTCACATACAAGCAAAACGTGTGAAGCAGAAATACACAAAACAAAATAAAATACATTTTGCCTGCTATCTCTTCTGCAAATCAAGGACTTGAAAGAAATGCAGAGCAACAGAATGATTGTGCTATGATGTCTGTTTTTGATCTACTGTCATCTTTTATAAATAGAATGCCCCATGTTGCATGTTTTGAGGCAGCATTACTATGCTAACAAATCATGTGGTTCTCATGAGCAGAGATATGGCTTGCAGTATGCATATGCCTAGGAGTAAAACAAGCACTACCGAAATGCACTAGTGTAACTCACTGTTGGTCCCCTTTCTTGCTCATAAGGGAACATGATAATAAGTCGAGATAAGGCCTGAATAATGTGGAGAAATGTTTTCAACCTGACATCAGAGTGTAGCTAAAGTACTGAGGGCCGTGGGAGTTTTCGGTTTATTTATTTTTTCTCAAAACAGAAACTTCTCTAGCTCCCACTTCCTGGGATGATGCCTTCTGAAACAACTCGGCCCAAAACAGACATGCAGCGAAATGGGTATATGGTGCTCCCTTCAAAAACTTAAAGAAGCGATGTTACTTTTATTTTTCTAAACGTCCCTGCTGAAAAGTGCCTCTCCGACTGCTCGAATGGCCATCATCCTCTCCTCCTCCAAAGTTGGTGTCTTGTTGTTTTTCACCTCCCTCTTGCCGTCCTTCGATGAATTGTTTCTTGCTTAAATGGATCAAAAGTTACTAAAATATGTTCATGTACAGTGGAAGGCCCTTTGCAAAGGTTAACTAGTTCAGTTTTCAGTTGCCTATTTCTTTATGTGGTTGTTAAACTGGTACTAATGTAAAATATTTGCCCTAATAGATTGCCATATGTAAAAACAATTGTAAATAATGAAGTCATACTATCAAAAAATGTGCTGCTTTGTGCTGCATAATTTGCCTTTTCCTGCATAATTTAGTCAACCCTGCCACATATTGTGGTGCTCCCCTGCCACATAATTCAATTGGCTCTGCGTATACCCCTGTCATTAAATGTGAATGTTTACAGGAGGCATTTAGTTATCACCAGAACTAGGTAGGAACGTCTGACCTGCAAATTACAAAAATGCTGGAATCCTCCAGGGTATGCATTTGGCTTTCAAACACATTACCAGTATGTTACATGTAGTGCAGTACTATTCTACAGCAACATTAACCCTTTGAAACCTGTGTGAAATGTCAGTCCTATGGCCAGCATGTATTTAGATCTCTGTAGCAGGTGCTTTAACAACGTGAGCTAGATTGCTGTATGCTGAACTAGCCTGCCTATATGTTACAGATTTGAATCTTGTTGTGGTTAACTTTGGATTTTACTTTGAGCAAAGACGCCAACCACATGAACATATTTTTCTAGTGTTAATGACAGTAGGAAAACATGCAGGTTTACAATTTTGCCACAAGAATCTGTTCAAGATCAGAAGAGAATATAGTTGTTGGAAAAGTTAAGGAAGAAATGTGACAAAGGTGCCCTTCAAACATATCAGAAGCAACCTCAAGAGTTTGGTTTTTAAGATTTGTTCAGTGCATTGCTTGATAGAGATAGTTGGGACAATGTGAACATTTGTGTCACCTCTTTCCCGAGCCGTCTAGAGTGATGAAGATATAAAATATGGGTGAGGGGTTAGAAAAGCAACAGTGCATGGCAGTGTCTCAAGGTACCAAGCGTGTGAATTGACAACCGAAATGCTCCAGCAGCAGTGGTGAGTAGGAACTGTGCTCCTGCAGCTGTGGTGGGTAAAGATAGAAGCTTTGGTGGTAGCATAGCCTTTGAAATTAATTGAAAACTCTTACAGAGCACACTGTGTGGGACCATCTTTGAGAGCTTCCCCATTCCCCACAGAGGCACGTGAAATTTAGCAAACCTTCGAAATGCTGGCAATGTATTTCTTCTCTTTGGATTATGATGAGTGTCGAGGACACTCTGGCACAAACTGATCTCTGTAATTCTGGCATACATAAAAACTGCACAGCTAAAAAGAGAACAGACATGCATACGCCACACACTGATTTAATCAATCAATCAATCCATTTGTAGAGCGCACTACTCACCCGTGAGGGTCTCAAGGCGCGGGGGTGGGGGGTGGGGTGCTGCTACTACTCGAACAGCCAGGTCTTGAGAAGTCTCCTGAAGGTCAGCAGGTCCTGGGTCTGTCGCAGGCGGATGGGGAGGGTGTTCCAAGTCTTGGCGGCGAGGTGGGAGAATGATCTGCCGCCGGCAGTCTCTCGTCGGATGCGGGGGACGGTGGCAAGGGGGAGGTCAGCGGAGCGAAGCTGGCAGTTCGGGGTGTAGAAGTTGACTCGTTTGTTGAGGTACGCTGGTCCGGTGTTGTGGATTGCTTTGTGAGCATGGGTGAGGAGCTTGAAGGTGATCCTCTTGTTGACGGGGAGCCAGTGCAGGTCTCTCAGGTTGGCTGTGATGTGGCTGTGGCGGGGGATGTCCAGGATGAGGCGTACAGAGGCGTTCTGTATGTGTTGAAGTAGTTTCTGGAGTTTGGCTGAGGTTCCCACGTAGAGGGCACTGCCGTAGTACAGTCTGCTGCTGATGAGGGCCTGGGTGACCGTCCTTCTGGTTCAGGTGGGGATCCATCTGTAGATCTTGCGGAGCATGCGGAGGGTGTCTGAAGCAGGAGGAGGAGACGGCGTTGACTTGCTGGGTCATTGACAGCGATGAGTCCAGGATGACCCCCAGGTTGTGTGCATAGTCAGTGGGTTTCGGCGCAGCTTCCAGCACGGCCGGCCACCATGAGTCGTCCCAGGCGGAGGGGGTGGACCCGATGATGAGGACCTCAGTCTTGTCCGTGTTCAGTTTCAGGCGGCTGTTTTTCATCCATTCGGTGATGTCCTTCATTCCTTCGTGGAGGTTGGTTTTGGCGGTGGTGGGGGCCTTGGTGAGGGAAAGGATCAGCTGGGTGTCGTCGGCATATGAGATGATGTTGAGGTCGGTGCCATGTAGACGTTGAAGAGTGTCGAACTGAGGGACGATCCTTGGGGTACGCCGCAGATGATCTTGGTGTCTTTAGATCGGAATGGAGGGAGGCAGACACTCCGGGTTTTGTTGGTGAGGAAGGAGGTGGTCCAGTCCAGGGCTTTGTCGCGGATCCCTTCATTGTGGAGGTGTGTGCGTAGGGTGTGGTGGCAGACAGTGTTGAAGGCGGCCGAAAGGTCCAGGAGCATGATGGCCACGGTTTCTCCGTTGTCCAGCAGGGCCTTGATGTCGTCAGTGGCGGCGATGAGGGCTGTTTCGGTGCTATGGTTGCTGCGGAATCCGGATTGGGACGGGTCCAGGATGTTGTTCTCTTCAAGGAAGGAGGTCAGTTGCCTGTTGACAATCTTCTCAATGACTTTCGCCAGGAACGGGAGTAGGTAGATGGGCCGGAAGTTCTTGAGGTCCTTAGGGTCCGCTTTGGGTTTCTTGAGTAAGGCGTTGATCTCGGGGTGCTTCCAGCTCTCCGGGAAGGTGGCGGTCTCAAAGGAGTTGTTGATGATCTTGTGGAGATGGGGTGCGATGATGGAGCTTGCTTTGTTGAAGATGTGGTGCGGGCAGGGGTCTGATGGTGAGCCAGAGTGGATGGTGTTCATGATTTTGATGGTGTTGTCGTCGTTAACGTGGGTCCAGAAAGCAGGGGGTGTGGCTAAGGGCGGTGAGTCTGAGGTGTCGGTGGCTGTCGGGGGAGCCTGGTTGTTGAAGCTGTCGTGCGATGGCAGAATGTCATTGGAGTTGGATAGTTCCTTCACGATGTTGAAGAGCTATTTGCTGTTGTGTGCGTTGTTGTCGATGTGTTCTTTGAAGGAGGTCCTTTTGGCGGTTCGGATGAGTTGGTGGTGTCTGCGGATGGCTGCATTGCTGTCCGGTGTCTGTTCGTGGTGCCACTTCTTCTCTAGCCTGCGGCAGGCCTGCTTGAATGCCTGGAGGTCGGAGGTGAACCAGGTGGCTTTTCTGCCGGTGCGTCTGTTTGAGGGTTTCTTGATCGGGGCTAGAGTGTTGGCGCAGTCGTTGCTCCATTGCCTGAGTTTGCGGGCGGCAGTGTCGGTAGTGTCAGTTGGTGGGTTTCGGGCAAGGGTGGTGATTAGCTGGTCTTCCATGACTTTGCTCCAGCTGCGGTGGGGGACCAGTTGTGCGTTGTGGTGTGCGGTGGGCTTCTTGAAGGTGAAGTGGATGCAGCGGTGGTCGGTCCAGTGGAGCGAAACTTAAATACCAGTGGAGTGAAACTTAAATACCATTTGTATGAATGCAATATGCGGAATAGGTGGTTACCTGTGACTACATAGACTACAGGCCGCACACTACATACTCTCACATACTGTGGATTTCTCTGGGAGTGTGCATGTCACTTCCGACAGCAATAATGCAACTTTTCTATTCAGGTGTTTAAACAGATGAGAATCTCAGAAACAAGTCAGATGGTGACCTGCTCCATGATTTATTTTGTGCCTTTTCTTGTTCCTGGAGTTTGAGATGCCTAAACTAATAGGTTTAATGATAGGCACTTGTGTGCACCCAATGCTCTGCTTTTGTATATGTTGTTAATCTCTCTAGTAAGGGGGCTCACACATAAGACTGGCTGATGCATAATTGTATTTGTTAAAAACATTCATGCAATTATGGCTTGTTAAGATACAAAGAAAAAAAGGGCCATAAAGCATTTTACATTTTGAGGATCTTGCCACTTGTTCATAATCTTGCCTACTTGTTACTTCAAAACAACTGTGAAGTCCAGGGTTTGGAGTTTTTACTTCCCTTGTACCTTGGCTTTCTTTGAACCTCGTTGGTGAGCTGAGTTTTGTGTATGCCTTGGTAAAAATAGTAACCGAGCACTGGTGTAACATACCCTTCTCTCCATCAGTGCAATGAGGCACTGTGAGCAAATATGACTCTTTCTTACTGGGCTTCATTCATGGCCTGTAGAACTCCTATGGCAATATGTTACTTAGCTAATACCCAACCATCAACACAACATGGTTTTGTTGATGCACCAAGGTGTTGATTTGATGCACAAGGCTAATGGAGAACAGTGAGACTTACACAATAATCCCCCATCCCAATAGCAACACTAAGGGGCATATTCTTAAGCCCATATCGCCACAGAAATGTCACTTTTTCTGACGTTCCCGTGGTGATGGGATCAGCACCTTATTCTCAAGGCAGCATTAACCCACTTAAGCGGCTTTACGCTGCCTTGAGAATAAGGACCCTTTCATGCTAAATTTATCGTGAAAGGGGCGTGCAGTGGGTGTTGCGGAGGGCGTTCCACCGCAACAACCATTGTGATCGACGCTACCACCTATTATCAAGGGCGGCAATAATAGGTGGCAGCGCCGAACTTAAGACCAGAAAAATCCTGGTCTTAAGTTGGGGAAATGAGGAGACATGCTTCATTTCTCCTCGTTTTTGCATTTTCCATATGTACTGCCTTGTGCAGCACACATGGGAAATGCAAAAAGCCATGGTTTGTTCATGTATAGGAAGGTGTCCCTTCCTGTACATAAAGAAAACATTTTTTTAAATGCTGTTTTGTAACTTACATGTGTGCTGCACGAGGCAGCACACATATAAGTTACAAACTGGCCTTTTCGATTTGTTTATGTGCAGGAAGGGACACCTTCCTGTAAATAAACAAACCTCCCTGCTTGCAGACACCCTTGCACTCTGGTGCAAGGGTGCCTGCGTTTTCGCTAATTCGTGAAACTTAGAGCCATCGCAGGGGGAAACACCAGGCTGCACCACATTCTTGAGAATAGGGTGCAGCCTCGCGGTTCTGAAGTGGCGATGAGAGAGGTTAAGCCAAGAAGGCTAACGCCTTTGACCGCCACTTCATTGTGAATATCCCCCTAAGTCCCTAGAATAATGTAAAGCAACATTTTGGTCATTGTTTTTCCCAGGCTTATCCTTAAAATAAGGAATAACTTGTTTATATCATTATGAATCACTGAAGGAAGTAGAACAGATTAAATTAAGTTCCATAAGAACCCACATTTTAAATCATGCCTTTTGGCATATGTGAATGGTGGAGGCAGTAGCCATGTAGGAAATGTCTGCACACAAATGTCAGGGTGGTATAGGAACATTATTTTTACTGTGAAACAATTAAAGGTGGTATGCATAATTGGAAATCACATACGTGAGGCTTTAAAATAACTGTTGCATGCAGCAAAATGTGAGCCAATGAGCACCTTTTTACCTTTAATGTCAATCAAATCTTAGGCGGGTCAAATATCACTAATTTTGATAGCTTCCACACTGTGCCTCCTTGCACAGCGACTTGTTCCATTTCTTTGGGTCTTGGAGCATTGACTGTTGCGCATAGTCACCCTTTGAATTTCCTTCAATAACACCGAAAATACTGAATGGATTTATATCGAATATTGAAAGCATACTTTTTGGAACAAGAGCTACCTTTCTGCCAAATTTGGTGTAAATCTCTCAATCAGTCACAGCAGTAGTCATGGTCAAATTTCCTATGGGAATTAACATGGGAAACACATGTTTTTGCCCCTCTCTTTCTCGACCCCTCTTGACGGATTACCCAACAACTTTCCATGCACAACTAGAATCACTGGCCCACTTTTTGGGGGAAATATTTGTGAAGATTCGTCAAACGGCACCAAAGACATAGCCAAGTCAAAGCACTTTTTTTCTCTGGAAACTAGGTTCTACTTATAGTAGCTTCCTACCTGCTACCTACAGTATATATATATGTATATACACACTCGCAATATTAAAATACTGTAATTCTGCTCAACACTAACTAAATAAATATTTTTTGATGAAAATAACTAAAATTATTAATCAAATATGCTTTAATAGAATGTTAGTAATAACTATATAGAAAATTCTAGAGTGGGCTTTTCAACAATATTTGAAATAATATTTATAAGTGAAATTAAAATATATATTTAATTTAATTATTTAGTGAACATTTAATTTTCTAATTTGGTGAGTTAAAGTTCTGTGTCATTTAAGTTTGTAGTCCTGATTTTAAAATCATTATTTTTAAATAATTGGCATGGTTGTCTTACATGAAAATGTTTTTAATAATTATTAAAAAATATTTTTCCCTGTACTTTAACATATGGAGATCTCCCCCTACATGTGAAAAGCTACTTGTAGTCACATTACTCACATAAACATTTTATTCTGGCAGGCTCCATCCCCAATTATAAGTAGGTGGGGATTTGCAGGTTTTGTACCTACAAGAAAATTTCGACTCGGAAATGGTGACTAGAATAACAGTGTGCTTTTGGGTGTTGTGATAAGTGTATACATAATTAAGCCTATACGTGTAAATTTACATTTGTGAATGGGCCCTCACACCGCACCACTCCCGTTTGCAAAAACTTTAAAATATAGAAAATACTATTAATCCAAATGTATTTTAAAAATACACTGCAGATCACAGCAGATGACAGCAGCAAGGTTTGAATTAAATGTGCCATATTTAATGATATCACCTGTGCGAGTTCACGAACAACTTTTGTTCAAAACTATCCACGGTGGCAATTAAATGTGTGCATGTCCACTTCATAGCACCTAAGACACATTTGTGGGAAAACAACATAGTAGGACTCTTATTAAAGCATGCAATCAAAGATTGCTATATGCATCTCATATGTATTGCTCTATATTTATAGCTATAACACTGAAGTATTAGCATTTATTTATGGAAGTATCGCTAAATCAAGTTTCCGCGTGCGTCACATGAAATAACTTGCTGTTGACCTATTCTTGAAATAAATGTCACGGTTGTATCTCGAGATCATGTGAGTGTGTTCATTTCCTGTGGCAGTAAGTGCATAGGTAGGCTTGGCGCTAACCTAACATGTCCATGTCACCGGGGAACACATCCGTCCTTTCATCTTGTTAATGGCCATTCCTCTACAGATGTCTGTCGCATACCTGACTATAATCCTTTAATTTTTAATTCACTTTACATTTAGCCCAGTCATAAATAGCATTTAGGTACCCATATTCTGCTTTATACAATCCCCAAGGTTATGCTTTTGTTTTAATGAAGCCATTTGCTACATAAGAGCAAAAATATACTATCTTTGATTGAGTGTATTTGTCAGTTTTATTCCCAATTGTCATTTTTATGTTAAAATGCAGATAAAGTCAGTCACTGACTAAGTGAATGCACCATTTTGAAAGGCTTTTCCTCTGAAAGTATATTCACTCTATGCAATTCGTTTTAAAATCCTAAGAAGAGAATATGTTCTAACACGTGATAATACTTTAACATAACTCATATCATGATAACACGAAAAATAGTGTGATCAATAAAGGGTTCTCATTTCGTATTTTCACAGTTTAAATCTATGTATGTTCATCTATGGTAAAAATAAACCGAAATGGTTTAATGCTACTGGAACGTTTAGGGCCTCATTTAAGAGGTTTTGACGTAGGGCAGCGCCGCAAGGCATCTTACTGCGATGCCCTACGTCAAAATAAAATGGCAGACAAGCACCGTATCTATGTGATACGGCGCATTCCTGTCCTTTTCCCCATTGCCGGTGCACAATGGGCTAATGTGCGCCAATGCAGTGGCGCCTTCCTGCACAAAATCAATCAATTCAGGAGATTTCTGTTTTCTATGTGTGGTGCAGAATGCAGCACACATAGAAAAAGGAAAGCACTAGGAGAAATTAAAACATTTCTCCTCATTGCGCCCTGGGGTGGCGTTAGGTTCTGATGCATTCCCAGGTTTACGATGTCTCGTAAATCTGGGAATGTGCCCGGTTCCATGGGTGTTTTGTGGGAACACCCACAGTAAGACCCATGAAACGCCCCTTTTAAGCAATTTTCTGAGTGAGAGGGGCACATATTTAGAAGACCATGAGAAGCCACATAACGTGGATTTTTGAGGCCTTATAAATATGCTGTGGCACATTGCGCCACCAGAACATAAAAAAAGTGATGTCTGGTGACACGATATTGAAATGTGGCCCTCTGTGTTTACGTGGTGATAACCACTTCATTTAACCTGACTGCGTGTGCCTTTGTCAGGAACTATCAATACTTTTATTCTTCTGGCTGCACCTCATAAAAACTAGCCCTATATGGGGTTCTGTGCATAACAACACATATACAACTATTCACTTAAAAATGGACCCATGCTAAACTATCATTTCTCACTGCTTAATTTGTAAAAATTAAATGCAGAGACGCAAGGAGTTTCTTAGAAGCCTATCGCGTCAGTGCAGAACCTCTTTGTTCTAAATACCAAGTGTGCCTATTATAGACTCCAGCTCAGTCCTCTTTATTCTACCACCCTAGAGTTCTTATTTCCTTAACTCGATTTTGTTAAGTTCTTTTTTACTCCTGCTTTCCTCCATTGTCATTGTTTTCTTCTCTTTCTCTTGTTGCTTCTTCATTCTGAGTTTTCTGACTTTGTCTCTCTCTTCCGTGTAAAGTCTAATGATGAAAAATAAGCTCCTGTCCACAAAAATAAGTGCTAGTACCAATAACCTGAATTCACCAGCACAAATTCATCACTGCTTTTAGAGAAGTGTAGATTTACCTAGGGCCCTATTTGCAGTTTTTTGGAGAAGGACATCTGCCAAAAAGAGTCAAATGTCTTTTTTCTCACACATAGGGCCTCATTCCAATATTGGTGGACCCACCACTGACAGCCTATTGCTGATAGGTCCACCGACCACCAGCATAGCAGTCTGACCGCCGCATTATAATCAGTCGGTCAAGGAGCCCTTCAGAGCACTGGTCTGACCGTAATCCCAACAATGGGGGAGGTGCCTGCAGAGGCACCGCAATAGGGATTACAATGTCCCTTTTCCCTCTGACTTTACATGGCTATCCGACTGGAATGGGACTTTGGGGGCCCCTAGCAGAGCCCCCATTCCCTGTGGGAGGTGCCCCCCTAAACATCCATGCACTATATGGTGCCTGGCACACGGTGCATGGATGTTTGTGAACTGCTTTTTTCCACTGTGGCTCGTGCTGTGGCCCTTTTCTAGGGCCACAGCACAAGCCGTAATTGAAAAGAGCCTTTCCGACCACCTGCACGACAGTCGCATTGTAATGGGACAGGTGGAACTGCTGACATATAGTCTATCGGACACCTGTCCGAGGCAATGGCGGTCGGACGATCGTAATGAGACCCATAGAGTGACATTCACATCAATGCATTCTTAACAAATTGAGCTGCACACCTACCAATTATTAGCACATGTCCCTTATCTGCTCAATTCTATATTCCCCAGTTTTTGCGTGCCCTCATAGCCTGTCTGTTCCTCAAATTAACTTTAATGTAAGAATAGTGGATGGCTCAATAATTAAGGGCCTGATTATGAGTTTGATGGACATGTAGTGTAGTTCCTATATCCCTGATATGCTCTGCACATTGGAATAACATACACTATAGATTTGACATAGGACTTAGGTCAGTATGTCTCTATCAAGTATATTAAACTTAATTACTTGTGTGTGCCAGCTAACTCAGAGGTCACTAGAAACTTCTCGAATATACAAGAAGGGAATAGTCTCTGACAACCGCATAAACATGACAACTTGTTTCCCTTTAGAATCGGAACAGTCTCAGAATCGTGGAAACAATAGATAACAGTTTCACTCAGTCAATCGTGCAAGCTTCGTTTCTACAGAGTTGCACAGAAATGGAGAGACGGGCGTTTAAATAAAAAAGGGTTTATTGAACAGTCTTATTTCTCATGCAAGAGATATGAATTGTTACAATCGTAAGACAGACTGTGAAGTACAACATGTACGAGGTTAGCAGTAAGATAAAATAATACTGCATTAGCATGGTTTGTAGCTATGACATATATTAATCAAAATACATACATAAATAACATAAGCTAAAATGTGATACTCATCTGATGCTTCTAAATTGTTCTACCCCAGCATACCTGACCTAGGTTCAGTACGAGGTTTGAAGTAGGTGTCGTTTCTAAAGTATAGATAGCTATATTTTAGTTTAGCCAAGATTTGCCAAACGTTTCTTTAAGTTCTAGTCAGCTCCATACCTGAGAATGAGAGAGGTTGGAATCTCTTTTCTGGACTCGATAGTCTAACCCCCCCCCCGCAAGGGAAGTCAGAGAGCACTGAAGCTGGATTCTCTGCGAAGAGGATAGCAGCGTCATGTCAGTGCATCAGGCTGGAACTCTATCTTCTTCCAAACTTGCCGTGGCGAACCGCGTAGTCTGGGTTGGATCAAATCCTCCGGGAACCGCAATTTGCCAGGGCAAGTGCTGGTATATTTATACCTTGAAGGTGTCTAGGAATGCCAGTATTGATGCAAAAGTCGGGCAGAGGAACGTCATGAATGAACCCCTAAGGAATAGATGTTCATGCATACTTAATGAGTTCTTGGAGAAATCAATATTCAAGCTGAAGGACATTCCTAAAGGCTTAAGGGTCTGGTTTTCCAAGAATTCGTTGTGACGTGGATGGACGGATGTAGGTGGCCATGCCTGTATTTGGTTTGTACGGACAATGTCTAAATAAGGGCCGGATTTCTATGTCCAAATAAGGGCAATGTGAATTGTACCTATATAAGGGCATAAATCGGGAAACCTATATACGGAATCTAAATCTGCACACAACAGACAGGGTTACTTCGTCACAAACGTAACAAATATCCCGTCTGCCGTATTACAATTCCATTTTATCCTATGGAATTGTAATATTGCTGACAAGATATCTGCCACATTTGTGACCGAGTATCCCATTTGCCAAACTCATAATTATGCCCATAGTCCTTACAATTGTTCCATATCAGTGTTCTCCTCTTAATGATTTTCTTTATGTTGTCGCATGTAATACATTGTCAAACATCTGAGGCCTCACATGTGCTTATCTGTTTGATAAGGGATTCAAAACTCTCTGTTAAAAAAAGCTCATACAATAACCCTTGGTTTCTCCCTCAGAATGCATTTACAGATATGTTTTACTTCATTATGAGAGAGAGGTCTAATTTCTGCCATTAAACAGGAACTTTAAGCAAAATAAACCGCATTCCTGTGAAGATAACGTAAAAAAGAAGATTTTTCAGAAGAGATGAATAATAAGGACTTGGACAGAGGAGGGTAGTTACTTTGTTCTAGACTCATGTGCTGGAAGATGAGCTGAAATGGTCTAAATTAGAGGATTTGTTCAACTGGATCGAAGCTCAAGACAAAAGCCTTTTAGAAAGCTTACCTAAAGTCTATTTTCCAGCAGGCATATGCTAGAAGCCACATTTAACACATTTTTTATGTTTTTTGTGAGGAGGGACTATAGCCTTTCTTCTTTTATGAGGACCTAACGGACGCTGATAGGTGTGTTTTGAGTTTACACATTACAGAGGCACACAGAAGCAGTCTAGATGTTAGTTCCTCTGCTTTATACGAAAGGTGCCAATGATGAGAAAGTGAACAAGTTGGTGAGTAACAGCCAAGAAGCTCATGGTGGTTGCCTACGGGAGGCGCTTCCTATATATATTTTTTGCACAATCTTGATGTAGGATTGATGCAAACGTCTTCTGTCACTTGGCCTAACCAAAGTATCACACATAGGCACTTGGATAGCTTCCAAAAGGATAATGGAACAGGAACTCCTCCCCTACCAATAAACCTAGATGTCAGCGGTTGCCTCTTGAACCGTGTATATAATGTGATTATTCTCAAGAGCTTTATTGTTTGTAGAGTTTTTTGATTGGAGGGTGCCTTTGGTATGGATTCCCTCTTGAGCTCCTGTTGTATTGGTTACCTACAAACTGAACCTACCCGAAGCATGTGATCAAAAAAACTATTTAAGGTCTAAAGTAGTGCATGTGCGCTGTGACTTCATGGACTCATATTGTGTCAGTTTCCATTAAAAAAGAATGTAATATTTTGAGCCCTAGTACCCAAGACCAAAGGTATTTACTGCGTGGACCAGGCCAACTTTCCTCTGAAGGTCCAGAAATAAAATGAATCAGTACACTAGAGGCTTATGTTAAAATGAGAGAGGCGCTAGTATCCGTGCCCTTCATACCAGAGGTCAGAATGATCCTAGGACCATACACACATATGAAATAATTCGCCAATAACCGCATAGAAAGTATGCACCATCAGCATCATAAATGAGTCATCGTATAGTTGTTCTAGCCAAATACCTTCAAATGCAGGGTGTGCAACATGAACAAAACGTTGAGTATCTCCATTCTCTAACAATAAATGCACATGGTTATTCTACATGTGTGCAGGGCATTGTGGGTAGGGTGAAATATAAATCACATTGAAATTCTGAACAAATCCATTGACTGCCCAATGCATTAAGGGGCCCTTTCTACTGGATTTTGAGTAGGAAAACGATTTTTGTGAAAGAGTTTCTTCTTTTCATGCAGCATATTTTTTTCAGCAACCTTTTTTTTTTTTTTTAAAGGAATCAATCTATTTATGTAGACCAGGCGCTTTTTTGTTAAAAGACAGAATAAAGTTACTCTTGCTTATGTTTGCTATTTTTCCAAGGGAAAACGAAAGGGGAACGGATAATTGCTATTTTCTTGCAAAGCAAAATTTGAGCCCCCAACTCATCCAATTTGCTTCCGGTGAAATTTAATTTTCCGAGCCATAATTGTGAACACTGAAGAAAAGAAGTGAAACGAGCGGAATTTCTGTCAAGATCATGTCACGAACCAGCTAATACTTAGCCACGAGCCATGTTCAAAACAGAAACATTGCAGCATCCTGCAGGAATATGTGACAGCTAACGCACAGATGACAAACACCCGCAGTGAGAACAGAAAGCCATGTAATATTTCATGCGCGTGTCCAATGATCAAGAAATCCATCGGTAGGTATGTTTTACACACTTTCAGTAATCAAAAACCTTTCTGATTGATTTTAACAAACAAAACCCACACCTCCACTCACTCTGTTCCACGTCTAACAAGATGAAACGCCACATTAGAGCGCGCCAGCTCTCAGGCTGAAAAAGCTCAGCAAAATGATCTCGCAGCAATTCAATCTGGAAATGCACAAATACATGTTATGCACTGCACATGTACAACTTTTATCAGAGGGAAAATGCAAGCGCAGAAAACAAATGTATAATTGGTTTGATATGAAGTGCACATTAGATCACTGATTATGCTAAAGGTTTAAGGACTTGATTCACAAAGGTAGTTACACTTTCGTGTAAGTTTACGATTGTTTGCTATTCACAAAGGGATTTACGAGTAGTCTCTTTATGTATAAAGGCCCGATTCACAGAACTAACTTAAGACAAAATCATAAACTTACTACCATTTTGGTGTTCACAGAAGGTACTTACTCATTTTGGTATTCACAGAAGGCACTTACTCATCAATGAGTAAGTGCCTTCTGTGAATACCAAAATGAGTTAAGTGCACTTACTCATTGATGAGTAAGTGCCTTCTGTGAATACCAAAATGAGTAAGTGCCTTCTGTGAATACCAAAATGGTAGTAAGTTTAGGATTTTGTCTTAAATTGGTTGTGAATCGGCCCGCAGAGACTCCGCCCATAAAAAGACCATTTTATGTGCTGAGACTGCGCACTCTTAAAGATACTTCTCTCAATCCCTTTGTGACTAGCATACAGCCACGGTCGGTAGTAGGAGTAACTGCAGGGCGGTGACGTGGGGAGGGGGAGGGGCAGGGTGGGGGGTAGTAAACTATGGATTACGGAGGTTTACAGGTAAATTAAAATATAAATGAATAAAACAAATTTCGTTGCGTGCACTGCATCCCCAAATGCGATGCAGTGCACGCAACAAAATTTGTTTTAGTAATTTATATGTACAAGAAGGTGCACGCTCCTCGGGGGCCGAACCCTGAAGGCAGTATCCCCAGAGTTCTATCCCATTAGTTCTCCGACTCTGTGGCCATCATCCTTTAGCATCTCCTTACTCAAATAAATCAGCCTCCAAAGACAGTCCACCTTCTGGTTCGTCCACCGTTTTTCTTTGGCAGTGCCTATTTTGCCCTTGATCCGTATTCTTTATTGAAAGTGCTTGTGCTTTGTACCGTCATGGAGTCTAAAGCTGACTTTTATAGAGTGAGGTCATTGGTGATCCCTAAACACTGATGTTCCTAATCCGAAGGTAAGTAGATCTTGTCGGCGTGATGTGGGCTCCGTCTAAGGCGTAGGCTTTGCTGGTATAAGGATGTGACCTCGTGATTTCATTTTGATTCCACAAAAGAACCAACCCCAGGTTCCCTTTTGAAGTAGTCCAGTATTAGTTTTTGCACTTTGTGTGGGCATTGGAGAGTGCCAGGATGAGCCTGGAGAGCGTCTCTGAGGGTTTTATGAATCTCCCACAGTGAGCCAAGGTGGAGTGGTTCTTTTGTGTAAAACATATGGCCGAAGCCTCTAGGCAGGTGGTTGCTCCTTCCCTCAGATATAGTTCTCTCAGAAGGATTCTCCTTGCGTGGGCTGTGGTGGGACAACAACATAAAAGATGTAGCCATGATTTGTGTTTATAGTTACAAAGCATACAGGCTCCTCCAGATGTTTGGTTGGCCCAGGCCCGGTTGAAATCAGCAATTGGTAGGGCCAGCAGTCTCATGTACATTTTCTCTCTTCTGGTCTTTGGATTGAGAGAAGCTGAGAAGTAAGGTTGCAGTTTGCTTACCAGGTATGAGGCATTTAATGGCGCAAGGAAAGAAGATGTTTTTAGTGAGGCCTGGTCTTGCTGGAAGGAGGCTCATTGCACTTGTCTGTTAATGGTCTTTTTCCAGGTTGCATAGTGAATACAAGGCAGGACAAGTGGAGATTGATTTATCTCCAAGGTGACAAATGCCTTCTTAAGCTGGGTGTTCCGCGGGAGCCGTTTTTTTCAAATATGACTCTGAGGCGGCTCTTTAGAGGTTTTTCACGTGATTTCAGAATACAAATGTAGTATTGAAGAAAGTCAGCCTTAGTGGTTAGTGCTTCTTTAACCAGTCCAAATTCCAGCCCGAGTCTGGTCCTAAGCAGATGTTTTGGTAAACGGAAAGTCTTTTAGTATCCCAGACATTAAGCCCACTCCAGGATTACAGAGCAGGCTCCTAGGAACGCTTTGATGTCTGTAGCAAAGTGCAGGGAGAAGGGATGCTTGAATGACTTTCCTTATTCCCTCAGCTGACAGACTTTGTAAGTTGTTGTTAATTTTAATTAAACTGTCGGTGATGGCCGCAGCTGGATGGCAGAGAGGTGGTCCGAGGCCATGCCCCTTTTTACACCACTCAAACACCCCTCTTGGCACACTGCTAGTGGGGCAATGAGGACCTCATGTATCTTGAGGACCTCAGGACACAAGTGGACTTCATCCCCCGAGCAGCAGTGCACCAGGAGCCTCGTTTGCAGAGTGGTGTAAAAAGGGGGTGTTGCCTCAGACCACTCTCAGCAATCCAGGTGTGTGGCGCCTACTGGCGGTTCCTGGTGGGCTAGTTGGCCCCCAGGGGCCCTCAGGAATGAAGGAGACTTAATACCCCAACTTAGAACATGCCAGGAGGTGCGTTTGCAGAGTGGTGAGTAAAGGGGGTGTGGCCTTTATCCACCTTTCAGCAATCCCACTGTGTGGGGCTTACTGGATGTAAGAGGTAGGCTAGTTGGTCCCTAAACGACCCCAGCAGCGAAGGGGACTTCACTGCCCATCCAAGAGCCCGCCAGGGAGCACGTTAGCAGAGTGGTGGGCAAAGGGGGCATGGCCTGCTATGAGAACTTAGCAATCCTGCTGTGTGGGACTTACTGGAGGTAATAGCAGGCTTAGTTTGCCTCCAAGTTTGTCCTTGGGGGCCAACTACCCCTCTTGTTACCTCCAGTAAGTCCAACACAGTGGGATTTCTTAGATGTCTTCGGAGGCCATGCCCCTCTTTCTCCACCACTCTGCAAACGAGCCTCCTGACAGACTAAGGGATGGGTATCGTTAGAAATGGGATTTCTGGTTGGCTAGGGCTTGCGCCAAAGCCAGGCAGAAACCACCACTCTAGTCAGGGCTGGGGAGTTACACGCCAAAGATAACCCCTGCTCTCCCCCATGGTAGCTTGGCACGAGCAGTCAGGCTTATCCCGGGGGCAATGTGTAAAGCGTTTGCGCGCGCACCCAGCAGCAACACCCAAGGCCCACCACAAAGGAAACTCCACAAAGGTATTATATAAAAATAGCCTTTGTATTACTAAAACACATTAGATAAAAACACACACTTTACAATGTGCCAACAGGCACGGGCAGAATTTACAGGGGATTATATGTACAGGGTACAGGGCCACACGGACCACTGTCAGGAATTAGCAATTTGTAGAAATTAGCACTTAGAACATAGGATATGAAATTACTGTAGCACAAAATAACACATGTAGCACACAACCAGTAACTACTGGTATCAGGTAAGTACCACCTACGCAACCCTAACCACCTTAGGAAAATATTACGCAGGGAATCAGGACCTCACTAGCACCACCTGTACTAGGAGAAAAACAACCACCTAAGTATCACAATACCTGGAGGGGTCTAAGCACATTACAGATGATGTATCGCAACACATTCAGAGGTGTAGGGAAGGAAAACACATGATGCATAACATACATTCAGCGGTGTAAGGACAAGGCACATGACGCATAAAAACACATTCAGAGGTGCAGGAAAGGAAAACACATGATGCATAAAAACACATTCGGTGGTGTAAGAATAAGGCACATGACGCATAAAAACACATTCAGAGGTGCAGGAAAGGAAAACACATGATGCATAAAAACACATTCAGCGGTGTAAGAATAAGGCACATGACGCATACAAACACATTCAGAGGTGCAGGAAAGGAAAACACATGATGCATAAAAACACATTCAGTGGTGTAAGAATAAGGCACATGACGCATAAAAACACATTCATAGGTGCAGGTTGGGAACAATAGCGCAAAACTCACATTCGCCACCACCTGTGGCAGTCCCTAGGCCAACTGGCCTCGAAGGGGCAAGGACGCCCTGTGTCCCAGTGTCAGGGGCCTAAACGGAGCAGCTGCCCACGAAGTGCTGGGCAGCTGTAGAACAGTGATGCTGGGGCCAACGTTGGAGCCTTCTAGGGCCCTGTATATCCAACACTCGTGGTCCCCTGAGCCCCTCTGGGCTCTGAACCACAAAGAAATGTCCCTGTTGGAGCCTCACCGGCTCAACACATCAAAGAAATGCCCCCGTTGGAGGCGGGGGCCGCTTGAGGAATCAGCCGGTCTGGGACCGGCACCCACAGTACATGTACGGAGTCCCCCAGCCCTTCCCTACTCACCGGGCTGTTCTCTGGGGACTCCGCTCCTCTGCCGGCAGCACTTCTGGGTCGCCGGAGCGCGGGGTGGGCTCCCGGCTGCTCCCTTCATCAGCGCGACGTTCTCCCTCGAGGCCCCGATCATGTGGGCCACACTCCCTCCCGCTGGACCAATCCCAGCGTGGCAGGGGGATGACGCGGCCGGGACTCCAGGCTGCGGCAGTGATTTCTTTGGCGGGCAAAGTGCGGGGTGGGCACCCGCAATTTTAAATAAGTAAATAAGCGGGGTAGGCACCCGTATTACTCCTTCTCCTAGAACGAAGACGCAGGGTGGGCACCTGCACACCCAAAGCAAACAGATAAGCGGGGTGGGCACCCGCAAGGCACACATCATGGGGAAATCCCAACGCTGGGGATTCCCTCTCTCGCTCGCAGCAGCGCAACGCTGCACAGCCCCAGCTCCTCTCTCTGAGGGAATAAAGCGCTCTCCAGGCGCTATGTTCAGGACCAGTAGAAAGTCCTTGAGAGATCCAGGAAACAGAAGCAAACGGTCCCACAAAGTCCCTTAGGCATCCAGGGGCTGGGCAGGGCCCAGGGAGGCAAGCTTTCCCCTGGGCCCCAGCAGCAGCACGCCCCTGGCAGATTCAAGTACAGAACGAGAACACTTTTCATGGGGTCACAGCCCCTCTTTTATACACCAAATCCCTTTGTCTCAAGGGTGCAGGGAAGGGGCGAACCAGATACAACTGGTTCCTGAGCACTTTGTTTTGCTCAGCCCCTCTCCCTATTCACAGCACAGGCCAGGGTCATCAGTCGCACCACAGGGGGCGGAGCCAGCATTGTGTGGGGAAAGCCCAGCCCTATTCAGGACCCAGGTGTACTCCTCCCACCCATCTAGCTGCTGATCTCCCTATTCACCACTGGGTGACTCCTCCTGACTCTGGGGATTCCCTAGCCCGTCACCTGACCTCAGCCAGCCAATCACCAGACAAGGCACTCATTTCACACTGCACACAGAAGTGCCCACTTCTAGAAGTGGCAATTCCACACTAGATACATGCACGCCGCACACATCATCGCGCAGCATTTTATCACACGAGTCCGTACATACCGAACTCGCACCTGCACTCCTCATGCATCAGGAACTACTAGGGACACATACATTCCTCCATGCATTCCTATGGGAGGGCAGGCCAACCTCCCTACACGCACGCACTTTACCCTGGGACACAGTGGTAAAGTGCGCAGAAACCAAAAATCACTAACACAAGTCACAGTTAAAAAGCAAAAAAAGTTTCAGGGGTGAACCTGCCAGAAGGGCCAAGTCCAACAGGTATGAAGTCCAATTTACTCCTGAGGGACTTTGGGGCCAAGAAGCCCTCCCGGTACGTCCTGTAAGTCCTACACAGAGGAATTCCTGAGCGCTGGTCGGAGGCCCAGCACCCTTTCTCCACCACTCTGAAAATACGACTACAAGCTAAAGAAGTGTTTGCAATGTAATAGGTTTCGCATTTGCGAGAATTAGAGATATTGGTGTTGTAAATGTAAAAGTTCATTACTAATGTTTTTTGGAGTGGAGTGGATGTACGTTGTGTGTAGTGCAAGTATGTGGTATGTTGTGCAGTGAAATTATGTGAATAGATAGTATGTGTTATTTAGTGTATAGGAATTATGTAGAGTGAGATTATGTGTTATGGAGAGGAATTATGTGGTATGGTAGTCTGTATTGTGGAGTGGTAAAGTCAGATTTAGTCTTCTTTGTTTCCATAAAAGCTCAACTATGAACTCAGTGAGACAAAAAAAGAAGGAATCACTGAGGAGCACATGTGAACCTAGTCAGAGGTATGAAAGGGCCACTGCATTATACGAGTTTTTGGCTGCACTTACTTTCGCACAAATTTATGTGTTCTGCATTAGCCACATAATTCATCATCTGCTCCCTAATCTGCAGATTTGAACAAAAAAGCCTTGCTTCTAGCTCAAACATTACCAAAAATGCAGCGACAAGTATTACAGTGTGGTGGAAGGCCCTATTGCAAACCTAGAATGGTCACCTGTTACTTATTGCTAAATGTGGGTATTAAATTGGTTGTAATGGTGTGCAAGTCACTCTTGCTTCCTTCTGCGCCTCTCTTGCCTCTTTCTGCATTTCTGTTGCTTCTTTCTCCACATTTCTTTCTTTTTCTGCACTTCACTTGCCTCTTTCTGAAAATCTCTTTAACTTTCTGCACCTTTCGTCCCTCTTTCTGCACATCTGTTGCCTCTTTCTGCACCTCATTTGCTTCTTTTTGCACCTCACTTACCTTTTTCTGTACCCCTCTTACGTCTCTCTGCACCCTTTTTGCATCTTTCTGCACCTCTGTTGCTTCTTTCTGTACTTCTTTTGTTTCTTTCTGCACCTGTCTTGCTTCTATCTGTACCCCTCTTGCCTCTCTCTCTACCCCTCTTCCCTCTTTCTGCACTTTTGTTGCTTCTTTCAGCATTTAACTTGCTTCTTTCTGCACCTCGCTTGCCTCCTTCTGTACTTCACTTGCTTTTTTCTGTAACTCTTGCTTCTTTCTACACCTCTCTTGCCTCATTCTGCACCTCACTTGCTTGTTTCTGCACCCCTTTTGCCTGTTTCTGCACCCCTCTTGCCTCTTTCTACACCTCTCTTTCCTCTTTCTGCACCACTCTTGCCTCTTTCTGTACCTCTGTTCCTTCTTTCCTCGCCTGTCTTGTCTCTTTCTGCACCCTTTGTGTCTCTTTCAGCACCTCTGTTGCTTCTTTCGTCAGTTCTCTTCCTCTTTCTGCACCCCTCCTTCCTCTTTCTGTATCCCTCTTGCATCTTTGTGCACCTCTCCTATCCCTTTCTGCACCCCTCTTGCCTCTTTCCCACCTCTGTTGGTTCTTTCTGCACTTCTCTTGCTTCTTTCTGCAATTCGTTTGCCTCCTTCTGCACCTCTGTTGCTTCTTTCTGCACTTCACTTGCCTCTTTCTGCACTCCTGTTGTTTCATTCTGCACTTTCCATGCTTCTTTCTGCACCTGTCTTGCTTCTTTCTGCACCCCTGTTGTTTCATTCTGCACTCGCCTTCCCTCTTTCTGTACCTTTCTTGCCTGTTTCTGCATCTCACATGCCTCTTTCTGCACTTTTCTTGTTTCTTTCTAGACCTCTGCTGCTTCTTTCAGCAATTCTCTTGCCTCTGTATGCACTTCTCTTGCCTGTTTCAGCACCTCTCTTGCCTCTTTCTGCACCTCTCTTGCTTCTTTCTGCACGTCTATTGCCTCTTTCTGCACCCCTGTTGCTTCATTCTGCACTTTCCATGCTTCTTTCTGCACCTGTCTTGCTTCATTCTGCACCCCTGTTGTCTCTTTATGTACCTCTTTTGCCTGTTTCTGCAAACCTCTTGCCTCATTCTGCAGTTCTCTTGTCTCCTTCTACATGTCTGCTGCATCTTTCTGAACTTCTCTTGCCACTTTCTGCACCACTGTTGTCTCTTTCTGCACTTGTCTTCCCTCTTTCTGTACCTTTCTTGCCTGTTTCTGCATCTCACCTGCCTCTTTCTTCACTTTTCTTGCTTCTTTCTATACCTCTGTTGCTTCTTTCAGCAATTCACTTGCCTGTTTCTGCACCCCTCTTGCCTCTTTCTGCACCCGTCCTCCCTCTTTGTGCAACTCTCTTACCTCTTTCTACACCTCTCTTCCCTCTTTCTGCACCACTCTTGCCTCTTAATGTACCTCTGTTGCTTCTTTCTGCACTTCTCTTGCCTCTTTCCGCACCTTTTGTACCTCTTTCAGCGCCTCTGTTTCCTATTTCTGCACTTCTCTTCCTTCTTTCTGCACTCCTGGTGCCTCCTTCTGCACCTCTGTTGCTTCTTTCTGCACTTCTCTTGGTTCTTTCTGGCCTGCTTTTGCCTCTTTCTGCATTCCTCTTGCCTCTTTGAGCACCTCTTTTGCTCCTTTCTGCACTTCTTTCTTCTCTTTCTGTACCCCTCTTGCCTATTTCTGCACCTCTGATGCTTCTTTCTACACCTCTCTTGCTTCTTTCTGCAGCTGACGTACCTCTTGCAGCAACTCTGTTGTTTTTTTCTACAGATCTCTTGCCTCTTTCTGCACCTCTGTTACTTCTTTCTGCACTTCTCCGCCTTCTTTCTGCACCTCTCTTGTTTATTTCTGCACCTCACTTGCCTCTTTCAGCACCTATGTTTTTCTGCAGATCTCTTGCCTCTTTCTGCACCTCACTTGCCTCTTTTAGCACCTCTGTTGCTTTATTCTGCAGATCTCTTGCCTCTTTCTGCACCCCTCTTTTCTCTTTCTACATCTCTCTTGCCTCTTTCTGCACCCCTGTTCCCTCTTGCTGCACCTTTCCTGCCTGTTTCTGTACCTCTCTTGCCTCTTTCTGCACCTCTGTTGTTTCTTTCTGTACTTCTATTGCCTCTTTCTGCACCTCTCTTGCTTCTTTCTGCACCTCACTTGCCTCTTCCTGCACATCTGTTGTAGGAGAGTAGGATCTGCTTCACATGTTTACCCCCACTTTGTGCTGGTGTTTCACTGTTTTTCGACTTTAGTCTGGCTGGGACCCTGCTATTCAGGGTCCCAGCCTAGCTGCTTCCTCTCTAAATTGATTGCATGTACTTTAGGTACACTCCAGATTGGATTCTGGGGTACCCTTGTGAGTCCCTAGTATATGGTATACTATGTACCCAGGGCATAGGTACCCCAGAGGCCTACCAGGGGCTGAAGCATGTATTGTGCCACCCCAGGAAAGCCATGCAAAAATGACACTACAGGTCTGCTACTGCAGCCTGGGTAAGGTGGTGCATGCTCCCCTTACTGAGGTATAAGTTCACTATACCTCACCTATCACTGCACATAGTAACCTATCAGTCACCCTTATCAATCCTGAAGGCAGGGTTCTTGGTTATGTGTGAGAGGGTGCCAAGGAATGAGCTGAGCCCCTCTGCAGCCTTCGGAATCTCTTCTCTGGGGTTGTCAGTGGTGCAGCTTGACCATATACTCTTAAGTGCATCATATCTTAAAACGGTTAATGCTAACTTTGGACTGGCTGCACGGAAATATGTTGTGTTTGGTGTCAAACACCTTGGAATAATACCCCCACATCAGTTATTGATGTGAGAATATGATCCCACCCTTCTAGAGGGAGAGACATGGCAGTACTGGTATACCCGGTAGAAATCCAATAGAGCCCTGGCATCACAAAATGGATGCTGCAGCCACAGACACGGGTCTGGCCTCCTGCTGCTGAAGGAAACTCTGGCAGGGGAGACCTGGGCAATAGATTTCCTGTCACAGGGAGGTGTAACCACCTCCCAGACAGGCTTATGTGTATTGGGGCTGGGTGGGAGCACTCTCTGAGTGCTTTGAAGTCCTGCACTGGGGGCACATTTGGTGTCCCTGTGCATAGTGTAGCTCAAACCATTTCAGGAGCTTCCAGCCCCTGCTCTGGCATGAAACTGGACAAAGGAAACAGGTGTAACCCCCCCTCTTTCCAAACCCTCCCATAGGTGGGTCCCCAGAGCTAGTCCAACCCCATCCTTAGGTAAAAGTAAGGAACCTCTGTATCCACAACTTTAGATATCCCTGGACAAAACTCTGAAGCTGAATCCTGGAACTTCGACGCTCTACTAAAGACTAGAGGACTGAAGAAATCTCCCTTGGGGTCAAGGAGTGGCCCCCCTGCTTGGCAGGCACCAGTGAAGCATTTTGCCGGTGTGCATCTCTGAAGCTGCCGCCGGACTCTGAAGTATTTGCAGCCCAGGAAGACGATTTCCAGACATCTCAGACCCCGACCCGAGTCCCCAGCAATGCTGAGACCGCAGCCCTCGTGAGTAGCATGGAACCGGAACTCCTGGTCACCGTGCACTTCTACAAGTGCATTGACTTCTCGACGTCTCTTGAAGTTATGCTTGCGCTCACTTGAAGCCCCCACCTCGAGCACAGAATCCACTGAAGATTGTCAGCCTAGTCACCCCAAGTGACCCGTGGGCCTCCATTTTGTGTTTCGTCTTGAGGTCCCTAGCGATCCCTGGTCCATCAACTGGTGGGTCCCTGAGGGGGTAACTTTGAATTTCCTTGGGCTTCCCTGGTTGCTCCTAATGTGCCCCAACTTCATACCAAGTGGTGAGTCCCTCAGACCTTGCTGGTCTGCATCAAAGCATCTTTCTCCTTCCTGCGTGGGTTGTTGTTGCCAAAGCTTGTTGTGTCCAATCCGGGCACCGATGCTGCAGCACTCGACATCCTTTGTGGGACAGCTCGAATCCAGCTCCTGGTTGTCCTCGACGCCTCCTGGTCCTCGTGGCTGAAGAGTCAAGCTTCACCTTCTTCACCTGAAATCACCCGACATCGGTGGGCATCCGCCTATCACCTGCCTGGTCACTGGCAACTGACCCAGACTCTGTCCCCTCTGCTTTCAGGCTCTTCTTGACTTTGATCCAGGCTTGGATCTCTTCAGACACTTCGCATCGTCCCGGCAGCAGTACTTCTTTGCCAGCTTTCATTGAAATCGATGACGCGACCCGACACCATTTGACACCTATGCACCCGGCTTCCCTGGGTGAGGTAACACGAGTACTCCAGTGCTCCCATGGTTGTTGGCCCTAGAACTTCCTAAGTCCCAAAGGGTTTGGTCCTGACTCATTTCTAAGTGTACCTAATCTTTATAAATCTAACCGCGACTTTCCCCATAGAAGCTAACGGGAGCTCGCAGCTGTGTTCTCACACTGCACATGGCCCCCGTGGGTCCCCTGTCGCCCCCGTGGGTCCCCTGTGTCACTACCATGGGTGGTTCCTTGGGGTCCCAGCGATTCTACAGGCTCTAGGCCTTGTGTCTAGTTTAGTTGTGGTTCTTATACCACTATTTTAATATATTGTTTGGCTCGCCCCTAGGGCCTGGCGTGTATTTGTGCTTATTACTGTGATATTTGAAGTGTGACTTATGTGTTTTGACCTCTAGTCTCATAAAGAGACTAGAAGGGTGTGTTTAGAAATAAATACATCTATTTCATATATATACCTGGTGTGGTTGTCTTTCATTTAGGCACTCAAGAGGTTATAGACTGGTAAAACAAGCTGCTTTACATTCCTTCAAGACTTAGCCTGAAGGCTGCTCTCCATAGCTACCACTAGGATAGCTTTCAATAAAGGTTGTCTTTAACCTATAACCAATAAAGGGTTGTTTGGACTGGTATAGGGTGCCCACTATAACTAGTAGACAGCATATACCAGGCCAACTTCTCACATCTGTTGCCTCTTCCTGCACTTCACTTGCTTCTTTCAGCACCTCTATTGCTTTTTTCTGCAGATCTCTTGACCCTTTCTGTGCCTCACTTGCCTCTTTCAGCACCTCTCTTGCTTCTATATGCACCCCTGTTCCCTCTTTCTGCACATTACCTGCCTGTTTCTGCACCTCTCTTGCCTCTTTCTGTACCCTTCGCACCTCTTTCAGCACCTCTGTTACTTCTTTCTGTACTTTTCTTCCTTCTTTATGCACTCTACCTGCCTCTTTATGTACCTCCCTTGCCTCTTTGTGTACCCCTCCTACCGTTTTCTGCCCCCTCTTGCCTCTTTTTGCACCTCTGTTGGTTCTTTCTGCTGATCTCTTGACTATTTCTGCACCCCTCTTTTCTCTTTCTGCACCATTCCTTCCTGTTTCTGCACCTCTCTTGCCTCATTCTGTACCTCTGTTGCCTCTTTTTGCACTTCGTTGCTCTTTCAGCACCCTTTGCGCCTCTTTCAGCACCTCTGTTACTTCTTTCTGCACTTTTCTTCCTTCTTTCTGCACCCCTCCTGCCTCTTTCAGTACCTCTCTTGCCTCTTTCTGCACCCCTCTTGAAGTTTTTGCACCCCTCTTGCCTCTTTTTGCACCTCTGTTGGTTCTTTCTGCTCCTTGTGTGTCTCTTTCTTAACTTCCCTTGCTTCTTTGTAAACCTCTGTTGCTTCTTCCAGCAACTCTCCTGCCTCTTTCAACACTTCTCTTCCTTCTTTCTGCATACCTCCTGCCTCTTTCTGCACCTCTCCTACCTCTTTCTGCATCCCTCTTGCCTCTTTTTTGCACCTCTGTTGGTTCTTTCTGCACTGCTCTTGCTTCTTTCTGTACCTCACTTGCCTCTTTTTGCACTTCTCTTGGTTCTTTCCAAACCTCTGCTGCATCTTTCAGCAATTTTATTGCCTCTTTCTGCAATTATCTTCCTTGTTTCTGCACCTCTCTTGCGTCTTTCTGCACTTCTGTTGCCTCTTTCTCCACTTCACTTGCTTGTTTCTGCACCTCTCTTGCCTCTTTCGGCACCTCTATTTCTTCTTTATGTACCCCTCCTGCCTCTTTCTGCACCCCTCTTCCCTCTTTGTGTAACTCTCTTGCCTATTTCTACACCTCTCTCCTTCTTTCTGCACCACTCTTGCCTCTTTAAGTACCTCTGATGCTACTTTCTGCACTTCTCTTGACTTTTTCTGCAACCTTCGTGCCTCTTTCAGCACCTCTGTTGCTTCTTTCTTTACTTCTCTTCCTTCTTTCTGCACCCCTCGTGCCTCCTTCTGCACCTCTGCTGCTTGTTTCTGCACTTCTCTTGGTTCTTTCTGCATGGCTCATGCCTCTTTCTGCATCCCTCTTGCCTCTTTGAGCAACTCTTTTGCTTTTTTTCTGCACTTCTCTCTCCTTTTTCTGCACCTTGCCGCTTTATGCACCTCTGTTGCTTCTTTCTGCATTTTAATTGCCTCTTTCTGCACCTCTCTTGATTCTTTCTTTACCTCACTTGCCTCTTTCAGCACCTCTGTTTCTTTTTTCTGCAGATCTCGTGCCTCTTTATGCACCTCACTTGCATCTTTCAGCACCTCTGTTGCCTTTTTCTGCAGATCTCTTGCCTCTTTCTGCACCCCTCTTTTCTCTTTTCTCTTTCCGTACCTCTCTTGCTTCTATCTACACCCCTTTCCCTGTTTCTACTCCTTTCCTGCCTCTTTCTGCTCCTCCCTTGCCTCTTTCTGTAACCTATGTTGCCTCTTTCTGTACTTCTCTTGCTCTTTCTGTACACTTCGTGCCTCTTTCAGCACCTCTTTTGGTTCTTTCTGCACTGCTCTTGCTTCTTTCAGCAACCGACTTGCCTCTTTCTGCACCCCTCTTTTCTGTTTATGTACCCCTCTTGCCTCTTTCTGTACCCCGTTCCCTCTTTCAACACCTTTCCCGCCTGTTTCTGCACCTCTCTTGCCTTTTTCTGTACCTCTGTTGCTTTTTTCTGTACTTCTCTTGCTCTTTCTGCACTGTTCCCGCCTCTTTCAGCACCTCTGTTGTTTCTTTCTGCACCCCTACTGCCTCTTTCTGTACCTCTCTTGCCTCTTTGTGCAACTCTTGTACCTTTTTCTGTACCCCTCTTGCCTCTTTATGCACCTGTTGGTTCTTTCTGGGCTGCTCTAGCTTCTTTCTGCACCTCACTTGCCTCCTTCTGCACTTTTCTTGCATCTTTCAACAGTTCTGTTTCTTCTTTCAGCAATTCGCTTGCCTCTCTCTGCACTTCTCTTCCTTTTTTCTTCACCCCTCACGCCTCTTTTCGTACCTCTCTTGCCTCTTTCTGTACTTCACTTGCTTCTTTATGCACCTCTCTTGACTCTTTTGGCACCTCTGTTGCTTCTTTTTGCACTTCTCTTGCCTCTTTCTGCACCTCTGACTTAGAGGTAGTTTTAATCCCCCTGCCCTATTATGTAGTAGGGCCTTACAGGGGAGGTCATGCCAATTACAGGGGTACTCCAACCCATAGTGTACCCTAGTGTATGTAGGTGTTTTCACTGTATTCTTAGCGTCACTCAGCATAGCACTGGCTCGGGCCTAGTTAGTCAGAGTCAGTTACCACCAGTACCAGTCAGCAGAAAGTTGGGGGCACAGGATGACTTTGCAACCAGGCCACTTTTTGCACCTCTGTTGGTTTTTCTGCATATCTCTCGCTTCTTTCTGTACTTTTCATCTTCTTTCTGGACTTATGTTGCCTCTTTCTGCCTTTCTCTTTCTTCTTTCTGCACATTTCTTTCTCTTTCTGCACATGTCCAACCTCGGTTGGCATAGTTAGAAATTAGCATTTAAAAAGCCGTTGAAACTCACTGAAAAAAAACATATGTTTCAGGTACGTTATAGTTAAAATTAGCATTTAAAAATCCTTTGAAATTCACTGTAAAAACCATAGGTTTCAGGGACGTTATAGTTAGAAATTAGCATTTAAAAAACCTTAGAAATTCACTGAAAAAACCAAAGGTTTCAGGGATGTCTAAATTATCAATGATCATTTAAAAAAACCTTAGAAATTCAGTGAAGAAACCAGTTAGTTGGACATTTCACTCGTACAAAACTAGAGAAATTCGGGCGTTATAGTTAGTTGAGCTAAGTATAACTTGCGCCCCTGCGATGTACTGCTGATTACATCACATATTACATCACTCATGACATGGTCAGTGACACCACTCATGACATTACTGATGACATCTCAAATGACATCACTGATTATATCATACACGTGATCCACTGATGCACCTCCTCACAGTCTAAGATGACCTTTGATTTACCCACTCTAAAATACAGACTGCCATTCACAAAAACCATAGACACACTGTTAGACTTGGGGGTCTCTAGTTGGCACAGGTATGCACTTGTGACAAATAGGGACCCTCTCCTCTAGTCAGGGTAAGAGGGTACACTCCTAAAATAACCCCTACTCACCCCCTTGGTAGCTTGGCATGAGCAGACAGGCTTATCTCAGAGGCAGTGTGTAGAGCATTTGAGAACACATACAATAACCAAGTGACAACACTACAGATGGACACCACACAGGTTTTATATAAAAAATAAGTATGTTTTATATAGATTTACCACAAGACCATTAAATGACAAAAATACACAATACTGTTACTTTAGAAGGTAGAATTTTGCTTAGTTCTCTTTAGTTCTTAAATGCAACACTTTAAGTCAATGTACCTTTTAGATGCGACATGCAGGGCAACAAAAGTGTTGCAACGATGTTGATGCGATGAAGTTTTTGGTGCAAAGAAATAAAGACGTGAAGATCTTCCAGATGAGGTACGCTTCTCCGATGTTGCGAGAAGCCTCAACTCGATGCTTCAGCTGCAGCGGCGACACACTTTTACGCGATGCGACGACAGCGGCCTTGGCAGCGGCACTCTTCTCCGACGTTGCGAGACGATTGCGCTCGATGCGATGTTGCAGCAGTGACACCTGTTTACGGGATGCGACGACAGCAGCTCCGACGGCGGCACGCTTCTCCATGGATGCGAGGTGCTTTTCTTGATGTGGTGCAATGCGACAACTACGATGGCTGCGATGGCGACACGCTTCTTCCTCGATGCGAGACTCTTCTCTTGATGCGGTGCAATGCGTCAGCTACGATGGCTGCGATGGCGACACGCTTCTTCGGCATTGCGAGACACTTCCTGGATGATGCGAGACGCTTCCGCTCGATGCGATGCTGCAGCGGCGACACACTTTACGAGATGCGATGACAACAGCTCCGACAAAGGCACGCTTCTCCTTGTTGAGTCGCGCTTCCAGCTCCTTGCGACACGCAGTCCCTCAGAAGGCCCAACAACAGCAGCAGGTACTTCCAAAGAACTCTGGGGAGCTGGGGGGTGAAGTCTGTTGTTCCTGAGACTTCAGTAGGAGGCAAGCTCTTTTCCAAGCCCTTGGAGATCCTTCACAAGTTGAGCAAAAGTACACACAAAGCTCCTTTCTTCTCTCTTTGGCAGTAAGGCAACCACTGCAGGCCAATCCCCCAGGTTAAGGGATAGTTTCCTCCTCAGCTTCTTCTGGTTTCTCCCTCAGCAGAGGTTCTTCTTGTTTTCCTAAAGTGATCTAAATTCTTGGGATCAGGGTCCCAATACTTATACCCAGAAATCCTTTGTCCTCTGAAGGCAGATGGGCCTTTGCCCAGTCCAAACTAGTTCCTGAGCACTTTGTTTACCAGACTTCTCCTTTTTTTTCACAGTGCAGGGCAGAAACATTAGACGCCCGACAGGAGGTGGAGCCAGCATTGTGGAGGGCAGGTACAACCCTGGAGCACTTTGTTGACAGGATTCCTCCTCTTCATTCACTGTGCAGGGCAGAGACATCAGCCGCTCCACAGGAGGTGGAGCCAGCATTGTGGAAGGCAGGCACAGCCCTATTCAGGTACCAGGTGCAACTCTTCCCACCCATCTGGTTGCAGATCTCTCTATTCACCACTGGGGCACCTCACCCTGTCTCCTGGAATTCCCAAGCACTGTCACTCAAACTGCAGACAAAGGAATACACAGCCTAGAAGAGGCAGGTTTGCATGGTTAGACAAGAAAATGCCTACTTTCTAAAAGTGGCATTTTCAAACACAGAATGTTAAAACCAACTTCACTAAAAGATGTATTTTATCATCCTGAGTTCAGGCTTACTAAATTCGCATTTCTACCATGTTCTCTGAGTCAGTTAAGATTATAAGATGTAATAACCAAACTGTTCATTCTGGCCTATGGAGAACAGGTAGCCTTGCAATAGTGAAAAATGAAAATGGCTGTAATTCACTATTAGAACATGCCACACACACCAGGGCATGTCCTACCTTATCCTTACAATGCACCCTACCATTGGGCCTACCATAGGGGTGTCTGATATGAAGAAAAGGGAAGGTTTAGTGACTGGCAAGTGGGTGCACTTGCCCAGTCAGCATGATAGTACCAGACTGCACGCAGGCTCTGCAATGGCAGACCTTAGACACACTTTTACAGGTTGCTTCTGTGGGTGGCACAACCAGTGCTGCAAGCCCACCAGCAGCATTTGGATTACAAGTCCTGGTCACTCCTGGTGCACTGTACTAGGGTCTGACAGGTAAACCAAACCAACCAATCATGGAATCACAAATCATATATCAATTTACAAAAGGGAGCACTTGCACTGTGGCACTGGACAGCAGTGGCACAGTGCCCTGAGCAACTAACACCAGCAAAATTACATGAGGCAACAGCGAAAAATGGAAGGGAGACTCACGCCAATGTGCCAGGTCTAACACACACCAATACCAGTTACTACATACCCACTCACTAATTCCTAGGTCTGCACACACTTCCACTCACTCACCCATACAGTCACTCATACATGCAGTCACTCATCAATACAGCCACTATCATATGCACTCATATACCTATACAGACACTCGCACACCTCCACTTACCCATAGAGTTACTTACACAGCTAGTTAGTCATGAAAAGAATCAATCACACTCCCGTTTACTCACCTATACAGATATACACACACCACCTCACTTATTCACACAGATACTAACTTATACTTACTGTCTTATACAATCACTGTCACAAGCACACACTCATCCACAGAGTAACTCTCACAATCACTCACTCTCACATATAGTCATTTATATACTCCAACACTCACATATACTGCCTTTCATATATGTAGTTACTCACACATGTACCACAGAGATATCCATTCGCTCACCAACACAGCCATACACACACTCACCCAATCATACAGCCCCTAACAGACGCACTCTTGAACCCATACACCCAGTGAATCACCCACTCACACATCCATGCAGTGAGTCACACAAACCCCACCCACCCACAAAGACTCTCAGCCACCCATACAGATATCCAGGCAAGCAATCAATATCCCATATAGACACTCATGTAGCTACTCACCAACCCATGTAACCGCTTACACACCAACAGACAGAATGATACAGACATTCACACAGTTTAGTCACTAACCAATGCATTCAGTAAGACACGTTTAATCACTCACTTATACAGTCAGTCACACACCTACTAAATCATCCATTCAGACAGTCATACACCCACTCATTTCTTCAATACACCTTGGCCTATATATATATATATATATATATATATATTCACGCTCCATAGTCAGTCCCACCAGGTGAGCAGCACTCGAACACGCACTAAGGTGGCAAGCCTTTAATTCAGGGTACAAGCAGGTTCAGTTTGCAGTTTCAATCAAACAGCCAGAAAGCGATTCGCCTGACGCGTTTCGAAAGTCTATCTTTCTTCTTCAGAGGCAGTCGCTGTAATGAATGCGTGCTCCGGTCTCCATGCTTAAATGCCAAAATCACGCCCCCAGATGGGCCGGCCAAATGACCATCGGCATTATGGGTGATGGAGTCCCGGTCAATCAGACCTCAGATGGTGCACTAATTTCTGTTAAAATATTTTCAGCCCACAGATGAGCCACCGCAAACAGCGCCTGCTCTCAATCCCAAGCGCATGTTCCCACTTTACGGCTTAACAGATGCTCTGCCGTGTGGCCCCCTCTCTTCACGGGGTGGTGCAAGCTCGACGGCTGGGTCGCCGCCTAATATTCACGCTCCATAGCCAGTCCCACCAGGTGAGCAGCACTCGAACACGCACTAAGGTGGCAAGCCTTTAATTCAGGGTACAAGCAGGTTCAGTTTGCAGTTTCAATCAAACAGCCAGAAAGCGATTCGCCTGACGCGTTTCGAAAGTCTATCTTTCTTCTTCAGAGGCAGTCGCTGTAATGAATGCGTGCTCCGGTCTCCATGCTTAAATGCCAAGCCGTAAAGTGGGAACATGCGCTTGGGATTGAGAGCAGGCGCTGTTTGCGGTGGCTCATCTGTGGGCTGAAAATATTTTAACAGAAATTAGTGCACCATCTGAGGTCTGATTGACCGGGACTCCATCACCCATAATGCCGATGGTCATTTGGCCGGCCCATCTGGGGGCGTGATTTTGGCATTTAAGCATGGAGACCGGAGCACGCATTCATTACAGCGACTGCCTCTGAAGAAGAAAGATAGACTTTCGAAACGCGTCAGGCGAATCGCTTTCTGGCTGTTTGATTGAAACTGCAAACTGAACCTGCTTGTACCCTGAATTAAAGGCTTGCCACCTTAGTGCGTGTTCAAGTGCTGCTCACCTGGTGGGACTGGCTATGGAGCGTGAATATTAGGCGGCGACCCAGCCGTCGAGCTTGCACCACCCCGTGAAGAGAGGGGGCCACACGGCAGAGCATCTGTTAAGCCGTAAAGTGGGAACATGCGCTTGGGATTGAGAGCAGGCGCTGTTTGCGGTGGCTCATCTGTGGGCTGAAAATATTTTAACAGAAATTAGTGCACCATCTGAGGTCTGATTGACCGGGACTCCATCACCCATAATGCCGATGGTCATTTGGCCGGCCCATCTGGGGGCGTGATTTTGGCATTTAAGCATGGAGACCGGAGCACGCATTCATTACAGCGACTGCCTCTGAAGAAGAAAGATAGACTTTCGAAATGCGTCAGGCAAATCGCTTTCTGGCTGTTTGATTGAAACTGCAAACTGAACCTGCTTGTACCCTGAATTAAAGGCTTGCCACCTTAGTGCGTGTTCGAGTGCTGCTCACCTGGTGGGACTGGCTATGGAGCGTGAATATATATATATATATATATATTCAGTGAAAAAACCATAGGTTTCACACATGTTATAGTTAGCTGGACATTTTACTCGTAAAAAACCAATGAAATTGCCCCGTTATAGTTAGTTCAGCTAACTATAACTCGCACGCGCCCGCAATGCACTGCTGATGACGTCACATATTACATCACTCATGACATGGTCAGTGACATCACTCATGACATCACTGATGACATCTCAAATGACATCACTGATGACATCATCCAGTGAATGTGTGTTTTTCTGAAAATTAAATATGTTTTATATATGTATATCTCAAGGTTGATGGAAGAATAAATGGGTATATAAGTGTCTAAATGGATGATTTGTTTTTTAAAAATTGATTGTGTAACTGACTGATTAAGTGTATCATAGTGAATACATGGCTTAGTGAGTAATGTTTAAATATGTAAATATCTGTATCAGTCTCTCACTTGTATAAGTGGCTGCATGGGTTGGTGAGTAGCTACATGGGTGTCTATATAGGTTATTAGTTGGTTTTTTGAGTGTCAGTCTGAGTATCTGCATGGTTCGGTGGGGGGTATTATGTAGTGCATAGGAACATGAATGAGTCACTCACTGTTTGTATGTGTTGAAGACAGCATGTGTGCAGGACTATATGGGTGGATGAGTGTGTGTATGGCTGTGTTAGTGAGTGAATGACTGTCTCAATAGTGACTTTATGAGTAACTACATATGTTTTAAACTAGTATATGTGACTATTGGTGTATATAAGTGAGTATATGTGAGAGTGAGAGATTGAAAGAGTTCCTGTATGAATAAGTATGTGTTTCTATAAGTGATTGATTAAATGACTAAGTATGTTTAAGTTTCTGTAGAAGTAAGTGTGGTGGTGTGTGTATAACTGTGTATGCAAGTAAATGTATGTTTGATTCTTTATTAGCATGAGTGACTATGTGTGTGAGTAACTCTATGGATGAGTGGCATTGTGTAACAGGATGTATAGGTGTATGAGTACATATGATGAGTGAGTACATGTATGAGTGACTGTATAGGACTGTTGGTGAATGAGTGGATGTGTATGTGGATCTTAGAATTACTGAAGAGGTTGTTGTAACTGGTATTGGTATGTCCATTGTTTTAAAAATTTTAGTCTCTATTATTCAATGTGTGTATCAAAGGTTATATTAGGGTGAGAGGAGGTCTGCCACTCTATCACAAGGATGATGTCATCAGTGATGTCATTTGAGATGTCATCAGTGATGTCATGAGTGATGTCACTGACCATGTCATGAGTGATGTAATATGTGACGTCATCAGCAGTGCATTGCGGGCGCGTGCGAGTTATAGTTAGCTGAACTAACTATAACGGGGCAATTTCATTGGTTTTTTACGAGTAAAATGTCCAGCTAACTATAACATGTGTGAAACCTATGGTTTTTTCACTGAATTTCTAAGGTTTTTTAAATGCTAATTCCTAACTATAACGTGTGTGAAACCCATGGTTTTTTCAGTGAATTTGCAAGGTTTTTTAAATGCTAATTCCTAACTATAACGTGTGTGAAACCTATGGTTTTTTCAGTGAATTTGCAAGGTTTTTTAAATGCTAATCCCTAAATATTTCGTTTTTGAAACCTATGTTTTTTTGTGAGAATTTGTATGGTTTTTTATATGCTAAGTTATGTATTTTTAATTAAAGATATTTTTTTTTATTTAAATAAAATTACTTTATATTCATTTATATATTATCTGTATATTTTTATAAATTATTTTTTTAAATAATTCAATTTGGATATTTTTTTTTTATAATTTTTTAAATTATTTAATGTCCTCTTTTTTTTTTTATTTATAATTTCTTGGGGTGCGCGCTCTGAGCGCGCACCTAGTACTATTTCGTATGTTTTTTATGAATTCCGGCGTACGTTATTTACGTACGCAAATATACTTGTTGGTGCGCGCTGGGAGCGCGCACCCAGTACGTATGCGTACGTACGTACACACGCATGCGTCCTACGCCCTCGACGCGGTTTACTTCCGCATACGCTAAAATTACGCGCAATAACGGTCGCGTATACGCGTGTTAAACGTATGCGCGCTAGGTGCGCGTATATGATGTATGCACCTGCGCGTTTACGCGTTCGTGCATACGTCATCACGGGGTGCGCGCTCGGAGCTTGCTCAGTGCGCGCACCTCGGGTTTATACATAAGAAAACAACATTTCTTATTGGTTATCATTACTTTCAGTTTCTAATTGTTTCAATACCACACCCAATCCCCTCATGGCAAGTCATGTGATCAAGAATCATCACTTTTGATTGGTTTGAAGTACTTTCTGTTCCAGATTCTTCCCAAACCACACCTACTCCCCTCATTATTAGTTCTGATTCCTTTGGAGAAGGAGCTATTCTGTTGTTGAGAGACAATGGCTGAACAGCAACCTACTTCAGACAGTGACCAGGACACTCTTGAGAGGCAGAGGAACAGGAAGCAGAAAGACAGCTTTATATGGCAGTTTTTCACTTTTCCAGAGAATGAGAAAAAGGTAAATGCACCAAAAGTTACATGTGTACTTTGTAACAAAGTCTTATCTCGTGGGAATCCTAACAAGAAATATTCTTTTAGCATTCACACTATGTTAAGACATGTTGACAAAATGCACCCAGTATCTTTTCGTCGAGCTTCTGAAGAAAACTCTCCACCTGCTCAGCCGACGACATCAGCAGCAGCTCAGCCGAGCACATCTTCGGCAGCTCAGGGGAGCACTTCAGCTGCGATGGTGCCTTCACCTGTTTCTTTACCTCTTGTTGGTCCACCTTGTTTGGCGAGGTTGTCTACACGGTGCACTGATTGCGGTTCACTTATTTCTGTGGGGGAGACCAGTCTTGATCTCCTTCAGAGAAAATTTGATGCGCATTCATGCACTAGGCCATAGATTTTTTTTCATTTTTTGCGTTTTTCTCTTCCTGTTTCCCTCCATTAACTCAAGGGCTCTTTTAAGAGCCACTTATAAACTTAACCCAAAAAATTTTTTTTTTGAAATTTTTTTGGGAAATTTTTTTGAGGTGCGCGCACCCTGCGCGCACCCAAGGTTTTTTTAATTTTTTTTTTTTTTTTTTTTTTGAGAGACTCCCCCTTTTTCCTACTAATGCAACTGTGAAATCACCAGAGGAAAACGCAACAAATCTCTTCCTGTAATTCCTATTTGCACACAGAGTCATGTTTTCACATTAGTCACAAAACGAAAAAACTTTGCCAATTTGAATGCACACTTACTGCTCTTTTTTGTTGGCAAGTGAAAATTACTTTTACAGACTGACACATTATGAATCCACTTTTCAGATTTTTTTAAATGCACATGTCCAGACTGCATTTTCAGACCACAAACCATGTGTATGCTGGGTGACTGCCTACACTCCAGCAAGGGCAACCAGCCTTAGTGATGCTGAATGTATTTGCATTACAGACTGAAACCTCAAAACCCCACAGCACATTATCAGAGCCAGGACCTTTGTTCTCTACACCTCTCTCCACTCAGCAGAACCAGATAATGGCAATCTTTCCCTCTATTTTTCCACACATATAGATGTTAATTTCAAATCACACTGCTTCCCCCTTTTTTTCAAATGTAATCACACATTTCTATTGCTTGAAAACCAACCCTTTTCCAAATGTACCCTTCCCCCAACTTGACTTCTGCCTAGTACCCTTCCCCCAACTTGACTTCTGCCTGCTACCATAGCAACAGCTCATGGAACACTGCTGTGTGGAGTTAGGTCAGAAGTTCGCCACACAATGTTTCAATTCCACAGAGCAAGAGTGCTTGACTTTTCAAACCTTACAGCAAATCCATAGTACTGTTCTTTGGTAACACATTTTTCTGAACCAATACAAAACATGCTTCTATTAATTTACACATACAGCCTAGTTTTTAGTGTAGAATGGTATGAAACAGCCAATCAGTTCTTTTTTTTTAATAAAAAATATGTATGCCTCCATTTCCAAACTGTCTTTCATTTCTTTTTACCATTCTACTGAATTACACCTCCTGAGTGCATCCAGATCTCCTTTGAAGATGTTCACAGTGTGGATTGTAGGACACAGCTATGTCTTCTGGAGTGAAAAATTTGCAGAGAAAAGAGGTATGGTGAGAGACCTTGCTTTGCCAAATGTAGACATCAAGTGGATTGGTCAGAGAGGGTTAAAGTGGCACCAATTAATGCCTTTGGTGAAAACCTTTCTACATCTCCCACAGCCTAACCTTATTATTGTGCACTGTGGTGGTAATGATCTAGGCACTTTAACTGGGGTAGGTTTGGAAATGCTTATTAAGGACACCTTTGTGCAATTAATGTCGCTTTTTCCTCAATCTGCCTTTGTATATTCTAACATATGCCAAAGGCAAAAGTGGAACTGGTCCAACCAATTTTGTCCGCAGATTGACAAAGCAAGGAAGCACGTCAACAAATCTGTTTCTGCTTTCCTCCGTGACTATGGTATGGGTTCCATTTACCACAACAACTTGCGTTACGACATGCAAGACATTTATAGAGGAGATGGTGTGCACTTCAATGATGAAGGGAACAGAGTCTTCCTCTTGAACCTCAGACTCTGCGTTGGTACTTACTTGTAGGTACCGAAAAACAAACAATAAACACAAGGGCTCTTTTTAGAGCCACCTTATATCTAAACACTTAAATGCAATTTTTTTAAAATTTCTTTTATTATTTTTTTTTCCGGGTGCGCGCAGGGTGCGCGCACTCGGCGATATTTTTTTTCAAAATATTATTCTTTTTTTTTGCCCTACAAGGTCCTACTTTGACCCCCTTACAATGCCTACTGGGTCTATTTCTACCCACTCTGCCCCCTTTTCAAGTGCTCCCCCTTTGTTTATCACCCCCTCTTTATGCGATAGACAAAATGGCGGCCGCCGCTTCCTGACTTCCACCGATTCGAATGTTTACTAAGATCTAACAACCAATCAGAATTGCGCTCGCGCACGGCAAGGTGCGCGCACCCAGCGCGCACTCTGCGCGCATACAGATATATATATTGATTCAAAGGCTATTTTCTCAGAATCTACTGAACAGATTTACACCAAACCTACAAAAGGCACTTCCTTGACCTAGGGACTACCTCTCTGCCAAATTTTGAGTAATTCTGTTCAGCCGTTCGGGCTGTAGCTCGTTCTAAAGGTCCTATGGAAAAATGCATGGGAAAAACGCGTTTTGGGACCCCCCTTTTATCTCAGCCCCCGCTTGACGAATCCCCCCGAGACTTTCAGGGTAGGAGCGGAGCGTAGCGCCCCACCTATTTTGAAAAATTCGCGAGGATTCGTCGACCGGCGCCAAAGTTATTCAAAATAGAATGTTGAGGTTTTCCTATGGAAACGTGGTCCTAACTATAACTACCTACTGGCGACCGCCAGTAGGTAATATATATATACATATATATATATATATACAGAAAAAACCATAGGTTTCAGGTACGTTATAGTTAGTTGGACATTTGACTCATATAAAACAAGAGAAATTTGCACGTTATAGTTAGTTGAGCTATAACTCGCTCGACCGCAATGCACTGGTGATGACGTCACATATTATATCACTCATGACATGGTCAGTGACATCACTGATGACATCACTGATGACATCTCAAATGACATCACTGATGACATCACTGATGACATCATCTAGTGAATGTGTGTTTCTGTAAAGTTTAAATATTTTTCATATATATCTATGCCAAGGTATATTGAAGAATCAGTGGATTTGCAAGTCTCTGAATGGATTATTTAGCAGGTACGTGACTGACTGTATAAGTGAGTGATTGAACATGTGTTACTGAATGCATGGGTTAGTGATTAAACTGTGTGAAAGTCTGTATTAGTGTCTCAGTTGGTGTATAAGCGGCTTCATAGGTTGGTGAGTAGCTACATGAGTGTCTATATGGGTTATTGATTTGTTGTCTGAGTATCTGTATGGGTGCCTGAGTATCTGTGTGGGTTGGTGAGGGCTGTGTGACTATGTGCATAGATGTCTGACTGGGTGATTCACTGGTTGTAAGGATTCAAAAGTGCATCTGGGAAAGGCTGTATGGGTGAGTTAGAGTGTGTATGGGTGTGTTGGTAAGTGAATGAATGTCTCAGTGGTATATGTGTGAGTAACTACATATGTTTTAAGGCAGTATATGTGAGTGTTGGAGTATATAAATGACTATACGTGAGAGTAAGTTATTTTAAGAGTGGGTGTATAAATGAGTGTCTACGTGTATCAGTGATTATATAAGACAGTAAATATGTGTTACTATCTGTATAAGTAAGTGATGTGGTGTGTGTATATATAACGGAGTTGGTGTGTATAACTGTATAAATGAGTAAATGGGTAATGCATTAATGACTAGGTGTGTGAGTAACTCTATGGATGAGTGGCAGAATGTGACTATGTGTAGGTGTATGAGTGCATATTATAGTACTGTATTGATGAGTAACTGCATGTATAAGTGACTGGATGTGTGTGTAGGCCTAGGAAATAGTGGGTGGTATGTAGTATCTGGCACTGTTGTGTGTATGGTTTCAAAAATAGTAGCCTGTATTTTAGAGTGTGTGTATCAAAGTTTATATTAGGGCATCAGTATGTGCATCAGATTATCACGTGGATGATGTCATCAGTGATGTCATCAGTGATGTCATTTGAGATATCATCAATGATGTCATCAGTGATGTCACTGACCATGTCATGAGTGATGTAATATGTGACGTCATCACCAGTGCATTGCTGACGAGCGAGTTATAGTTAGCTCAACTAACTATAACGTGCAAATTTCTCTGGTTTTATTTGAGTCAAATGTCCACCTAACTCTAACGTCCTTGAAACCTATGGTTTTTTCAGTGAATTTCGAAGGTTTTTTAAATGCTAATTTCTAACTATAACGTCTGTAAAACCTATGGTTTTTTCAGTGAATTTCGAAGGTTTTTTAAATGTTAATTTATTATTTTAATATTTATAAAACCTATATTTTTTCTATTTACTTTTGTAATATTTTGGAACTCTATTATCCTTTTTTTTGTATTTGAAAAATTATGTAATTTTTTATATCTTCAAAAAAAAGTATGTATATCTTATTTTGTTGTTGTTGAGAAGACTGGACTCCCGTACCGGTAGTGTACCAAGCTCCAGCAGCACGCAAATCCTATCTGCCATATTGCTAAACTCGTAACGGATGTTCATTTCGTATCTGACGGCTTCATAGCACCTCATCCCACCTAACATCATATACGTATGAGGTCGCGCCAGCTGCTAGTTTGGTATGCGACGGGTGCATGGTACCAAGCCGTGCGTTACGTCATATACGTATGAGGTCGCCCTGGCTGCGTGTTCCATATGCGACGAGTGCACGCTGCCAGGCCCTGTGTTACGTCATAGATGTATGGTATCGCGCCGGGTACGCCATTCCCTCAATTTTTTTTTATGTCTCAAAACCATATCTAAAGAAGTTTAAAGTGTATATGAGAGCAAGCAATAATCTAAAATATTTTAAACATTTATATATTTCTAACTGTAATTAACTTATATTATGGTAAATATATTTTCTCAAAATCACGTTGGGTGTGGCCTCCTTGCACGCTCGGTGCGCAATTGCCATGTGACCTTAAAGAAAAGCATTTGATTGCTTCATAACATTTCCCATTGTAACAGTTGGAGGACCCCACCCATTTTAGTCATTCTCTCTACAACATTTGATGAGAGACACGTCTTCTGCTTAGAGAGCTTTTTTTTAAAGTTTTTTGCTGTGTACACATATCTTATAGTACACACAACATGCAACGATCATCTTGATCAATATTCATGCTCTGTACAGTAGCCTTCCACGTGTGATGGCCTTGCATCTGAAATGTTACATCAAAAAACAAATGTGTGTTACACGATGCCCCTGGTGTGTGTGGGTGTGCACATTATTGTGCTGCCTTTCGGCCTGGGTATTGGTGGCTCAAAGGGGTATCACTATCATCAGCCACGGGCAGAGTGCACATCCTAGATCACATGTACCAAACAGTAAAGAGTAATGTGTAGATTTGTGTTGCAGTATGCTCTGTTGTCTGGCCATTACCACTATAGTAGTGTGTCATATGTGACACTTTCAGATTCACGTTTGACATGCATTGCTTGACTGTAATGAGCGTTATCACTGTGTATGACGTAACCTCACTGCTGATCCTCCCTCCACCCGAGCACATTCACATGTGTATGCTTCGTGATAGCAACACTTTCAATAATACCGCACACCATTGACATGCATGTCTGCGCATATCTACAAGCTTGACAGTGACATGTGATGTTGTCCATTCAATGTTTTTGGACAGCATCTCATTAGCGATAGTTGCTGCCCTCCCGGTACATGCTACATTAATGCAAATTGCGGATGTCAAAACTACATCAGGGACACACACATAAGTACACTTCCTGCCCAGGCAGGAACTGAACAACGCCCAGGTCCCCGGAATAATTAGTCACACCCCTACACTGGCCTGGCGTACAGAAGCCCAGCCCACTTTGCGTACCTATAAATAGGGTAACGATGACGCCACATGTCCCAGTTCTTCCACACTGCCTCAGGTGATATGGCCGCATCCACCTCGCATATCACAATGCGCAATAAACAAAGGGATCAATGAGGTGTACACCATCCTGGCAATCAAAACTACATCTAAATTGTGAACCCTGCTGGCTGTCGTGTTTGGACACACACCAATGACAGCAGGTGAGCAGTGGGGCCTGGGTGCACAGGGGCTGCAATTGAGCACGGTGCGGCGGGAGGGGTGGGGTAGGGTGCATCAGTCTGGGTGCACAGGTGCAAACAAGCGATGTTGCCATGCGTATGGATGTGATCTCTGACCTCATTCAGTCACATCTCTGTCTCATTTTAAGGACCTGCTGGACCGTACTGTAGGCCTGAGCCAGCGGGCAGCGCTGCCCTACAGACACGTGGCGTTGGCTTTTGGGGCACTGTAGTGAGCTGAATACTAAGTGTATATGCACACAGGCTTGTGCCACTGCATTGCACGTGCACATTATGCTTCTAGCATGCGCTCTGTTCCTTTGTATGTGAACGTTGGCATAACATATTATTATTTAACCTTGAGTATTCTCGTGCACTCCAACTCCTCTTTGAACAACGATTACCACTAACAGTTGGTAGATCGTACTTCAAGAAGGAAGGATACACTCAACTAGTGTTCTCTATTAAGCTTGAAATAAACCTTCATTTACCTCAAGACTTTTCCACCATCATATTATTTCTCCCTTTTCAGATACTGAGTTAGTGACACCAGATGAGGCCTGGGCATTCAGACGCCTTCCATCGTGGTATCAAGACACCGTCACCCGACCGGAGACCTGCTGTGCCACCTTGAGAGCTGCACCCCGGAGTTGGAGCTCGCACCGGCACATCGTTGGACACACCGATTGTGGTAGGTGAGCAGTGAAGCCTCGGTGTGCAGGAGCTGCAATTGAGCACAGTGCGGGGGAAGCGGCTGGGGCGCAGCAGCCTGGGTGCACAGGTGCAGGCAAGCGATGTTGCCATAGATAATAATGTAATCTCTGGCCTCATTCATAGCTCTGTTTCATTTTAAAGACTTGCTGAACCGCACTCTTTCTCGCAGACCCCAGCGTTCCAGACACATGGGTGATGGGAGGTGAACAGTGAGGGCTGGGTGCAGTAGGCCGACGCTCTGTCTCCTCCTCCCTCTGTTCTTTTGACTCTCCCTTCCATCCACTCGCTCTCTGTCCCATTCTCACTTTCTTCCTTTCATTCTGACTACCTTTCTTTTTCTCTTGGACATGACACACATACTTATGTTTCTTTTTTGTCTTGCAGGTTTTGTACGCTGCTTCCGGTGGAGTCCCACCTACTTATTTCATGTTTTACTGTTGTTTGTTCGAATAAAGTTGCGTTTCCATTTAGCTGGCAGAATTCCCAAATATCGATATCTGCAAATTTCGATATTTCTCCAAAACTACTGAACGGATTTACACCAAATAAACAAAAGTGTGCTTTCTAGACCAAGAACATTCTCCCTGCCAAATTTGGGGTAATGCCGTTCACCCGTTCGACCTGTAGCCTTGTCTAAAGTTTCCTATGGAAAGTGCATGGAGAAAACACGTTTTGGCACCCCCTTTTTTCTTGGTCCCCCCTTGATGAATCACCCCTAAACTTTTAATATTGGAGCAGATATGAACAAAGAATTTGTTTGGAATATTTCATGAAGATTCATCAAACAACGCCAAAGTTATAAGCAAAACAAAAAATGCTCTTCCTATGGAAACTTGGTCCATATATATATATATATATATATATATATATATATATATATATATATATATATATATATATATATATATATATATATATATATATATATATATATATTATCTACTGGCGGTCGCCAGTAGATAGTTATAGTTAGGACCGTGTTTCCATAGGAAATCTCAAAATTCTATTTTGAATAACTTTGGCGCCGGTTGACGACTCTTCGTGAAATTTTCAAAACTAATGGGGCGCTCCGCTCAGCTCCTACCCTGAAAGTCTCGGGGGGATTCGTCAAGCGGGAGCCGAGAAAAAAGGGGGGTCCCAAAACGCGTTTTCCCCATGCATTTTCCCATAGGACCTTTAGTCGAAGGTACAGCCCGAACGGCTGAACAGAATTACTTGAAATTTGGCAGAGAAGTAGTCCTCAAGTCAGGGAAGTGCCTTTTGCATATATGGAGTCAATCTGTTCAGTAGTTCCAGAGAAAATTGCATTAAAAAGCACATACATATCTATAGCCGCGCACCGTGCGCGCACCCTAACGTGCGCGAGCATAATTCTGATTGGTTGTTACATGTCAGTCAACGTTCGAATCGGTTGAAATCAGGAAGTGTCGGCCGCCATTTTGTTTGTTTTCAGTGCGAGAGTGGAAAAGGAAGGTGGCAAACGTGAAAAGGGGGCAGGGTAGAGAGTTCCTGACCCCCTAGCCTTGGTCAGGGGACCCTGAAGGACCCCGAAGGCAGAAAAAAACATTTAATTTTTTTTTTTTAAATCGCGGGGGTGCGCGCACCGTGTGCGCATGGTGAAAAACCATAAAAAAAAATATATATAATACGTAGTTTATTGAAAAATAAGTATATAAAAAAATAATAATACATACATAACTTAGCATTTAAAAAACCATACAAATTCACTGAAAAAACCATAGGTTTCACACACGTTATAGTTAGGAATTAGCATTTAAAAAACCTTGCAAATTCACTTAAAAAACCATAGGTTTCACACATGTTATAGTTAGGTGGATATTTCACTCGTAAAAAAACAATGAAATTCCCCCGTTATAGTTAGTTGAGATAACTATAACTCGCGCGGCCGCCACTCTATCACAAGGATGATGTCATCAGTGATGTCATGAGTGATGCCACTGACCATGTCATGAATGATGTAATATGTGACGTCATGAGCAGAGGATTGCGGGCGCGCGAGTTATAGTTATCTCAACTAACTATAACGGGGGAATTTCATTGTTTTTTTACGAGTGAAATATCCACCTAACTATAACATGTGTGAAACCTATGGTTTTTTAAGTGAATTTGCAAGGTTTTTAAAATGCTAATTCCTAACTATTAACGTGTGTGAAACCTATGGTTTTTTCAGTGAATATATATATATATATATATATATATATACATTTTCACACAAATTCTCACATTACTGGTGCCCCCGACCCTTCAGGGCGGCCTCTTGAACAATGGGCACGGAGCAGCTCATCAAACAAACCAGAAAAGAAAACAGAGGCCCGTTGCTGGCACTACGGTGTATACATATACATATACAACAAGGTTTCCCAGATATAGGACCGCACTCCGCAGCAGGTAAGTTCAAAAAATATTTATCATGAAGGTACACGGCTTCCCATCCCCGTATGCAGTCCCTGGCCTTACGCGTTTTGAAGCGTTCTTTGCTTCTCATCAGAGGCCGTGCTGACAAACGAATCAAATGAGGCTGTTCACATCTCCTTACGTGCATTTCACTGTTAATTGCCTTCCGGTCTGCCTTAATAACAAATTGTCATTTTCCTGATGCACGTTGGGATTTTTAGCAATTTTTGCCATTTTAACCCTCCAGTGGGCTTGTTTGTTGCACACAATCTGGGACTCTCTTTTCCCAGCCCTCCAGTGGGCTCTAGGATAGTATTACATGTGCCTGAATGTATCGCTTGCTGTGCCCATTCAGATTTGAAAAATTCACTTCTGCGGGTCCCTGAATAATTATGGATGGTGCGTTGTCCCCGCAGCCTGGAAACGCCGCAATTACATATACAACAAGGTTTCCCAGATATAGGACCGCACTCAGCAGCAGGTAAGTTCAAAACCTTTTAATCATGAAGGCACACAGCTTCCCATCCCCGTATGCAGTCCCTGGCCTTACGCGTTTCGAAGCGTTCTTTGCTTCTCATCAGAGGCCGTGCTGACAAACGAATCAAATGAGGCTGTTCACATCTCCTTACGTGCATTTCACTGTTAATTGGCTTCCGGTGTGCCTTAATATATATATATAAAACATATTTAAATTTACAGAAACATGTATTCACTGGATGATGTCATCAGTGATGTCATTTGAGATGTCATCAGTGATGTCACTGACCATGTCATGAGTGATATAATATGTGATGTCATCAGCAGTGCATTGCGGGGTGCGAGTTATACTTAGCTCAGCTAACTATAACGGCCAAATTTCTGTGGTTTTGTACGAGTGAAATGTCGAACTAACAATAACATCCCTGAAACCTGTGATCTTTCAGTGAATATATATAAATACATGTTTATGTGTATATATATATATATTTATATATAGATACACACACGCATACATATATATATATATTTTGTTCCCACTAAAAACCAAAGGTTACAGGGACCTTATAGTTAGGCTCACATTTCACTTGTACAAAACCATAGAGATTCAGCAGTGATAGTTACCTGAGCTAACTATAACTTACACCCCCACAAAGCACTGCTTCTGACCTCACATCCTCAAACATTATATCACTCATGACATGGCCTGTGACATCACTGATGACATCGCAAATTACATCACAAATTACATCATCTAGATGAGTGGAAGTTATTTCTAAGAATTTATGAGTGTTAAAAATATACACTAAGCTACTACAAAAGTATGATTAGTATACTAGGTGTACTACTAATGAGTGATATGTGAGTGGGTGTATGAGGAACTGTATGGGTATGTAAGTGGGTGGGTGAGCAGCTATGTGGGTGAGTCAGTGGCTTTGTGCATAGCTATATTGGTGAGTGAGTGAGTAGCTGTGTGGGTGGGCAAATGCATGTGTAAGTGTGCTGTATGGATGAGTGAAGTGAGTTGATGTGTGAGTGGCTGTTTTGGAGCATATGTGTGTCTGAATGACTATATGGGTGAGTGAGAGGATGTTTGAGTTCTTGTATGGATGTGAGAATGGTTATTTGAGTGATTGTGTGGATGTATAAGTGACTGTGTGTTTGGTTGTATGGGTGAGTGAGTGGATGTGTAGTAGCTGTATGGGTCAGTATGTTGCTGTGTGAGTAGTTGTATGGTTGAGTGAATAGCTGTGTGAGTAGCTGTATGGGCGAGTGAGTGGTTGTGTGTTACTGTATGAGTGAGTGAGTGGGTGTGTGAGTGGCTCTATGGATGATTAATTGGATGTATGAGTACTTGTATGAGTCTGTGAATGGCTATGTGAATATTTGTGTGGGTATGTGAGTTGGCATATGAGATGTTTTATGGAGGTGTGAGTGGGTGTCTGAGTGGTCTATGGATGATGTTATAACTGATGTCATCAGTGATATCATTTAAGATGTCATCAGTGATGTCACTGACCATGTCTTCATATGTGAGGATATAGGCTGTGCATTGTGGTGGAGTAAGTTATAGTTAGGTCAGGTAACTCTAACTGCTGAATTTCTATGGTTTGTAAGAGTGAAATCTGAGCCTAACTATAACCTCCTGGTAACCTTTTGTTTTTCAGTCAATTTCTAAGTTTTTTAAAATTCTATTTCCTAACTATAAAGTCCCACTATCCTTTTTTGTGAGTGAATTTCTAAGGTTTTTTAAATTCTACTTCCTAACTATAACAACTATGTGACCTTTTTAAGTAAATATCTTTGTTTTTGTAATTAGTAGTTGTGTTTGCAGAGTGGTGAAGAAACAGGATGGGGCCTCCGACCTACTCTCAGCAATCCAGCTGTGTGGGACTTACTGGAGATAACAGGAGGTGTTTACTTTGCCCCCAAGGTCCCTCAGCTACCAAGGGACTACATCCCCTTACCATTAGTGCCCCAGGAGATGCGTTTGCTGAGCAGTGTCGAAAGGGGTGAGCCTCCGACCATCTTGGTTTGTGGGACTTACAGGAGGTAACAGAAGGGGTTCTTGGCCTCCAAGGACCCTCAGTATATAATGGGAATTCATTCCCCAACCAGTATTGTGCCAGGGGGCACGTTTGCAGAGTGGTAGAAAAAGGGCATAGCCCTCCCAGTAACTCTCAGCAATCCTGCTCTGTGGGACCTACTGGAGGTGACAGGAGGAGTTCTTGGCCCCCAAGTACCCGCTGCATCTACAGGGACTTCATCTCCCAACCAGTAATTTATCAGGAGGAGCATTTGCATAGTGGTAGAGAAACACGGCTTGGCCTCTGACAACCTCTCAGCAATCCTGCTTTGTAGGTCTTACTGGAGGTAACAGTAGGGGTTGTTGGCCCCTAAAGACCTCAAGCATCCAAGGGGACTTCACCCCCTGACCAGTAGTGTGCCAGGAGGCACGTTTGCAGAGTACTGGAGAAAGAGGATGGACCTCTAACTAGCTCTGGGCTATCCCACTGTATAGGACTTACTGGAGGTAACAGAAGTGGTACTTGGCCCCCAAGGACACTCAGCATCCAAGGGGACTTCATCCCCCAACCAGTAGAGTACTAGGAGGTGCATTTGCAGAGTGCTGGAGAAAAGGGTTGGGCCTCCAATGACCTCTCAGCATTCCCACTGTGTGGAATATACTGAAGGTAACAGGAGGGGTCCTGGCCCCAAGGACCCTCTGCATCCTAGGGGGCTTCATTCCCCAACCAGTAATGTGCCAGGATGTGCATTTACATAGTGGTGGAGAAAGTCAGCAATTTCAGCCCTTTCCCCAGGGCCCAGTCATTTACAAATTGGGGAAGGGGCTGCGCAGCCCCACTCACTGGCTGATTTTCGCCCCAAGGACCCTATCACCCAGAGCCCGGCCATTAGTACTGGGTGTTCCCAGAGCAACCAGATTGCATTGGGACCACGTGTGAAAGAAATCTGCCTGTTTGCCTGCTTGCTTGATAGCAGGCAAAGAAACAGATGAATGCTCTACTTCCAGCAAGCAAGTGCATTTGGTCAGCTCTCGCATGTTGGAAGCAGAGCATTTGCTGTGACTTGGCTGGGGCAGTAAGGGTCCCACCAAGCCACAGCAAACAGCTATGCCCCGGGGTGAGCACCCCTGGACATAGAAGAAGCTGTCTCTGAGGGTGGTTTCTCCCTAGGCCATCTATGGCACATGAACCCACTCCTTTGTTGTTGTAGGGCCTGCCCCTGGGAGGTGCCAGTCCCCGGGCGTGAGACCGGCCCAGGAGGGGGGCTGCGCAGCAACTTGGCCCCAGGGAGGTCATAGTCCCTGGGTCCCAGGGAGGTCCCTGAGGGCCACTCATTACAAATAAAGTATCCCCTGGGAGGTGTTGGTACTAGGAGCATGGAGGGTCAAGAAGGCCCCCCAATTTATTTTTTGAATGTGGCCCAGGGAGGTGGTAGACCCCGGGGCATTTATAAGCCTCAGAAGGATCCCTGTGTGCCCCCCTTTATTTTTTGCATATCCCCTGATCCTGGCCCACCTGGGGGATGATTAATAAAAAAGCAAGGGAGCCAGCTCTTCTTTTTAGTTTAATTTTCAGTGGGAGCCACGGATCTAATGCGGCCTGATGAAAATTAAATAAGCAAATTTTGTTTGGGCCATGTGGGGTCACAGTGGGATGCACCCCCCCCCCCCAAGAGTTCTAGGGGGTCAGGGTATTCCTACCCTGCGCCAACTCTTTTTTTTAATGTTTTATCCTAGTCCCAAGATGAATGTCAACACTTCCTGCTTTGAAGTGTTGGCAGCCAATCAGATCTCAGCATAAGATTGGGAGGGTTTGCAGAGCCTTTGTGTCCCTATATACAACTTTGGATTTTCTTTAATATTTCAAAACTACTGAACGGATTTACGCCAATTTGCAAAAAGGTCGCTTTTTCAACCAACAGCTAACTTTCTGCCAAATTTGGTGTAGTTCCATTCAGCCGTTTAGGCTGTAGTCATGGCAAAAATATCTATGGAAACTAGCATGGGGGAAAACTTGTCTTGGGACCCCCGCATTTTCTCAGCCACCGCTTGATGGGTCACCACAATACTTTTAAGACAACAGTTAGAGTGAGCGTCGCCATTCTAGCTTTGAAAATTTCACTAAGGATTCGTCAAATGATGCCAAAGGTATTGCCAAATGGAAACTACATCCTGACTATAACTACCTATTGGCTACCGTGCTTGCTTTTAAATAACCCCCGCGTGGGCCTGGTCCCAGGGGCATACCATAAAACTTGGAGGGGGACACAAGGTGACCTCCTCCTAGGGATTAGGAAAGCCCCCGGGACCAACACCTCCCTGCTTTTTATGTATGAAGGGGTGCCCAAGTGGCACCTCCATGTTCCGGGGACAGATCACCTCCCGGGGCAAATGTTTAAAAAGAAATACTGAAGGCCCACACAGCCCCTGAAGCCCAGATAAACATGAAATGAATGCAGTGCCCCCCGGGGCACCCCGCAGCTTCAGGGACTGCCACTTCCCTGGAGCAATTCATCCAAATTAAGGTGGGGTACGTGGCACCCCCACAGCCCCAGGGACCACCAGCCTTTCAGGGCTTTGTCCTAAAATGGACGGGGCTATGCCGCTAATGTCATAGAGCCATAGATGGCCCTGGGAACTACAAGCCCCCCAGGGCCGGTTCCTGCTATGTCCCAGGGTGCCCCCACCAGGACATAGCTTTTTGCTGTGGCTTGGCGGGAGCTTTAACCATTTCCACCAAGTCCCAGACAAAAACTCTGCTTCCAGCAAGCGAGAGTGGTGAAATTCTCTACCTTGGTAAAAGCGGAGCTTTCATCTGTTTCCCTGCCCACTGTCAAGCAAGCAGGGAAACAGGAAAATTATTGCTTCCATACTCAGGGAGCAGCATGTTTAGCAGCTCCCTGTGTGTGAAAGTAATACCAGCTCCCGCAAGAGGCAGGGGGCAGGCAGGGACCATGCGGGTCTTCATGCCCTGGGGCATGGAGCCCCGGTGCTGAAATCAGACCTGGCAGGTGAGCCACATGCCCCCCCATAGAACACTGGCTGGTTCCCTGGGGATGGGGTCCCTGGGACTGAAATCAGGCAATTGAGGGGGGCATGCAACACCCTGCCCCTATTTAAAAAAAGTTAAAAGTCTGGGCTCTGGGGATTGGGCCTCCGGGCTGAAATTGGCCCTGGGAGTGGTCTGCATGGCACCCCTCCCCCACTTTATTGTGGCCTAGCCCCAGAGACGGGGTCCCTGAAGTCGAAATAGGCCCGGGGAGGTGGAACGCGCAGCCCCCATTTGTTAATGGGTTCTTTGTTGTCATAAAAATAGAAAGTGAAGTGCACGTGAATTAAAAAGGAGGTACCCATAAAATAACTCAGGGCGGGTCATTAAGCTGCTCCTGACGAAACGTAGGAAAGAAACAAGAGAAGTGTATTAGACTGGCTTAATGCAACTCTATGTGCCACCTCTGTGTGCACATCCACAAAAGAAAAAACATTCGAGACAGATCAAAGACTCCCAAAAGGTCAAAGTAAACAACAAAATAATATACCCCATAATGCACAGGGAACCAAGTTGCCTACTACTAAACCCGCTATAATGTAGGTCTAATGGTGCCCCTGCTGAACAGTGACCGGGTACCGTAACATTGAATCTGTGAAAGTGGTGGAAATATACTACGTATCAAAAGCTGCCCCTAATGGATACCTCAAATTCAGACTAAACTCCCCAAAACCCCACTTCGGGTCAATAAATCTAACGGCGTTCTTACCTCCCATTTGGAGGAGGATAATTACAGTAGCTGAAGAGGATATTTGCCCGCATAGGACCGAGCTGGTGGCAAAATTGAAAAAACAAACATGAACAAACATAACTATTGTCCTGAGAGGTCGCTGAAGAAAGCCTTGTCTCTCCCCACCGTCTTTCTTACTTACAGATTCTCGTGTGCCAGAATCAAAGATAAAAACCAACCCGTCCAGGTGCCTGCCGATTTTAAGTAAAAAGCAGCAAGGCAGGAGCTTAATATAGAGAGGAATACTAATGAATGGGTGGTTCCCGTTTCCGGAACGTACTCCAAAGTTTAAAAAACATTTGTATGCGCAAGGATTACACTGCGCATGCGCCAAAGGGAAAGACTAATCCCTAGCGTATGAGCGTACTGAAAGGAGTCTCGTTGGAAGAAGTAAAGTTAAATAATGGCATAAACAAGACCTGCGCCAATTATGTACATGCCACTCTCCGCCTGGAATTTATACTAGTGTACATACCTAGGTTATTGCCACTAAAAGATAAAGGCCCTTTCTAATACCTGGGGACATACAAAAATGACAAATGGGGGGGACAGCTAAAAACGGAGGTTCATTAATAATAATTAACCAGGGAGGGCACGAAGGCATATGGTGACCAAATCATATCTTTGATAAGGGAAAAGGATGGGGGAGACAGGATGAACCCCCAAATGTATGCAAGAATAAGGGGAACTGATAATCGCCCAAAGAGAGGGGTAAAAACTGTCTCGAGTGTTTTAAAAAACAAAAAAGGGAAAAGAGAAGGTATAGGAAAGAAATACAGTCCCTCGGCTGAGCCGCCGTGCTAATACTAAGAAAAAGAAGAGAGGGGGACCTCAAAGCCAATTAAGGTCCAGTGTCCAGGCTCCATATAAAGTACATCTCCAAAAAAGAGACACTGTTCCTGTGGCGGGGTGCAAAAAGCCACCCATGCACCTTAAAAAGAGGAAAAAAATAAATAAGGATTCCTAGGTGAGAATTGGACCCAGTAAGGGGGAAGAACAAGTCTTGCCTCCTGTTGCCCTCACACACCCTCAGGGGTGTCATGCTTCATCATCAGGCATTTGCTCCTCATAGGGCCGGCGCTGCAATCCCCTACGGGTCCGCCGAAGGGTCACTTTATCGGAGATCTTTTTTTGTAATGCGGATGGTGCATGTGGGTATGTGGGGTGTGAGTCCTGTGTGGGAATGGATAGTGCGTGCAAAATAGTTAAGACTGTCAGGCAAATTTCATCGCGAGATTACAGATGTAGCACCTCCCATGACAAATTAAAAAAACATAAACATGGTATAATCCCTGTAGGCCAACTGTGCCCAAGTATGAGGCCAACATGTTTTGCGCATTTATCGCCGAAAACGGTCATTTGCGCTTCTTCAGGACCAATAAAAAATAGAAAGTGAAGTGCACGTGAATTAAAAGGATGGTACCCACAAAATAACTCATGTACTTCTTTGTTTCTTTCCTAGGTTTCGTCAGGAGCAGCTTAATGGCCCGCCCTGAGTAATTTTGTGGGTACCATCTTTTTAATTCACGTGCACTTCACTTTCTATTTTTTCTACTCTTATTTTGGCATCAACCCAGGGCAGTAGAGGAGATGGTGCTGAGACCATTGGGGAACTAGCTGGCCACAATGGTTCCCATCATGGTGGTGACACAAATGCAACCAGTGGCCCAGAAGGAGAGAGGACTGCTATGGAGGAGCTAGACAACACGTCATCAGAGTATAGCTTCAGTGGCCACTTCCTGGTAGAATTGAACCCCTCTGGAAGTGAATCAACAACATTCATGTCCGCCACTCTCCATTCCATCTCCACCCTCCCTGCTGATCTCCACCAAGTTGTCTGGGCCCACTCCCCTAAGAGGGGGGCCATCTCCTTTGATCCATGCACTTCACCCCAGGCCCCTGTCTCCCCCGCTGCACTGAGTGTGGAAGCTATAGACATCCTTAGAAAGATCTCCGTGTATCAGACTGCAGTGCTGAATGCCATCCAGGTGCAAAGCCCCCAGCTAACACAAATGGTGTTGTACCTGAAAGGCATTCCCACTGACATGTCTGGCCTACATAGATAATTTCAGGCTCTGGCTTCTACACTAATGGCAGCCGTCCACCAATCCCACTTTTCCACTTCACCTTTTGCCTCTTCCTCATCCTCAGTCCCTATTCCCATACCTATCCCAAGCACACACACATCTACCTCAATATCCCCACGCACTCACCAGGCACTCACTCCCAGCACATCCAGTGACATATACCCAGACACCACACCTGCTGCACCACAAACATTCACCACACACATATATACAGACACCATCACCAGACACAGCCACAATAAACAGGAATCCAGATACCACACCACCGGACACAGCCACTACATACATACATACAGAGCCACTACATATATACATACAGACCCTACACTACCAGAGTCAGCCACTACACACATACATCCAGACACCACACCACCAGGCAAGCAAGTAAGCTGTACATCTATGATTTGCATAGAGTCCCGCATAATACTACTTCTGTCATTGCACAACATCCAGATGTCTGACACAACGAGTTACATTGCACCTACAACAAGCCAGGATAATTGGATTTGCCAATGGTTGTTATTTGCATTAAATATTACAGCTACAATTGTGACTTTATTGCATAGAATTATGATAGTGCTTCAGTTCTGACATGGCGAGAGTGTGAATGGACTACTACGAGTCTCTTTGCAGTTACATTTGTTGCAGTGGAAGATGGTACTGCTGGAGAGATTCATTTATGTCTCACCCTAAGGGTGAGGGCATAAATAGAGAGTCCTGTGGCACCCGTCTCAGCACCTGCTTTTTGAACTGCTGGTGCTAAGCACTGGCAGGCCACAGACCACTCAAAGTCCTACTACACAACTTGCACTACTCGTTCTTTCCACTACTTCTTCAGGCCCCCAAATGTCCTGCTTCTCATGATATTTGTATTGGCCAGATGTCCCAGCATAATTATCTGGAAACAGATTGCTCACACACCTTAGTCATACTGACAAAGATACACCTCTGCTTTTCCATGGCAGGGCATCGATTTGCTGAGGACTCTCTGTACACAAGTAGGTGTGAGACTTACTGCAGTTGCATCCACGATGGTGTTAATTTAGGGCATCATCGAGCAGGTACAGCAGCTGCAGGATGTGTGCGATCAGCTTCATGGCAGCACAGGACGTGAGGAGCTGTGTACAGGTGAGCTTCAGCCTTCTATATCTCCCTTCCCACCAGCTCAGATGAGGTGGTTGGACTGCCATGGTTGGCTCATCATAAAGGTGCATCGTCATTGGGCGAGCGGTCCACTCTCCGACTAGCTCCATTGGCCCTTACAGACTGCACTGCGGTAGAAATTTACTGATGGAGGCTGAGGGACTGCGGTGGTCAGACTACTGTATATTCTGGGCATCGTAATCCCGTGATCAGACCAACTGTTTCTGACAATAGCGCAGCAGTCTGACCGTCTCCGACAAGGCCATGGAAGCCGGACCGACTGGCATCATGATCACCCTTTGTTGTAGTTAAGTTACCTCAGATATTTATATCTTTACATTTTTATGAGAAGTGGGGTTTCATTTGTAGAGTTTCTTGTCAGTGCTATAATTTATTTTACCTGGGAGTTGCCATGTAGTAAAGGTTGGAAATTTAGTTTAACATTTTTTTTAATTTTCCCGATAGGTTCTTGGGAACTAGTACTTTCTTCCCTAAGGTATTGTAAAACATTTCTTACTTCTATATCTGTCACATTTGGTAGGTGATTATGTTCTCTAACATTCATTACTACATTGTTTTAGTCGTAGCACCCACATAATATGCATTAGAATGATACTTTGTGCATTTCCAATGTAAATTTTCTGTGTTTGCTCTCTCTTGACTGTAAGTATATCTCATGTGAAACAACAACACTTTTCCTTTTTGAGATGTTTTGTGGGTAACTCTTTTTACAATTATATTTGTGAATTTTAGAGTTTTACATTAAACAATTGTTTCTAGTAACTACATTTCTAATTAGCATTGCCATTCATATGTGCATTACATTGTTTTCGATACTTACAGATTTGATGATTTATTTTGAATATGTGTTTATTGAGGTATTTCTTTTATTATTGCAAGTTATGAGACGTGCTTGATTTTTGCCTAAAAAAGATGGTTTGTTTGTTAAAAAAATGTTTTGTTTATTTCTAGGGTTTATTTTATGTTAGTTCGATTTTGAAACTATTCAAGAATAATGCTTTGTTATCACAAGGTTATGGTTACTTGTGAAAATGTGTTTATGCAGTTTGCTGTTTATGGATGTAATTCTTTATTTTCGTGTTTTGGATTTTGGGATTTTGTACGCAGCTTTTTCATATATTACAGAAATATATGTATAATGGATTATATTAATTTTTGTGGTTTGCCCTTATTTAGTTATAATTAGGCTATCTTACATACTTTTTAGAGTTTTATCTCTTTTTGGTTGTTTGATTCTTAATTTTTTGTGTGCAGAATCCAGAAGAGTGTAACTTTCTTCAAGTCTTGGCATTTTTGGTGTAAGGTTTTGTACATTTGTGCATGCTTTTCATGGTTCTAATTTACATGGAAAAGCACTTTTATTGATTTCTTTGGGCATCATTATAATGTCGGATGATCAAATCGCTGGCCGCTATTGGGGTATTCGTGACACCACCCGACGAGCATACGGGGGCCCAACTGATGTATTTGGATATGACTACCGGGCTGGTGGTTGGAAAATTGGCAGTCCCACCATGGCAGCACAGATAGACCACAGCAGATGCCACCCTGGTGCAGTGCCTCCTGCACGTCCGTGTGTGGTGTGCCATGCACCATGTCGTGCATGGCACATGCTGCACGGAAGTGAGTGGGGGCAGCCAATTTTCAGTGGCCCACGATAGACTGGGTCCTGTTTGAGGTCCCTTATATCCATTTCTGGCAATCTTCTCATGGCAGGATACTCACCATGAAAAGATTGTCAGTAAGGGATATTGTAATCCCTACGGTGGTGACTGCTTCGGCACTGCCACCATGCTAGGACACTGCTCCGATCGTCACCCTGTCAGGATCCTTGATCCAGGCGGAGGCCGCGTTCTGGCGTCCGACAGCTGTGGGTCCGAACGCCAGCATCGCAATGCAGCAGTCTGACCAAAGGGATGCCGGCGGTCGGACTGCCACTGATGGCCTGTTGGTGATCCAATGACCCGACATCCTAATCAGGCCCTTAGTTTTAACTTCAATTTCTATGATTGTTTTGTTTGAAGTTTGACTTTTTTGACAGTTTAGTCTATATTTGATGGGAATTAATTCATATATATCTGTTAATTTAATATACGTATATGTATTTTTGAAGGTATTTATTTAATTTTATTTAATGTTATGTTCTTGTATAAAACAATTTAGAGCTGTTTTCTTGACTATTTTATTTTATTTTTATTTTTTTAGTTTAATAATAGTTTTACATATATATATAAAAAAGGTTAATATTTATTATGGTATTTAGTAGTTTTTGTCAGTTAAAATATTAGTTGTTAAAAATTGTTATAATTTGTTATTTTAAAAAATGCTGAGCTCCCTATAGTTGTTTTTTTATATGTGGGTAGTGTTCTATATGTTTAACTAGCTTGCAATGTTTTGCATTGTTTTATTTTTGTTATTGATTTTAAAGGCATTTTAAACATTATTTACAGTGATATTTTTGCAATTAATATTTTTGTTTTTGTTGTTTAAGTATAGGATGATGTTAATTTGGTGATCCATTTTGGGGCAATAATTGTTGTATTGTCGTAGCCTATATTACATCTTATAACCATCTATGTATGGTGTAGCCACTGGTTCAAATTGTTATTAACACAGAGCCTGGTGTCCACATGCTCAAACACTATAATATCTGAAGCTGTTGATACACAAAAGTCTGCTTTTCATTGAGTCACCTTATCACACTTCTACATGCACTCATATGTATATTGTTAAATATGAGTGACTATTTCCTCAGCATCACACTGTTGCCTAATTTGTTCATATTTGCCTAATTTGTTGCTTCTTTGGTTCTGATATCATGAGGCAAATGGCAGTCAATATCATAGATGTAGATTGATGTGCACATGTTAGAATTCTATTTTTCAAGTGGGTCTGAAGGAAATTTGCATATGAAAAAGGTTAAGACACCAATGGCAGACTTACTAATTTTTCACACCGTGCTGCAAGGCAAGTTGCTGCATTGCGTTACATGAAGGATAGCGAGCTGAGTTGCACAATATTGACAAAGATATGGCTCTTTGCGGCTCTTTCCCTGTGCTGGTTCACTTATGACTGCCTAGCGTCAGCGCAAACACCATTGCACTATAGTACATGCATTGTGGGTAGGATTGTTTTTGTGCAGGAATGGAAATAATCCTTAGAGGCTTATTCCTTCTTGTGATTTGTGTTGCAGAATGCAGCAAACAGAGGAAGAGGAAATAACAAGAAAAACTCTGTTTTGCATCAATAAACATGGATGGATGCACTGGAACGCACATGCTTCACCCATGGAACGCCTCCCAATGCAAATGAACACAAGGGAGCACTATGCGCCTGATTACAAGTACGATGACCGCCACACTACAGCACCGCCTGCAGTATTGCAGCTGCGGCAGTCGGACTGCCACGAGTCCGCCAGCATCGCCGGTATCAAGGATCCCGCTGGTCTGGCGGTCTTTCACCTGCAGGAATATGTTGGCGGTGCTGCAGTCGGCACCCCTGAGCATATTCACCGCCCTTCATGAATATGAACTCGCCATAAAAAGGCTGTTGAAATGGCAACTCCCCTGTGATATGGACAGGGGGCACATGTAGTGCCCGCCTGGATTTGCACCACCCTTCCTTGCAAAGTGTGGCATGGATGCCACACCGCGCAGGAAGGTGCAGTCGGCGCTCTGACTACAGTAGTCTTCATAATAGGCTTTTCTATGAGTCTAGCAGACCACCACCATCAGACAGCCAAGAAGAGAAGAGCGAAGAGAGAATGTTAACATTTATCAACAAATTTCTCACCTTGTTGCCAGGTAGGAGAATCTCATCTTGTTGGGAATTATTCTTTTTTTCGTGATGACTTGCGTCAGTGTTTCATGCACCTCACCTTTATTTATATCCCAATAAAACAGACAGAGATGATGTTTCATGATAAATCAAAGTATTCTTGTCTGTCATTTGCTTCGGTCAGACGACTTGTGAGTTTGGAGTCCTTCTCTACTGTTGTCTGTATGTGCTCATGTTTAGTGGCTTTTTCTTTTGTTTTAGTGTCCCATTGGGAGAATTCTGCATTGGCATTCCCTGTTACTTTAATTCATTTCGGTGTTTAGATAAATACCTATTTACCACTGACTTGTGGTCTATGGTTCTTTGAACTTTACCAGTATTCATTGGTCCATCTTTTGTCAGAACTTTTGGTGTCATGTTATTTGGACACCAATCATGGTTGACTACTTGTAGTATCTGCTGAAAACCAAGAATTACATTGGTTTCCTTCCATAATAAAGACCATTTGCTGTGAAGTGGGGTAAGGTGGGTAATTGGACAAAATATTTCATCAAAAATATTGTATAACAAAGTATTGTGTCAACAATATTGTGATAAATTAAAATTGTGGGTATGAATATTGTTGTCAAAAAATATCGTTTTAGGTGTTGCTTAAAATATCAATTTAATTAATATCAATGTAGTTTATATCATTGTCCATAATATCTTTTTTGTGTTAAATAGTGTGTTATATTGTAAGTTTTATCATATATATGGTTATTATTTTTTGTAATGCTATATAATTTTTAAATATGTTTTATTTATAAATATGTTTACTTTGTAATTTAAAATGTTTTTATGTTGTTTTTGATATGTAGAAATATATTTTAGTCGTAGGATGTTGGGTTTGTGGGGGAATAGGGTGGGGAGATAAAAAAATGTATTCATATTTATTTTGTAGTTTAATTTTGTAAAATGTTTTTTATTTTAGAAAATGTTTTTAGAAGTGAGATGTTGGCTATAAAGAGAATAAAGTTGGGGAGATTTGTTAGAAATTATGCATTAATTTTTACTTAATAATTATATTTTTAATATTTGCTTTTAACTTAAAAAATGTGTTTAGCAGCGGGATGTTGGGTTTATAGAGGTTAAGGATGGGGAGATTTTTACACATTTACGGCCCCATCATGATGGACCGTAACAGAAAACAGGACCGACCGCCAGAAGTGCGGCGGTCCCGCAAGGCCAATTAGGATGTGCCCACCAACACTGGCAGGCGCATTCTGAACTTTAATATTGCAGCGGGCGGTGCTGTAAGCAGCACCCGCCGCAATGTTAAATAGGCATGTTGTGCATTGCAATGCACAACATGACAGGCACGGTGCCTGCCAACTTGTGTATAGCAATGAAGGGGGTACCATAGGCACCCCCCCGTGCAACCACCCACCCCCCACACCCACAGGGTCCCCCAACAGTCCCCCAATGTCATTCTCCACATGCCTTTCAATGGCAGAGTCTCCGCCATGGAAAGGCATTCCCACCGCACTCATCATAATATGGATGGCGGTGCCTGCAAGGCACCGCCACCATATTGTGGGTTTTTCCCGCCCGGCAGGCAATCGTGACAATTTCCTGCCGGCGGACAAGCAGCGGACGGTCTTCCATCCACCACGGTACTCCCGCCATGGTAATATGGCGGGGGCTAAATGGCAGGTCGGGCGGTGGCAATCCACCCGCCATCATAATGGCCCCTTTAGTATTAATGTTTACTTTATAATATAAAATTTGTATTTGTTGTGTTTTCTTTGTAACTAGTAGCGGGAGGTCTGGTTTAAAGAGGGTAAAGGTCGTGAAATGTTTCAATTGTATTCATTAATATTTTTTATCTATAAGTAAAATAATGCTTTTGTATGAAAACTGTTGTATTATTGAAAAAGATATTAAATAAAATAACAAAATATTAAATAAATGTATAATTTTAAGAAATGTATTGGTTAAAAGTATAAGACTAAATATTCATTTTTAATAAACACATTTTAATGTTCAAAATGTTTTTATGTATAAGTATGGTTTTTGGTTTGCAAATTAAAGATTTTAAAACTTATAAAAATTATATAAACAATTGTTAGAAATTTGAAAAATACAAACAAATAATGGGGTCGATTCCGATCCTGTTTTTTTTTTTACCGTATGAATTGTACAAGTCCCGTACAAACGGCGAAGTACGATTCGTATGTGAAAATTACATACGAATTGCCTTGGGAAAAGTCTACGAGACGTCCCGGACAGTTTTACATACAAATCGTAAAACTGAAGTCCAAGCGCGCAAGTCATTCCGTACCGCCCGTCCGAAAACACAAGCGCATGGAAAAGGCTCTGTACGGAGCGAACTTTGTACGAGCCCTACCCCGAGTACACTTGTGCCCGGGGTACGAGTCGTACGGCCCCCCCAGCCTCCCACCCCTCCCGTGTACATCCGCACCGTACCCCCCACCCTCTGTATGTACGGTGCGTACCCCCCACCCCCTGTATGTATGGTGCGTACCCCGACCCGCGTATGTCTGCACCGTACCCCAGGCGTACCCCCACCCGCGTATGTCTGCACCGTACCCCAGGCGTACCCCCACCCGCGTATGTTCGCACCATTCCCCAGGCGTCCCCTCCACCCACGTATGTCTGCACCGTACCCCAGGCGTACTCCCCACCCGCGTATGTCTGCACCGTACCCCAGGCATACCCCCCACCCGCGTATGTCTGCACCGTACCCCAGGTGTACCCCCCACCCACGTATGTTCGCACCATACCCCAGGCGTACCCCCACCCACGTATGTCTGCACTGTACCCCAGGCATACCCCCCACCCGCGTATGTTCGCACCATATCCCAGGCATACCCCCACCCACGTATGTCCGCACCGTACCCCAGGCGTACCCCCCACGTGCGTATGTTCGCACCGTTCCCCAGGCGTACCCCAATCCTCGCGTATGTACGGACCGTACATACGCAAGGATTGGGGTACGCCTGGGGTACGATGCGAACATACGCGGGTGTGGGGTACGCCTGGGGTACGGTGTGGACATACGCGGGTGGGGGTACGAGCCGTATATACGGGGGTGGGGGTAAACGCCGTACATATGGGGGGTGGGGGGTAAGCGCCGTACATACGGGGGTGGGGGGTACACACCATAACTACGGGGGGTGGGGGGTACGCGCCGTAAATACGGGGGTGGGGGGTACGTGCCGAACATACAGGGGGCTGGGGGGTATGGGCTGTACATATGGGGGGTGGGGGGTACGCACCATACATACGGGGATGGGGGGTACGTGCCGAACATACAGGGGGCTGGGGGGTACGCGCCATACATACGGGGGGTGGGGGGTACGCGCCGTACATACGGGGGTGGGGGGTACGGGCCGTACATATGCCATGTTGAGGTACGCACCATACATGATGACACCTACGATGTGGGTGATGGCGTGTACGTCGCGTAGCGGGCCCCCTTTTCCTCGTGCATCGCAGCGTACTTAGCTTTTCCGGCACTTTTTAGCTCCCGTAAAAATATAGCCGTGCGGAGTGCTGTAGGTATGAATCGTTCTTGCTGGTCCGTAAAACGCTGCCTGACTCCGCGCGGACGTCGCGGACGCGCTGTCCAGGATCGGAATTGTATGTATTTTTTAGCCGTACGGTGTTTTTTACGATTCGTACGGAAATGGTATTTCGGTACGAATCGTACTTGCTGGTTTGTACGGTGGAATTCCCGGGTTTTAAAGGATCAGAATCGGCACCTTAATGTTTTAATTTTTTTAAAAAAATGAAAGTTTCATTCTAAAACACAATATTTTTTAAGCGTATGGTACTATTTTAAACATTGTTAGTGTCTAAAAACATGTAAAACAAACTTAAAATATATCTTTATATTTTTTTAGCAATGTATGTTTTTTATTTTGTAATAATATATTTAATATTAAATTAAAATAGTGTGTTGTAATATGAAAGTGTAGTAAAAAAAATACAATTAAAATTGGTTAAAGTGTAATATACAATATATATAATGAATTTGTGCAAAATATTGTTGTAGGTAAGGATGTTTATTTTAATTCTTAAATATTATGTATTTTTCAAATGTTGTTTTATATTTCCTAAGTTTGTTTATACTGCAGTGGGAATAGTAAATGTCACCCTTTAGCATCCCATGCCTTCTCTGAGTTGCTTTGTAGTGCAGTGGAAATGTTACCCCTGTAGTGTCCAACACCTTCCCTGAGTTTCTTTGTAGTGGAGTGGGAATAATAAATGTTACCCCTTTAGTGTCAAACACCTTACCTGAGTTTGCTTGCAGTGTGGTGGGAAAGGTAAATGTCACCCCTTTAGTGTCCAACACCTTCTCTGCGTTGCTTTGCACCTGAGTGTGAATAGTAAATGTTTACACTTTAGTGTCCAACACCTTCTCTGAGTTGCTCTGCAGTGGAGTGGGAATAGTAAATGTTACCCCTTCAGTATCCAACACCTTCCCTGACTGTTTGTAGTGGAGTGGGAATAGTAAATGCAACCCCTTTAGTGTTCAACACCATCCCCGAAAATGTATTTGCAGTGTAGTGGGAACAGTAAATGTCACCTCTTTAGTGTCCAACACCTTCTCCTAGTTGCTTTGTAGTGGAGTGGGAATAGTAAGTGTTTCCCCTTTAGAGTCCAACACCTTCCCTGACTTTGGTTTTAGACGAGTGGGAATAGTATATGTCACCCCTTTATTGTCCAACACCTTTCCTGAGGTGCTTTGTAGTGGAGTGGGAATATAAAATGTCACCCCTTTAGTGTCCAACACCTTCCCTGAGTTGCTTTGTAGTGGATTGGGAATAGTAAATGTTACCCCCTTAGTGTCCAACACCTTCCCTGAGTTGCTTTATACTGAAGTGGGAATGGTAACTATTACCCCTTTGAGGCCTGATTGCGAGTCTGATGGTCCACAGACCGCCCGACTGGTGGTGCACCCCGATGGAGGTCTTCCGACTGCCGTATCACAACTAGGGCAGTTGGACCGCTATTGCAACGTTGCAACAGGGTCCCTGATGGTAGCGCAGCAGTCTTGAGGCCGCAATCCGCTTGGCGGGACTATGACTATCCTTTACGCCACCGTTTTCAAGGCAGTTTCTCCTCCAAGAAAACCGTTGCCCCCTGTTGCCAGTGGGCCTTAGGTTGCATGTAGAGGGGCACAGTTTGTGCCCCCCCAGTGTGCAAGCACCCCAGTACCTGCATGACATGGACTGCACCTGTCCATGCCATACAGGTACTGTCTTTGGTGTTCCCATTGCAGTGCCTCTTTGATAGCCACTGCTATGAGAACGCCAAAGAACTGTATGCAGGGACTGAAAAAGTCTTAATCTGGCAGGCTGTGCACACATGTGTTTTAGCGGTTCGGCGGCATGGCAGTCCGTCTCCTGGACCGCCAAACTCCTAATCAGGTCCACAGTGTCCCTCACCTTCCCTGACTTTATTTATAGTGTAGTGGGAAAAGTAAATGTCACCGCTTTAGTGTTCAACACCTTCTCTGGGTTGCTTTATAGTTATTTGGTTATAGTAAATGTTATCCTTTAATGTCCAACATCTTCTCTGAGTTGCTTTGTAGTGGAGTGTGAATAGTAAATGTTACCCCTGTATTGTCCAACAACTTCCTTGACTTTTTTGTTAGTGCAGTGGAAATAGTAAATGTAACTCCTTCCGCATTCAACACTTTCTGTGACTTAGGGGCTGATAAGGATGGCAGGGAGACCGCCACCGACAGGCTGTCGGTGTCGGTCTCCCCACCATTTTATGCAGCTTGCACTCCCGCCAGATTTCTTTGTCGTGGGTGGTGTGCTGGCGGGCAGAAAGCCCGACCACGATTGGCCCAACACTAGCAATCATTTAGATTGCCTGTCAGACTGCTCCGCATCCCCAGAATTGTGGCGGCGCCTGGCACTGCCTTAGAGATAACGATGTCCCTCCCCACCAGCCTTTTCATGGCGGGTCACCTGCCATGAAAAGACTGGGGGAAAGGGACATTAGGAAGGCCATAGTGAGCACCCCTTCCACCCTCCCCCCAGACATGGGACATGGGGGGCACCTATGGTGCCCCCCTATATATCCCTGTACCATGTGACAGGCACCGCATGGTGCCTGTCGCATAGTGCAGGGATATGTAAAACATCCCTTTTTTACATTGCGGCGGGTACTGCAGCAAGCAGCACCCACAACAATGTAAAACATGGGCAATGTGACCAGCATGGTGGCGGTCGCATCCTAATTACCCTGGGGGACCACCGACAGCATGTTGGGCCATCCCTATTCCCGATAGGATGCGTCTGCCTGCCATCCTAATCAGCCACCAAGTGCCCAATAACAAATTTGGTAGTCTTAACCACCATACTGCTGCAGTGGTGGTCCCAAGAAGACCACTCAGTCGGTCATCTTCCGCCCGCCCTATTATGATGCATGCAGTCTGAACCGCCGACTGTGTAACAGGAGTGTGTCCTGCCTGGGCAGCAGCAGACTGCAATGTTGGTGACACATACTCTGTTGCTGTCAGAGTCGCAGGTTCCCACTGAGCTTGTTACAAAAACACAGTTGTACCCTTGTGGCAGTTCCCTGGTGGCGGTAGAACGCCATGGTGTGCTCTCAGCAAAGCACCATAAGTGGTCTATGGATGGATATGAAAACAACATACTTGATGTCCATTGGCCAAGTGGATACACCTGCAAATCACACTATAACAAACACACCCTCATTTCAGACCATGATCCTTTGCCATTCCATTGCAGGACAAGTCAGACACCAATTTCTGGTGAGAGTTGGCAGCTCTTTCTTACCCCATCCCTTTTATCACTCTACACACACTCTTTTATTTTGTTTTTCCTAGCTTTTTCTTTATTGTGTCACAAAACATTTGGATGTAAATACCACACGTCCACCAACTACAATGTTCTGTACTTCACAACAGGTCAATCCCACAGAGCACCTTGTCAGAGCTTGGCCACTGAAGAAACTTCCACTCCACCCCAGGATCAAGCCCTCAGTGATGACAAAACTCCCTTAGATCTGACTGTGGATGACATTGCTGGTCCATCTGGTCAGCCTGGGCGGATGGCAACAGTGAGTCTTACTGTGCCCACACCAACACCTCCCACCCCAGCTGCAATACCTCAGCCGACCACAGTCCCCCCAATCTGTGTACATAGCACAGTTACAACCATCATGTGCCCCCAGTCCTGGATTCTTAGGTGACAATCACCAGCCCAGCTTGAGAGGATCCAGGACCCAGTGGAAGAGGGCACCCTGGGTGAAGGGCATAGGCTTGTAAGGGTAGAGATCATGGGAATGGTACTCTGGGCCAGCTGAGTGCAGCTAGTGAGGCCACTCACACCGAGGCCACCACCAACAAAGTATGTGGAACCTATCAGTACTCCCAAGGCGTGATGGGCCAAATACTAACCATAATCCGGGAGATGAAGCAGCTGCAGAGGGACATAAACCATGAGATGATGGCCCATAGCACCAACATGGCCCATAACACCAACATAGGGGTGCTGCAGGACATCCACACACATCTGTGTAGGGCTTTTTCAGCACCATCTACCTCTTGCTGTAGCCCAACATGGGGCTCATCAAAACCTGTGGCAGCCACAGGAAGGGAGGCACTGCCAGAGGAACACACACCTTCAGACACACCTTTTCCTGCAGCTGTGGATCCCACCATACTGCCAAATGGGGACATCCATGCACATTTCCAGGAGGTGCAGAGGCAGGACCTTCACCATTACCAGCCAGAAACCTTGCCCTAAATTTCCTCCAGTGTGTGGAACACATTTACTATGTGGACTATTTCTGGACCCGTTTACCTTTCTGATGGGAGAAGCATTTTGGACGTTGCACTTCAAACAATTTGGCATCTACAGCTATGGCTACATTCACCATAACTGACTTCTTCACTTTTGGTTTCCCCGGTTTGGTTTTGCGCAATGTTTATTTTTTCCTTGTTCACTGCAATAAATACTCTAGTCAGAAACTCATTGCCTGGTGTAGTATGTCTCATATCTAGCAAGGTAGATATGTACTCCCATCTGAACTTTACAATGCCAAAAATATCAACTTGTGTAAGCATGGATATGTTGCATCTGTACAATGTTGAGCACAGGATCCCAATCATGTCTCACCAACACATACATACAAGTGTATTCGCATACACCATCTTCATTCCGTTGTTCCAACAAGAGGTTGATATTATGTCAGAAACACAGCAAATCACACGACTCACATATTCTGTGTCAGTGATCACTTTTTTAGTTGCAGACATTAACAACATGGAAGGAGGGGCTAAATCAGAACATTTCCTATTAAACAGGCAAAATAAAATTAGTCAATGTCATCAGCTGGTGATGGAGCCATATCGCCTAGCTCACAAAAGGTATCACACTTCAATTACACCAGTAGACAGACACATGGCAATACTATATTTTCTGATCACACGATCATTCAACTCCTTTGTTGCCGCATCTGGTGGAATGTCACAGCCAAATGTTAATTATGTGCCACAAGTACTTTGCCCTACAGTGAGGAGACACATCAATGGCTACATACACTGCAGTCTTGGTACAGGATTTGTACACTCAAAGTCTGTGACAGTCATTCCCAGGAACATACCATGTTCCCTTTGTACTTCCAGCCAGCATCATATACCCACAAATGTCACAACTCTGAAATGTCCAAATGAAGATGACATTGGGAAGGTGCCTAAAACAGACCAAAATGAAGACATTACCTATCAAACCATACATATAAGGCAATTACCATAGTCAACTTCTGTCCATGACAAAAAGTGAAAGCTAAACAAAGTACCACAAACAATGTTACCATGTGTCAAAACCTTCCTCTACAAACACCTTTCAACTGGATTTTCCAGAACTTGACTTTTTTAATATTGTCGAGAGTTGCTGTAACTGTCAAAGTTATGGCATTTCCCAAAAAACATACACTCATGAGCAGAAGTTGTTGATGAGATCTTGACTCAAGTCAGCTCCTTCCTCTTCACCACTATCATCATCAGTCGGCATTGCAGGATCCACACCTGGTGGCACCCTATGGTCTCCATCCCCTGCGATATAAGGGATGTTCCTTCATGGGGCGATGTAGAGGAGCATGCCAGTCTTGTCCAGTCATCTAAATCTGCCCTTCAGGAGCCCAAAAGCCCACTCCACTGGCCGCAGTGTCCTTCCATGGGGTTCATTGAAGCAGACTTACCCTGGTGTTATTAGATTCCTCAGCGGTGCCAGCAACCAATTAACGGTCGGTATATGCTGAGTTTCCTAGATAGAAGACAAACATTAGTTCAACAATAAGTTATACACTTTCTGGTTCTATTACTGACATTACCCACACAAAGTTAGGACAGATCATACTTACCAACAAGCCAGGCCCTCTCCGGTAGTCGTTCATCAGCCGGGATATGGTGCTGTTCCGCAATATGAAGGAATCTTCAGCTGATCCTGTGAACCGGGCATAGACATTAGAGATATACAAAACTGGTAATCAGACAACTTGCATATTGATAGGATGAAAGTGCATCCTGTTACGTTAAACTTGTTCCCTGGCCTGCGATGTTACGAAGGCAATATGGGTGCCATGAATGGCTCCAACCACATGTTGGCGACGGCCAAACCCATATAATTCAACCTTCACATTGGCTAAATCCTCAAGTCTGGGAAACTGGATGTAGGTGTCAATGTGTCTCATCTTTGCTGAAAGTACGTCTTGTAGTACACCACTGAACATTGGTTGTGACATACCACCAGATTTATCCACAGTGTACTGAAAGGAACCTGTGACCAGAAAATGCAATACTGCCATAAGTTTTACAATTGGAGGGATACATGTTGGATTAGCGCTTGGAGGATGAAGGTCAGGCTCCAACTGATAGCATAAATCCAGTATGGTTTGCCTATTCAAACAACTTTTTTGATGATATCTCTTTCAACCATGGTTTGGAGGTCTGGAAATGGGTGGTAGACTGGAGGCTGTCACCTCCTCCCTCTCCCGTTGTACATGTGTGGAGTGAAAACAATTTTGAACATTGGTCACAGTCTCCAGAGTAACATATATTAAGCGTAAGCCAAATGTCATGTGACAAAACATAACTGGTTCAGAAAACATTGCACAGTATTGACATAATAATTGTCCACTATCCGACATCCACCTATAATCCCCATTGTGTAACATAAATGTGCACATTATACATCCAAAAATGTATTATGAGCGCCTTAATATTATAATTTTTTTATGTTCTTTCAAAATACAGTCACCAGCGGTGTACAGTGCACCACGCTAATATAGTGTTTATGCACAATACCGTACTACATAGATAGCATTATTTAACTTTTTATTTGAAATATAAATATTACTTGCTTGGATATGCAGTTGTATAATTGTATTTTTTGCAGTCTTCCATAGTTTAGGGAAATACCAGCATAGTTTCTTCCTCTTCAAATGTTTGTTATTTTCTGAGTTATTTTTTGCTTTATTTAATGTTGCTTTTATATTGTTTCTTTAATTGGTTATGCTATTTTAATGGCTAAAGTTGTGTATAGTTTCATTTTATTGGATGGCATTATATCCTTATTTGCTAAACGCTAATTTCTGTGTTTTTATAATTGTATTATATATTGTTTTATTTATTTAATATTGCATTTTTTATGTTGATAAGTGTTGTTATGTTGAAGGTCTGGAAATGGGTGGTACACTAGAGGCTAGCGTCTCCTCCCTCTCCCGGGCTAGCTATGTGGGGAGTTATAATAAAATTGTTTATTGGTCACAATGTCCAGAGTAACATATATGAAGAGTAAGCTTTAAGTCATGTGACAAAACAAAACAGATTTGGGGGCGTGGTCTGGCCACAAACAAGAATGGCGGCTTGATCATGGAGCTCTGTCAAGAGACGGACCCTGGACAGAGACAGTGGCCTTTATGGTGTGGTGGGAGACTGAAAATCTACCCCTCTGCTCTGCACACACCTACTGATTCCTGGTCCGGGAGCTTTGATAGCCACTGCGTCCGACCTGGAAACATCGCTGATGGGCCTTGAGGCGGAAGCAAATCCTCTGCACTCATTTAATAGCCTTGTCCCTCATGGTAAAAGCTGTCCCAACCCCCTCCGCCACACCTCCTAAGGAGACTGACTAGAGGTGAACTCACCCAAACCATGTGCTGCAGTTCCACGGACAGATTCTGCCTCATCACCCATGAACTGTACCCATTAGTGCCCCACATCTCCTATCTGCAGGAGCCTACCGGACCTCCATAAAACCATGTGGCGTTAAATCACTGGGCCGGTGTGCCCTGCCCAGCTCTACTTATGCAAGATAGCAATACCAGATCCCTTTACCTGCCCTCCCACCCCGATTACTGCAGGGGGTCTCTCATCCCATCTCCTGGGTCCCTAGTATCCCGATGCCCATCTTCAGCCCCACATGCCATGGCCTGCTTGTAAGAAGGGCACTGCATCAGACCTGGGGGCCCATGGTGCAACTGTATAATCTTCATATCTGACCAACCCTCTGGTTAGAACAGCTTGCCTGTTACACCAACACCAGATACTCTGACCATGGAAAATCACCAGCAGTTTGACCTCTCACAGCCCTAATGAGTGGATAAAGGCACGCCAAAAATAACTTCTCAACACAAACACTGCCCGCTCTCCCCAAAGGTCATGGTACTGCCTTCAAACTTTGTAGAAATACAACTATGTTGCCAACGTGCACACTTTATTATAATGTTTAGACCTAAATTTTCAAGAAATTTTACCAATTATGTGCTGCAACCACCATTACGCCCTGTCCCTTGGCGTCAATATGGTCAATGCTGGCAAGTGTGCAAGAGGGACGCAAGTGTTATCAACTGATTTAAGTTCACTTCTTCAAAAATGTTGACTCTTACTTCCAGATTTAGTTCATAGGCACTGTGCGATGTTAGATTGAACACGGGAGATTTCCCGCACTTCATTTGATGACCCCTGATGAAGGGTCAAGCGATGACCCCGAAATGCATTGGGTTTGTGAAAATATCATTGATTAAAACACACAAAGTATTGAATTTTGGATGGACGCAATTAATGAATATGCATGCTGTTTAATGCATTGAATGACCAGTAAATCATTTAACCTATGAACTAAATCTGGAAGTAAGAGTCTAATTATTTGATGAAGTGAAGAAGTGAACATAAATCAGTTGATAACACTTGCGTGTTAATGGAATCGTGCTCCCCCTAGCAAGAAGGATCGTCCCTCTTGCACACTTGGCAGGACTGGTTTCAAACTTCCCTATCCAGGAAGTGATAACTGCAGCAGGCCCAATGGTGGGAATCAGCTTGGCCCCCATGGCTCTTTCTGGACCAGTGATACTGCAGCAGGCTGTAGGAGCATTATCTCACCTCTGTTTGGCCCAGAGCGGATACTTTTCAACCATTCTCCTCCAGTCCATGCAATTGTCTTGGAGCCACAACATCCCCCCTGGCTTTCCACCCCCCCAAGGGTGACTGTGGACTCAGAGCAGCCTGAGACCTGCAGACACCCCGCCAACCTTAACCAGCGGGTCGTCCAGGGGTGCTCACCCTTCCTCCTGCATGCCCCACAGCCTCTGGAGGGCCCACAAGCACCACCGGCCTACAGTCTAGAAATGGGTGGCACTGGTCAGCAGCCACCACCCCAAATACCACCCCCAATTGCGGCTGGACCTGTTCCACAGGAGAGCTAAGTGCCCCATAACTACCATAGGGGTATGTCATCTGGCAAGACCACAGGTAAAACTGCAAGGCAGCTCCTTCTCATGGAAGCTCTTAAACATCCACACACCATGGCCGCGGCGAAGGGGTCCACTCCCCCTGCAAACACTCCCCCTGCAACTGCCCTGTCACAGCTTCCAACGACTACCGCTCAGGACAGTACCATGGAGCGAATTCTACAGGAAATCTCGGTGGTGGGCCACTGACTGGAAGGCATGTACGCAAACATATCTACCTTAACAGAGGTGACAAAATCGATTTGGCTGGATATTGCAGAAATCCAGACCCGCATGGATGGGTTGGACCAGAGGGTGGTAGTGATGGAGGGCCATCTGGAAACATGACAGACAGAGACCAGGACCTTCTCTTCCTTTGCAGAAAGTTGATTTACCTGGAGGATCGCGGCAGAAGGGACATTCCCTCTTTGAAACCTGCATGATTCCAGATCACTAAGGATGGCATCTACAAAGAATTGTATGACCTGGAGGACATCTGCCTTTTCTAGGACAGTTTTCAAATGCAGGACATGGACACCTCTAGCTCATCAGCTGAGGCAACTCACACCTCAGTGCCTCCCCCTACACCTCTGGCAGATGATGGTGAACCAACAGTGGTTCCTGACATCGGGGTAGGGACCCCAACAGAGCAGCCTTCCCCCCATTGAGATAGAGTGCAGGCCCTCCAAGCACTAGCTGTCCTCACCCAAGATCAGGACACAGACAAATCTCACTCCTCTCTGAAACCCACTTCCGCAATGGAATGATCACCAAGGGCCTTGCGCCGTTATCTCTCAGTTGGAGCTGCCGGACCTGTCGCTGCAGGACTAAAAGGAGCGACGCCCGCTGGATGGCTGAGTATCACACCGGCAGTCTTGAACACTTTCATAACTGACTGCATTGCTTAATGTTATGCCTGCTATTCTTATTATTGTTATCATTGTAATTTATGTTTGAATTATACTGTACGCTTTGAGCCCCAGTCTCCCTTCATCCTCATCCTCTTTTTCATGAGATAGCATCGCTCACCTCTCAAGTGTGTAGCACCTGAAACTAGACGATAAAGGACACCAATGGGTCATGCCTCCCTTCTGCATACTCCAGCCCCCAGGCACATCTGTAATCGCCGTCTACTCCCACGTGCTGCACTCTGGCCCCATACCCCTGTTGGTAGTTTAGATCCTTTACACCTGCCTACTGCCTCAGGGTACCTGCAACAATGCAGAGCTGAGGAGTTACCCGCCTCTCTACTCTACTGAACCTTAGGAATCTGGCTGCCTACCCTCTATGCCTAGATGATAGTCAGAACCTCTCTCCCACTTATAGGACCTGTACAGACCCCCTTTGCCCCCGCTCACCCTGACCCACTTTCGCTAGCTTATTGGTCCATCTTTACCATTGCCCCGGTGCCCCAATGGAGCCCTCCCAAAGTGCTGTCTCCACAAGCTGAAACCCCAGGTACACAGATCAGTGTTCCTAGTGCTGCACTCTCCAGTAGCAGATTCCTCTGACTCACTCCCTTCCTGCCATTCCCCCTCCTCTTTTCACTTCTATACATACATCTATCATTCTGGTATTTGCATACTAGATAATAGTACCCATTCTCCCTCCTACACTGACTGTTACCCTTGTGCACCCCTCCCCTGCATGCCCAGGGACGTACCTACCCTCGCTCCACTCCATACCCCCTTTATCTGTTTTTTGTTTTGTTTTCTCTAGTTCTTTCCTCCCCTCTCACTCCCTCTTCCTTCTCCCACTTGTGTGTCTCCTCACCTCCTCGTCCTATGCCCTCCCCCTGCTCTGACATCTGTTGTCCCCACCCACTCATACCCCTATTCCATATTTCTACCCAGACTTGATCCCATCCCTACTTTTGCCATATTGCTCCTGATCACCTCTGTCGATGCTATCTCGCCATCTACAATATCATATTTTCGCACAGATTAAAGTATAGCCTCCTGCCATGCTCCTTCTCTCCTACACTTGATTGCTTAACACCCTTTCAGTAGTATCACGTAAAGGCTGTGCTTCAGACTACCACACCAATCCTAGATAAGTGTGCCTCTAATCTGCTAAGTTCCTTCTCCTGGAATGTTAATGGTCACACACACTACATCACAAGGAAAAAAGTACTCTCTTACCTCCAGTCCAACAGGGTAGATGTGGCTCTGCTACAAGATTCACATTTAGAGGCCCTGGAGTCCGGCAAATTATGTCCAGACTGGGTAAGTAGGGTTATACACAGCAGTATTGCAGCAAAGACAACCCCAACAGCAGGCCTTCCCGCAAATGCGGAGTCGCGATCCTTATCCATAAATCTCTGCCCGTCACCGTAAAAAAGATATGGTCCAACCTGGATGGCAGATATGCATTTGCCAAACTGCACCTCGGAGATAGATCCTTATGCGTGGGATCTATCTACGTACCAACTGGGTTGAAATGGTCCTTCCTCCTCCATTTGAATCTATTACTAGTGCGATAGCAGCCTCGCAATATATTATTGGTGGGGTCTGGAACCTTGCACGAGACCTGGTCCTGGACATAACAGGACCCTTAGACGGTGGCAATGACACAGACAGTGCCCTGATGAGCGATTTGACCTTGAACAACAAACTAGTAGACCACTGGTGCCTTAGTCACCCAACAGATACAGAGTATACTTTGGTCTCCTCGGTCCAAGGCATGCTTTGCAGCCTGGACTGCTTTCTTATCTCTCAGAAAACTGCTGCTCTCGTTCTGGAGTCTCAAATACTCGAGGCGGAACTATCCGATCATTCTCCAGTTCTATTGTCCCTAAAGGTGGGGCTGGCCTCCCCTGGATGCAAGCCATGGCGCATGAACATACAGCTGTACCGCACACCTCAGGGCAAATCACACCTGAGAATTCACATCTCCAAGTATCTCTTAGACAATAACAACTCAGTGTATTCCCAAAGAGTACTTTGGGCCGCCGTGAAAGCCACCATTAGAGGCCAACATATGAAAGATGTCACAGTGGCTAATCAACAGGCGATTACCCGCCAGAATGAACTTCAGAGAGATATCACTTCTTACACCCCCCTCTACACTAATCACCCCACCTTGTATCACCGCACACTCCTAGAACAAGTCTGGGTGGCCCTTAATGGTCTTTTCACCTCTACGGCAGAGTATGCTCTTCAAAGCCTGACGGGGCGACCCTACGAGCAGGGGGAAAAGGCTGATTCATTGCTGGCAGCCCACCTACGGCAATGAGAGGCCACCATGGCCATCCCTGCCATAAATGTGTTGGGTGATGAGGTCCTTACCCGCCCCCAGGACATTGTGAACATGTTTGCCTTGTTTTACAAGATACTGTACACTCCGGGGAAATTAGCCGACACAGATCGAGTGACCGCCTTTGTGGGAGGGGTAGAACTCACCTGTCTCTCAAAGGCAGCAAGCTCCTAGAGGGAAAAATCAGTAAAGAAGAGATAGCTCTCACTATATCCAAACTGCACTGTCTCAAAACCCCCAGGGAGGATGGTTTCCCGATGAAATTTTTCAGATGGTCTGAAGAAGAGACGTCAACACCTTGCACACCACCTTCAGGGAGGCAGAGCAGACGATCTCCCTGGGACTCCTATACAATAAGGTGGTGATTGCAGTCTTACCCAAACCTGGGAGAGACCCTCTACGGTGCGGTAGTTACAGGTCCATATCACTACTAAACTGCGACATTAAAATCATGGCCAGCATTCCAGCAGCACATCTGAGTGCGGTTCTCCACTCTCTGATCTACCACATGCAGGTATGCTTCATGCCGAGCCGTTCTTCCAGAAACCATCTTCGTATCCTGGCACATACCCTCTGGACAGCCAAGGACAACCTGACAGAGGCAGGGGGGAGATTCTTCTCCTACATCGTGGCCAAGTCCTGGAACGAGCTCCCCACCAGCATCAGATGTGCCCCCTCCCTGAACACCTTCAGGAAGGCTCTGAAGACCTGGCTCTTCGACTGAATTGAACCTGCTGAGCCTCCTCACCCCCAGCGCCTTGAGACCCTCACGGGTGAGTAGTGTGCTTATAATCCCCTGATTGATTGATTGATCTTGTCCTCCCCTTCCCCGACTCCACCCTCATCCCCCTCCCCATTCACACCCTTCTCTTCCATCTCCCCGTGAGTGCCACACCCCAACCCCCTTAGCCCCTCTCACGCTCTTCACTCCCCCGCCCCAACCCCCTAAACATCATTCCTTTATTTCATCTTGTTTCCCTTATCCCCTCCTCTAAACAATCCACTCTCCTCCCCTTCCTACGGACATGCAGGCCCACTAAATGACAGGACCCTCACCAAGGGTAACAGATGTTGCCCCCAGCACCACAAGCCTCATCTCCTGCCAAGACACCACTCACCCTCCCGAACAATGCATGGGAGATTCACCAACACCAACAGGGGAGGACTCTTCTTCTTTTTTCTTCAACATGGCCCAGGCCGCTGCTCAACCCGCTGCCAGCAACACCCGACCCCTGGTGACCCACCCCATTGCCCCATCACCCCATCACCCCTCAATATAGGGGATGCCCCCCACCCAGTGGTCGCATCTCAAGACGCTTCCAACAAGAGCCCTAGATCCAACAGTCCTTGCTACATATGACATCTAAGGGCCAGGCTCACATCAGAAAAATGGGCTCGTCCCCTCCCCTCCCAGGGTGCCAATATTGGGATTCGGTATGTCTTAGTATCTCTCAGTTTTTCTTGGATATTGCCTCCTACCTTGTCTTCTGTGACTGCCCATCCACCCCCTTCCCTTCTTAGTACAATATACCACATCACCCTGACTATTACTATACAAGGTTACCACATCTAGATGTTGGATGGCATTCACCCATTCTGTATGACTTTTCTTTACTTAATAAAAAAAATTGCAACACAAAACAAAACATAACATCTTCCTGTAGCATAACACGTATTTCACATCATCATTATCTACTCTTAAACATCCACCAATAATCCCCAATGTGGTCTTCATATGTCTGTAACAGAACTGTGCACATCAAGAATTCAGACAAGTTACATTTGCCAATATCAAGGTTTTTGGGACATTTCATGTGAAAAACATTCTACCAGAGTATACAATGCACTGCGCACATTTTGCCATATGCACAGTAATGCACTACACGGATGATGTTTTGCACTGGACATGACATGTCAAGGGAGTATCTCAAATGTTAACATGTTAGGCCTGGTTTATAGTAGTGGTGATACTCTTAACAGCACAATTACTGTCTTTCCTACCACTAAAATGGCGGATACCTGACCTTGCCTCTCAGACATTTGGGATGACCACCGGTGGCAGACGTCGACCACGCGGTGGGCAGTTGCCACCACTGCGGACACAGCCATAGGGTAACATTGGTGTCAGTGACAGGCGCAGTCCAATGGCTGTGTGCATATATGCTGATGACTGTGTACGTTGCGTAAATGCACGCAGTGGTTTGAAAAAAAACCTTGCTTGCCTTCTGACATTGCTGCTTTCAAGACCTCCTCCACTTTAGCTGCTGTTTGCCACATCTGGGAGAAATCATGCCAGGCCAAGCAGGTCAGAGGGCCTGTCCCTTCTCTCCAGAAGAGCTGGACCCTGGTTGATGAGGCCCTTTCCCTGTATGGCCGGCTCTATGGCTTACTAGACGAATAGGTAACTGTCCCAAACACAGTTATTTACTCCGTTCAATTTCTTCCTTTCTGTCCCCCTAGGCTACAAATAAGGCTCCGAGTTCCAGAGTGTAACCATATTGTGTTGTCTGGTGAAATGGAGTAATCCCTACATAGGCCAATCATCTAATGGATTATGTTTGAGGCACTGTACTTTGTGTAGTGAACATCAGCAAAGAAATGTGATAATCCTTATACTGTACTTTTGTTACATGCATAGATATATGCATTTCTACATTTTATTGTACCTATCATGATTTCCCACATTATGGTGTATGTGTACAGATGTGTGTAGACTTTACACCATGAGCTGTGTCTGTATACTGGCAGGAGCTTTTGAGGATGATGTTAGCCATGTGTACTGTGTCACAGATCACTCAGCCCACATCAGGCATGGCAAAACTGTTGTCTGAGGGTAGCTATACCTCACAGACCCCTTCAAAGTGTTACACAACCTCATGGTCACATATTAGATGGGCAGAAGTATCACTGGTAGAAATGTGGTGTTCATGTGGGATCAGCATACTCCGCCTACAGAGAGCAAGGCCCAGGGGCCAGTCTGGGGCAGAGTGACTGTGGCAAAATAAATGATGCGCAGAGAAATGTCCCTGTAGACCTGCAGATCTATGGATGTCCCCAAAATAAGTTTTCTTAACCACTAGTAGCCCTGATATCTGTTGCATGTACCATCTTTGGAATGGTGACTGAGATAACCCCCTGACCTGATACTCTTACCATTGACCCACATTGTCAATGTGTGGTATTCACTGAGGACACTTCCTTACTCACACAGGTCTGTTGTGACCTTTCCATAAGTCATGCTTCCACTGTACAGGCCTATTGCACATCTGACACATGACCAGTATAGATATCTGGTAACTTCTGAATAGATTTTAAAATGACATTTCTTGGCTTTGTCATATTACATCCACTCACACAACACATACAGTGGTATATTGAATGTCATTCCTATTTCAGTGCCACATATGTCAAAATGTGTGTCCTGTGATGGCAGTACATACCGCACAAACTTATTGTGATGTAATTAGATATCCTAATAAATGGTTCAGATGTCCACACATCCCGCATAGAGGAAGCGCTCAGGAACACACATGCCAGCCCTTACAATGTGACCTCAGTGTCAGGCTGCTGTGTATACTAGGCTCTATGGACCATCTGCATCAAGTCAAAGGGCCTGAAAGTGAAGGTGTTTGTACAGTCATGCACAAGTAGTTCATCCTTCAGAAGGTAAAGATAGTGTGCTGTGTGTCATGGTACCTCACATCACATTCCATGTAGAATGGCCCTGGGCTGGCTCAGTCAGTGTAGGTCATGACCAGGGTTGAGGTGAGTCAGTGTATGACCACAAAAGTGTGTACTCATGCTTTAGTAGTGCTTAGCATGTGACAATACACATGTGTTGTGTTCACTCTTGATGAATGTTTGTGTCAAGTGTAAAGAAAATGTGTATCAGCCATACTAAGATCCTTAAACTTCCAGCTACAATCTGTTTCTACATCTCTTGCATCTATACAGATCAACACCCATCAGAAGAAAGCCATTTGGAGGACCATTGCCTGGCAGGTGTGGACCCTAAGGGTCTTCAACCACCATAGCATTCACTGCAGGAAGAGGTGGGAAGACCTGAGGCGCTGAACAGGGAGGATCGTGGAGAACCAGCTAGGGATTTTCTCCCAACATGGAAGAGGTGTGCACCTGACTCTGAATGCCCGATGGCCTTCATACTGGTGGTGGCCTACCCAGAGCTTGATCGGCAGTTGAGGGCCCATCAGCAGCTACACTGGGGTGAGTCCTGGCCAGAGTCATACATGTTACTTTGCCAACTTTGTGTGTTACAGGCAGGCATTTTCTACCCAATATTAGTCATTTTTTGTGTAGTTCTGGTAGTAGTTGCCTGCTGCTATACTGTGCCTTTGGTCTTTCTGACCAGGAACGCAGCTGAGATCCGCCCACATACAATTTCTATTTTTGGAGCAGACACCTGGTTGAGTATAGTCAATGATCCACTCATGTTGTATGTTGTCCTGGGTGCCAATTATACCATACAGGCAATTTGTCTGCCTTTTGTGAAGAATGATGTTCCCTAACTACTGTCTCTTATTTGATGATGGGACTATTACATGTGACATGACATGGAGTGCACAGTATATGCAGTGACTGTACAACAGTTCCCGTTTGTTAGTACTGGTAAAACTGTGAAATGAGTGTGCAAACGTCACTGGTGCCATCTGCACTACTGCCTTCATGTTGACTACTGTGCATTTGCCAGCTGATGGTTCATCTGGAATAGTAATTCACAACACTCACTCACTGTCTGGTGACATATATGAGGGAGTGAGATGTAAAGCTTTAGAGATAATATATGATTATCTACACTGGTCGTTACAAGTCAATATGAGTTTAAAATACAAAAGAGAGCTGTGATGTGCCAGCCCATTGGGGCTCTATTGATACCACATCTTCATGTCATTTATAGTCAGGGACACCCAATACCTTAAAAGGAGCATTGGCTTGTCGGATTACAATCTTTGAATGGCATTATCACCTGTACCAAACAGGATTACGGATGTTCAAATGCTTATATGAAGACTTGTGCTGTATGAATTCTGAGTATTTATCTCCCAAATGTTAGGACCTCAATGTTTTCAGGCAACTTTATATGCTACATGTGATACAGAGGAAAACTACTTCTGTGCACCTTTAGACTTTTCAGGTAGTGGCCATATAATGTAAGTTGGAGACCAAAGTCTCATCAGTGTGCAATGAGTATTTGCATGTGACATGATGTCTGTCACAACACTAATTGATGATGTGTTGGTGTTCAACTTGACTTTCATGGCATCATGATGTGTTATGCGGGATAGGTACTTCTGTTGGACCATGGGCCTTGTTTGAGCATTGTGTAAATCTCATATTGTATCTATCTTACTTGGTTACATCATATTACAGTGGCATCATGCTAGTGCCAAAGTATGCAAGGTGGTCAACTATCCTAGTGTGCACATAGGGATGGAGTGTATCCAACTCCACCAATGCATTTGGTCCTGTCAGAAGTTATGACATGAGTGGATCCAACACTTTGCTGGTTATGTAACATACATGCATGTGTTCATGCTAAATTAGAAGCTGATAGAGTGTACCATGAAGCTGGTGTGAGATGTGGACTTCTTCAATGTTTTCTGTTAATTTGTGATGGCCTGGTGTGGAAACGCAGTTGCAATTAACCCATGTTACATGTCATTTCCGATAAATCCAGGCCAAGCAAAGGAGAAGGGGCAAACGTCAGTGAGACAAGGAGGGATCTAGTGACCATGAGGGTGTGGCATATGCCATGGAGGACATCAGCTCAAGCTTGATATAATCTGAGTCATCCTTCAGTGGACACTCCTGAGAGGAGACAGAACCCCCCTCCCCCCCAGGATCATTACCACTGGTCTTCCACTCTCAGTTCCATCATCACTCTCTCTGTTGTTCCCCAACATGTTGGCCAACCCTGCTCACCTAAGAGGGGTGCCGTCTCATTTGCTCCAGGCACCTCAGCCTCTACCCCTTTTTGCCCTGCTGCATTGAGTGAAGATGCTATTTACCTCCTGAGTACCATCTCAGTGGGTCAGACTGCAGTCCTGGATGACATCCAGGGGCAAGTCCACCAGCTGACATAGATGGTGGCCTACCTGGAAGACATTCCCACTGCAATGTCTGCCTTACAAGAATGTTTTCATGCTCTGACTTCCTCTCTCATGGCAACCTTCCACCTATCCCAACATTCTACCCAACCTCCTGCCCCTTCCAAAACCCCTATTTCCATTCCTGTCCCAGGTAGACTCACACCTCAAGCAAGCACATTTTTCAACAGACCCAAGCACCACACGCAAACAAAAAACACACAAAAAAACAAAGGTATGCAAGCACTCACCAGACACATACCCTTTACCACCCCTGCATACCCCCAGACACCACAGCAACAGATCCCCCACAACCATACCCCCAGGTGCCACAGCAACAGACGCAGACCCCCACAGCCATACCTTCAGGCACCACAACAACAGACCCAGGTCCCTCTACAACCACTTCCATACCGCCAGGCACCACAGCAACAGACACAGACCCCTCCACAATCATACCCCAAGAACTACAGCAACAGGCCCAGACCCCTCCATACCCACAATCATATCCCCAGGCGCCACAGCAACAGTCCCAGGCACCTACACAACCACAAATATACCCCCAGGCAACTCAGTAACAGACCCAGACCCCTCCACAGCACCCAGGATGTCCACAGCACACACAGGTCAAAACCTCAAACACTCACAGTCACACATACAAAACACAGTTCAAACAGCAGGTATAGCTTACACTTCCTCTCCTTTTACCTCTCGACCCGAACTGCATCCTGAACATCCTACCCATTTTCCCAGTGAAGATCTCTTGTTTGCCATTGCCCTTAGCCCTGTGACACCCAAGCCCACCCCTCCCAAAGTAAAAGAAAAACTCCCAAAGGCAACTCCATCCCTTCTACATACCACTCCACCCCAGAGAAAGTGCATCCAACCCCAGTGAACCCATCCCCAAACCCAACAAAACAAAAACAAACCCTCACAAAGGCCAACCCATCCCTTCCACATGCCACTTCACACCATGGAAAATGCATCCTCAACCCAGTGAACCCAGCTCAAAACCCCTCAAAACCAAGACAAACCCTCCCAAAGCTCAAATCACCCCTCCCTAAACTATAGTACCCCCTCCCAAGTACCATCTTCGAGGTGCCTGCTATGCACAATGGATGTTCCTTTGTAAGGAGGTTCCCTGGCAGTGTCAGAAAAGGAAAGAGTGCTGTGGCATATTATTCTATCATGGACTGGTCATTGGTCTTTGTTGGACAATATGGTTGGAAAAATATGTTCATTAAAACATGTCAAAGTTTTGAATACATTTATCCTATCATTTCTTTTCTAATGAGTTTCTGTCACTGTATAGTTAGTGATGTGTGACTATAGTTGCAGTTCTTCCATCCTTGATTGCTGCTCTCATTGATGTGGTTAGTATGATGTGGCCTTATCCCCAGTGCAGGAGTTACACGGTCCAGGTCAGCACTCTCCTCAGCTGCTCCGCGTGCAGCACCACAGTGCCTAGCTCCTGGGCCCTCCCTATTTCAGGTTTGCGCCCGCAGCCCGCCGCTGGCGCACAGGCATCACAGGCGCCCCTGCTCACCGGTTCTGGGTGCACTGCTTGTCACCTGGTGCCTCCAGGTTGGGTAATCTCTGGTTTTAATCACTAATTCCTTTATTTGGCATAACTTTATTTACTCCTTGATCTCTCCATTTTATTTCGCTTTTATCGTTTCCCACCATTCCCGCTGCTGCAGCCCCTGCGGCCCCTCCCCCTGACACAGCCCTCACTCCCACCTCCCCAGCTCCTGTCCCGCCCACCTCCCCTACTTAACGGTGGCCGCGTGCAGCGGGCGTGCCGCTGGCACACCAAAGGCGCGCCTAAGGCAACCAAGTCTGCGCCCGTCTGCGACCTGACCGTGGCCAGCGCCAGGAACCCTGGATTTCTGGAACCCTGTCGATACATCTCTGTCGATCTCGACGCACTCAACCTCGGAACACACGACGACTGCCAAAGAGCCACACCGAACACCACCAAAGGACAGTTCTCCTGCAGACACTGACCGACGAACACTCGCTGGATGCCTGCACCACAGGAGCCCTGACATGCATCCTCCTCAATGTACGCTCCCTACACAGACACGCCATAGAGATCTGGGACCTGCTCGACACCCTCTCTCCCGAAGTTGCCTTCCTCACCGAAACCTGGACAAACGCCACCTCCGGCCCCGACATCGGCACCACCATCCCCGACGGATACAAGATCCTGAGAAGGGACAGCCCCCACCACCCAGGAGGAGGACTCACCATCGCTCACAAGACCTCCCTTCAACTCTCCGCCTCCAACATGAGGGACCCCCACTCCAACGCAGAGTACCTCCACTTCCAGATCCAGACCAACCCTAGGACCCCTCTAAAGGGCACCCTCACCTATAGACCCCCCAGACCACGCACCCAGTCCACAACTACCATCACTGACCTCGTCGCACCCCATGCCATTGCTTCCACAGAGTACATTCTACTCGGAGACCTCAATTTCCACCTCTCCAACCGGAGCGACCCTGACTCCATCACCCTCCTTCACAACCTCTCCAACCTCGTACTGAAGCAGCTCGTCACCACCCCCACGCACAGAGCTGGAAATACCCTTGACTCCATCTTGGCAGGAGGGACAAATATCTATTTAAGCCACACCTCGCAGCCCCCCTGGACAGACCACCACTGGGTACACTTCACCTTCAACACATCCACCGGACCCAAACCCCCCCACGCTCGCCTCGAAGAAACTGGAGCAAGATCACAGAGGAGCACCACAATGCCACCCCTAGACCCCCCCTGCATCACGACCAATGCCAACTCCACAGCCCAGGAACTTCACCACTGGATCTCCAGCTGCGCCGACAAGCTTGCACCCCTTCGCCACCCCGGCAAACAACGCCCCCTAAAAGCAGCTTGGTTCACCACTGATCTCCAAGCAGCCAGGCGCTCCTGAGGATGCCTCGAGAAAACCTGGCAAAGCCGGAAAACCACGGAAGACCTGAACAGCTACGGGAACGCCCTGAAGGCATACCACCAGTGTTTAAGAGACACCAAGCGTACTTTCATCAGGAACAAAATCCACACCAACACAACCAACGTTAAAGAACTCTTCAACGTCATACAGCAATTCACCAAACCCCCCAACGAAGCCACGGACATCACACCATCCCAGGAACTCTGCGACAAGCTCAGCTCCTTCTTCCATCTGAAAATCAAGGCACTCTATGACAACTTAAGCGAACAGACGTCGGACACCACCCCATGCCCCACCACCACCGACATAGAGCCGACCATCACCACCTGGAATCCCGCCACCGTCGAACACACCACCGTGACCATGAGGAACACCCACTCAGGAGCCCCCACAGACACCTGCCCACTTCACATCTACCTCACAGCCGCCATCGCACCCGAACAAGCACGCACCATCAACGCCTCCTTCGAATCCGGCATTTTCCCTGACGACTGGAAGCGGGAGGAGGTCAAACCTCTCCTCAAGAAGCCCACGGCCAACCCGACAGACCTAAAAAACTACTGGCCCATCTCTCTCCTCCCCTTCACTGCCAAAGTCACCGAGAGACTCGTAAACACCCAGCTGACCGCCTTCATCGAAGAAAACTCCATGCTAGATGCCTCCCATTCTGGATTCCGCAGCAACCACAGCACTGAGACTGCCCTCCTTGCTGCCACCGACCACATCTGCAGGCTACTAGACCAGGGGCGCACGACAGCCCTCATCCTACTAGACCTCTCCGCAGCTTTCGACACTGTCTCACATCGCACCCTCGCAGCCAGACTCCACGACACAGGGATATGAGGAACTGCCCTCTCCTGGATCCGATCCTTTCTCTCCGGCAGAAGCCAGAGGATCAGACTCCCTCCTTTCCTCTCCGAACCCACTCAGATCAACTGCGGAGTTCCCCAAGGATCATCGCTCAGCCCCATGCTCTTCAACATCTACATGGCCCCCCTCGCCGCCATCGTCAGACAACACGGGCTCAGCATAGTATATTACACTGACGACACCCAGCTCATCCTCTCCCTCATGAACAACCCCGAAGACACTAGACTCTGGTTCCAGGAAGGAATGAGAGACATAGCCACCTGGATGAAAAGCAGCTGCCTGAAGCTCAACACGGAGAAGACCGAGGTCCTCATCCTCAGACCCTCCACCTCCGCCTGGGACAACACCTGGTGGCCCTCGGGAGTCTGCCCACCCAAACAGACACCACACTGAACCTTGGCATTATCCTCGACTCCTCCCTCACCATGACCCGACAGATCAACTCCATCACCTCCCCCAGCGTCAACTGCCTTCGGATCTTAAACAGAACCTTCGAATGGATACCCCCAGAATGCAGAAAAACTGTCACCCGTGCACTCATAACCAGCAGACTGGACTACGGCAACGTCCTCTATGCCGGAATCAACAGAACTCTCCTACACAGGCTACAGACCATCCAGAATGCCGCGGCCAGACTTGTCCTCGGAACCCCACGGCACGAACACATGACCCAAAACCTACGTGACCTCCACTGGCTCCCCGTAGAGAAGAGAGTTACCTTCAAACTGCTCACCCACGCCTAAAAATCCCTCCACAACATCGGACCCAAATACCTCAACGAGAGAGTCTTGTTCGACATACCTAAGAGGAGGCTCCGCAGACCTTGCCCTCGGAGAGACCCCCCGCATCCGCAGAACAGGAGGAAGAGCTTTCTCCTACGTCGCAGCCAAAGCCTGGAATGAGCTCCCAGTGGACATCAGACACTCTCCCACCCTCCTCACCCTCAGGAAGAACCTCAAGACCTGGCTCTTCGACTGAACCGGAGATGGCCCCCCCACCAGCACCTTGAGACCCTCACGAGTGAGTAACACACTTTATAAATCCCCTGATTGATTGATTAATTGATTGATTGACAAAGGAGTAGGGAAAATGTTGGATGGGTGTCTAGGGGGATGTAAAAGCAAATGGGGCATGCATTGCACTAAGCGACATGTTATGTGGTAAGTATTTCAGCTTGGCCTGGCCACTGTCTACATCATTTAGGTTGCACTTATCCCTGTGATGTTCTTTGGGTGAGGGTTTGAAGTGTTGAAGCTAGATATTTGTTTATCCACATATGGAGGTTGTTAAATTGTCATACCTTTATGGAGTTTTGCCTTGAAATTTGTCCATTTTCCTCTGTGTACCTTACAGCTACTTTATCTAGATGTATGAAAAAATGCTGTTAGTGCTGTGTTTGCTTTCATTACTTGCGCTTACACATTCCCTACACATGCATGGCATTTGGTTAAGCTATTGGTTGTCTGTATTATACTTCAATTCACATGTCCTGTGCACATTGAACTCTTCAGGCACGTGCAAAATATTCCGTGGCCCAGAGTCCCAGTCTTTCATGGTTCCCAATACTAGAGGGATACCTTTTCTGCAGAGTGTTTTCATTGTGCCCTGAGAATGCTTCTCACACTGCTTCCCTGTAATACCATTTATTGACATTGCCTCTTCATGTGGGTGATGTGCTAGAGTCCAATACCGAGTTGTAACAGAGAAGATGTGTTTCTGTTTAGTGACACATCGATACAGATGTATATTTGATATCACAACAGGACTTCGGATGAGTGCAAAGTGAGGGTATTAGGGGGATTGATAGGTGCGATATTGATGAGAAGGTCCTGTTGTGTGACACAATTTAATGCAGATATCACTATCACTGCTTATGAGTCTAATGTACATGTGCTGTAACAGTGATTTTGGGACAAAGGACATCATACAAATGTACTCTGGTAAAACATTTAAATGAATCCCAAACAGTGCCCCAATTGAAATGTTTGATCATGCCACCCCAAACCCCTTGCCTGGACCATTGCAGAGCATCATTTGGCTGACGAGTGTATGGAAACAGGTAGTAGTATGACTTACTGCTGGTTGCATCCATGACGGTGTGGGTTTTGGATGTGATCAAGCAGGTACATCAGTGGCAGATGTGCACAATCAGTTACATGGTGACACACAATGGGTAGAGGTGAGTAGAGGTAAGATTTGCCCTCATATACCTCCCTTTCCTCCTCTTCAGATGTGGTGCTTAGACCACCATGGTCCTGCTGGCTGTAAAGCAACTCATAATTGGCCAGCGGTTCCACTGACGGTCCAAGCCTCTGACAGGCTCATTGGCCTATTCCATGGCCCTCGCGGTATCACTGACGGTCCAAGCCTCTGACAGGCTTATTGGCCTATTCCATGGCCCCCTCTGTAAGATTCGGCTGGCGCTGTCAGTGGGACCGTGGCGGTGTTTCTTCCATGTAATCGCATGTCTCATGATATGGGGGTCAGACCACAGAGGATGCAGCGGTCAGACTGCCACCGTGGGCACCGCGGTTCATCGGCCAAACTCATAATCAGGCCCTACTTCTGGTATAAGTTAACAATATAACAATGAAAGCTTAGATTGAACACTACTTTGTCACCAGATAGTGGGTTAAATGCTTTTCAGCTCCAATGTAAGGCACTGGGGAGAACACACATTGCATTTCTCTATCTGGATGCTTTCACTTCACTTTCCCTCATCTCATTGTGAGTTTCAGCTATCCTGTGTTGGAACTATTCGCCTCCCATACCCATATCTCATGGGCAAAATATTGCTCCAGGTTTCAAGGTCCTAGGGATTGGGTAGGGGTGGTAGATGTTCTGCAATGCTCTCGTCCAAAGGACCTTTTTTGTATCTTTCCTCCGGTCTCGGTGATCCAGCTGGTGCTTCTTCAAGTGTTTAAGGATTAGGTATAGGAAACTCCAAGTGAGGTATGAATTAAATAGGTGGAATGCATTCAGTTTTATGGACCGTCACCTGGCATTGAAGTAAACCCCTACTAAGATTATGAAACAAATATAATGGAAACAACTCAGTGACGGGGCACAGCAGGTGTGGAAAATGAGGGTGGTGATGTCTGTGACAATGTTACACCCTTCACACACTAGGAAATACTGCCAGGTTACAGTGAGATACTTACTACATCAGTTCAATTTCAGTTCTGGGTCAAGGTGAGCAGCAACAGTATAAGAGAGGACAAATCAGAGATAACATTTGCCTTGCAACATTGTGTGTCGTTGTGGCTCACGCTTGATGTATATTTGTTTCACCGAGTCTTTTAAATTTTCACCTTGCAGTGTTTTCCCTCTTTGGCTTCTTTTCAGGCTTAGCTATCACCCATGTGACTGTACTTTAGTGCTATTGCTAACCTTTATGAGTTTTCTTCCAGTTCACATCCAGATCTAGGAATATATGCAGGTGTTCCAAAAGGTTTGTCATTGCCTCCTTGTGGCTTCCAGAGGACTGAATCTGGGACAGCAGTTGTGGTGAAATTCTTCTTTACCTATTATCACATATACACAAATCTCCACCAATTTCCGGTAGAAGATGTGTCTTCTGCCATCCCTTGTTTTCTCCTTCCTTTGACCTAACTCTTCTCTCTTGAAGGATGTATGACGTTACAACGCACACTTTTACAACGCATGCACTTACAACGCATTTTTTACAACGCATAATCCATTACAACGCATGACATTACAACGCATGACACTACAACGCATTTTTAAAAAATACCTTTACAACGCATTTCCATTACAACGCATACTACCTTTACAACGCATACCATTACAACGCATAATATTAAATTACATTTAAGGTAAGTATTAGATAGTATAGGGGTAAAAGTTACTTTTCTAACTCCAGGGGGTGCAACAGTAAGGTAAGTGTTGGATAGTATAGGGGTAAAAATTACAATTCTAACTCCAGGGGGTGCAACAGTGGGGTAAGTGTTGGATAGTATAGGGGTAAAAATTACTATTCTAACTCCAGGGGGTGCAACAGTAGGGTAAGTGTTGGATAGTATAGGGGTAAAAATTACTATTCTAACTCCAGGGGGTGCAACAGTAGGGTAATTGTTGGATAGTATAGGGGTAAAAATTACTATTCTAACTCCAGGGGGTGCAACAGTAGGGTAAGTGTTGGATAGTATAGGGGTAAAAATTACTATTCTAACTCCAGGGGGTGCAACAGTAGGGTAAGTGTTGGATAGTATAGGGGTAAAAATTACTATTCTAACTCCAGGGGGTGCAACAGTAGGGTAAGTGTTGGATAGTATAGGGGTAAAAATTACTATTCTAACTCCAGGGGGTGCAACAGTAGGGAAAGTGTTGGATAGTATAGGGGTAAAAATTACTATTCTAACTCCAGGGGGTGCAACAGTAGGGTAAGTGTTGGATAGTATAGGGGTAAAAATTACTATTCTAACTCCAGGGGGTGCAACAGTAGGGTAAGTGTTGGATAGTATAGGGGTAAAAATTACTATTCTAACTCCAGGGGGTGCAACAGTAGGGTAAGTGTTGGATAGTATAGGGGTAAAATTACTATTCTAACTCCAGGGGGTGCATCAGTAGGGTAAGTGTTGGATAGTATAGGGGTAAAAATTACTATTCTAACTCCAGGGGGTGCATCAGTAGGGTAAGTGTTGGATAGTATAGGGGTAAAAATTACTATTCTAACTCCAGGGGGTGCAACAGTAGGGTAAGTGTTGGATAGTGTAGTGTAATATTATGCGTTGTAATGGTATGCGTTGTAATGGTAGTATGCGTTGTAATGGAATGCGTTGTAAAGGTAGTTTTTAAAAATGCGTTGTAGTGTCATGCGTTGTAATGTCATGCGTTGTAATGGATTATGCGTTGTAAAAAATGCGTTGTAAAGGTAGTGCGTTGTAAAAGTTGCGTTGTAAAGGTTGTTCCCCCTCTTGAATTATACTTACCTATATGGGCAGAAATGGATTGAGGAGTTGGGTTTTTGTTTGTTTCATGATCATATTACTCCAACAAGTTCATACCATCTGTGCCAAGGCAAGACTGATGAAAGCTTGGGTGCTGACTGTCACCACCATTTGGCTTGGGACGGCTTGGTTTCCTTTACTTATACAGATAGCAGAAACAATGATTGAGTTTGTCCTTTGGTTCCATCTCTTTTACCAATTAACACCCTCCGGAAACTTATATGGATGGCTTGTCTCCTGAACAGTTCAAACTTCAGAGGCAGCTTCTAGGACATAGTCCCAGAGAGTAAGATGTCATGTAGAGTATAATGATCATGGTGTCACTTTTTGGGATTGATGCTCTCTGCATGAGTGTCTGCCTTGTGACTGCTCGTGTGCTTAGTTCTTAATTTCCTATTAACGTGTTTTAACAAAGCTCAGTTGGTCTCAACCTGAAGGGTTCCATAACCACTCATTTGTGCACTCTGATTAAAAACTCTTGAATATTATGCTCTAGATTTGTTTACAAGTGACAAACAGTGATAGTTTTATAGTAATAAATACAAGTGACCACTGTGTGATATCGGTATTATACAACATTCCATATGTAACAACTCTCTGTAAACACTGATGAAACAATCTGAGAAAGCAAATTTTATAATATTTTTTCAGTAGTGGATGAGTATCAATGTGCACCCAGTTTGCCGATACATTATGCAGCTTATCAGCAAAAATTTCTCATGTGACATTGCCATTCCACTGTGTACTGTTTGCGGGGTTGCATCCCAACGATAACTAACATCAATTTTTTTAAAGTAGGTGTGGACTCAAACAAATAAGTTTAAGAGAGCGGCAAACTCCATGCACAGACACATTAATTAGAATTCCATATTTATCTCAGAAACGTAAGACTTATTGCTCATGGGGTAAGTGAGTAAATATGTGATGACTGGATCACTGACAGAATAACGGAAACTAAAATATCATGTGGACAGAATATTGTGTCAAAAGTATTGAGAAGGTAAGTGCAAATAGGTGAGTATAGATCTACTATTCTTAACTCCACATCTACATACTTTGAAGATATATGTATCCTCAAGGTACATATGTGTGGAGTACCTATAGAAACTTTCCTCCATAGTATTTTTGTCCTCGATATCCTTGACATAGTATTATGCTACATGATATTTTTGTTTCCGAAAATCTGTCCAAACACAATTTGACCTACATTTCCCCATTTTCTCCAAAAGTAATGTTTCCAGAAGTTGATAAAATGACAAGTTAATAGAGCAGCTTTTCAAATGGTATATCAAATTTATTAAATAAGTGAGACATTTTTGGAAAGTGCAAGAAAACACGTTCTGTTAACTTTTCATCACAAAGATATTTTAATGCTCTAATCATTCACAAATTTTAGTCAACTGTCTATCAATTTGGAGTATTCACATGCCCTTGGATGAAATTTGTCTTTCATATTGATGAAAATTAATTCAGGAGTTTGAAAATTATTGGGGTCCATCTATGGATCCAATCAATTCAACGGAGAACTTACCCCTTCCACGGATATGCGTGTGTGCTTATGTAGTATGGAAAAGTGCTTCTGTAGCTATCCTGAAGTCTGGTTATAGGAGGAATATTTAGATTTTGCGGAGACGAAAGAGCTGATGCTAGGCATACAGTGTCTTTCTCACAATGTATGTCTTGAAACTGAAGTAAAAGCTGGTCAAAGTCAAGTGACAATGGACTTGATTTGGATCTCGACGGATGGATTACTCTGTCACAACTGAGATGGATATCCCGTCCACTGAAATAAAAATCCCTTTATATCCAACAAGATTTATTTTTAGGCGGACGGTATATCCATCACCACTGTGATGGAGTATCTCATCTGCTGAGATATAAATCAAGCCCAACGTCTGAGACCTATGGGTGATCTATTTTTGTTCAAAGTTGCTTGTTTTATATAATCGGGAATTAGTAAAAACTCAATTTTTAGTTGATTGAGATTCAAGTGTAGCTTCACAATCCAGACTTCTAGTAGAGCTCAGAATTTACTGACTGTCCTTGACTCTCAGTGTGGGTGATGAGAACTAGTCACTAAAATGAAGGTGAAATTTGTTTCTGCATACATTTTCAGAGCTGACCGTTGGCAAACTGAAAAAACCCCAACATTGAACAGGCATCTGTTGGGCACTCTTTCTGCCCTTCACCAACTGAAGAAAAACAGCTTGCCTGCATGTCACATGCCTGACCTGCAGCGCAATGTGTACTAATGTCCCCTAGGTGACATGGGGACCAAACCAGACAGTAATGGTGTTTGCTTTCCATTGGTGTCCCACAGATAAATATATTCTTTCATGCCAAGTGAATAATCAAGATATCTCCTTTGTACAATACTTGACTCTTCCTGGGTAGCTGTTGCTTGGGTTTGACTTACTTTAAACAAAACAGAGGACTAGAGGCATTTGGCACAACAGGAACAGTTTGTTTAATTAAACAGTTCGTACGGGAGAACAGTTTGCAGGCTCAAGGTCTGAGGACTGTCTCAATTTACATTGGGTTTGCGTAGATATTATGTACAATTCTACAAAAAGCAATAAATGTTTCTGTCGTACCACATTTGGGGCCTCATGTAGGTAGCTAAATACCGGTCGGTAACGGCCGAAATTCGGTAAATAGCCCGTTACCGACCGGTATTTAGCTATTTGAGATGTAGGAGGCATATGTCAGGATTCGGTATTTACCGAATCGGTAGAAATACCGATTCGGTAAATACCGAATCCTGAATCCATATGTAGGGAGCACTCTAAGGAGTGATGTTTAGGAATAAGAATTCGGTATTTACCACCAAATATAGGTTGGTGGAAAATACCGAATACATTGCAAAACGTGATATTAAGCAGATGTACAAGTGCCATGTGGCAGACATACATGCCCTTAGGGCATGTATGTGTGCCACATGTGCACACATGCAAGATTCAGGGGTGCAACAGGGTGTCAATGTGACACCCTGCCACCCTTGTATATGCTCCCCCCATTACCGAATCGGTATTTACCGATTCGGTAATGAGGCATACCTTCCCATTGATTCAATCAATGGGAAGGTATGCCTCATTACCGAATCGGTAAATACCGATTCTAAATTACCGATTTTTTCCGAATCGGTAAATTTTACCGAATTATTACCTACATCGCATTTACCGATTCATTAATACCGAATCGGTAAAATTCGGTATTTATGAGTCGGTAAATGTGATGCTACCTACATATGGCCCATGGTGAGGAATGTTGGTTTCTGCCCAAGAGTCATAAATTAAAGGTAAAATGGTTACTGCAGGTGGGTTTTAACTTTGCGTTCCTAACTTATGTGGCACCTAACTTTATGGTGTTTTCAGAAGCGTGCTTACCCCGTCAGGCCATGTTTCTTTATTAGGGGCAATCTCCCCTGACCATTGTAGTAATGCTGTGCCTATCTGTGGGATTGATCAAGAGTTTCCTGCTCACGAGTTTTCCTGCCAGCTATGCAGCATCCCACTTGTGACTTATCAAGCAGTTATCCCTGGTCTAGGTCGCAGGGCCTGCCTGACTACATAATTGCGTGTTGGGGTAGATGTGGAGTTTGTGGCGGGTTATTCAATTAATGTGGGCAATAGTTCATTTTTATTAATAAACGCATCAATATCCATATTAACATTGCGATAACAATCAGTTAAGACACTGCTTATTTTTACATTACTATTGTTTATTGCTTTTGACCCATGGTAATGGTGCATTACGAACTGTTAATGAATGTTGTGTTGTCTCCTCATTGTGGGTATTCTTTGTCCAGTCTGTAACTATGATTATTCGTAACATTCGGTTTTACTTGCACTAGGCCACGCCCTTAATTACAAAAGTCACCTCTCTAGTAAAGGTTTCTACGATATGCTTTTTAGACCACCACCTTTTAGAGCCCCTCCTTCCCACCTTTTTCACCCCAATTAAAGCAGTATATATAAAAATAAAAACTCTTCAAGGGTTCTTTTATCTGTCAGTCCCATTACAGAAACGCGTTAATTGCCGCTTGTAAATGACCTCATATTTTCATAGTATGTTTGCAGTTCCCTTCAGTAATGTTTTTTAAAAACTATACAATGGCACTGATAAAATCATGTTACTCTGCCTATCAGTACTACTCTATCAAACTGGTTAGCAGCATCCGATAATTAGAATTACATGTAATTTGCATTTAAAATTGGGTATATTTCATATTTTTCGTGTAAAACTAGTGTAAAGTTGAATTGTTTCCCAAATCTATGCCTTTCAGGATGTATTTGCGTGTTTTCATTCACTGTACCTCACTCTATGTTAGATCTCTTGCCATAAAGTGGTTTTCAGCAGCATGTTCAGGGCCCTTTCCTGTTGAAATGACGTATTTCATATTCAGCATTGCAATGGGGTTAAATTGTTAATGCTGCACTCTCTCTCTCCCTCTCCAGTTTTTATCAAACTTTCCTCTTTCTCTCCCGGGGGATAAACAAATGGACAGCTTGCCTCTCTAGCATTCGAAATTCCATTATGATCACAGCAGAATGCATCTGAGACTGTAATAATTCAGTGATGAAATACAAAATGTCGCAATGCCATCTCTCTTAAAGTGAACTTAGATTTTGTTATGCCATTTTAGGTGCACTAATAGCTCCTAAGGTCCCAGGGAGTATCCTAATGTGAATTTAATGAGCTGGTAGCATATAAATGACAGTGCTGCGAGGATGAAGGTGACATAACCTCTCCATTTCTATGTGATGTCTGTCTTTGAAAATCCAGGGATCTTTGCGAAATGAACTGCATTATTACTAAGTGGGGCCATCATTCAACAGAAGCTACACTTGTGCAAGAATCTGTTAATGACTGCACGAGACAGAAGGACAAAACAATGCATTTGATGATATTTCATCCTGGGTGTTGTCACACAACCTAGACTTATGTTGCCAGGTTCCCTATAAGCTTACACATGGGGCGTAGGGCAAAAAATTGTACCGCAGGTTCAGTGGCACCTGGGCCCATTAAGCCCTAATCATCGGTGTAGTTCACACCTAAACAGTAGACGGGGGTACTTGTCCATGCTTGCACAGGGGCCGACGGCACGTTCAATACTACACTGACTATACAAAAATGATTTTACTCGCAATTTGGCTTATACATAACGATTTTATACGTGATCGTGTTAGGACTACGAGCATTATTTTTATTAAAACATTTTGGAATTTAGAATAAATATTCTACCATATGCGATGTCGTGGCACATGTCTACATTTTTTACAGTTTGCTTCCAAACATACCTAAAAGAGTAGTTTTGGTAATTTTATCACTTTTCTTAAAGTCATGCACAAGCCAATGAGAGGCAGACTCATGCCCCAATAATTTAATTCACAGAACTATTTACATAATTGTTTGTAAGTTCTACTAGTTTGAAAGGGAAAAACAGTTTTAATGGGAACATATTTAACAATGCTGGCGTAAACTTAAATTGCACCCATGAGCTCCTTCCTCGCAATCTGACAGACCTTACAATAAGTTCTACAGTAATTTCTTGGTAAGAGATACTTAAATGCCTGTTGTATAAAAAAGAAATCCAGCTCTCTCTTCATGCTGCAATGGGCATTACTGTTTTTATATTCTAAGTTTCAAACTGCAGGCATTTCATCGTGTGCTAATAAAACGTATTTAGATCTGTCCTGCAAATTGATTTGGAGAAAGACAATCTCCTCCCATGCAAACTAGCGGTTGTAAAAATGCACGCTCAAGTAGTTCCTTCTTTCAACTTTATTTCCTCTGCAAACACGAAGACATGAGGGTCCCTCGCCTGTTCTCCAACCAACTGACATCCCATGGGCTTCTTGAAACCCCGAACGATTCCATGAAGCACTAAGGCAACCCCAAGACTCCAGTACAACATATCCCCTTTCCTTACACTGTAATAATATAGAAACATACAATTTCATGAATACAATTCCTTGTTAAAATTATTCTACACATTACTAAAATTAATCTACATATTACTAAAACCAAAGGAAAATGAGGGGAAAATACAGGTGCAACATGCACCCTGCTGAAGTGAGGAAACAAGGACAACGGGAAAAGGTAATGCTCAATTCATGTAATCACAAAAGGACCCCACAATGTGTGGAGGAGGGAACAGGAGGCGTGGGGTTCTAGGAGCTAGCGGCCTCCATTGCTAAACCTTCGTTTGATAGAGCGCGGGCATACACCTGGAGACAGGGATGCACTTCTAAACTAAGGAGTGGGGGCCCGTGAAATGGAAAGTGAAGTTAAAAATCATTATAGTTACCAGAAAGTAAATTATAATGTGGCCAATAACTATATGATGCTAAATATAGCATCATATAGTTATTGGCCACATTAAAATTTACGAAGGTTTTAGAGGGCGAGGACTGGTCGATGATGAAGCATGACACCAGGTGGTGTGTGAGACCAGTCCGTCACTTTTTGTGAGATGTCCCCACTCACAATGGTTTTATAACTGTAGCAGGGTCACACTTCACTAGGAGCAGCTCTTTTGTGGTAAACATTTAGCAATGGAGGCCGCTAGCTCCTAGAACCCCACGCCTCCTGTTCCCTCCTCCACACATTGTGGGGGCTCTTTTGTGGTAAACAATACTCAATTCATAACATAGTCACCGAACTTGAATGGCATACGATGTTGCCTAGATCGACCTTCTCCACCCCTATCACCATCAGCTGGGGTCATACTGCTCTCCTCCCTCCTACCGCCCACACTCTCATCTCTATCTTCATTTGCCGTGTTAAGTTCACCCATGTCCATCAACATGAGACCACTCACGCTTTGCTCATTACCAACTTGCTCTTCCCATTTCCTGCAACACTGATGGCCTTTCTTACAATACAATGCCACTCTTCTGTTGTTCCATTTTTGACTGTTCCACAACAGCACGTGCCAATCACGTACTTCTCGTACTTTCAAGGGTTTAGAAAAAACTATTCATGCCATCTCCTCTCCTCCCTAAGTTGATTTTCACAAAGTCTCCTGCCTCTACTCTCCCCTCACACATCATCTTTCTCTCCTCTCTCATAACAGTCCTCTCATTCAACCATTGTGGGGATCACTTTGTTTTGGCCTCCCTCCCTCTCATTCTCTTAAATGGTGTTTTGCCTGCAACTCCATTCTCTGTAGTATTATAAGCCCACACCATTCATTCTACTGCTCGGCTCACACTACTTCCACCACTCACAGCCATTTGTATGGTTCCTTTTATTATACGATTTACTCATTCCACCATTCTGTTCCCTTGAGTTATATAAAGACATGCATATAGGTCTCACTCCATGATTCTCCAAAAACTACTTCATACGTGTAGACGTAAGTTATGTTCCATTGTCTGTTATCAATGTCTCTGGACTACTCTCTTTCAAGAACAACTGCTCCAATACCTTTAGAGTACTCTCTGGTGAAATGATTTTCTTGAATCCAACCACCACCCATCTTGAAAAAACATCCACCAACACCAAGGCAAACCTGTTCACTTCACCTAAATAATCCATGGGACCCACAAAATCCAAACACACCTAACTCCACGGACCACTCGGCTCACTCACAGAACCTGTTCCTCCACCTCCACAAACACATGAGGCTACCTCGCCTGTTCTCCAACCAATTTCCATCCCATGGTCTTCTGGAACCCCTAAACGATACCATGAAGCACTATGGCAACCCCATGACTCAACAGCCCATTACAACACTGGCAAAATCACAAACTGCAGTTTTGTAGCTTATCCTTAACGTTCTGACACATTACCATTTTTCTTAGAATGTTGTGCCCCATTTGTTTTTCCATTGCACCCTGTTGTGCCCTCTGTGGTCCAAAGTCAACCATTAATGAGAACAAATTGTGCATGTTTAAACACTGGTGGGTATCAGACCTTGACCTCCATGTCATGTTTTAAAACATCACACAGCTGAACCATTGCTAAAGGTCGCCACTTTGGGCAGGTGTGTTGTTTCCAGACCAGTGTAATTATAACTATATGGTTGACAACATATAGAGGTCATCATTTCGGCCTCCCTCTAGCATAGCCTCCCTCTAGCATAGCAATATGTATTTGTACGCATGTTAAAGGTGCGACTTTATCCTCCATGTATGCAAGCTTATTAGTTTGCATAGTGGTATCACAGGTCCTAGAGAGCTTCCCTTGATAACACGTGAGGAATCCCGATCTGCTCTATCATGACAGGCCTGGTGATCCTGCACACGGTTTTCCAGATTGCGGGAACACTGTATCCAATTTTACATGCCGGCACTTCAGGCCATCATTTGAGGCGTTGGATGAAACAACAGCTGTCCTCTGCCCCATTCCAACGATTTTTTCTACGACAAGTGACACATGAAATGCTACCCCCAGTAGAGCAATCCCCCCCACCTCCTGATTTTTTTGTATGCAGTTTTATATAGCGCGAACTCGACCCCAAGGCATTGGAGCGCTTTACATGAGTTACCTTACACAAAGATATTTTCGGTCTTTTTTTGTAGGCCCTGGAGATTAAGCGATTTGCCCAGAATCCCAGGATGTTGAGCCGACGCCGAGACTCGAACCTGGTTCCCCAGTTCTAAAGTCGGCAGCTCTTGACATCGTCCTACTAACCTCGCAGCGGACAGCACGAATTACCTGCGCAATTGAGTGTAGGAGTATTTAAGCCAGCACAGCGCGCGGAATTAGCAGCGCGTTTTTTAAACCGAGTGCCCGTTTCTTCTTGTAAACACATTGTTTATTTTATTATTGGTTGTACCCGTGTTTAACAATTGTCAGAGTAGCACTTACCTGCATTTTAAACTGGGACCTTCACTGCGCTTTTCGCAGGTCGTTAGTCGTTAGTCTGGGACATTGCATCGCCGCCATCTTGGGGGTAGTGTAGAGGACTCTGTAGAGGCGCCACTTCCGCGTGTGCTCTAGTTGGAGACACAGGAGGCGGGGCCCCTACTTAAGACGAGGGGAACAAGCAGTTCATTCCTTGACATCGTCCTACTAACCTCGCAGCGGACAGCACGAATTACCTGCGCAATTGAGTGTAGGAGTTTTTAAGCCAGCACAGCGCGCGGAATTAGCAGCGCGTTTTTTAAACCGAGTGCCCGTTTCTTCTTGTAAACACACTGTTTATTTTATTATTGGTTGTACCCGTGTTTAACAATTGTCAGAGTAGCACTTACCTGCATTTTAAACTGGGACCTTCACTGCGCTTTTCGCAGGTCGTTAGTCGTTAGTCTGGGACATTGCATCGCCGCCATCTTGGGGGTAGTGTAGAGGACTCTGTAGAGGCGCCACTTCCGCGTGTGCTCTAGTTGGAGACACAGGAGGCGGGGCCCCTACTTAAGACGAGGGGACCAAGCAGTTCATTCCTTGACATCGTCCTACTAACCTCGCAGCGGACAGCACGAATTACCTGCGCAATTGAGTGTAGGAGTTTTTAAGCCAGCACAGCGCGCGGAATTAGCAGCGCGTTTTTTAAACCGAGTGCCCGTTTCTTCTTGTAAACACATTGTTTATTTTATTATTGGTTGTACCCGTGTTTAACAATTGTCAGAGTAGCACTTACCTGCATTTTAAACTGGGACCTTCACTGCGCTTTTCGCAGGTCGTTAGTCGTTAGTCTGGGACATTGCATCGCCGCCATCTTGGGGGTAGTGTAGAGGACTCTGTAGAGGCGCCACTTCCGCGTGTGCTCTAGTTGGAGACACAGGAGGCGGGGCCCCTACTTAAGACGAGGGGAACAAGCAGTTCATTCCTTGACATCGTCCTACTAACCTCGCAGCGGACAGCACGAATTACCTGCGCAATTGAGTGTAGGAGTTTTTAAGCCAGCACAGCGTGCGGAATTAGCAGCGCGTTTTTTAAACCGAGTGCCCGTTTCTTCTTGTAAACACATTGTTTATTTTATTATTGGTTGTACCCGTGTTTAACAATTGTCAGAGTAGCACTTACCTGCATTTTAAACTGGGACCTTCACTGCGCTTTTCGCAGGTCGTTAGTCGTTAGTCTGGGACATTGCATCGCCGCCATCTTGGGGGTAGTGTAGAGGACTCTGTAGAGGCGCCACTTCCGCGTGTGCTCTAGTTGGAGACACAGGAGGCGGGGCCCCTACTTAAAGCTGCCATGACAACGCGCAGCGGTGACGCGCAGCGGAAGCGCCGTCTCAGCGCCGGAGTCACGCCAGAGTCCAGCCCGTCTGTGCCCGTCCGGGCCCAGACGGGCGTAGGGCAGGATACTATGGCGAAACCTAGGTCCGCGATGCGTTCTTACGAGCGCAACGAACTTATGGCTCTTCGGCATGCACTACCTAACAGCGAGGATCTGTTTACGCGACGTCCTTCCCCCCCTTTCGTCAGAGAGGTAAGGAGGAATCCCTCGGCTACTAAAGATAAAAACGACCTGGCTATCGGTCTGCTGAATTGCAGATCCCTCCCTCGTCATGCGACAGAAGTCAATCTGCTCATTCAAGACTCTGCCCTAGACGTTTTGCTTCTAACGGAAACGTGGTTGACCCCCAGCTCCGATGCAGACATCGTGGAGGCCCTTCCGCCAGGCTACCTGATTTGTCATGTAGATAGACCAGAGGGGCGAGGGGGTGGCCTCGCCATTATTTACAGGAGCCTGTTCATTTGCAGGGCACAGAACGGCCAACTCTCGGATTGTGAGAGCTGCCATTTCGCCCTCAGGATATCCCCGACAGTGTCTATATCGGGCCTGCTGATTTACCGCCCCCCAGGTGTAGTGGGCAATTTTGTGAGTTCCCTTGTTGAATCAGTTACGACTCTGGCCACATCGACGGCTAATTTTATGGTGTTGGGTGACCTTAATCTTCACTTCAACGAGCCCACTGACCAAACGGCTCTGGATCTCCAGAGCGTTTTAAAAGAGTGTGACCTGAACCTAATTAATTCTGGGCCTACTCACGAAAAGGGACACCTACTCGACCCGATGTTCTCGAACATTCCTCGCCTTACAGCGAAGCCTGCCCTCTCTCTCCCATGGTCAGACCATTTCTTGGTCCCAGCTTGCTGGCAAATTGACCCACTACCTGTACGTACCAAACAGGCCTTCCTAGTGGATAGAGCCTGGTCCAGACTATCGGTTGAGAAGTGGACCTCGAAACTGGAAGACACGATCCCTCCTTGTGCGTCGGACCCAGTTACGGGCGACACCAACATTAACAACTGGCTATCCGCCTCCCTTGATACTCTGATTCCTAAAAAGAGAGTTTAAAAGAGGGAGAAACGAGTTGGATCAGCTCCGTGGTATTCGGTAGAACTACGCACCCTTAGGAAAGGATGTAAAAGGATGGAGAGGTTATGGAGGAAGAACTGGGAAGATCATAGGAGAGAAGAATATCGTGCTGCAATGAGGGGCTATAAGTCAGCTGTACGACTTGCGAAAGCCCTATTCTTTGAAGACCGTATTAAATCTGCTTCTAGTTCTTCCAGGGAAAGTTTCAGAGTGCTTAGAGAACTGCTCAAAGTTCCGGAGCCGGTTGCCATGCATGATAAACAAAAAAGCACGGAACTAGCGGAGTTCTTCCACACGAAAATTGAGAAGATCTTAAACTCTCTTCCCCAGCCCAGGTTATCTCAGGACCACGGCAAGCAGATTGGGGGAACTCAGGCCAGAGAGAGCGCTCCCGGCCTTGACACCTTTGGCCCAGTGTCAGTGAGCGACGTCGCCAAAACTCTATCGTTGATTAAAAGCGGCTCCCCCATGGACCCGGTTCCCATGAAGTTCCTTAAGCAGGTAACAGCGGCCATTTCAGCCCCCGTGACTGATCTAATGAACGCCTCTTTCACCCAGGGTCTGGTTCCACCCACTTGGAAAATGGCAGTTGTTAGGGCTTTATTAAAAAAATCCAATCTGGATTCTACGGTCCTCTCGAACTTTAGACCCATCTCATTGCTGCCGGGCCTCGGCAAAGTTGCTGAGCGACTGGCCAACAAGCAGTTGTCTGCCTTTTTGGAGCTGAATGGTCTCCTTCGGCCATCTCAAACTGGATTTCGCCCGGGTCAGGGCACCGACACGGCTCTCGTGGCGGTCGTGGATGAGGCCAGACGGATCCTAGACTCAGGAGGATCAGTGGCAGTGATCCTCCTGGACCTCAGCGCGGCGTTTGACACCGTGAGCCATCAGTTGCTGATACAGCGGCTGGCTGAGGTCGGGGTGTCTGGGGTGGCTCTGCAGTGGTTGAGATCTTTTCTCTCGGATCGAACTTACCAGGTTTGGGATGGATCGGAGAGATCTAAATCAATCCCCCTCCAGTGTGGAGTGCCACAGGGCTCCTCGTTGAGCCCTACACTATTCAACGTTTATATGGCCCCGCTGGAGGATGTAGTCTGCCCTTATGACATCAAAATCGTCAGTTATGCTGACGATACGCAGCTAGTTGTTTCCCTATCCCATCTGGCCGACAACCCGGACATTTTGAACTCCTGTCTGGTGGATGTCCATACTTGGATGGGAGAATCCTCCCTCAAGCTAAACGGCTCAAAGACGGAATTACTGCTGCTGGGGAGTAAAGCTACCCTCCTTCCCCCACTCAGCTGGCCTGGTTGTATGGGTGAGCCTCCAGCCCCCAAGGAAGCAATTAAGAGCCTTGGAGTCTGGTTAGAACCGGACCTGTCACTTCGCACTCAAGCCAAGAAAACAGCAGGAGTGTGTTATGCCTTACTCAGGTCGGCTCGGAAAATCTTTCCTCTTCTTCCGTTAACATCGAGGAAGCTGTTGATTCAGGGTCTTATAACATCTAGACTAGATTATAGCAATGCTATTTTCTTGGGCGCCCCTGAATCTACTTTCAAGACCCTTCAACAGGTCCAAAACGCGGCGGCAAGGCTGCTCATGGACATTCCGAGGACGCAATCTGCGAAACCGGCCCTGAAGGCATTGCATTGGCTCCCTGTGCGGGAGAGAGTGACTTTTAAGGCACTTTGTATTGCCCATAAAATCCTCTTGGGGAAAGGCCCCCTCATTCTAAAAAACCTAGTTACGGCATACAAAGCAAGCAGAACGCTGCGATCAGAGAGGCAACACCTCTTGCTAGTTCCTAGAGTAAAAAAGGCCCGAACAGGCGGAAGAAGATTCTCATTTAACACGGCAAAGCTTTGGAACTCGCTTCCGCTTAAACTACGCGCTGAGCCTTGTACACTGCGCTTTCGCAAAGGTCTTAAAACCTTTTTGTTTCCCGGATAATGTGTCAACGCTGTCCTCCACCTTTCATCGGATGTTTTGTCTGGAAGCGCCGGGATGCCCAAGGGTAGCTGCGCGCTATATAAGATTTTAAATAATAATTAAATAATAATTACTGTTACGTCACATCCTCTCCCATTCCTTACCTCTATCCTCGTAGCCTCCTCCCTCTGTCCTGTACCTCACAAAAGCCCTGCTCCCAATACCGCTTGCTCTAAGAAGGTAGTAAATAGAAGCATCACATCAGCATTGGAAATATCATGCGGTTTAAAGCACAGTATTTCTGTGTCCACGCAGCTATTCGCCATTCCGAAAGGAATGAAATCAATAGTTGCATGGCACTGGTAGGGGGGGCACGGATCGGGATGGTGGTGTTGCCGCTCGATACAAGTAATTACAGATGCAAGGGTTGCACCCCACCACTTCAGTGCAACTCGGAATCAAGGCCATAGCTAGGTGTAAATTCAATATTTGCAGCAAAAAAAAAAATATATCAAACTGCATTCGCTCTACATAATGTGCGAATGTTGTCAAAAATCTTCAGGTTAGAAGAGTGATTTGGAAATTTCTTAGCCAACGCTATCTGTGTAATGCAACGCGCCATAACCGGCTCTTCACATGGTGCCTCGCGACAAGTTCACCCAGTGAAGAAACATTATCGAATGACTAACAATAAGGTGAGCTGAAAACCCTTACACAGTGTAGTTTTCCCTTGCATGAGTATAAGCTATGCTTTGCTATAATTCATTGCAGGTTGTGCATCCTCTCCAAGACAAAGGAGGCAGCCACAGATGCCTTTGTGCTAGTGTAGAGGGAAAATGTTAATATTTACCTGCTGAGGAAGTGTCAGTGCCCCAAAGCCCAGCAACCCTCTAGGAACCAGACATGTATAAGGTCAGTGACCAGCATCCGATACTGCATCACATGGTGAAAATGAATCCACATTTGCCAGACCTAGACAAAGTAATTTCTACCTTGATGGTTTCATTTTGGCCTTTAACTTCATTTGTTTCACTTATAAAATTGTTCTAATAACCAAATTCATGTGAAGCTAGTTTGAAAAAGATGTAATCCAGCTCTGATTAAAGAGCTATGTCGCTAGTCAAGCAGAAGGCCAATAGCAACGTGTTGGAAAGCCCCATTTCATTACTGATGCTGTCCCAAGCCACTGGTTTGAAATAACACTTGTGAATATTGCCAAGGACAGTTTACAATTTTAATAGCTGGCATAGTTTAAGATACTTGATATATGCCTATTTTCCGAGATGCTGGGACTTTCCACCAGGAAAAGATCTATGCCACCGATTCATAGTAGTATGGCCGCATCACTGCAATGTTTTTACCACTGGTTTGCAGAATACGACGTCGCCATATTTATTTTATTAAAAAATCTGCTCAATGTCAGTCATAAAAAGGAACTTTATAATTCACTCACTGATTTGAGGAAACAAAACCACAACGTCCACTCAGCTGTGTTTACAATTGTTGAACAAAATATATCTCAAAGGATCATCCAGGTCAGAGAATAACACTTTCCACCAGAAATAATATGCTTTTTCAGACGTGAGCACCCTTTTTGTGGTTTAGGTCTGAGGTTAGTGTTCGTTCTCTGGGGTACCTCAGGAAGAGTGCACAGTGCAGCTCAGAGAGATATAACTAATATGTCATTGGGAGGGGGGTTGTGGTTGCAGCGGCACTCTCTGGTCAAAACATAGTGGCCTCCACATTTTCTTAACCTCTTCAATGCCCATGACGAGCTGGTCTCGTCATGGGCCGCGGTTGCGCTGTGCCCATGACGAGACCAGCTCGTCATAAACCCCGCCCGCTAATGCAACGGCTGGCACAGGGCGGGGAAAGGGGCGGGCACTGAAGGGGTTAAGCTGGCAAAGACATTACAAATATTTTCCCCTGCCCTGATAGCAAACAGCATTTTCATGATCTGGCATTTCATGTTTTTACGTGGTGAGCAGAAGGGTAAGTTTATGTCCAGCAATTCTTAGCTGATGAAACATTGGTCCATCCTGAATAGCGCATGCATGATTTTCTTTTTTTTTATTGAGAGTACCTGCAGTAAAGAAATTGCAGCATGTCAAATATGGATCTTATAATAATAGTAGAGTATAAACTATTAACTAGACCAGGAGAACAAACATTCATTATATTCATCATAGACAATTAACAATGTTCAAGTAAATCATTTCACCACAAACGATCAACGTAAGCAGAGTAGGCAACAATCTCTAGACTGATGCAGGATAATCTCTCAAATTACCCCAGATACGATAGTATTTCACCATAGATCTACTACACTTTGCTATTTGGCATTCTTATTTGCATACTTCCATTACCTTTTTCCACCACTCCTTATATTTGGGCAGAAAAGCAGACTTCCAATTCCTCGCAATATTTAACCTAGCGAGAGAAAGGACATGAAAGACCAAGTCAGTATGCTCAATTTACAATCCAGCAGAATCTTATCGCTTGTAGCAAGATTAGCTATATCTAAAGGGGCCTGGTAGTCCTTGATATTGGAAATGCTACACTCCAGATCCTCCTGGTACAGCTTAGAATAATAGGCCACAAAAGTAGAGAAGATCTCGGAGTGAAGAGTGCAGACCTTGCCTTTGGTCTCTTGAATTAGTTTAATCACAGCTGTTGGCATGTCAGCTCAGCAAAGGTGCAGCTGCTGCAGGTAAGAGCACTGGGGCCAGGTGAGGGGGGATTTCGAGAGACGACCACGAGGGAAAATTAATTATTTATTTCATTTTCCCTCGTGGTCGTCTCTCAAAATCCCCCCCCCCCCCCAACGCTCCCACCTGCAGGGGCCGCGGCTGCAAAGATGGGCCAGCAGTTTCCCTGATTTCTCTCCCATTTCACAATTCTTGGCTTGAACGTTTTTTTGTTTATGGTAAGCCATTATTAAGGCAGAAATACGGCCTTGCAAGCCCATAATTTGCAAGTGTGTCAATTGAGAAGCTACTGACTGGGCTGAGATCTGTACCATGTGTAGTTGGATTAAGTTGTTCAATTGGCCCCTAAGCGATCTCTCCTCTTTGCTATATGTTCTAAAGATATGAGTAATGAATGATTGGGAAATTCCCCTAATATAGGCTTTCAAAGTATCCCAGATCACCAAGGCATGAGTTGAGCCTTTATTAATAAAAAAGGAATTCCTGCGTAATAAGCATAAGTGCTCAATATAATCAGAGTGATCTAGTATATACTTGGGGAAAAAAGATCAACGTGGCATAATATTAGTATGGCAATTGCCTGTTCACTTTGATTCAATGGCAGAATGGGCCAAATGGAGTAGATGTAGACTTTCAAACTTGCAGTCTCGAAAAGCACAAGGATGCAGTTAATAATGGAGTTGACTAATGACGGGGGAGGAATCCTCTCAGGGGGGACGGATCCTCTCAGACAAGACAAGTCAAAGAGCTAGTGAGGGGGAAGGTGGCACGACTCCTGCGCCCTGGGAGAATTAATTTGAGATATCTAATATCTGCACAGGCTCAATTATTGTGGTTAACAAAGTTACACTAGCTTCTGACGATGCATCTGCGATATCAGCCATACTCTCAGTTCTTGTAGCTGAAGACTTAAGTTTGTTGGTGATGTCTCCTTTGCTACCCAGTCAAGGGAGCGGTTTCACATGTACTGCTAAGGTGGAAGTTGAAGCTGAACTCCATGCCACTTCTTAATTAGCCCCACAAAGGATTACAAGCCACCCGACCATGATCTCCCAGAGCAGCACCCAGATGGAGAGTGCAACAGAGCCTCCTTACACAGCCCCTCTGGGCAATAAGGAATCTTCACCCAGATCATCAGTCAGTGTACCAGCCTCAGAGAGCAAGCTTGGTTTTTAATCATATACGCAACCATGGGAACGTTTCCCAGTCGAATCAGTGAACGGAAACGTTGAGACATTTTCAGTAGGTAGGTCTTAGTTATACTGGAATCATGTGTGGTCTTGTGATTAAGCGGTCTTTAAATATAAGCTCAACCAAAAGGTTTTTAAATTGAATGACTGTAGACAATTATGCGACCGTGTACAGTAATTATAACAATATAGGTCATGTCCAATGTATCTTTTTGATATACTAGCACAGTATGTTATTGTTCTAAGATTGTTAATCTCTTTCTGAAACATTGACATAAGATGTTATTGTACTTAAACTGTGGTTTACAAATAGACACATGTATTGTGATATACTGTACATAAAGTGAAATATGTATTTTAAAGATGAATACTAATATATTGTATTGTTCACTGTTTAAAAAAAAAATTCTTTAGAAACCTCTGTACTGAAGAAGGTGGTCAATCTTATTACACTGAAACGCCGCATCGATTTTTAGAAGTTTTCTTGTTTTTAAACCAAAATATCTGTACAGAAAAATGTATTGTTTCTGCGAGTATTTTTAAATGTATATTATTTTTAACCACAATAATGAATACAAATTGACTTTTTACTTTATATGAACAAAATGTGTTTGTCTGATATCTGTAGCATTAAACATAGAGGTGTTTGACATAAAGATACATAGGTAAACAGTGTTTCGAACAAGTAATGTACTGTGGCAAAAGTATTTGATTGAGGCAACCTATTGGTATTACTAAACAGCACATGATTCCAATAACGAAGACTTACATTTTTATTTTTTATTTTTTATGTTTGATTTATTTCTTTGGTCAGGGACTTGTTTTACTTTCTAAGTATTTTACCCCGTCCCTATCTTACTATATAGGATTTCTCCTTTTGTGATTTCTTTTTAAAATCAGTGTTTCCTGTAGTAAGCAGTGCAAATGGCCTGTAGCATTCTGAGTCGGCTTGTACACCTTTCAAGGAGAGTAGAGGAGTAGTTGTCAACGCAGACAAGGTTACAAAGTGTAGTATTCCTCACAATACCATATGCACCCCCTATTCATGCATGATAGAAGAATCTGAGGAGAACTTAACTTATTCCTCAACCTCCACTAATACAAAATCTATTCTCAAGACTATACTAAAGGAAATTCAGGTAGTTAAAAGCAACCAGGCCATGCAAGGTGACAAATTTGAAAATGTTTCACTCAAAGTATCCTCCATTGAACAACGTGTGGTAAATAATTTAATTACCGGGACTTAATTTGATACAGAAACATAATAAAAACAGCTCAGTAAAATAAGAGGCAGAATCCGTGATATTAGAGGTTCGGAATGGGCTTTATTCCAATGGACGATTCGAATCGTTGACTCCAGGTTCCATCACCACGGAGGTTCAGGAAGTGAAGTACATACTTTATTGATAAGTAATCACTTTTATACAATAGGCATTACAGTGAAGCAAATGCAGGAGGCGTAACAATTTGATAGTGAAGATAAAACATACATGCGTAGCAAAAGTGGGCGTAACTGGGTGTAACTAAAGAACGTCATCAGGTATGATGTCATAATGGGGTGGTTCCATGAAAGAATTTCGTAATATCAGCAGAAATACTTGGCAGAAATGCGCGCGTAGCAGCATGACGTGTGATTGACGTGCAACTAGGGGGTGAAGGGGACTTGACATTTAGCTCTACATGTGGCGACAGAAGTCTGGAGGGTCGAGTCAACCTAATCCCAAATCATATCTAACATCCTATGTTTAAAGAACTATGTTGTCCAAAAGAGAGGTCTCTTAGAGTAGAATCTTATTCTATACTGACTATACTGACTATTAGTGCGTGTACAAGCGTCTAAGTGTCTACACTAGATGCGAGGGCAGAAGTCTTACATAATAATAGGGCTATGAATTACTTGCATAAAGACAGAGAAGCCGGGCCTTTGCTCGGTAGCTGGAAGAATGTTTACTTAAACTACTAGACAGGAATGCATTGGGCAGGGAGCGGAGCAGATAATTTCGAAGGTGAAATACAGTTTTTGGCAGGCCACAGGCTGATGTCAGGCACCGTGAGCCGCGCAGGGAATGAGACAAAGTTCATGGTCACAGATGCAGGCTCAGACTGGAGCTTTCAGAGGCAGAAGGCAAGAAAAGCTGAAAGACAGAATCAGGGCCTACTTGCCTGGACTGTAAAATGGCATAAGTGAACCATATAAAGCCGGTGGCCTTTCGTACTTAGGAATGGAATATCCGGCCCATTCATGGCGGATCTGAAAGAGGACGTGTTGACGGTGGACGCACATATGTTTGCGTCTTCATAACTGGAACTGGAGGGAACATACATGTACTTATGATTCATACATGAAACCGTTGGGGTCCAAGATAGGGGACATAACTGATCAGAAAAATCCATATTTCCACATTCCCTCCTTGTCCCCTACTTGCCCGTCAAGAGATATCAATCTTCATCAATCCATTGATCTGTTCATATAGCATCATTTGTTCTTCTTTTTTCTTCTGGGATGAATGAAATCTTGGTGGTGGAATACACGATGTGGCACACAGACCACAGATCGCTGGTCCACATTGTAGACATAGACAGCAACTGAATAGTATGAGAAAGCCAATACCTAGGAAGGATAGGACCTTCCATCCAAAGGTAGATAATACACTCCAAAACCAACCAGACCAAGTCCAGGTGCCTGGACTCTGGTGTATCTGGCTTACAATCTTATGAAGGCGGGTTATGGCTTTATATACAGACGGCGAATTTTCTGGTATGAAAATGCAACAACTTGATCCGATGACCCTACAAGCTCCGCCCCTATCGGCCAGGATGACGTCAAGGACAAGACGATTTTGAAGCACAACAATCCGCATAGCAGACTGTTCTTCTGTTAAATTGCCTAAGGCGGAAATAGTTTCGTTCACTACTGCTTCAAGGGTTCTAGTTAATCAACGTATCAGCTTACTATTAGTAACGGTACCTATATAGGGAAAGAGACCTTTATTGAAATCTGTGTATTTTTCCCATGCTGTTTCAGTGTAGTCGACTATTGAGAGATCTCTCCTTTCTCTATTGTGTACTAAATGAATATTTCTGTGATAATCAGGAGGAGCTAGAAAAACAGGTGGCAAAAGAAATCCGATGTAGCAGGTACCATCCCAATCTAGAGGCAGACGTATATATGCCGTCTGACCACATATAAAATAGGAATGGCGGGAAGCTCTAAATGTCGACTTGCCTTGATCACTAAATTCTATTACAGTGGTGCATCTACTATGGCCCATATGTATGGAACCATTCTTTCTTACACATAATTCACCTTTTACTGGAAATACTGACATGGCGGGCAAAATTGGAGTAGCTTCGGATTCGACATTTAGGATCATAAGATTAAGCGTAAAATTACCTAATCCATACACTTCGTTTTCCAGATCAGTTCCTGTTCTTTTGGGAAGTCCCTCCTTGTTGGGGTGGCAGACTTTAAGTAAAACTAAGTTCAGATTTCCCCATACCCCGTTGTCTTGATAAACTGCGGAGTTCGAATCTTGGGAATTAATTAAACTAAACCATGCTCCACAGGAGCCGTTGTGTGTGAACGGGTATGGAAAGAGAGGTAGAATTCCTTTATAATTCTGATAGGGAGGGAGTCGGCCACATATCCAACAATTTGTAGCATTGCTAACCTGATGGGAATGATGTAACATACTAATAAAAGTGTTATTGCGCAGCGCAAATCTATATGACAATTCATGCGGAGGTAATTCACTAAAAGAATGTTCAGCAGTAACATTATAAACATGTCTAGAAATAGGATAACATATGTGCAACAATATACTTGCAGTAATTATTAAAAGACTTAGGAAAAACAGAATTAATAACGTCACTGTGCAATGACTACGCAGTGATTTACAGTACGCATGTCGTTTCAGCTTTATCCTTTTGTTTCTTTCTCTGTACAGGTCTAAGGGATACATGTCAGAGACAAATTCGACCGCTTCACCTTGGAGAGGACTTAAACAATCAAATTGCCTGACTGGTTAGACCTGAGTTTTAGTTTATATAGTTCACGACTATTCAATTCAGCCAAAGGAAGTTTTGAGTCAATCGAGGAAGACACGCAAGGTGTGTCGTTTACGTCTGACGACAGTCCATGAAATTTCTTGATATGACTTGAATGTATCCAGCCTTTTCGACCCTCGATCTTCACGGCTGTCCTCGTCGTTAGCAATACGAGCTGAGGCGACCTCCACCTAGGATCCAGCTGAGACTTCCGATCAAAGTTCCTCACTAAGACCAAATCTCCTGGAATTACGTCATGGGGTTTCACCTCAGTGTTGTCGGGAAAAGCTGCAGCTACCTGTGAACGACAAGATTGTAGTGCAGACATCAAGGAAGCCAAGTAATCTGTCAGCATGTTACAGTCAATATCAGTTATTTTGCGTGGTATAGGCGTCCCCCACATATTTGGTGGTCTACCGAAGATCACCTCATAAGGGGATAGCCCTGTTCGAGAGTGTGCTACCATTCTCATGTAAAAGAGTGCAACGGGTAAAGCTACTACCCAGTCGACACCTTTCTCTCTACAAATTTTGGACAATCTAATTTTCAGGGTCTGATTATGTCTTTCCACGAGACCTGCTGCCTCGGGGTGTCGGACACAGTGAAACTTCCACTGATAACCTAACAAAAGTGAAACGTGTTTCATTAGTTCGGATGAGAACGGCTGGCCGTTATCTGAGTAGACAACACGTGGTAAACCGTACCGTGGGAAGAATTCTCGAACTAACTGTTTGGCAGTAGTTGGGGCAGTGTAATCTGAAACCGGGTATGCCTCTGTCCAACGGGAAAGAGCACAGACAACTACGAGAACATATTTGAATCCTCGACATCGTTCCATCTGGATATAATCCATCTGGAGGACTTCAAAAGGGTGATCAGGAGGCTGAAATCCACCCTGTTCTACGGGAATGCTTTTTCCTGGGTTAAACTGACAACAGATCATACAGGTACGAACCTTTTGTTTAGCTGCTGCTCGTAAATGTTTGTTGAACCAAATGTGTTGGATGCTGTCTAGCATAGCTTTTTCTCCTAGATGTGCTGGACTATGTACAGTGTTAATAATGACTTGGACCATTGAATCAGGAAGGAACCACACAGATTTTTCCTTCGTCATCCATCCTTGATCCGTTTGGATCCCTCCTAATTCAGTCCATTTCTTTATTTCGTCTGGAGTAGCATGTGTCTGTATGTCAATTACGTCAAGAGCGGGATCCTTAACCATCATGCAATGTGTTGGTGTCGGGACTATTGTCTTTGTCATGTCGGATATTTGAGTTTGAGCAGTCTGTTTAGCTGTTCTGTCAGCTAGATCATTGCCTTGAGAAATGATATCAGTAACTTTCGTATGAGCTTTACATTTCATAATTGATATTGCAGTGGGTAGATGTATTGCATCTAATAAGGCATGAATGAGGGGTCCGTGCTGAATGTGGGCACCGTGAGAAGTTAAATAACCTCTCTCTCGCCACAGCACGCCGAAGTCATGTACAACTCCGAATGCATAACGTGAATCAGTGTATATGTTGACTTTTTTATTTGTGGCTTGAATACAGGCTTGTGTCAGAGCGATGAGCTCTGCTGCTTGAGCGGACAAGGTATTTATACAATTTGTTTCAATGATTTCAGCGTCTGTTGTGACTGCATAAGCGGCCACTAACTCTCCTGTACCTGTTCTCATACATGAACCATCTACATACAACGTCAGGTCTGGGTCTGACAATGGAACGTCTGTCAAATCTTGTCTGGGTTTCGTCGTGATAGTGATAACTTCAATACAATCATGAGCTAGTGGGTCTGTTCCATTTACAGGTAACAGTGTGGCAGGATTCAATGTACTACAACGTCTGATTTCTATATGTGGCTGAAACAATGTTAATTCGTAACCGGTGAGTCGTGCTATAGTCAAGTGTTGTGTTTGTGTGCGGTTCAAGAGAACCTCTACTGCATGTGGTACTTGAACTGTCAATGGATGTCCTAATACTATGGCATCGCTTTGTCTGATTGCTAAAGCTGTTGCTGCCACTGATTTTAGGCACGCAGGCAAAGCCTGAGCTACGGGATCTAATGTACTAGAAAAATAAGCACATGGTTTGTGTGATCCTGCTTGTTCCTGTGTGAGTACAGACAAAGCAGTACCTTCGCGTTCTGTAACAAAGAGTGTAAAATGTTTATAGTAACATGGTGTTGCTAAAACGGGTGCTTGACATAAAGCTTTCTTTAGGCTTTCAAAAGCTTGTGCATGTTCCTGAGTCCAAGGGAGAACAGTCGATGTGGCTGCCTCCTGTGTTGTCAATTGAATGAGTGGTTTTGCTAGAAATGCATACTGAGGGATCCACTGCCTACAATATGAAGTGAGGCCTATGAAAGCCCGCACCTCCTTTTGTGTCTTGGGTATTGGCATATTTGCAATTAGCTGGATGCGATCTGGTGTAAGCTGCCTTCCCTCCTTGGACAGCGAGTGACCAAGGTAAACAACTCGCTGGACACAGAATTGCAGCTTAGAAGGGGACACCTTGTGCCCCTTCTCGGCCAAAAATTGTAATACCGTCAGTGATGCTTTCTCACATTCAGGTTCGTTTCTAGCGGTGATCAGCAGATCATCGACATATTGAAGCAGGGCAGTGTTGACTGGCATGTGGATACTGTCAAGTTCTCGTTTCAGTGCTTGGCTATAGATGCTGGGGCTTTCTGTAAATCCTTGAGGTGCGCGTGTGAATTTAAAGCTACGTCCATTTAAACTAAATCCGAACAAGTATTGGCTTTCCGGATCTATTGGGACGCTGAAAAAAGCATTCTTGAGATCAATTACAGTAAAGAATGTTGCTCCGGAATCAATAGCTGTCAGTAATGACGAGATATCTGGGACCACAGGGAATTGTGGCACAATGCATTTGTTCAATTCGCGCAGATCAATAACCAATCTATATACTGGCGGGGCTTTTGGATCTGTTCGTTTAAGAATCGGAATTATCGGGGAATTACATACATTGGAGTCTGTTTCCACAACCACTCCTTGGGCAATGAGCTCGTCAATAATTTGCAGTAAAGCCACTACAGCATCTGGTGGTAACTTGTATTGTCGCATTCGTGGTAGTACCACTCCTGCCTTTAGTGTAACTCGATATGGTGTAATATTCATGCAACCAACATCAGTAGGGCCTTGTGCCCATAAATGTGTAGGTAAAGTCTGCAGTCGGGGATCCATGTCTCGAGACACATAGTGACCTTTGAAATCGCGTAAAAACAATCTTACTCCTTCCGGAGAACAACATATTATAGCTCCTAGAGCTTTCAGTGTTTTTATACCTAACAAGTTTTCTGGACATGATTTAGTAAGCAATAAATCTGTAGTTCGGGTCAAAGGTCCTATCGTAAGTGGAAGAGGCTGTGATACTTCATTAACAATAGGTTTTCCTGAAAAACCAAGGGAAATATTCTGTGAGCCTGAGAGGGGTGCCCCTGGAACTTCACTACGTTTTATAGTTGTTCGACTTGCCCCTGTATCAAGTAAAAATTTTCTATCCTGGCCTAATAGTTCACTATGTACATAAGGTCCTTCTTGGTCTACAGGGACCTCGATAAGGGGTAAGTCAACTTCCCTCTCTAGGCTGGTTCATGCGTATCGTTGATAATCAGGATAGTCATACTGTGCGGTCTGGTACGGCTGTCGTGTCGTGGTTTGTGTGGCAGCAACAGGCAGCGCTGGTGCAGCTGGCACAAACTGTATAGACTGTGGTGGAGCTGGCATGGACTGCGCATGCTGCGGGGCTCCTTGTTCATTCTGATCCTGTCTAGGTGGCCGTGGTCTTTCTTGTGTTTTACCTGTGGCGATATTACGCTTCAGGACTGGGCAATCGTGTATGTAATGACCTGGTTGTTTGCAATAGTTGCATGTCCCTTTTACAGGTCCTGCTGAATCACCGGACTGTGTCGTACCCTTTTTATGACTTTCAGCTGGAACTGTCTGGGAGACTAGTATTTTCATTTTTGTGTCTTTCATGCGTCTCTGTTCATGTTCTTGTTCCTGTCTAATTCTATTGTAATGGTACTGTAACATTTGTAACATTTGTGATGGGGTATTACCTTGCCAGGTACTCTCGAATTTTAATACTCTATTCTTCACCTGGGGCAAGGAATTTTCAACTAATTTTGTCACAAACAGATGTGGGTATGACTCACTACTGGCTTTTATGCCACTATTTATACCAAAACATTTTTCAAATCGGGCATAAAAATCACTAGTGTCTTCATCTTGCTTTTGTTTACAGGCTGAGATTGCACCCCAGTCTTCCTTTTTCGTGGTTAATAAACGTGGCAGTACCTGTACTAGTAAACCTGGTAGTGCTTTAGTTTTATCCCCAAGCCCCGAACCTGGACCTCGGGCTTTTTCTTCATTTTCTAATGCTGTCCAGTCTATCTTTTGGTCTCCCACCTCCCACTCTTTTTCCTTGAGTTTTTCATAAATGCCAGCAGGCATTAATACCTTTAATATTGTCATAATGTCGGGATAGGTATACTCTCCCATGAGTAATATGTCTTTAATTTCTCGATGAAAACCCGCTGGGTCTTTGTCATGACTGGGTACCACTTTCTTCATTTCTAACAATTCTATTTTCGATATGGGCGTATATACATATACACGTTTAAACTCATTGTCCTCACCCTTTATTGGGTGTACTTCTCGTAAGGGATTCTGTCTGTCCATGTAATACGTCGTTCTTTCCTTGATGGGCAGTGAGACATGTTCTGGGCATACAAAAAGAATGTACTGCTTTCTTGATTCTAGTATATCTCTAATTAACTTAGTACCTGAACCTCTCCATCTATTCGTGAGTAATTCAGTCAATATATCAGGTAAAAGACCAGGATCGGAATGTTGGCTTTTATAAAGTATAAGAAGTTGTTGAATCATATAAATCCCAGCTAAACGCTGTTCATCTGGGGTGAGGTTCAAAAATGTGTGTGCTACTGTATCATCACCATATTTTCCGGGACTGTCAACCCAATGAACGGCTGACCTGGCTAATTCTTGTTCATCCATAGAATCGAGTAAATGATAACCCCTTCGTTCTCGGAGTAATTTGTCAGCGGCTTGGAACGAATGCTCGGGGGACCTTATATTTATTATAGGTGTTTGGAAATTCCTGTTATTATCTGAACATATCGGACGTATCGGGTCAGTGAAACATCTAGTACTATTACAAGATCTTCCTCTACCTACATAGGCTATGGTTTCTGACTGTCCTGTGGGCAGTCCTGATCCTTCCTCCTCCTCGTTTTGTTCGAACTGGTCTACCGCTAATCTCTCTTCGTGTAGGCGTTCTATTTCTTTACGGATCTTTCGGCACATGGCTATTATACATTTTTGCCTATCATGTCTCCCTTCTGATATATTCTGGCTCCATCTGGTAAGAGTTTCCATTGTTTCCGGTTCTACCCCCGGTCGGTCTTGATTTCTGATTACACAATTTATGAGGAAACGTAACAGTTCCCCCTGTATCTCCACTTTCTGGTATTCCATAGCTCTGTTAATACATTCAGAATCTCGCCCTGTTTGGACAAAATGGTATATATTATCTAGATGCACCGTCATTCCTGGTAGCTTCCCTAAATACACCGCAGCTCGTCTGATACGTAATGATGCCAGGATCATTTCGTCCTCTTTTCCGGGCACAGGGTCATATCTACAATCTACAAGAAGTTCTTTAAGCGTGCGGGAATTTATGAGTTTGGGCGTACGTGGATGCGCTGATTCTTGAAAAGTAAGTTTATTTATTCTGGGTGGCGTAGAAAAAATGTTGGTAGCACCTCCGGTAGCCCCGTCTGGGGTATCGGGCGTGAAAGGATTCGTTGAACGTGATACAGCAACTATAGGTGTGGACACAGCTGTAGAAGCAGCTGTAGGAACAGATGTGGAAACAGATGTGCTTGCCGGAACTTGTGTCAGGATTTGATGCTATAGGGATACAGATACAGGATCTTGGCGTTGAACCTCCCCGGCAGACGGTCTATGTGGGGCGGGGTTAGCATACTCGGGAGCTGCGTCATCTAAATATGAGGAAAGAAAAACATCTTCTGCTGTTCTAGGATGCCCCTTAGGATGCATTTTTATTGGGAACAATGGGGGTGGCAAGTCTTTTGGTATCTCCGGAGTAGCCTTAGGTAATCCCTCGGCCAGAAGGGGATACATACCATTCATAAGGGCATTTCTTTGTCTGTCTATTTGTTCTGATTTCACTCGTGTACCTTCTTCAATTAATAGATTTTCTCGGACTTTATTTGAATTTTCCTTACTCTTCTCTTCCTGTCTACGTGCTTTTTCTGTACGTCTATACGATTCTTTACGCCATAATTCAATGGCGTCTTTCTGTGATTGTCTAGCTTTCCTTTTCCATAATTCTTCCTCTACTTTCACGATGCAATCTGCATCCCAGGTCCCAGCTGCGGGCCACCTCTGACTTTCTGGTAATTCCTTAGTGTAGTCTACCCATAGATCAAGAAATAATATGGCGTCTAGGCCATGTTTATGATACATGAAGTACCCTGGAGTGTCCCTAGGAGGAATGGGAACAGCTTCTTCGAGTACCCCTTTTCTAGTTGTGATCTGTCTTAGTTTCGAAAAGAGCGGCATATTGAGAACTGAGCTGATACTTGGTCTTGAACAAACTTAATACAATAAACACAATAATGAACAGTCATTCACACCACAATATGCAGGACATATTAACACATTTAACATTTAACGTTTAAATGAGCAACAATGATGATGACGATCTAAGAAAACTTAATCACAAGATATAATCCTCGGCATTAACTGAATTATTCTGAATTTATATACTTGATATACTAGATATACTGCTAAACAGTACAGATACACTGCTAAAACAGTGCAGACTGGATTTGTGTACCCAAACCCGTCTGGACCGGCACAACTCCCCAGTAATGGTACTCACCGGGTAGCTCGGAACGGAAGGCCTCGGAACGGAACTGAACTGAACTGGACTGGACTCGACTCGAAAACTTCGGAAACTTCGGAACATCGGAAACCTCGGAACTTCGGAACTTCGGAACTTGGTGGGCCTCTGTATACCTCGGATCTTGCTCTCTCAGCTAGGCTCTGGTCGGGATACTTCGCACTTCTCACCGCCTCGTCTGGGTGTTGATCGCAGCCTCAGTCGCCCCCGCTTGACCGGAGGGAGATACAGGAAATCCTGCTGGTACGCGTTGTTGTCCGTCCAGCTGTGGCAGGAGACCGGGCCTGCAACGCACCGCCGGCGCGTGAGATGAGAAAGTGTCCCTGTTCGGGCGCCATTCATGTGGTAAATAATTTAATTACCGGGACTTAATTTGATACAGAAACATAATAAAAACAGCTCAGTAAAATAAGAGGCAGAATCCGTGATATTAGAGGTTCGGAATGGGCTTTATTCCAATGGACGATTCGAGTCGTTGACTCCAGGTTCCATCACCACGGAGGTTCAGGAAGTGAAGTACATACTTTATTGATAAGTAATCACTTTTATACAATAGGCATTACAGTGAAGCAAATGCAGGAGGCGTAACAATTTGATAGTGAAGATAAAACATACATGCGTAGCAAAAGTGGGCGTAACTGGGTGTAACTAAAGAACGTCATCAGGTATGATGTCATAATGGGGTGGTTCCATGAAAGAATTTCGTAATATCAGCAGAAATACTTGGCAGAAATGCGCGCGTAGCAGCATGACGTGTGATTGACGTGCAACTAGGGGGTGAAGGGGACTTGACATTTAGCTCTACATGTGGCGACAGAAGTCTGGAGGGTCGAGTCAACCTAATCCCAAATCATATCTAACATCCTATGTTTAAAGAACTATGTTGTCCAAAAGAGAGGTCTCTTAGAGTAGAATCTTATTCTATACTGACTATACTGACTGTTAGTGCGTGTACAAGCGTCTAAGTGTCTACACTAGATGCGAGGGCAGAAGTCTTCCATAATAATAGGGCTATGAATTACTTGCATAAAGACAGAGAAGCCGGGCCTTTGCTCGGTAGCTGGAAGAATGTTTACTTAAACTACTAGACAGGAATGCATTGGGCAGGGAGCGGAGCAGATAATTTCGAAGGTGAAATACAGTTTTTGGCAGGCCACAGGCTGATGTCAGGCACCGTGAGCCGCGCAGGGAATGAGACAAAGTTCATGGTCACAGATGCAGGCTCAGACTGGAGCTTTCAGAGGCAGAAGGCAAGAAAAGCTGAAAGACAGAATCAGGGCCTACTTGCCTGGACTGTAAAATGGCATAAGTGAACCATATAAAGCCGGTGGCCTTTCGTACTTAGGAATGGAATATCCGGCCCATTCATGGCGGATCTGAAAGAGGACGTGTTGACGGTGGACGCGCATATGTTTGCGTCTTCATAACTGGAACTGGAGGGAACATACATGTACTTATGATTCATACATGAAACCGTTGGGGTCCAAGATAGGGGACATAACTGATCAGAAAAATCCATATTTCCACAAACGGCTCAGAGAATTTTTGGACTTGTATAAAACAATCCAAACTAAGATACAGACTTTGGGGGGTTTGGCAGCTCAAGTGGAAAAGAAAGCAAAACCTATGTCTGATCAAATCAAATTCCTTAAAGGGAAGTGTGAGGACCTTGAAAATCTGTGTATTGTAGGAGTGCCAGAGGGTTCTGAAATGGTAGGCAGCACAGACTGTTCAGATGCGTCTATGACTAGATGCCTTGCCAAACTTATTTTCAGTCATGTTTTTGGCAGCTCTCGTGACAGTGACCAAAGTTCTATAGATCTACTTTATATTATACGTGCACATAGGGTTCCAACAGGGCCATATAAGGCAGGGAACAGGCCACATACTATCATCGCCTATTTTCAGGACTTTAATGTCAAAGAAAGAATACTTTTGATTCCCAAGGAACACAGGAGAATTTGTATGGCAGAGGGATGCAACTTCTCTATTTTTCGGGATTCGGCTTCGAAATAGCCATTAGGATGTGGGAAATGAGGGCCCTTATTCACAAATGTAAGGCTTTGCCTGTCTCAGTCACTTAAACAAAGGAATCTTCTCTGAAAATCAACTGGAAAGGGTTCTTTGTTTTATTTGCAGAACCAGAGCAAGGTAGGTGCTTTTTTAGATGTTGGATGTAAAGCACATTGATTATTCTGCCACTTCTACATGACAATGGGGATTTTCACTGGGTTTGGGGGGTGAGGGTTAGATACTTTAATGATGATGATTTCTGAAGAGTGGGTGACACTACGCCAGTATTGCCTGGACATCAGGCTTGACATCTCAAGAACAGGGTAGGTCTCCACCACCCAGTCCATTTCGAGCTTGGGGGCACTTGGGGACCCAGAGGGTTGTGAGGAAGTTGGGGGAGGGAGGAAGAAATGAGAGGGAGGAGAAGGAGGGTGAAGGTGGTGGAGGGGGGTGGGGAGGGGGAGAGGGCCTGGAAGAGAAGGGTGGGGTGGGGGTCAAGGAGGGCAAGGGATAAAGGGGAAAAAGAGTAAAGAGAGTCTATACGTGCTTCATGTTTAAGGAATTAACCAGGAGTAACGGAGGGTTTAAAAAGGGAGATGGTTAAAATGAATTCATGGAATGTAAATGGAATAAAAGGGGGGAAAGAAGAAAGCTAAGATATTTTTGGAAGCTTGTCATGTAAAACAAGATATTTTAGTTCCTCAAGGAATGTACCTTACCAGAATAGAGGCCGATATCCGTTGCATATCAGAATGTTGTCAAGGTTATATCACTCCTAGAATATATGATCTTGTAAATGCCACATACTGCTCAGGCCAATGGGGTGTCTTTAAAATTATTTTTAATAAATCTCTTAGGGCCCTTTGAGCTAAAGTACATCATGAGGGAAGGTGGGCTAGAGTCAAAATACTCAACCAACAAAGCAAAAGCTACTTTGTTCTTGTGAATAAAAATGCGGCGAACTATCAGAATCCACACTTTTTCACCAACATGATGATTGAACTGAGTGATGTTAGTTTTCACATCACCATAATGCCCGATTTTAACTATATTTTGAACGCAGTGCTTGACACGACCTATAAACCGCACACAGCTCAGTTGGGTAAGACCCAAGCTAGCATTTTAGATATGATGGTTAACCTGAGAGTGCTTGATTTATGGACATAGCAGAACTCCGACCTTCAGAATTATACTTTTTTCTAGGCCTCATATGCATTTTCTCGTATTGATATCTGTTTTACCAGTGCTTCAATCACCTCAAACTGCATGCATGATTTTCATGAACTGTTCTAGGCTTTGCTTTCAACCAGGTCATATTGTTTTTAGTTATAGTGTAATCCCGGGTGTCTTTTGAATAGCTTCCAAACAGCTATCAAGCATTTTCCATTACTTTTTATCTGCACTATTTTAGGTCAGATCTAGGTAAGTCAGATTTTGATGTATTGAATATATTAATATTTATATCTTCAAGAGTCAGATAAGGGCTTTGACTTGGAGCACCAGTCACATTTCTCAATAACTCTACTTGCTTTCGGGGGATGCCTGTTGCTTATGTGTGCTACCTAATGTTGAACCCAGTATATTATGAATTTATTTATTTGGAGATTTTGTATAGTGAGAAGTAAATTCACTAGAGTAGAAGAGCACCTTACAGAAAGTCAAGGAATAAGTAGGACAGAAATTGCAATGTCAAAGCATGTATGCTCATTAATAAGAAACACTTCTAAAGAGCACTATTTCATAGTGTCTAGAGATCTATCCGACGTGTGTCTTAGCAGAATGAAACACCCAGGAGCACAATTTGCTTAAGAACAGAAAAGATTACATAACATACATTGAGACAAAATACATGGGACTGTTTCCTCTTGGAAATAATGTCAGAAGAGAAAGATTTTAAGTTGTCTTTTGAAAGTGCTAAAATAAGAGATTGTCCTAATAGAGGGAGTAAGATGTTCCAGGCTCTGGGTGTGCTACCCAAGAAAGCTTGGTTGAGCTGTCTTGCATTCATGAAGGCTGGAGTTTCTAGGAGGAGCAAGACTGTGCTCCGAAGGGTTCAAGATCCCCCAGAGATAGCCACTTTATTGTTTAGATAGCTGGGAGAGCTCTCCTGGATAGATCGGTTGACAAAGCAAACTAGAATTAAACGCCTTCTCCAATTTACGGTGCCCAGTTGAGAGAAAACAAAATTGAAGTGATGTGGTCTTATTCGCTACCCCATAACGGGTAGGCCTAGAACTTTGTGGGCTACTTTCAAGGAAGTGACATACATTTTTGGAGCTCCAGTTAGCATGGTTAGCCTTATGCCAATATTCGACAGTACTGTGAATAGTACCACCGATTTGAACTATTCAGGTGGAATGAAGGACTTCATTCCCTGTAGAAGTCTAATTTGGTAGTGCTCACCTTTATCTAGGATATTAATGTGCATCAGCTTTATAAGGTGTTTGTTAATTTTTTACCCTAAGAATTTAGCACTTTCCACAATTAAGGTATTCCATCTAATATGTTTGTTGCATTTAGTCATGCCTGAATTGGCTTCAAGCACGTGTACTTGCCAATAGAAAAATTAGGATTTTTTCAGTATGTTCAATTTGAGGTGCTGGTGAGAGAACTAGGTTTGTAGCATTTGTGAAGTAATGGCTATTATAACAGTGCCTTGTGGAGAATATCATCAGGGTAGTGGTGTGATGAAACGTTTTAATGCTTCTGAAGGGAACATAGAGGGCCTAAATGCAAAATAAAATGTGTGTCAGGAAAAGAATAGATATTTGAGGCTGAAGGGGGTAGGACTCATTGGAAAGCTTGCTAGTTACATTTGTTATCCATGATTGTACACATATGACTCAAACTATATCAGAACTCTGCTGTACATTGCCATTAATAATTTAATGGATTTCAAGTGAGATAGGTGTAATTGACTGCATCAAATAATGATGATAGCGCAAGAAGAGTAAGAAGACAAGAATCGTCATGGTCTAAGATGCAGATTGCACCATCTAATCGCTATACTACAGACGGATCTGAAGCCTGATTACACATCATCAATTAGGAGATATTCACTAATAAATGGGTCAACTGTTCCACTACACAGCTTTCCACAACTCTAGCTAAAAAAGGTAGATGGGTACAGGTCTAAAAACCTTTGGGTTTTTTGGATCTGTTTCCTTTTTTCAATATTATTGAGACCTGGCCAATTTTCAAGAAGTCTGGTCCTGTGCTATGTTTCAGTGATTAATAGACCAAGCCTTTAAGGTAGAGGCTAACGGAAGGGCTCACCTGCTTCACTTGCTTGGCTAGACTCGCACTAAGAAATGAGAGGATGGTTAAGGGTGAGAAACCTGTCCTTGCCATATCTGACTGCCTCATTATTTGTAAAAATGACCTAGGTATTAGAGGATGTATCCAGCTTGCCATCAATGAGAGAGGTTTTATAGTTGTCTTAGAAGAACATCAAGACATTTTTGAAGTTATCTTAAGAGACTTTACGTCATGGGAGAATGCTGGATATTGGTGCTTTTTAACAAGGTTGAAGAGTTTCATGAACAAATTATTTCCCATATCGGTTTCAAATGTTATGAACAAGATCTTCACTTGAAATATATTTCTTTTGTATCTTTTCCACTTGGATCTTAGATTGAACATGCTTTGGGAAGAAAGACCTTGCCACCATACTTTCTGTCTCGTTTAAAAGATTTCTTTCTTCTTCTAGTTCAAGTAATTCTCTAGAGAATGACTGTGAAGAATTGTTCTTCTGTGTGTTCCTCTGTCTTTTATATTTGAGTATTTCTAATTTCCCCACTATTTCCTATACAGTTGAGCTGTAGCCATTTTGCTTTCTAGGACAGAACTTCAAAGTTCTTTCTTTAATTGACCCATTAAACAGCATTGATACATAGAAAGGTTAATTCTATTAGAACGTGTCTAGGCCATTCGAGTGGAATTTAGTTCTCACTCTTAGTGAAATCATTGTTGGTGATTAGTAGGTGTCGGGCTGCCACTTACACATATGTGGGTACTAATGCTAGAGGTTTGAGTCTGTTCTTTTTAAGAAAGTGTGTAAATTGTGATGAATTAGAATCACTTAGCTGTCCTCAATGTAAACTGAAATCAATCAGCTCCACCAGATGTTCAGTGAATAATGCATTTTCACTTGTGGAGTGGTAATTGATTTTCAAAATAGTGTGTTTGTCAGCAGTCCACTTTACTTTAATGGTGAAGACATTGGAAGGTAGGACATTTTTCAGCAATTTGCATTGAATGGGTGTTCAATGGAGTACTGCCAAACCTCCACCAGGTTTCCTTTCCTGGACCAGTGTTATTATAGAGTACCCCCTAGCACAAGGAGATTCAGTATTGGCTGTGAGGAATCGGTAAGCCATGTTTCCATTTGAAATAATAGTCAACCGTTGTAGGAAAGTAGGATCTGCTTCTTATGGTTACCCCCACTTTTTGCTGATATATTACTATTTTTGTCCTAGTCTGACTGGGATCCTGCTATGCAAGACCCCAGTCTATCTGATTTCTCCCTTTTATTCCATGTATGTACTTTAGATACACTCCAGATTGGTTAGTGGGATACCCTTATCAGTCCCTAGTATATGGTACACCATGAACCCAGGGCATAAGTACCCCAGAGTCCTCTTTCTGGTTGTCTTTCATATTTTTGGTCTTTAACTACATACGTTTTGTAAATACCTATGCTCTGTATGTTTGTGCTGCAGTGTAATTTTGACATAATAATGACCTACAACTTGAAGAGCAGATTGAAATAAGGCTGGGTTTTACCAGGGATACAATTATTCAGCAGTGAAGTTTGAAGAATGTATTCTCCAAGGGCTTTCAAGGGAATACAGATGGGTCTGCTAGGCATGTGCCAAGGAAGAATCAGATACATGGGTAACATCTGATCAGAAGGAATTATTAGCATTGAATTTCATTCTAGACTTGCCAACACTTAGAGGCATATTCACAAGGATTTATCTCCGAGTCATTGGCACTTTATTGCAGCCAAAGTGGCGATAAATTTACCTCTCCATTCACAAGCTGGTGCTAACAGCCCACAGCACCAGTTTACCCGCAATAGCAGCCCAAAATACATCGTCACAGAGGAACACCACAACTATCGCTAATGAGATGCAGAGTGGGCGTTCCCGTGCTAAAAGCCGCGACCACACCACACCTCAACATTCTCAACGACCAGACAGATCGGCGATAAAAACACAAAACAGGCGATAAGGCGCGCTAGCACCAGGAAATCTACACCTACTCTGACCTGGTGTTAAGTCGGATGGCAGCCAGCACCACAATAGGGAGACCAGCCCAGGGCCACATCGGAAGGGCAACAGATGCCATGGAGCCACACATCATGCGGCCCAGACACCCAAGAGATCCACAACACCCACCGACACCACCCCCCAGACCACCCCTCCCTGGAACCCTCCAACAAAGACATGCCAAATCAGCTACACAAAAACATGTACAAGATATTCTGCATGATGTCGCACAACAGTTGAAATGCATGTGTCGTCACAGAAATGAGCATCACACATCGAAGAAACAAATAAAACTTTATTAACACGAACACCGAAATGAAATGAAGACACGTGGCGGCTCCCCGCGGGACAGTCAGTAGGTCACAGCCTGCAGGAAAAAAAACATGATGAGAAGGTGTGTCCTGCGCACATCAAAGGACAGAGAGAGACCGAAGGAGAGAGCGAGAGGAAGAGAGGGAGAGACAGAGAGAGAGAAGAATAGAGGGAGAGAGAAAGAGAGAAGAAGGGAGAGAGAGAGAGAGAGAGAGAGAGAGAGAGAGAGAGAGAGAGATGAAGGGAGAGAGAGAGAGAGAGAGAGAGAAGAAGAGAGAGAGAGAGGGAGAGAGAGAAAGAGAGAGAGATGCACCCAGGCCACACTGCTTACCTTCTGCCACCGGTGTGTCTCCAACCACGTGCCGGTATGTAGAGCAGTACACCAGGACACACATCTGAGTCAGAGCCGTCATCTGAAGCAGAGTCCAGATACGCATAGTACACACACTTGCACAAGATAACATCGCCTACCCGCCCATGCACACCCAGGCAGAGGCATCACAAAGGCACCCGTTGCCCACGAAGCATGTCCTCCCATGCACACCCAGGCCTCATTGCTCACCTTCCGCCACCGGTGTGTAGACTGGATGTCCCACCACGTGCCGCTGCAAGCCACAAGCCCAGGGCCCATGGACATGGCACCCTCCAAACCATGCAGCCACGCACCGCAGGCCACCTGGCCTCACGTTTGGTGCTGGGTCTTGAATACTCCATGACAGAGGACATACCAGTGCACCCAGCAACATCGCAGACTGCACACCAGCTCAGTTTTGATTTGTTCAGCATTACGTACATCAATTGTGTGTCTTTTGCACACCCGATCTGCCCAATGGATGCCACTAAGTCTGTGACCAAGAAGCGAGGCCATGTGGCAGTAGGCCCACGCTGCCCGCAGGCTCTGGCCTAGACTGCGGTCCAGCAGGGCACACGAATCCTGATTTGCCCAGACAGCCGGGACAGGGCATCATCGCAGGGTGCCCACCCGCTCAGCCGCTTAAGGTGCCACTGACTCAGTGCACTTAAAGTCACCGTCCTTTGGCAGGGTGCCTGTGCCTGCCGCAATGCGCCGTGTGCGACTAACCCTGTGCAACCCCAGTCAGCACCACGTGGTGGTCGGCCTGTGCCGTACGCAGGCCTGGGTTGCCACTAACCCTGTGCAACCCCAGTCAGCACCACCTGGCAGTCGGTCCATGCCGTGTGCAGGCCTGCGTTGCCACTAACCCTGTGCAACCCCAGTCAGTGCCACGTGGTGGTCCGCCCGTGCCATTGGCAGGACTGGGTTCCCACTAAACCTGTGTGCAAAAAAACTGTTGGGCCCTTTATGATTGGGAACCGTGGTGCCCGTCATCCAGTCGCCACAGGCAGAGGAGAATGTGACGTTGTCGGCCCCTTATGTTGGCGGAGTCACATGGCTTGTGATGCCTGTGCCAGATGGGTGTACAAACCTGCCCTCAGGGAGTGGCTGTGACATGCTGACAACTAGACCAATGACCTGCACACCACAAGCGAGTACGCCTGCGATGGGTAGCAGTGATGGCCCCCCCTCTGAGCGTAAGCGGAGTGGTCTGGCCTGCCGTACACCGGACCAATGCAGGGCTTGCCACCATGACACGTGGGCTCTGGGTGTGGTTCAGTCCATGTCCGGACATGGAAGTGAGTGATGCGTGTGCCCCTGTTGTAGTGTCCACGGGACCCGGTACACAAAATGCAATGTTTCACCCTCTGACTGGCATCCCACAGCATGAGCATCATTGACGCAAGGGTAATCACTGCCCCTACATTCATCCACACATGCATACATGACTGATGAAAGACGTGACACAACAGTGCGTCAATGGATATTTATTGCACATCCAATGCAGTTATGCAGATGGAGCGGTTCAGGGCAATGCCCAACACACTACACAATATGGGCCCATGGAGGGCCAGCCAGAGTCCATCCGGGGATGACAAGTCCTGCTGAAGGGAAGGGTACAGTCTGCAGCCTGGTCGACGTGTCATTGGTCACCAATCCGGAAGTGGAAGTCCATGTCGCTGTCCAAGGTGAGTGCACCAGAGTGTGTCGTGAGTCAGTGTAAGGTCATGAGGCCATGTGCGGGACCAAGCAGAAACGGGCCAGGTGGCAGTAATGAATGCTAGTGCCTGGTCCTTCTGACCACAGTCCCATCCGCGTCCTCATCCAGAGGTGTGTGCCCTTCCCCACCCCACCTGTGGGTGTTGCAGAACCGGCTGCTGCACTGTGTTCCACTGACACATCAGGGGCCTGAGTGGATCCAGCTGCCGAACTGGGGGTGCACTGAAACCCCAGGGGTGGTGATTTGGATGGTGTGGCCTTGTGGCGGCAATGCCATGGTGGAGGTCAGTAGGGCATTATAGATCCCAGCTACATTTTGATGATGTGCAGCGGTGGCAGCCATCCTTTCCGCCTCCATACACACCATGTCCTCCATGAGCCTCCGTATATGTGCCACGGCTGGCATCGCTGGAGCCACTCTGAACGGACAGGTGTTCTCTCTGCGTCATGACTCCAGCGAAGTCAGTCAGGGCTTGTTGGATACAAAGACACCCAAGGATGGCATCCAGTTTGGCAGCCATGATGCCAAAGCCCACCCGCACCTGCTCATCCGTCTCCATCTGGCACTCCAGCACACAGTGTTGGAAGGCCATGTGTTGTTCCTGGAGGTCTTGGGAGGGTGCCGGGCTGTGGGTGCCTTCTGCAGGGTGGTTTGGGTGGTGGGTGGGGTCTCATCGATGTAGCTGGGCAGCCCTGAGCCTGGAGGTGAGTGGCGGATGAGGTCAATGATGTCTTGGATGTCGATGCTGGCGTTGTCCTCCTCGTCATCCGTGAAGAGTGGCTGGGACTGCTCTGCAGGAGCTGTTGACGGTGCCCCTGCGATGTGAAGGGGAGATGGTGGATTGCAATGTGTCCACATGTGTGAAAACGCATGTTACAGGTTGACATTCAGACAGCATGGCATTGTACATTGTGACAGTCTGTAGATCTGGGCGATGACCCAGAGTCATTGTGGTTGTTCACTGTGCTCTGCTTGATTGTGCATGTGTGCCATTGTGGCCATCTCCACCTGTCCCCCCAGTACCTGGTGGTCACTCACACCGTGGCGGTTGTGTTGTGTCCTGTCGAGCAGTGTCCGGTCCACCGACTCTGGCCCCAGTCTCCACGCTGATGACTGTCAACACCAGCTCCTCCATGTCATCCAGCTCCAGCTGTGGCACTGGGCCCCCACCTCCAGTCTGCATTGCTGCCTTCTGGTTGGCGGAGAGTTTCTCCTTGGTCTTCCGCTTGATGTCATTCCATCGCCTCTTGACCTCGTCCATTGTCCTCCTGTGCTCTCCGATGGCATTCACCTTGTCAACGATGTCCCGCCATGTTGCAGTTTTGGTGCCCAGTGACACGTTGGAGGTGACGAAGAGTTGTTGATGGTGTTCCATCACCTCTGTGACTATGGTCCTGTCCGCCTGCGGACTGAACTTTGTCTTCCTCGTCTTCTTGTCCTTGTCCTTCCCTGTCCCCGTGTTCCCAGGCTGGTCGTCCGGGGTGCTTGTGGGGTTGCGCTCTTCCCCTGCGCCTGCTCTGGCTGCCTCCATGGTGCTTGGGTGTAGGTCAGTTTGTGTGTGGGTATTTTTTCTGCATTTATGGGGATTTTTCCCTCCCGCCAGGTGTGTGTTGCAGGCCTGGTGCTGCTTATCACTGATTTCCTCACTGCGCTTTGGCCCATCGCAGGTTTTTTGGTGTTGTGGTTTGTGTTTTTATCTCCATCGAGGTGGTTTTATCGCAGACATTGTCCTTGGTTTCAGCAGACTATCGCATGCTACCGCCTTGTTGTGAATCCCACATTCTCACGGGGATATTTTCCGTGATGGGCTGCGATATTGAAAGTTGCGTTACGCTACTCTTGCGGTAGTTATCACACATTCTTGTGAATATACAACTTAGATCACTAATTAGAGCAAAGCAGAGGGAAAGCATTAATGTTATAACACTGTGTAATTTTATTGGAAAATATATATTATACTGGCTTACTTTAAGAGATTTCTCCTGGCAGCGAAGTACTATGGTAACGTGGTTTCAGTGCTTAGTGGAATCTAAACTCTGAACAGCAAAGATCTGGGTATAGGTAATTTGAACAAATATGTGTAAGTGCCTTATGAAACTCCTATATTCAACTGCAATATTGGGTGTTCCAGTGAAAGGACCCCTTCTTGTGAACATGTCTGCATCAAATCTTTTAGTTGGTTGTATGATAAACGTGTTTAGATATGTGAATCTAAAAGTCCTGTTTGTTTTGTAGTGATGTAGTAATTTGGAATTGTATGCAGGGATGCAATTTTGAAGCGTCTTGTGGAGAGTTTTCCCAAAAGGTGTGATGTGCCATAGCCTTGCAGATCAAGAGTGAGCTGAGCTGCATGGTTCCTAGGTCTTTGTAGCTTGGACAACTTCCTAATTGAGAAGTCTGTATGTATGGCATTATAGCAGTCAAATCGGGAAATTACAGCTGTACATGTCACAGTGGTTTTGTGAGGTTGGAGCAAAGGCAGTATTATTTTCAAATGGCATATATAGAAGACATTTTTTTATATAATGGCACTGAAATGGGGGTGAGGGATACATTGCTTAAAAGGTTATGTGCTTTCTGGACTGGGCTAGTATTTATTTATCAATTAATTTACTTATTTATTGAGTTTTGTATAGCGCAAACTTGACCCGAAGGCATAAGAGCCCTTTACAGGGTTAGCACAGCAGCAATTACATGAGTTACATAAAAAGCAAATGACAATACATAGTAAAAGTGTAAGAAAAGGTATACTATAGACAGCAGGATATGTGAACGATATAGCAGCACTTTCACGAGTTGCATAAAAAGTAAGTAAGAGGACATAGTAACAGTATAAAAGAAAGTGAACGAGAGACAGTAGTATATGTAAGCGATATAAGAGCAATTGTGGGAGTTACATAAAAAAGTGAGTGGAAATACGTAGTAGCCGTATAAAAATAAGTATACGATTTCCAATGGGATATGCAAACGCTATAGATCAGAGGTACATTATGGTAGGGAGTTGCAAAAGTGGGGAGAGTCACAGTTCTTCCACAAGGTACTTGTACACAGAATTAACAGTAGGATATTTGAGCAATATAGCAGCAATTACACGAGAAATACACAAGTTACATAAATGAGTAAGTAAAAATCCATAGTACTGTATGAAGAGAAGTAGACACAATAGTTCCGTGGTAGATTAATGTAGGGGTTTGCTAAGGTGGGGAGATTAGAGTCACAGTTTCCCAAGGGAGTGGCACTGAAATTTAGATGGAGAGTGAGGGGTAGGTGCAAATAGGCCAATCGGCTCACTTAAGGGGGGTTAGGTAGTTATTGAGAACTTTAAGTTTCCTCCTGAAGTGAGGGAATGAGTGATTGTCATGTAATTTCTGAGGCAACAAGTTCCAGAATCAGGTACCTTTCCTGGAGAAGGAGCAGCTGCGTGATTTTTCCTTCTTGAATTTGGGCAGAATCAGGAATAGCTTTGAAGATGTCTCTTTTGGCCAGTGGTTGAAAGTTTGTTTGTGAGGTAAACTGTTTTTTGCGTGTAGAGAACTTTGTGGGTAATGCAGGAAGTTTTGTATATACATCTTGCCTCGATGAGTAGCCATTTGAGCTTCCTAAGAGTGGGAGTGATGTGGTTGAAGCGACTCTCCCCAGACAGTAGTCTGGCTGCTGCATGGAATGTAGTTTTCAAAGGGGCAACATGTGTTTTTCAGGCGCCCATGATCATTGCTTTACCGTAGTTCAGTTTGGAAATGACTAAGGATTGTACCACAGCCTTTAGGTCTTCGTTGGGGATGAAGGGTTTGATTTTTGTTTAAGGTGTTTCAACATGTAGATGGCACCTTTAGCTGCAGCATTGATAACCTCTTTCATGGTCAGGTTTTTGTCAAGTGTAATCCCCAGAAATTTTACAGAGTTGGAGACGGAAATTTTACATTTTAATGCAGTGATGTTGCCTTGCAAAATTTCTAAGTGGAAAGACTTTTCTTTTGGTTGGATAAACAGGTGTTTTGTTTTGCTGGGGTTAAGTTTAAGATGGCTGTTAGTCAGCCAGGATTTAACCATTGAGAGAGCGCTGTTTATGTGCTGGATGTCTTTAAGCGATGAGATTTTCAATTAGATTTAGGTGTCATCCACATAAAGATGATAAGCAGCTCTGGCTTGTTTCAGGATCAATGCAAGGGGTTCAATATAGAGGTTGAATGGAGCAGGGGACATGATTGACCCTTGAGGAACTCCTTCAAGACAGTTGTTGCTTTTGAGATGGAGTTGTTTAATTTGATTAACTGTGAGTGTTTGTTCAAAAAGGAGGCAAACCACAGAAGGACAATTGCATTTATACCAGCATGTTGTGAGTGGGTATTTAGGAGGATGTCATGGTTGACAGTATCATAGGCAGCCAAGAGGTCCAGGAGGACTAGGAGGCAGGCCTTGCCTTCGTCCAGAGATCTGTGCAGGTCATCTATGATGTTCAGCATTGCAGTCTCAAAGCTGCAGCCTTTCCTGAACCCAGAATGGAAGGTGTCATGTGGGTTGTATTTTTCAATGTGGTTGTTGAGTTGTGCCAGCACACATTTTTCAATGATTTTGGACAGGAGAGGGAGGTTGGTTACAGGTCTGTAATTGTTAAGGTCGTTCTGGTCGGCATCTGTTTTTGTGATGAGGGGGTGATTTGGCCAAGTGTGGGAGAAGCTGGCATGAGCTGCTCGATAATAAGGAGCTGATGTTTTTTGTCCAAGTAGGAGAGATGATGTGAGCGAGATTTTTTACAAGCGCAGCAGGGAGGGGTCGGAGTTGTGCAATGTTGGTTTCATGCAAGGGAGTAGTTTGAGGACTTCTTCTTCAGGGATGTAATTGAATTCAGTCCAAGTTGCATAGTTTTTCAATTGCAAGGTGTTGAGGTTGTTGTTCTTGGTTGCTGAGAGGGGAAGTTTGGGGACACAGCATTAGTAAGAGGTAAGGCTTTGTAAGAGAGGGTATTTGTGGTGTATTGTATCGCGGTGGGTTGGGCAAGAGTTTGATGTTAGTTATTTTTTCCGAAAAGAATGTTGCAAACTCTTCGCAGCACTTGGTAGAGTCATTGATTGAAAAGGTCTTTAGGTTTCTTTCTAGACTAGTGTTTTTTGCATTGTTGGTGTTCAGCTCGGAGGATTGAGAGCTTAGTAAGTGAGGGTTGCGGTCTCCAGGTTCTTTCAGTCAATCGGAGTTGTCTCCTATGATATTTGAAGTCTTTATTAAACCAGGACCTGGATGCAATATTCCTTGATTTCTTGAGTTTCAGAGGGAAAACAGTGTCAAGAAGTTCTGCCATATTTTATGTTTTTGTGGGTGGTGAGGTCGTCGATGGAGGCGAGGTTGAATAGAGGTAGAATGCTTCCAACTCTCCTTGGGGGATTCGCTCTGTGTTCCTTGCCCAGTGCTTGGGACGGATAGCTTGGGGGATGGCCTTAGGTTGGATGGTATTGAGATTGAAAAGGATTAGGCTGTGGTCAGTCCAGTCAGAAAGTAGGATAGAGTGGAGAAATAAGGTGTTATCCCTAGAGATGATTGCATCAAGGGTAGAGCCCTTGTCATGGGTTTGCATATTGCAGTATTGCATGAGCTCAGTCACTTCCAGGAGGGAGGAAAGGGCTTGTACTGTCAAATCTTCTGCATTGATTAGATGCAGGTTTAGATCTCCTAGTATAATAGCTGTACTGCGTTTAAGGGTGTCTTGCAATATTAGGTCTGTTAGATCTTCAAGGAATTGTGAGTTTCCCCTAGAGGGTGATAAATAACATGACATTTTGTGGGGTTGGGGCCTTTGGAGGATAGCTGAGCTCCTAAATATTCAAAGGTGAGGTACTTGATAATGCAGAGGGAGTTAAGCAGAGGTTGATTTTGTGTATGATGGATAATCCATGCCACTGCGATCCTTTCAGTCGCAGCGAATGATAGAGAAGCCAGGAAGGGTCAGGATATCAATTAGAGGGGATAAATGGTCATTCAGCCATGTTTCAGTTGGAAAACATATGTCTATTTTGTGCCTTAAGATGGTTTCAGCTATATCAGTGGCATGCTTGACTGCTGACTGGCAGTTTAATAAAATGCAGCAAAGCGTAGCTAGAGATCTCGGACCAGGCTGCCTGGTTTGGATGGAAGTTAGTTGGGTGGGAAGCCTGAGGGGGTGAGTGGTGTTCTGGGTCCTTCTCATACCAAGGATGACCGGTATTGTGCGGTGGCAGGGTTGGGTAGGAGCATTGTCATAAGTGTTGCTCAACAATTCTGCTTCCCGCTGCGACAGTCCAGGTGAGGTGTGTCTCTGAGGTGGTGGTGGATGTAGAGGATAGTTTGCCTAGGGGTGAGGGATGATGGGTCAGACTGTATGTTTGTAGCAAGATCAGTGTTTACCATTGATGTGTCAGGTGGGGGCAGGATGTAGCTATTCTCTGCTACCTTACGCATTGACAACATTTCATCTAGAATATTGTGGATTATTGTGTTCTAGAAGAGCTATTGTGGGGCCCTTGGATGAGTGGTGGGCAGTGGAGTAAAATGGAGCTCATCAGAATGTGGGGCACAGGCTAGGGTTGCATCCAGCCTGTGAGGCAGATGGGCTGAGATGATTCGATGCAATAGAAAAATCCACCTGGGCAGTGGCGGTGTGCCATGGAGAGGGGGAATGTGATTCTGGTAACAAGAACAAAGTTTACCCACTTTGGCAAAGCCAACAGTAGTGAAAAGTATCCATTGGTTGAATAAATAGTATCTCAGTCTGTTGTGACGGAGAAAGTGTAGTTTGATCCATTTCTAGAGTTGGTACAAGTAATTTGTCATATGCTGATGGGATGCAGAGCCCTATTTATTTTTAATGGTAATATGCATATCACTTAAATATAAATGATTACTGATATAATGGATATACAAAATACTTGATAACAGGCCTTGTGGAACTACACAGTTGACTGGAATAGTGTAAGAAAGAAAGAAACCTCATTTTACTTGCTGGGTCGCATTGCTCAGAGAGTATGCAAACTAGGCAACAACCACCCTCTTGGCCTTAAACAAAAATTGGAGACAATGCCATCATTCACTTCTGACAGATATCGTAAGATTAGTGTGCAGGCCAGATCGTGATACTGAGAGAGACAGGTTGTTTTCTGGTATTAAGTAACATAGTAATTATGTGATTATGAATATATAATTTAGTGTGGAAATTGCTGATTGCTGATTTGCAAATGAGCTGAGCTCAAGACTTACGTGCATACCACAAATTGAAAACTTGTGTACAGCATCTAAGATTGTTCTTTATTTCAGCAGCATTTCTTGATTTGCATTTAATTTTTTTAGCTCTTATGTCATTATGCATATTTGAGATTATCAGGGACGCCCTTTGTGTATATCAAAGAATGATATAATTATTGTTTAGGGTAACCAATATGGCCAACTCAATGTTGATTGACATGGAATTACCAATGTATGCTGATATTGCTGCTTTTTTGAAATAACAATAGAGGAGCATATTCTCAAGGATCTATTGCTGAGTTATCGGCACTATATCACAGCCAAAGTCACGATAAATTTATCGCCCCATTCACAAGCCGGTGCAAACAGCCAATATCACCAGTTTACCTGTGATAACAGCTGCAAAAACAATCGTCACTGATGAGCCCGGTAACTATCGCTAATGAGATGCAGAGTAGGCATTCCCGAGCAAAAAGCCGCGACAATACCACTCCGTAACATTCTCAACGACCAGCCAGATTGGCGATAAGATCTAAAAACATGCAATAAGGCGCGTTAGCAGCAGGAATCTAACACGTGCTCTGACCTGGTGCAAAGTCGGATGACAACCTGCACCATCAAAGGGAGCCCAGCCCAGAGCCACACCTGAAGAACAACAGATGCCATGGAGCCACTGACCATGCATCCCGGAGCCCCAAGAGGGCAACAACACCCACCACCACCACCCCCAGGACCCCACCACCCTCATCCCCCGGGGCCTCACACTGGGCACTCCCCACCCACCCCCGGACAAAGATATGTCACATCAATGTTACGAAATCATGAACAAAACAAAGCCTTATGTTGCACAATTACAACACCTAACATACATGTGTGGTCAGAAAAATGAAAGTTATACATTCATCTTAGAATTTCCCAAAAATTCGTTTCATTCAGAATAAACACAAAACAACCATTTTGAAGAGTCTTGGCGGGTCCTCTCAGGACAATCTGTAAGTCACAGCCTGCAAAACAAAATCCTAGATAAGAAGGTGTATCATGCGCTCATCAAAGGACAGAGAGAGAGAGCAAAAGAGAGAGGGATAGAGATAGAGAGAGTGAGAGAAAGAGAGGAAGAGGGAGAGAGAGAGAGAAAGAGAGAGAAAAAGAGAGAAAGAGAGAGATTGTACAAGGAGCGCAAGGCCAATCGGGCTCTTGGCTCATAAATGTCAACTGTTGTGTGTGTATCGCTATTGATGCACACCATGTCAAAGGCTTGGCATCATTTGCAACACAAAGGGCACATCACATTTCAAAAATGCAAGCAGTAGTCAGACTAACATTAGGGATAAAAGCGCCTTTGTTTCAATACACAAGGCAGAAGGACATCTGAACCCCCGACCTTGGTCTTGAATGCGTCTGGCACTCCCTGTGAGAGATACCATAACAGATCTTGACGACTCCCACACCACGAACTGCATGAATGAAAGAACAACGTGTCCACACCCCACCCACACTTGTCCCTGCTTGAGGTACACCTGCATGGGATGCCCTTGACACATAAGTAAAAAACAACCCATACGTCCAAACGTTGCACACAAATACGACTTATTGCTCCGAGCAGTGGCATATCATCCACATAACTGCAGCCTGTCAGAAGAGTGCCGGTGCTACGAGACCAACAAAGGCAATGGCTGGCAATCCCGGGCACATGCACAACCCCTGTCACGTGGAACTGTACCGTGCACGAATGCTGCATCTTTTGGGATCACTGCCACAGGCAGTGTTGCGAATCAATTACCCTCTAAGTTTCCGTCTTGCGTACGTCACCTGCGTCCAGCCCTGGTTCCACTGTCGATCAAGCACATTCGAGTAGCCAATGGAGGTCTGCCTATCCAACACAACAGTAGCTGAACTGGATTATGACTTGTGTGTGCACACCCTGTTGGCCAACGAACAGGAGTGCAACCGGGTTACCCATGCATGGGATGCCTTGATATGTGGTGTATGTGCTGGCAGTAGTGGATGGGAGATTGCACAAGTCATCGTGTGCAGTGACCACATCGAGGCGCTCCCCTATTGGGCTGTGTTGCGGATTGGTGAAACTGTGTGGATGGAGCACATCTGTCCGGACCAGTGAATGGATTGGTTCGCCCTTGTGTTCCTTGAACTCGAGAACAACGTAGTTCTGGAACTGATTGCCCATGAAGCTGCGCTCGAATTCATGGACGAGTAACTACGTTCCTGCAGCCACAACTGATTGACACCCAGAGCACAGGTCCCAACACCTTGTTGCATCATGGAGAAATGGTCACATATCCCAGAATAACAGTGGACATGTCTGCATTCGGCCGGACTCAGAATGCATGTGCATGCACCTACGCGTGTTGTTACACACCTGTGCAAGGTGATGCTGCCCCATGTGTGGAGCTGCACAGCATCGTTTGGCAACGTTCCTAAATCTGACATACTGCTGGAGGGAGACTACACAAATGCCAATGTAGCACGACATGTGACCTTGTTGGTCCCTTTCACCTGCTCACTGTGAGCAGAGCACAAAGTCGTCACAGTCCGGTGGTACAGCTCCATGCAGATCCCATGGGCTGTGTGTCGTGTCCCCTGACACGGGGCAATGAGCAGACGCAAAACATCACATGACTCGTCCAGCAAGGCAAGGTGGGCTGAGAGCGCTGCCATTCGTACTGATTTGTGTTAATTTTTGCCTCCCCATTTCTTGCACCTCAACATGTTCCCATGCTGCCTGTAAGTGTCTTAAGCATTTGTCTGCATGTTGTGGCTCTTGCCTTGCTCGTACTGACACGCACATGCTAATAAAGTCTACGCAACTTCACCAGTGTACAACTGTGATGAGTATCGATTAGTTTTACAAATTGTGTGCCTCAATGAGCATTGTCCGTGCACAGGGAGAGACAGACTGCCGCATGTACATTGGGGGTGAGTCCCTATTGGCAGCTCCCCCTCTGTGACCCAGACATTGTGGTTGGGATAGTTGCTGGTAGACCTGTGCTCTTATGTGTCTTCAGCATTGTGAGTATGGTGTCCAACGTCTTGCCATGTGGATCAATGTGATCCAGCAAAACAGGCTGTGTCCACACTGATGTGTGTGAGTAGGTCATGCAAAGAGATGTTCTGTAGCCACATGTGATGGGGGACCCTACTCCAGGCCTGCTGCCAATTTTGACATTTCTACACACAGCCCTAATTAATACATGGACGTGGGGCTACGTTGGGGTGTTGCAAGATTGTTATTCATGTGCAATGAGGCCACAGCTAGTTCACACCTTCACAGTCATCTAATTGGCCATGTAGGTCAGGGTCAAACATGCGCCTTGATGTCATTTACCAGGGTGTACCTTTTAGTGCAATCAATGTCCCTACATACATACATACTTTTATACTTGAGTGAACAGAGACATGAGACATCTGTGTGATTTCGAATGTTTTATTCACATTCTGGGGGGTTTTGGAGCTGGAGCAGTACATGGCCATGCCAGGCCCACATTACATGGTTGCCCAGTGGTGTGCCAACCAGAGTCCTTGGGGGAACGTACAGTTCATTGGAAGAGGAAGAGTTCAGTCCGCAGCCCGATTGCTGTGTCATTGGTAACCACAGCAGATATGGCAGTCCATGTCGGGGTCCAGGTGAATGTCACAGAGTGTTTCGGGGGACAGTGGGAGATGTTGTTCCAGGGCATGATGCAGAGGGCTGAACCAGGAAGGGACAGGCCATATGGCAGGGATGGATGCTACTACCTCCTTCCTCACAAAGTCATTACCATCCAAATCGTACTCCTCTGATACGTCGTTTGTGTCTGGTGTGTCAGGTTTGAGTGGTGGTGTTATGGCTGCATCACTGTGTGCCACTGACACATCAGGGGGCAAAGGTGGTAGGATTGCATCACTGTGTGCCAATGACACATCAGGGGGCGAAGGTGGTAGGATTGCATCACTGGGTGCCAATGACACATCAGGGGGCGGAGATTTCTGTGTCGAGGTTCCTGCAGCAGTTATCTGGGACAGGCTCTGTGGCAGCAATGGCAAGATGAGGATCTGCAGGGCATGGAAGATCCCAGCTACATCTCGCTGGTGTTCAGCCGTGGCAGCCATACTTCCAGCCTGCATTGGCTCCATGGTCTCCATTGTCCTCTGCATATGTGCCAACTCTGTGCTGTCATCGCTGGAGCCTGACTGACTAGACAGTTATTGTATCCGAGTAATGGCACCAGTGAGGTCAGCCAAGGATTGTTAGGGGGTGTGGAGCGTACAGTGGGTGTCCATTAGGGACTGTAAGTGATCCCTGATGGGACTTAGACACCCATGTATGGTCGAACCCCACCCGCAGCCATCTTCTCCTGGCACCCTAACACAAGGCGTTGGTCAGTCATGTGTTGGTCGTGGGGGTCCTGTGAGCCAGCTGGGGTGGTGTGTGCTTCCTGCTGTGTGGTCTGTGCAGGGGGTGGGGTCACCTCGATGCATTTGGGCTGCCCTGCTTCCGGAGGTGGGGTGCGGAGGCTGTCTACGATAAGTTGGAGGTTGTTGGTGGAGATGTCCAGGGTGTCCTCTTCATCATCACTGAAGAGATGTGTGGTTTGCTCTGCAGGAGGTGTTGATTGTCCCTCTGCAAGGTAAATGGGAGATGCAGGTAAACAGTGTGTCCCATGTATGTTGACGCATTGTACATGTTCCCAGACAGACAGCATGACAATGTACATTGTGACTGTTTTGGAGCAGCTGGCTATTTCATGGGAGACAGTGGACATTTCGACTACATGACAGATATGCGGTTGTACTTGTACATTATCATCTCACAGTTTCATGCAATGCCAGATGTGATTGGCCAGTTTCTACAAACAAGCGGCACCAGTTGTGTCCTCTGTCCTGTGGTGTAAGTGTTGCACTTTGTACCACATTGTCAACAATGTTGATGTGCTGTGATTGCTATGTGTGTGTGCTGCATTGTGGGAGAGTTGCCCCTGCAGCTCTGATTTAGAAGCCCCTTATCCCTTTGAGGCGGTGTGCCTTTGACTTGTGTGCTTTTCGGGTGCTGAGGTGTGGACGACTTGGGTCATTTGTGCTCTTGGGCAGATTTTGTACTCTTGCGCATTGTTTGTTTGCAGATGTGTTGTTGACGTCAGGGGTTGTATGTGTACGTGGATGTGTCAGAGTGTGACCTGCTACTTTGAGGATGTGGTCCACAGTGGGCCACCTCAGTGTCGTGTCATGCACCATGTCCTGTATTTTGACTGCAGCCATGCTATCAGTCATGCAGTGTCACTTGCATTGTCAGTGTGGCTCACAGAGCCACTGCTTTTCTGGATTCAGCACATGTGCATGGGTAGGTTGTGACATTGGTAATATGGAGGGGGGCCCATTTGTGTACATTGTGGACGGGGGCCTACTTGGTTTTTCTATGTGTGCTGCAGTGAGCCAAGTGCATTAGGTATATGTTCCACACTCATTGCGGGTGTGCAGTGTGCTGCACACGATTGTGCATGTGTGCCATTGTGCCCATCTCCCTCCATCCCCCCAGTCCCTGATCGTTACTCACCCTGTTGCTGTTGGGTCAGGTCATATAGAGGTGTGTCCAGACTCCCAACTCCTTGCACCGTCTCCACACTGATGACTGTGGCCACCATTTCCTCCAGCTCATCCAGCTCCTCCTGTGGCGCAGGACTCCCACCTCCAGTCCACTTTGCTGCCTTCTTATTGGCAGCAAGTTTCTCCTTGGTTTGGCTGTGTACTTCATGCCAGCCCCTCTTGACCTCGTCCATTGACCTCCTCAACACCCCGCCTGCATTCACGTTGGTGACGATGGACTGACATTTTCCTGTTTGTGTTGCCAATGACGCAGTGGAGGTGCCGAACAGTTGTTGGTAGTGTTCTATCACCTTCGTGTCGATGATCCGGTCTTCCTGCGGACTGAACCCCGTCTTCCCTTTCTCCTTGCCCTTCCCCGAACACGGGGTTCCTGGCTGGTCCTCTGTTGGGCTTGTGGGGTTCGGGTTGTCCTCTGCACTTGGTCCGGGTGCATCCATGGTGCTACGCAGTTTGATTTGGTTTTGGTGTGTTTTTTTTTGCTTTTTTAGTGCATTTTCCTGCATGACATGTGGGAATTGCAGACCTGTCGCTGGTTGTCACTGATTTTTTAATCGCGATTTGGGGCATCGCAGATTTTTTCGCGTTCGTGTTTTGCATTTTTTCGGCGTCACATTAATTTTTAGCCGGTCATTTGGCGCGTTATCCTGCTACTATCGCATGGTGCAACCGGATTGGGAATACAACGTTAATGCAGTGTTATTTTATCGCGATAGACTGCGATGTGTAGAGTAGCGTTAAGCTAATTTTGCAATGGTTATCACACGTTCTTGAGAATATACCCCAGAGTCAATTAATATTCTCACTGAACTACAAAAAAACCCTGAAGAGTAGTTGACTAGCACATTTGACACACTGTGAATTGCTGGTGAAGTGTTTTTTCTGCTAGTGTTTTACTTGCTACAGACAAACACCAGAAGTTCTTAGATTTCTTTAGAAAGAGTTCTTTAGAAGGACTAAGAGTGTGAATAAATACCACCATCAATTGATGTTCTTCTTTTATAATGTGATAATGTGTCATGTTCAGGATTCTACAAATGGCTTTGGTGCCTAATAAATCATCAATACTGATACTGAACTATACAATGCACCCAACTGAGTTTACACAGAGCTCTCAATCACCACGAATCAGGGGCAAGACTCAGGATTACATGCAATCCTACATCTGTTGGTGAAATGACCTTTGCTTGGTTTCTGGATATTAAAAGGTGATTTAATTTTTCATTTATTTACTTGGATCAGAGATGAACAGATGGAAACCATGGCGCTCTCAATTCACATTTAATCCTGGGAAAATCCTGGAAATATCTTCATACAAATTATCTGGTAGATGATTTCCATTACATACTCCTTAGTGGCATCACAGGGCCTCACCCTATTACATTCTAGACTGAAAAGCTAATGGAATATGGTTCTGCTAGAGCAAATATCTGGTATCAAGGTGGAGCTAATAAGGCCCAGGTCAAGATTGTCGGTGTAGAGTGCAATGATAGAACTACTCAAGAGGGAAGGATCCCTGTCCAGAAACATGCAGATACCAGGGAGATATTAACACTTTGGGAAATGAGAGTGCTAAGTATGAAATTTCTCGAAGTACAATATACCCAGCAAAGGATCTATAGTGGAAGCTGGTGCTGCCTAACACTGAACAGTTTAGATGACAAGGAACCAATGGTTAGGATGCCTTGAGTTGGTCAAGGAAAATCTCAGTCAAACAGGAATAAAAAACTGAAATGGGACACTACAGTGCCAGGAACCAAATCGTCATGGATAAGAAGTAATCATTCTGCTCAGATATATATGAGGCACGCTCTTGTGGTCATCTTAAATTTGCATATATGCAGCTTGGTCATAGAGGGTTGTCAAAATAATTAAATGTATTATGGTCAGGTCTAAAGGCACATGGGTGATCTCACAGAGCCTGATGGCACATGTGATGCAAACCTGGTGAAACTGCAATTAAGGTCAGGTAAATAATTCCTTAATAGGGAAAGGCATGAAATATTAGGATTAGAGATTGATAAAATTGAATGAAAGATGTTGAATGGAGTTATGTATATCTAGACCCATACCTCACAACACTTACATAATCCTGTGCAATGTATGGAATAGCACAAATTAAAAAATGCATTTGTGCGTGTGGAACACACTGAGGCATGACATTGAATCACAAAATCTTGCAAGCACAAGTGAAAGAAGTGGCATCCAATGTGTAGTAAAGGGCAGTTCTGGGGGGTGATCAGCCACAGAAGGACAAAAAAGAAGCTGATGGAACAAGTAAGTGCACAAGTGCATTCAGGTGAATGGGAAAGATAAACATTTTCAAATGGTCCATCAAGAAAAATTGGACAGCAATGCAAAGAATGTTATAGAGAATGGCCCCTGAAAAGCATTCATCAGTATAAATACCATAGGAGAAGGAACATATACATCTATTGCAGTAATCCTAAAGGCAGAGCAGCTTTCCTGGAAGAAGATATGAGAGGTGCAGTGGTGGAAGTGTTACTATTGTATCAGGACCTTGAAATCTTAGTTGGCCGGATTATGGAGGTTACAGACTGTTAAATCTGATAATACAGATGAAGGGATGAAGGCAAAACTGGTCACCATTGTAGTTATTCCATCATCACCACTGTCCTTAGTCCTGGAGGTTTCCCTTATTTTTCGGTCCAGTTTTATGGGTCCCTAATTCCGAGCAAGAAACTTTTCAGATTGAAGATATTGTGTTCCTTATGGGACACCGCTGAGAAAACCTAAACTAGAGGAGACCCAAAATTGGGCTTCCCACCCTAATGTCTTGATGGTCTACCCCTAACCCTCTGGCTGCTTGTAGCGTTTTTGAGATTTTGAAGTGTAGTAGCTCATGGCTGATATAACCTAAGCCTAAAGATGTATGGGGTAGATAGATAACTGACCAAGAAGTCTGAAAATGGCTGTCAAAGTTTAGAATCCTCAGACTACAACACATGCTCTTATCCTCAGCTAAGCTCAAAGTTGTGTAAGAATGGAAATCCTTCAATGGAATGCCAAATGAAAAATGGGACTAGACTGAGGAATGAAGGGAGATTTGTAGGAAAACACCGACTTTAGCAAAAGTACGCACCACTGGGAAGTTGTCAATGTCATGGGGAAAAATCCAGGTAATGGGGGTAGGCTCACCCAATTAAAATTTAGAGAAATATGAGTATCCAACTCACATATCAAAAGAGTAAAATGAAAATGTGAAACAGCCTGAGAAAGAGGGAAGATTTAATCTACTAGTGATCCTGAATCAGAATCCTGAAATATGTATGACAAAAAAACTGGATTCAAATCCCATCCAAAAATGATGTTGAAGTCAGAGTAAATGATACCAGCTAATAAAAAGATGGAGGTGATATCTGGGGGTTTCAAAAATGGATATCATAAACATAACCAGCATTGTTTTACTGAAATATACGGAAGACTGGATATGTATCAAAGTATGTTTCATAATATGGCTACCCCAAAGGACTTTCAAGGATGGAAGGAAAGGGAAAATTAGAAAAAAAAATTTGGCTTGATGAATGCTCCCAGAGGATCTTAGGTGTCACTTTGGAATTGGGGTAGGTAAGCTCTCTGGAGGATTACGATGTAACTGATATGCAAGCCTGCCAGATATGATTGCTAAGCATGGACAACCCCAGACACTTATTTTGTGCTGGAATGTAAATTAGCTTCAGTCCTCCTATATGTGAGGACGCATTCGCCAGATATTCCTCTGCTAAAAGAAATGTGTCTGGTGAGCACAGATTGTTTCATCTAAAACAGATTAGATTTTAGCTTGTGGTCCAGACATGGTTAACACATGGATCACAAAATTGCTTAAAGCAATTACCTAGGCAAAAATTGACAATATACTTTTTTGCATAATAGATAAAAAACCTTACAGTTAATATTCTCCCCCGAAGCATATCAGATCACTCAGCAGAGATGTTCACAACTAATATGGCTTAACTACATGTATATAGAGAAATATGTCCAAACAAATCATTCAACAATGTTTTTGAGGAAGTACTCTTTTCTGGCATTGATGACAAAGATAATGTGATACTGAAACTTTCAATAATGGAAGAAAAAGTTATAGTTGACCTAGATCAAATGCAAGAAGACCTCGAAAATGTCCTACCATAATGTATGGAGAATAGATAAAGCTGTATGCCCAAGAAATCTGCAAAATGTTTAAAGTTGAGCACAAAGAAGGAAAACATGAAAACTTTGAGTCAAGCAATATAGGTATTTATTTTTTAGCTTTATATAGAGTGAACTTAAACCAAGTCACTGGTAAGTGCTAAGCCTTATACAAGAGAGGCTTTTCAGTACATATGCACATTAGATTTGTTACATAGCAAATACTGAGGTTTAGGTTAACAATTGAAGCAAGAAAGGCAATTTGTCATACAAGATTATTTAGCCAAATTCAGGCCAAAAACTCAGTGGATTAGAGTGGGCAATTGAAGAAGTGAGGAGAGGATACAGGCTGAAAGGGCAAATGATCATCTGAGGTGAGCATACTGCACTGGTAAGTGCAAGAGAGCTTGATAAAAGTTGACTAGTGTATGTGGACAGGGAGCAGTTAATCTATAAACATGACTGCCACCATTTAGACTATGTTTTACTATGCCATTACTAAACTAATGGTTAGTGGTCCAGTTGCTAAAGGACATGACAACCTCCTTTAGTGCTGGATTCAAAACTAAAATCAATTATTGCAAAAATGTTCAAAACAGCATCACATTGTAGAAGGTCACACGTAGAATGGAGCTGTTGAGAAATGGTTTGACAATTACAGCCCATCCTGCTCTAAAAGTGTTTCCTAGCCTTCAACCTACTGGAGAAATGATAGAGTCGAAGAATGTCATGCACATGACACTTTAGAGATCATGTCACTTTGTTCCTTCCCCAACTCTTGTCAAAATTTCCCAGGAAACAAGCAATCACCCAACCTCCCCCATAAGTCTCAATGTGAACACACAATGAGGTTCATCTCCTACAGCATCTCTCTCCTTCCAGACAGCTCATCAGCTCTTCATAGCCAATTCAGAGAGTCCCAAAAGTCACCATTCAATGGTGACCATTGTCCCAGGGAGCACAGTCATCAGGTGCATTCTGCCAGCATGAGACTCAGAGCGCAGTTGCCCTACCATACTCAGAGGATCTTAAAAATGGTCCACATCACAACCCCCCTCTGCCCTGTACAATTTGAGAAGGTTGCACAACACTACAGTGGCAGTGTAGCGGATTGAGGGGCTGCTAGTAATTCTTGCATTTGAGTGAAAAAACAGTTTGGACTCATTGGAATATGGATGCAGATTTAAGAAGAGTTGACATATCATGGGCAAAATCCATTCATTGGATTGAGATTCCATAGAAAGCACTCACATGCTAATCAACAAGATAGATACATTATCATTGGTGTGTAACCAATTTACATGATGCATGTGGAAATTCACTGAGACTTTGCCTTCAATAACAAAAGTCATTCTCCAGATAAAGAGACTGGAAGTTTTGGAAACAAGAATGAAAGATAAACTCACAAAAGAATAGCCTCTATAGGTGGAAGATACCATGTTGAAGACTTACGGTATGGGATGGGCTGGCATCTCAAAGCAAAGGGTATCTGATCAAACAAGGTTAATGAAAATTTTTGAACCAATATGGACAGAAAAAACATTGAGAAGCTGCATTTGCGTCAATATTTACAAAAATACAATGGACCCGATTCACAAAGGCAATCTGAGTCTAAAGTCTAACTTTACGAATTCTGGTATTCACAGAGGTCATATACAAGTCATATCTTTATGTCCGCAGGTGGGCCGGAATCTCTGGCTCAAGCCATACTCTCCAGCTTAAGCCATACTCTCCTACTCAAGCCATACTCCGGCTCGGGCCGGAAACTCTGGCTCAGCCCAGATAAAGTGTAATCAATCAGCTGGAATGCAATGTTCACAAAAAGAAACATTAGAAACGTGAGATAAATGGTAGAAGGGTCATGAAAATCAGTTTGGGCGGGGAGAAGGGTGTGGCCAGACAATGCATCACATCCCAGAAAAGTTTGCTCCTTTGCATCATTATACATGCAGTCCACAATTTGTACTCCCCTCAGTGTTGACTGTAGTGTTACACCACAGTCAGTGTTGACTGTAGTGTTACACCAAACTTTGTTGTAATACTACAGTCAACAGTGAGGGGAGCGCAAATTGTGGACTGCATGTACTATAATGCAAAGGAACAAACGTTTCTGGGATGTGATGTAGTGTCTGTCCACATCCTTGTTCCTGCCCAAACTGATTTTCATGAATTCCTCTATCATTTATCTCACATTCCTTATGTTCCTTTTTATGATTACACTTCATCTGGCCTGAGCCGGAGATTCTGGCCCGAGCCAGAGAGTACGGCTTGAGCCGGAGATTCCAGCTCGACTGCGAACGTAAATATACGACCCGTAAATGACCGCTGTGAATACCAAAAGTCGTTAAACCTGTGTCTGAGATTGCCTTTGTGAATCAGGCCCCTAGTGTTGCACCCACGAAGTTCTAATTAATGAACTACTGAAGAAATTGATGAAAGTCTGAGGTTTACCACAGCGGAGAGAATAAACTGAAATCTTTTGTTCATATCAGTGGTAAAAATGTTAGACAAGACCTGGAGACTAACAGTGAGATGTAATAGGACATAGGCATGCTGGATGGCTGCTTGTGGCTATGCACTAATGGGGCCCAGAAAAGTAGCAATTTGGAGAAGATTTAGGTTATTTCAGTTTACCTGTTTAGCCATAAAATAGGTTACAGAAAACGGTTTGAAGTGAAGAAACGTAATTCATTTTGTTATAGCTACACGCATATATTTATTTATTTAATCACTTAGTTGTCTTTTTATTTATTTTTTGTCAAACTTATTTTTGGGGGATTTGTACATAAAATAAGAATATGTCCTCATTTAAGAATCGATCTTTGACAATTACAGTAGGATGCCATGGTACAATACAGTTTTATATAAACAGGTATGGTCATCCATATATTCTTCCAATATAACGTTGAATTGACATTTCCATAGACAAGGATAAACATAAGACTCCTTCTTGGCTATCAACCATTTCCCCCTCTCCCACCTCCCTCCCATTTGTATTAAATAACACTAAGAAAAAGAGTCTAAATAAACAAGTGACCAATTAACTGTGGTGCCATAATAATTGGTGGGTGCTCTAGGCTAGGGGAGAGTGCCCTTTAGGAATCTTTGTTGTCAAGGGGTTTGCCATGATTTAGAACTGGAATAGATGTAATGCCCTTATCCGTGGGAAGCAAGCGACAAGTGGGAGACCCCCGGAAAGCATATTTGAAGTTTTTAAAGTCATCTGTAAAGATGTCTGCCATTCTTTCCATTGTAAGTGCTTGCCACAATAGTTCATGCCATTAGCGCTAGAGCATCTTTCTTTTTCCATTCTGCAGATAACGTTAATTTTGCCACTCCCAGACACAGACACATTATGGCCATATCACTTCTGGTTTGGTAGTTCAAACAGTTGTCTCATATACCTAACAAAGCAGTGTCTGAAATAGGGTATCCCAGCACGTCTTTGATCTGTGCCAGGATATCTGCCCAGAACGGACAAATTGTCGGGCAAGCCCACCAAATGGGGCAAAAATCCTCCACCAGGCCACAACCTCTCCAACATAGGTCCGAGGTTCCAAGAAAGGTTTTCTTTAATTTCGTAGGGTAGAGATGCCAATCATGGAGTATCTTATCTCATGTCAAGCGAGTAATTACTTTTTGGGATGTACATTCAAAGTGTCCTTCACTTCTCCTCTGCTATTTACTTCCATAAAGTTTGTTCCCAAAAGTTCATAGCCACTTCTCTAACCTCAGGTATTAATGCCCAATGCTTCAGTTGTTGGTAGTGAAAATGTTCGGTGTTGGAGAGGTGAAAGTTGCGCTGGCAGTTTTCAAAAGTAAAGATATTCCAATTATTAAACAGGTCTGAGAAGGTAAGACAGCCCCCCTCTCGCCAAGCATCAAGCAGACCAGGCTGTAGGGCTTGCGAAAATGGATTGGCGTGAACAGGGAGGGAAACGTTGTCCATTTAGATGTCTTATTGACTTTGTCTCATATTGCAAGGGTAGTTTTTGTGCTCACGTTTCCATTTGGTGGGCGTTCTTTTTTAGTTTTCCAGAGAACATCACATATGATTCTACCCACTATTGCTCTATTCATGTGTAACCAATGTGTATTTGATTAGCGTAAGCACCGTACAGAGATGAATCTAAGTTGGGCCGCTTGGTAGTATAGGTGGAAATCTGACAAGGCCAGTCCCCTTTCAGTCTTTGGTCACCTAAGTGATTTAAAAAGAAAGCGCGCTCTCCCCTTCTGCCAAAGTAATCGTATATGCAGTGTTTAGTGCTGGGAAAAAATCTGAATGGGCAGGGCTTGGAAAAGATACACAATTTTGGTAGAACCGTCATCTTAATAGAATGTATTTGACCGAGCCATTACATATACATAGGCAACTATTGTTTGAGGTAATATTTTTAATTGTTGAAGGAGGTGAGGGTAATTAGCCTGATATAGAGCCGGCAGTTTAGAAGATACCTTTATTCCAAGGTATATGATGTCTTTCTTTGCTCAATGAAACGGAGTCCCAATATCTAACGCTGTCATTTCTGTGTTGGATAAGGTCAGATTAAACAGGTAGGATTTAATCAAGTTAATATGAAAAAGACCAAACCTCTGCCTGTAGAGCAGATAGTGAGTGCTGCAGTATGTTAAGTGTCAGCAGGACATCATTGGCAAATAATTGGATTGTGTGCTGTACTGAGCCAAATGGGATGTCTTTGATATCAGGAGATTCCTGTATTTTCACTGCTAGTGGCTCTTGCTCAGTGCAAAAAGTAGAGGTGAGGAGGGGCGGCCCTGCCTAGTTCTTCTCCCTAGATGAAAGAACTTTGAGTCTACTCCATTGACCAAAACTTTAGAGTGGGGTGTTGCGTAATTGGCACAAATCATAGTTATAAAAGTATCACAAAGGCCAAATATTTTTAGTGTGTGTCCCTGTCCACCCGATCAAATGCCTTCTTGGCGTTGAGACCTAGAAGCAATGCTGGTATGTGCCTCTTGATAGATTTCTCAATCAGATGAAGTACCCTCCTAACATTATCATGAGTCTGTTTGCCCTTAATAAAGGCCGACTGGTCTGGGTAGAGTAAATCTGGCATCATATCTTCGAATCGCATGGCCAACAATTTTAGACTGCAATTCGGCATCCAAGTTCAGTAAGGCGATCGGTCTATAGGAGCTACTGAGTTGGGCGTCTTTTCCTGGTTTAGGTATCACAGTCGCGAGGGCCTCGCTCATTGAAAGTGTAACTGCCTGCTCTTTTGCTCTATAGTTAGAAAGGTGAGTTAAGTGATGAATCAGGTGGGCGATAAATGTCTTATAGAATTGAGCTGTGAGGCTATCCAGACCTGGTGATTTGTGAAGTTTCAGAGTTTTGATAGCCTGTTGTAGTTCCTCCTCTGTAAAAGGTTCGCCTAAGAATTCATTCTGAGCTGATGTCACTTGGGGGAGGTCTATTGAGTCAGGGTAGTTAAGTTGGGCATGCATGTCTGTTTATTCTGCTGTGAAAAGGTGCTCATAGAAGGTACCGTATTCACGTACCTTCTCCTCCTCAGAGCTTTCAAGTTCTCCTGACCCCCTTTGTATCCTCCAATATATTATTTTTCTCTCCTGACCCTAAGCTGCCTCGCTAAGTGTGTTCCCACCTTATTGACATGCTCATAAGTCATACATTTAAAGCATAACAATGTTAGTTCTGCTCTGTTGGTGTAGCTCGCATTCAGTTTCCCTTTTATTGCAGTTACTTTCTGCTGAAGGATTAGAGATGGGTTCGCCTTCTGTGCCTCTTCAAGATTCCTCAATTATCCCTCTAACTGTAGATTTCTTGTGTTCGCTGTTTGTTAAGTGTTGAGACGAGTCCTACACACATGGCTTTCAGCACTGCTTCAAATATGTCCCAATTATTCGAGGGCTTGGTATAGTATGGTATAACACCATTATACCTGCGATATATGACCTCCCAAAGATTCACAAAACGAAAATAGCCCGCCTTTAAGACCCATTGTCAGTTGTATTAACTCCCCATTAGAACCACAGAGCAAATACATGGACAGTTTCCTTAAACCCTTAGTGCAAACACAGAAATCTTACATTAAACACTAGGCCCACATGATCAGCGTTGTTGAGGGTTCCAGCTTTAATAACCAGACACAATTACTTGTAACCCTCGACAGAGAAGCATTGTACACGAATATACCCCAGGATGATACTCTAATGGCCATCAAGAACATCGTGGGGCCTGAAGAGTGTAGGAGAGCTAGTACTGATTTCATTATGGAATGCACAAGATTAGTTTTAAAACATAATATGTTCTTGTTTAAAGACAGTTTATTTCTCCAATGTATGGGGACCAGCATGGGGGCCACTTGTGCCCCCAGTCTGGAGTGCCTTTCTGTTGGACAATTAGAAGAAAAACAAATGTTTCATATAAATGCTCCATTCAATGAGAATGTCACCAAGTGATATAGATTTATAGATGGCATGGCTAAATTTAGGAGATGAAAATTTTAAATTCACATCTCAATATAGTAATGAGGTTGTCAGTTTTTTTAGACTTGAGTATTAAGGATGTTGGTGTAAAACTTGAAGTAGAACTTTTTACAAAACCCACCAATAAAAACACATTACTGCACTATTCTAGTTTTCATCCCAAGGTCCAAAAAGATAACATCCCCTTTGGCCAGTTCAAAGGAACTGTTCATCATTGGACGATTTTTACAAAAACTTTGAGGATTTAAAAATTAAATTGAAAGATAGGGGTTACCCAAAGAAACTTATAAAACAATCATTTAAGTGAGCACGTTTTTACGAACACAAGAGCATGTTACTGAATACAAATAGGAAACAAGAGAGGGCAGACATGCAAAAAATAGTGTTTGCAAGTCAGTTTTCATGTTTGAGTAACCAAATAAAGAATATCATTAACTCCCATTGGAGTATCCTCAATGATAACGAAGAAACCACTCTAGATAGGCCACTATTTGCTTTTAAACGTAACAATAACTTGAGGAAGGAACTTGTACATACTTACAGAGATACATCTGAAATGGCACAACGTACCATGACAGGGACCAAAGCTGTAGGTAACTATAAATGCAGTAGTTGCGTGATCTGTAATCACTGTATAGAAGGTAAAAACATCACTTACAATAACCCTAATCTTTAGCCCTTATGGCTAAAGATTTGAATAACTGCAGAAGCAGTAATATTGTATACCTACTGTTATGCCCATGTAACTTGGGCTACGTGGGTGAAACAGCTAGGGAACTACGAATTCGCCTTTCAGAACACAAAATTGCCATAAAGAATAGGAAGGAAAATGCCCTACTAGTGGACCATTATATAAAAGCTGGACACACATGCCTTGAGTTCAAATGGTTCATTATTGAGAAAATAAAAGTGAATAAAAGAGGCAGTAACCTTACTGCGAAACGTGAGAATCGTGAACAAAGGTATATTTGCTTATTAGATACTGGTAGAACAGGTCTCAATTCCAAAGAGGATTGGATGAAACTAATTGGTTGATCCACCTATTTGCAACAATATATATAAAATAGAAGTAGGGATTTTTGACCTTTGATATGAGAAACTCTGTAACCTAGATTGTGGTAGAATTGATCATCCATTTAGTTGACACTATGGATCTACTCAAGTTGAACTTTCTTTATTGACTGCACTTTATCCTTTGGGCTTTACCACTGGGGCCTTTTGATTGTAGTGGGGAGGCCTTGTACTGGCCAGGCCCTCTTTGCACAACTGGGTAACCCCTGTGAATAAATGCCCGACTACATGGATGGATATACAATCAAATAAAATCTTTTGCATATTCCTGTTGGCTCATTCATTTTTGAGCCACTGGTCCTCTGTTGATTTAAAAAAAAAAAAAATTCTTAGCATTTCTCACATGAGAATAATTTACGAGTAGCCTAATAATGACAGGGCACACTCTAGTTAATACTAATATTATTACCATAGACAGCGTTAACGCTATCATATACGCTGTCTTCAGATAGGCCTTAGGTAAAAGCAGATGCACGCACAGTATAGAGATTTTAGCATTGCCGCTTTAACTTCAAATGAAGAGATTGTGCTACGCCGTCTGCAGCGAGGTGGGACCCACTTTGAACAAGGTTGGGGGCTTTTCCGCTTTTAGAAATTGACCCATATATGCAGCACGAGACGCAGCCTGATGATGCAGCTTTATTTTCATAAGGTGTGCGGTTCTCGACTATTTAAAACCCCGTTACACCGATCCTTCCGTTTTCATATTATGGAGCAGAATGCGACGGTGCCATGTTAGGTTCTACGTGCCTCACAGGCAGGTAAGAGGGGAGCATCTTTAGGAGAGCCCAGGGGATATAAGGGCACCCTCGACTCCAGAACTCTCTCACTTTTACTTCATAGCAGAGAGAGAGAGTGAGAGATATAACAGAGTCTATTTAATTTCACTACGACTCTGTTGTTGATATGTTCCGGGAGACTTGTCTCTGAGCGTTTACTAAAACCCCATTAAAAATCATAATGAGGAGGTAGACTTATTAAATACATTACTGTATTAAAAAATCTTTGTTTGTAGTAAGAGGAAAGCAGTTTGCAAAAAAAGGGGTCCCCCTAATCACGTTTCCTAAATTAGGGTCTACATAATGCATGTGAAAAAACATTTAGGAAACATCATAGAAAAGTGGACTCACAAATATAAGAATATGCAAACACCCAAAAGAGATTATTCTGTATCAAAAATCTATTTTTATTATTTTATCTGTCATTCTTTTGTTATTTGTTAATATTGTTTTCTTTAAATATATATAAAAAAAGGTTTTTTAGAAAAGCAGTATATGCAGAATTCCAAATTATACTTTCACATATACACCCATCACATGGTTTTCTACCCTGATGCTAAATACATGTCTGCCAGGTATACTTGTGCATTCATACTTATCTGTCTAATAACATTGATTTCCTCAGAACAATTTTAATCAAAAAGTTTGATGTAACCTATATTTGATAATTTTTTTCCCAAGATCGGAGTTGTTGCAAGTACTGGCATCAGGAATGCCAATGACTGCAGGTGTTGGCAGGCGTTGAAAGGATGTTGGAGCTGCGGTGCAGGATGAGTGGTGCGTTTCGCACTTCATGAGCGGTTCCCCTGGCCTTGGTGCAGGTTGCAGTGTCCCGGCGGCATCGCTGACGGGGTCAGAGAATGCTTTTCTTGCTTCTCATAGGTTTCTTCCAGCTCCCAACAGACTTCAGTCCCGAGACTTCAGAACAGGAGGACAGCACACAAAGGCCCATGGAGATTCTTCTTCAAGCAGGTTTCTCAGCAAAGTTTCAGTCTTTGTCCTTTCCTTGGCAGAAGCAGCAACTGCAGGCCAACCCCACACAGCACGCAGCAAAAGGGACAGTACTCCTCCTCACAGCTTTACTGCTCTTCTCATTGGCAAAGGTTCCTCTTGAGTCCAGAAGTGATCTAAAGGGCTGGGGGTAATGGTTCACCACTTATACCCCATTTCGCCTTTGTTCTTCCTTGTGCAAGGGTCTCTGAGCCCAGTCCAAACCAGTTCTGTCCTCACTTGTGCAGTATGACCACAGGGTGTGGAGACAGCATTGTGTAAAGGAGACAGGCCCTATTCAGGTGCAAGGAAAACTCCTCCCACTACTCTAAATGCAGCCAAGGTCTATTATTCTCAGCTCTGAGTCATCCAGGAAGGGCCAGGCACACCTCAAACCCTCCCCAGTGGCTGTCTACAGTGAATTCACATCCCAGACCCTGTCACTCCAAAACTATACAGTCAATTCATGAACAGGAAGAGGCACACAGAATGGTTAAACAAGAAAATGCCTACTTTATAAAAGTGGCATTTTCAAACACATAATTTAAAAACCTTCTTTACTAAAAGATGAGTTAATAAATTCTGAGGTCAGAGAGCCTAAACTTTATTCTTCCATCTTGTCCCAATTGGAAGTTGTACTTGTATGATGTTCCAAAGTATCTCCCATCCTATCTTATGAGAAAGACAGCCTTTCAATAGTGAAAAATGAAGTTAGCAGTATTTCACTATCAGAACATGTCACACACACTCCAGTGCATATCCTACCTTTCACATATACTGCACCCAGACTACAGGGGTACCTTGTGCCTACCTGGGGGGTGCCTTACATGCAACAAAAGGGAAGGTTAGGGCCTGGCAAGTGGGTGCACTTGCCAGTTTGACATGGCAGTTCACAGCTGCGCGTGCAGACATTACAGTGGTAGGTCTGAGACGCACTTACAGGGCTACTCATGTGGGTGGCACAATCAGTGCTGCAGGCCCACTAGTAGCATTTCATTTACAGGCCCTGGGCACACACAGTGCACTGTACTAGGTACATATCAGTAAATAAAATAGACAGTCATGGAAACACCAATCCATAAACACAATTTATACAAAGAGCATATGCATTTTAGCACTGATCAGCAATGGTAAAGTGCCCAGAGTCCTATAGCCAGCCAAAAACAGGAGGCTAAAAAGCAAAATGTCTGGGGGTAAACCCGCTGAAAAAGCCAAGTCTAACAGTCGGTGAGTGAATGGAAGTGCCAATGGTATATGGGTTAGTAACTGGATATGTGAAAGGCAGAATAGGTGAGTGTTGGAGTATATGAGTGACTGTTTTTGTGACTGAGTGATTGCGAGAGTGGCCATATGGGTGAGTGTGTGCTTGAGACAGTGACTGTATAGGTGAGTGAGTATGTGTTAGTATCTGTATGAATAAGAAAGTGAGTGTGTGTGTAACTGTATAGGTGAGTAAGTGGCTGTGTAATTGACTCTATGGGTGAGTGACTAGGTGTGTGAGTAGATCTATGGGTGACTGACAGTGTGTGAGTGGGTGTATGAGTAGATATATCAGTGGCTGTAATGCTCAATGAGTTGGTTAATAGTGGATGTATAGGTGAGTGTGTGCTTGTGTCAGTGACTGTATAGGTGACTATGTGTTAGCATCTATCTGAATAAGTGAGTAGGTATGTGTATGACTGTATAGATGAGTAAGTGACTGTGTAATTGACTCTATGGGTGAGGGACTTTGTGTGTGAGTAGATCTATGGGTGACTGACACTTCAGCTGGAGAGTCCAGCTGACTGATTCCAATGGGTGTATGAGTGGCTCCCGACTCTTACCAGAAAGGTAAAAAACTTGGGCATAATACTTGACGACAGACTCACTTTAGAGCCTCAAGTGAATGCGGTGGTATCAAAAACCATGTATGTCATCAGAATGCTGAGGAAAGTGCTGCCTTGGGAAAGCAGACAAACAGTGGTTACGGCCCTGGTGATGGCAAGACTGGACTACTGCAACAGGCTTTATTTGAAAGCTCAACAAAGAGCGCTAAATAAATAGCAGATGCTGCAGAATGCTGCCGTCAGACTGCTCACAGGTACTTCAAGATTTTTCTCAGTCTCGAAAGAGATGAAAAATCTACATTGGCTTCCAGTTAAAAGCAGAGTACGTTTCAAGGCTCTTTGCCTGGCTTTTAAGGCGTTACATGGCTTACGGCCAGACTACTTAAAGCACAGACTACAATGGTATGTTCCGGAAAGAACCTTGCGGTCTGAAGAAGCCAAGTTGGCTTTGGTGCCGCGTATAAAGAAAGCCCGATGGGGGGGCAGAAGTTTTCTTTATGGTGCAGCAAAAGCATGGAATGAGTTGCCTTTCCATCTAAGGAACACAATGAATCTTTGGTCTTTTCGTAAAGTGCTAAAGACGTGGCTTTTTTCTCAATGATTAGGTCTTTTCTCCATTCTTCATCTGTTAGCTTTCTCAGGGGATTTAGATAGTGCCAGGACACCTCCGGGTAATTGCTGCCCTCTACAAATGTCATTTTATTATTATTATCATTATATGAGTGGCTGTATTGGCCCAACTGCCAAAATATTCAATTATTTTTTACCCTAAATATCTCAAAAACTACTGACCAGATTTACATTAAACCACAAAAAGTGCAATCTGCAGACAAAGATTTAGCTTCCTGCCAAAGTTGCTGTAGTTCTGTTCAGCAGTTTTTGCTGTAGCCTTGTCTAAAGAAGTCTATGCAAAATGCATGGAGATTTTACATTTTGGGACCCCCCTTTTTTCTTGGCCCCCACTGGATGGATCACCCCGAAACTTTCCAGGAAGGAGCTGGGGCGGATTAACCTTTTTGTGGAAAGTTTTGTGGAGATTCTTCAAACGGGGGCAAAATTATTAGCCAACAATAAAAATGCTCTGCCTGTGGAAAAGCAGGCCTAACTATAACTACTTCAAGTTGCAACCTCTATTGTCAGATCAAATGAAAGAGGAAGCAAGCAACATAGTAGTCCAAGGTGAGATTTTAAAAGATTTTTATTTTCTCATTCCACTCATGTAAAACATGGCGGCACATTTTTGCTACTATCATCAGCAAGACTATAGTGTCCATGGGCTAGCAGTGTATAGGAGGCAGTTGTATGCAATAACGCACTGCTTATAGCATTGCATATTACATCACTGATGACATCTGAAACCTATGGCAATGTTTTACTTAGGTCCTATACATATAATTGTTGAGCTTGAGTGTTTATTTTTTTTTTTTTAAACGGTAGTGAATTTTTCAGTGAACTCGTAAGGGTTTTTTAATGTAAGTGGAAATCTCACTTGCTACATGTGTATAACTCCACTTTAACCTTTGTTTTGTTCAATGATTATATATAATGCTATTGCACAAAAAGCAGTGGTATCAAAAAAGTATATCACACGGAACCATTACAAATGGAAAATATTTCACAGTTGTCTATGAATAAGGGCAGTCCACAAACCACTCAGGAGAACTTCAACATTGGTATGACTTCTGGTATTATGCAGCATGTAGGATAATATTATGCTGCAAGATTACCTAAATTAAATAGGAAAAATGCTAGATTGCGGCACATAATCTGGCAGTAATATTTTCTTTCATGTCAGCTAGAAACATTTTTGGGGTGAATTTTCCTAATTTGACAAAATATGTGACAAATGGAATGTAGAAAAGTACATCTTGTGCATAATTACATCCATGTTTTGTGTTGACTAATGCAGCTGTTTTTTTTACTTGCTATTTGGCACTAGTACATGTCCTCTAGCCCCTAAAACATTTTGAAATTGGATATACCCCTAACATGCATATTTAGGTTGCCCATGATTCCCTAATATATGGTACAAACTGTACCCACAGCATGAAAGTTAAAAGTCACTAGCAGAATACAGCCTCGTTTGTGCCACCCACTACAGTGACACTGTAAACAGAACTGCATGCCTAGCACCGTAGCCTAGATGTGATAGTTTGAAAATGAAATTTGACCTGTCAAAATAAACCCCTTTGACAGGTAAAAGCCTACTTCACCCACATAGACCATGTAAACCTTAAGGCAGGGCACATGGTATTTAAAACGAGGACATGTAGAAATGTAATATTACACATGGGTTTACCTTGGAAATATCTCCAAATCTACTATCACTGTATCAAGGCTGGCTGTTCAATAGGAAAGGACTACATTCAACTATTATTTTTAATAATGTTTTTAATAATGCTACTTTCATTAGGAAACAGCTAATATATAGTTCAGAGTCTTTTTTTAATGGCTATTTTAAATCCAACTTAATGGCAAAACCAAATCTATAACTATTAATGTAAACGTACTTTTAGAAATGTACCTTTCCCCTGCCTAAAGCATCCAGAGGCCCATTTGCATGAGTTTAAACTGTCACCAGGCAGCTGAACAGCCCCTTGATGAGGCAGGAAAACTGCTCACAGAGCAGAACAAGTGCCTTGGATGTGGGGAGGTGTTTCTGTTCCTCTGGCAGGATGACCAACTGGACTGTGACCAGGAACTTGATGAACATCAAAAGCCCTAACCTATCACTGGCAAAAATCAGATAACACCTGGGCATAGCCCTTCTTTGTACCCCCATTCAGTCAGTCACAAACATCAGGGGGAAGAGGGCCTGCCACAGAACTGGTTTGAAGTGACCACAGAAGAGGGATTTCCAGTTCTTCTGTGGGGTGAGCACAAAGGCACTGCACAGAGGAAGAAAGGTTCTGACATGTTATCTTTAGATAGAGAGGTCCTGTGTGGAATAGTTTACTGTAAGGCCAACAGGGACTGCTGCCGAACTGGGTAGGGTTACCACTGACATTTTCTGCCCCTATTGGCCCAGGGGCAGAAGGAGTCAAGCTCTTTTCCAAGCCCTTGGAGATCCTTCACAAGTTGAGAAAAAGTACATACAAAGTTCCTTTCTCTTCTCTTTGGCAGTAGGCAACCCCTGCAGGCCCATCCCCCAGTTTCAGGGATAGTCTCTCCTCAGTTTCTTCCTGGTTCCTCTCCTCAGCAGATGTTTCTTCTTGTTTCCCAAAGTGATCTAAAGTTCTTGAGTTTGGGTCCCAAAATGTATACTAAGATTCTCTTTGTTCTCTGAAGGCAGAGAGGCCTTTGCCTAGTCCAAACCAGTTCTGGTCAGTCCTGGAGCACTGTGTTTACATGACTCCTTCTTTCCTTTCAGAGTGCAGGGCAGAGACATCAGACGCACCACAGGAGGTGGAGCCAGCATTGTGGAGGGAAAGCACAGCCCTATTCAGGTCCCAGGTGCAACTCCTCCCACCCATCTACATGGAGATCTCTCTATTCAGCCCTGTGCTGACTCGCCCTGTCTCTGGGAATTCCCCAGCCCCCTGGAATTCCCCAGCCCCTGTCACTCAAATTCCAGACAAGGAATACACAACCTAGCAGAGGCAGGTTTGGATGGTTAGACAAGAAAATACCTACTTTCTAAAAGTGGTATTTTCCAATACGGAATGTTAAAACCAACTTCACTAAAATATGTATTTTATCATTCTGAGTTCAGGCACACTAAACTCGAATTTCTACCATGTTCCCTTAGTCAGTTAGGTTTATAGGATGTAATAATCAAACTGCTCATTCTGGCCTATGGGGAACATTTAGCCTTGCAATAGTTAAAACACGAAAATGGCTGTAATTCACTATTAGGACATGCCACACACACCAGGGCATTTCCTACCTTATACTTACAATGCACCCTGCCCTTGGGACTACCATAGGGGTGTCTGACATGAAGGAAAGGGAAGGTTTAGGGACTGGCAAGTGGGTGCACTTGCCCAGTCAACATGGCAGTACCAGACTGCACACAGGCTCTGCAATGGCAAGCCTTAGACACACTTTAACAGGCTGCTTCTGTGGGTGGCACAACCAGTGCTGCAAGCCCACTAGCAGCATTTGGTTTACAGGCCCTGGCTACCCCTGGTGCACTGTACTAGGGTCTGACAGGTAAACCAAAACAGCCAATCATGGAATCACTAATCCATACATCAATTTATAATAGGGAGAGCATATGCACTTTAGCACTGATCAGCAGTGATAAAGTGCCCAGAGTCATAAAACAGCCAACAACAGGTCAGAAAAAATATAGGAGGAAGGCAAAATGTTCAGGGATGACTCTGCAAAAAGGGCCAAGTCCAACACCAACAAAAACAGTCAAGACAAAAATCGGAGGGAATATCACACAAATGATGGTCATTTCCAGCACTCAGAGCTTTTTTGCAGCAGCAAACCCATTCCAGTGGGACTCTGCAGAAAGGGTATCAAGCCTCGATGAGTCATATTTTGCTTAGCTTGCATCCTTGCCCTGATGGAGGAGTGTGTGGGTGTTGTGTGGATTCGTTATTTACCACCAACTAAAAGTTGGTGGTAAATGACGAATGGCTTAGAAAAAGCAGTTTTTGGCACTTAGAAGTGTGCAATGTGGCAGACATACATGCCCTTAGGGCATGTATGTGTGCCACATGTGCACACATGCAGGAATCAGGGGTGCAACAGGGTGTCAATGTGACACCCTGCCACCCTTGATTGAGCTCCCCCCATTACCGATTCGGTATTTACCGATTCGGTAATGGTAAATGGCTTCCCATTGATTCCTATGGGCCACCTGGCCCATAGGAATCAATGAGATACAGGTTACCATTACCGAATCGGTAAATACCGATTCTAAAATACCGACACTTACCGAATCGGTATTTTTTTACCTACATTACATTTACCACTTCATAAATACCGAATCGGTAAAATTCGGTGTTTATGAAGTGGTAAATGTAATTTACCTACATAAGGTCCTAAGAGTGAACAAAGAAGTCTTTTGCGAGCAAATATGTCAAAAGTATCTGACTGATGAGGGACATTCATTCGGAGCAAATTTTTAATTTCTCCTGCTGAGAGTTTCTAATCTGACAGCTATCCGGCCTTGTGGTGTCTTCTAATTTTAATTTCTAATTTCTAATTTAAAACATTTCTAAAGCGCAGCGTACACCATGCGGTTTCTTGGCGCTAGTGGGCAGGATCGGCAACTGAGGGGAGAGACAAGAGTGATAAGAATGAAGAGCTAAGCGGGGAAAGCCTGATTGACGAGGAAGGTTTTTAAATCTTTGCGAAAAGAGAGGTACTGGGTAGCAGAACGGAGATGGTCAGGAAGGGAGTTCCAGAATGTTGGAGCCAAGGTGGAAAAGTTGGCCCCACCCCACTTTTTACGTGTGAAGCGGGGGATCTGAAGAAGGGACTTAGAGAAAGACCGGAGCTCTCTTGTGGGAACATAGGGTTTTATTAAAGAAGAGATAAAGGCGGGGGCAGTGCCTTGGCGGGCCTGGAAGACCATGCAGCCCGTCTTAAAAAGGGAGCGTTCTTTTACGGGAAGCCAGTGAAGCTCCCTGAGAAGGGGGGTGGAATGGTGATAGCGTGGGAGGCCGTAAACCAGCCGGGCCGCCTGGTTCTGGATCGACTGAAGTCTTCGCAGGCTGTAAGCTGGAATGCCATGATAGAGGGCGTTGGCATAATCCAGTTTTGATATCACCAGGGCGGCCATGATGATCTTGAGTGCCTGAGGGGAAAAGAAGCGGGAAACAGAGCGGATGGTGCGGAGGGTGAGGAAACAAGAGGAGACCACGGAGCTGATTTGTGGGTGAAGGGTGAGCTGATTATTCATTTTGACACCCAGTGTTTTGACCGTGGTTGAGGGGGAAGGTGCGGGCCCAAGAGAGGGGGGCCAAAAAAGAGAGTTCCAGGGGCTGGATGAACCACCGGTGAGAACCAACTCGGTTTTATCCGGGTTCAGCTTAAGGTGGTTGTGGTTCATCCAGTCCCTGATGAATGTCATGGTAGACTGGAAATTAGAGACAGAAAGGGGAGAGGAGGACAGATCAAAGATGAGCTGGAGATCATCCGCGTAGTTGTACACGGTGACCTCCAGCTGCTGAAGCGCGAAGATAAGAGGGAAAATATAGAGATTAAAGAGCAGGGGGGAAAGAGAGGATCCCTGGGGAACGCCGCAAGTGACCGGGAGGGGAGTGGCAGAGAAGACGCCTAGCCGCACTGCCTGGGTGCGGTCCCTCAGAAAGGAGGAGAGCCAAACCAGGGCTGATCCCCCGATTCCAGCCGCCCTGACGCGGGACAGTAGGATGGTATGGTCCACCGTGTCAAAGGCGGCGGACAAGTCAAGGAGGACCAGTGCCTGGTGTTTGTTATCATCCATACCCTTTCTGAGGTTGTCTAGGACTGAGACCACAACCGATTCAGTCGAATGTCTGGGACGGAAACCGGCCTGGCGAGATGCCAGCCCCCCATTGGTCTCAATATGGGCGCTGAGTACCACGGTGACGTGGCGTTCCATCACCTTGCCCAAGAAGGGCAGCAAGGAGATGGGGCGATAGTTGGCCGAGATGGAAGGGTCCGCGCCAGGTTTCTTCAAAATGGGTACTATAGTAGCTGCCTTTAGCGCGGGGGGCACTACACCCTGTGCTAGGGAGCTATTGAGGAAGGCGATGGGGGGTTCAGAACAGCAGGAGTAAATTTGCTGCAGAATACGTGCCGGGCAGACATCCGCCGGAGACCCCGACTTCACTTTGGGAAGGATCTCCAGAAATGATTCCTGAGAAAGGGGGGGAATGGAGGTGAGAGGGCATTGAACGATGGGAGGGGAAGGATCAACGAATGCAGGTGAAGGTGGTGGAATGTTGGCCTTGATGGTAACAATCTTATCCAGGAAGTAGGCGTTAAGTTGATCACAAAGAGGCTGGGAGGGGGAGATTTGGGGTAAGGTTCGATCTGAGAATGCCAGGTCATTTACTATGCCAAAAATTTCCCTGGGTTTATTTTCAGCGGACGTTATTTTTGCAGAGAAATGGGTGGTTTTTGCGGCGAGAATTGCTATTTTATATTTGGCCAGTGATGTGAGGAAGTGAGTTTTTGATAAAGGACAGTAATTTTTCCTCCATTGCCTCTCCGCCCGTCGGACGCTCAGTTTAAGCTCTTTCAAATGGTCCTTAAACCATCTGTTGGAATCCTTAGGTCGACGGATGGAAATTTGACGTAAGGGAGCCACTGAATCACAGCCACCAGCCAGCCAGGTGTTTCTGGCCTTGGCTTGAGAGGTAGATGATAAGCCGGAGAGGGTGGGAGTGGAGTTTCGAAGCAGGGAGGTCAGGGAGGGGAAATCCAGTTTGTTCCAGTTCCGCGCCCAGGTATTTTTGGCATGCGGAGTTTTTGATACCGGGTTGCGGAGAATGGAGAGGGAAATGAGGGCATGGTCAGACCAGGGGCAGGGAAAGACTGCTGCCGAAGCCACTGGGAGGTTGAGGGACCAGACCTGGTCGAGTATATGCCCATGGGAGTGAGTAGGGACAGTTATATGCGGAGTAAAGTTGAGAGACAGGAGAGATTCTGTGAATTCTTTAGAGGCCGTACACTCATGTGGGTCAGAGGGCCAATAATTGAAGTCTCCCAGCACCAAGACCGAGGCGTAGTTGACCACCAAGTTGGCCAACAGGTCTTGAAATGCCGGTAGGAATGAGGGCGAAGGCTGAGGAGGGCGGTACATTAAAAGGCAAGTAATAGGAGGGGAGGATAGAAGAGAACGGACAACCAAAAAGTCAACAGAGGGGATAGGGGAAAAGGAAAGTGATTGAAAGTTCAATTCCGACCGGGCGATTAAGGCGACCCCACCACCGGCCCTGCCTGCTGGGCGGTCGGCACGTAAGGCCACATAAGAGGGGGGTAGGGTGGCCAGGAGAACAGGAAGGGAGGAATCACAATACCAGGTTTCGGTCAGGAGCAGTAGGTCAGGTTTCTCTGAATCGAGTAGGACGAACAGCTCGTGGTGGTGCTTGACCGCTGACCTGGTGTTGAGTAGGAATACAGACAAAGGCGGGGTAGTGGGGTGAGGGTCGGGTGGGAGGGGACATGGTGACGGGGGGGTATGCAACGGAGGGTGTGGTGTCGTGGGGGAGGAAGAAGCGAGGCCTAAAGCGGAGACGAGCCTGCGGGTGCGATCGGGAAGTGGCCAGTGGCCTTGAAGGGCGATGAGTTCTTTTGAGGAATAAGACATCATTTTGGCATAATGTTGTGCCCCTAGCCCCGTCCGGCCGCGGACGGGCGCAGACGGGATTGCCTTAGGCGCGCCTTCGGCGCGCAGAAGTCGCGCCCGCTGCGCTCGTCCGCTGCGCTTCCTACTAAGACACATGTTTTATGCCGGTGAGTCGGGAGGTTGGAGGGGGCGTGGCCAGCCGAGGGGGCGTGTCTCGCCTCGCCCTCGGGAATGGCGGCTGAAGGAAGGGAATCGTTGCAGCGAGTAGCGCTGTTCGTGGGGAGCCAAGAGAAGCTGGTAGGTGAATATGCCAGTTAAAAACACAACACAATAATTTTAAAAGTGGTTTGCCCCTGCTCCCGGCTTTTCGCCTCAGGAGCCAATCGTAGATGCGACGCCTGGCACCGGCGCGCTCTATTTGTAGGTATGGCGGGGGGGGCGTGGCCAGCCGAGGGGGCGTGTCTCGCCTCGCCCTCGGGAATGGCGGCTGAAGGAAGGGAATCGTTGCAGCGAGTAGCGCTGTTCGTGGGGAGCCAAGAGAAGCTGGTAGGTGAATATGCCAGTTAAAAACACAACACAATAATTTTAAAAGTGGTTTGCCCCTGCTCCCGGCTTTTCGCCTCAGGAGCCAATCGTAGATGCGACGCCTGGCACCGGCGCGCTCTATTTGTAGGTATGGCGGGGGGCGTGGCCAGCCGAGGGGGCGTGTCTCGCCTCGCCCTCGGGAATGGCGGCTGAAGGAAGGGAATCGTTGCAGCGAGTAGCGCTGTTCGTGGGAAGCCAAGAGATGCTGGTAGGTGAATATGCCAGTTAAAAACACACCACAATAATTTTAAAAGTGGTTTGCCCCTGCTCCCGGCTTTTCGCCTCAGGAGCCAATCGTAGATGTCTTGACTCGCTGAGATTTTATGACTTCCATTTCGGAAACTAAGGGCCATATTTTGAAGGCCTTGCAACACTTTTACTCCGCCGGCGGCATAAACAATATACCACATTGTGCCATATTTACAAGGTGACTGTTAGACCTGGCACCTTGGCGTGAGTCTCCGTTCCACTTTTTGTTGCTGTGCCTCATGTGTTTTGCTGGTGTTAGCTCCTCAGAGCACTGTGCCACGGCCAACCAGTGCCACAGTGCAAGTGCTCCCTGTATAAAATATATATGTTGATTGGATTCCATGATTGACTTATTTGGTTTACTGTCAGACCCCAGTAAAGTGCACCCGAAGTGCCCAGGGCTTGTAAATCCAAATGCTGCTAGTGGGCTTGCAGCACTGGTTGTGCCACCCACAAAAGCAGCCTTGTAAAATGTGTCTAAGGTCTGCCATTGCAGAACCTGCGTGCAGTCTGGTACTGTCATGCTGACTAGGCAAGTGCACCCACTTGCCAGTCCCTAAACCTTCCCTTTACTTCATGTGAGTCACCCCTATGGTAGGCCCAAGGGCAGGGTGCATTGTAAGCATAAGGTAGGACAAGCCCTGATGTGTGTGGCATGTCCTAATAGTGAATTACAGCCATTTTAGTTTTTCACTATTGCAAGGCTACCTGTTCCCATAGGCCAGAATGGGCTGTTAGAAGTGTAACCTGCTATGATCCTAACAGACCCAGGGAACATGGTAGACATCCGAGTTTAGTATGCCTGAACTCAGAATAATAGAATACATCTTTCAGTAAAGTTTATTTTAATATTCTGTGTTTGCAAATACCACTTTTAGAAAGCTGGTATTTGCTTGCCTAATCATTTCAGCCCGCCTCTGCTATGATGTGTATCTGCTGTCTGGTTTCTGTGAGTGACAGGGCTGGGGGATTCCAGAGGGCAAGGCTAGGTAGCCTGGTGGTGAATAGAGAGATTTACATCCAGATGGGTGGGAGGAGTACACCTGGATTCTGAATAGGGCTGTGCTCTGCCACCACAATGCTGGCTCCACCTCCTGTGGAGCGTCTGATGTCCCTGCCCTGCACCCTGAACGGAAAGTCAGAGACATGTCAACAAAGTGCTCAGGAACTGGTTCTGGCTGGGCAAAGGCCCCTCTACCCTAGAGGAACAAAGGAATTAGGGGTATAAGTATTGGAACCCTGCTCCCAAGAAATTAGATCCAGATTTGCCAAGAAGAAACCTCTGCCTGAAAAGAAGGAACTGGGAAAGCTGAAGGAGGAATACTGTCCCTGACCTGGGGGATTGGCCTGCAGTGGTTACCTTATTGCTGAAGCAGAGGAGAAAGACTCAAAGACTTTACTTTTAACTTGTGCCAAAGATCTCCAAGGGCTTGTGAGTGAGCTTGCCCCCTGAACGAAGTCCCAGGACCAGTGGACTTCACCCGCCTTGAGGAGAGCTGCTGGAAACGCTGTTTTCCCTGTAGCACTGAGGCAGGGAGCTGTGTGCGCCTCGTAAGATCTGCCCGAACTCTGTGAAACCCCGTGCCGCGCCGTCCACCTCAAACAACGCGACGCTGAGCCCAACGACCCGCACCTGTGCCGTCAATGAGCCGTAGCTCGCACCGTGACAGAGGGACACCGCACCGCACTTCATTTCACCCCCCCCTTCGAGCCGCGCTGATCACAGCACACCCGGCCGCTGATGTCAAGCCTACACTCGCGCTGACAGGTGAAGTACGCTTCGCCCATCCGCGTCGTACTGGCCGCCTCACACCGCGCCGAAGGACTGACGAGCACCCCTCCCAAGGTACGGCTCATACGCCGCAAAGTAACAAGATCGCACCGCACCGTTCCCTCAAGTAACGTGGCTCTGAGTTCCCAACGACTGCACTGAGGCCGTCTACGAGCCGTAGCTTGCACCGTGACAGGAGGACATCGCCGCGTACACCGCTTTCTTTTACATTGTCTCATCCATGCCGGACACATCCAAATTAAGCTACTGTGAGCAACCCGCCCTGCATTCGCGCGCACATAGGACCGAAGCGTCCGCTGCACCGGTTAGACTCTTCTGGGCCGTTTCATCACCAGAACTCTAAGATAAGCATTCTTAAACTCAGAACTCGTTATTGCTGACTGTATTGTGGATTATCCTAGTCGTTATATGGTCTTGTGCTAAGTCTTACATAAAAGCCAAACTAATTTCGATGTAATACAAGCATGGTGTCCATTTGTGGTGTTGTCACTAAGTTACTGTATGTGGTCACAAATGCTTAACCTACAACGCCTCTGAAATAAGCCTTAACTGCTCGCGCCAAGCTACCTAGAGGGTGAGCAGGGGTTATTTTGAAAGGGCAATCCCCTTGTCCTGACTAGAGGAGAGGGTCCCTGCTTGTCACAAGTACCAACCTGTGCCAACCAGAGAACCCCAAATCTAACAGTGACACATCTAAGCAGATGCGTCAACTTGTAAAGCACTGTGCCACATTATACCTGGGTCAGGTATAATGCATGCAGGGTGGGCGTCCCAAATAGAAAAGGGTCATAGAAGTCTTGCAGTGAAATCTATGAGATTTCACTGCAACACTTCTAGGATGCCACTGTGTCAAAACCTTACACCTGCCTCATGCAACCAGATGACGTGGTTTGCACTTAACTGCTATTTTTATTCCAAATTAAAAAAATCATATCTCAGATTAACCTTATTAGATTTTTGTCATTTTTATAATTTGGTTTGGACTGTTATGGTGTGTTTTCCACTTTTAAACTGTTTTGGTACTTCTAAATGCTTTACACATTTTTTCAAGTTAAGCATGTCTGCTTTGTGCCATAGCTACCAAGGTTTGAGCTTTGGTTTAAATTTTTGAAACCTTTACTGGACCAAACAAGAATAAGGACCTTATTACCTGAGTTGGATGAATTTATTACTTTACTTCGCAGATTTTACTCCGCGATGCAAACACAATGCGGTTGTTACAATGACAGCGTTGTCACAATGCACTATCTTTACAACGCAAGTCGTTACAACGACTTGCGCTAGATGGCGCGCTGGACTTAGGAATAGTATGATTTACTATTCCAACTCCAGTGTGTGCAACACTAGGGAAGGTGTTGGAATAGTGAACCATAGTATTCCTTATCCTAGAGCGCCATCTAGCGCAAGTCGTTGCAACGATCTGCGTTGTAAAGGTAGTGAGTTGTGACAATGCAGTCGTTGTAACAACTGCGTTGTGTTTGCATCGCCGAGTAGAATCCGTGCTGTAAACGTTGTTTCCCGAGGTAGACTACGATCCACCCAACTAGTAATGTACTTTCTCACATGCAGTTAATCCAAAATTTACAGTAGAGGATGAAGCCTAAGAGTCGCATTTTTTTTTCATAGCTTAGAACTGAAATTAGGGGCATATTATCAAGAAACTGCGATAATGGGCTTGATAATATGCCCTTGAGAATTCCCATAGAAGCCCATGTTCTGGTGTCAACATAGGCTTCTATGGGAATTCTCTGCGGCATATTATCAAGCCCATTATCGCCGCTTTACCAGCAGTTTTCTGCCGCTAAAGCGGCGATAATGTTAACGGTGTGCTTGATAATATGCCCCAAAATGACTTAGCATACATGGCATTTACAGAACAACAAGGTAGGATTTTTTTATTTTTTTTAGCTAAATCTTCGCTTATTAAAACGTGCTGAAATGATAGATGTACCTATACGGACATTGTGCAGTAATATGAAGGAAGTAAGCAGCTTACATGTTTCAAAATGATGGAATTTTGGCCAACAATAAAAATTGTTTAGAAACCCTTTTTTGGTTGCCATGTGACAAGGCAAAACACTTCACATATGCTTAACAACCACTATGTACATATTTTGTCATGTCAAGGTTTCCAGGCTGCCTAAGCACAATGATGCATTAGTGCTAAAGCAACTTCCTACAGCGTCGAATATTTGTCTCTCTCCAAAAACATGTTCTTAATCCGTAAAATAAACAGGCTCAAATGTTTCATTGTTTAAAGCCCAAGTAAACATTCCTTTATTTTTAGTGCTATATTTTAGGATCGCTTTTCTGTGCTACGAGCTAGATAAGAAACGAAAAAGATCCCACTACTGTGCTACATTTTTGGGGCCTTTATATTCCAATGAAGTTATATTTTTTTTCCTTATGGAGAGAGAAATGAAAATACCTATTGTTTTCCATTAGGGCTTGATTTTCATGAGGATGACTAGCACACTAGCCCATCAGGTACATTTGTGGTCTTTCAGAGCACGTGAAAATAAATCGGTTTTGAAATCTGTATTTAATAGTTTTGTAATCCAGAACAGAAATCCTCTCATGACTTGTGCTACAGTCCCAACATTTTCCACCAATGATTTTTCGATCTGGCAAGAGAGTGCTTTTGTTGTTTTGCAAGAGGTTATTCGGTCTGCTCATACTGGGGCAGACAGTCCCTGCCTTAGGATTTGCTTCTGTCACTCACATATTGATATTATAGAGTCACTGACACTGTAGTTGTAAGCAGAAGCCCTATGGGGCATATTATCAAGAAACTGCGTTAAAATTATCGCCGCTTTAGCGGCAGAAAACTGACGCTAAAGCGGCGATAATGGCCTTGAAAACATGCCCTGGAGAATTCCCATAGAAGCCCATGTTCTGGTGTCAACATGGGCTTCTATTGGAATTCTCTGCGGCATATTATCAAGCACATTATCGCCGCTTTAGTGACAGTTTTCTGTCGCTAAAGTGGCGATAACTTTAACGCAGTTTCTTGATAATATGCCCCATTGTTCCTAATTTGTAAAAGACTGAGTGCCCGGATCCAAAACTTCTGCTCAGAAGGCCATAGCTGGCAGTTTTGCATGGCAGCATACTGAAAACCAAGGCCGTGTATTCTTGATTTCATCTCATGCCCCTATAATCCACCACCAGATACTCCCAGCTCCTTTATATCTCTCTTGCAGTTCCCACTTTCTACCTCTGTAACGATTTTTCTGCCTTTCTCACCCTTGTATTTTCCCATGATGTAATTTACCTCTCTATCTCTGGTTCAAAGTCTGTTGAGGAAAAATAAGTGTGAGCCCCGAAAAATGAGTGATGGTGGTCCTCCCTGCCACCACTGGCTCAAATTAACCACTACACAGATGGTGGGCTCCTTTTTAGGTCAAGCCTAGGCACTGCATGCGCTGTCTCTTCGAGACATGCTGTATTCACTCTGTGGGCTTAAAGCCTGCTTACTGCTGTTCATTTGTTCATTTCAGTGCCCTTTAAAAATCCTTGCTTTATGTGTTTTTTTCCTATTTTTCCCTTATTTTTCATTGTTTGTTCCCTCCCAAGGAGTAGACCCCTACTAACTTCCACTTGTCCCATTTTATAACTGTAAAAGGGACTATTTTTCTCTTTGTCTGTGAGCACTGCACACAAGCGCTGGATGTTTTCAGTTGCTCTGATGTCAGGCAGCCGTTGTGCACTAACCCCCTAAGCTCAGTGTGCCTGGCCAATTGAAGGGATCATTACCTAATTAGTGTGGCGATCACGAGTCACCATCCTTGTTGCTAAACCCTTCTCCCTGCACTTCCCCATTGCTTGCTTGGTCATTTTTATCATGCCTCAACACTTATTATGAGCTAGATTATGGATAACCTCAGAATTAACGCCGACAGAGGTCTCTCCCAGGCCCTGGTCCTATTGGACCTGTCGGCGGCATTCGACACGGTGGACCATGCCATCTTACTCCACCGTGTCGAGTCAGCAGGAATCCATGGGCTTGCTCTGACCTGGGTTAGGTCTTTCCTTGAGGGAAGATCTCAAGCTGTCAAATTGGGCCCTTTTACAGCTTCTAGCACCCCGCTACTCTGTGGCGTCCCCCAAGGATCCTCTTTGTCCCCCCTCCTCTTTAATTTGTACCTTCAACCCCTTATTCACTCCTTGGGTAGGTGGGACGTCACTGTGTTCAACTATGCGGATGACTTACAAATTATTTTTCCACTCACCTCCCCTGACGCTACCACTAATTTCCAAATGGTCATGCTACACATCCAGCATTGGATGAACCAAAACCAACTGAAGCTCAACCCAGGTAAAACTGAGCTCCTCCTTCCCGGGAGGAGCGCCGCCCACTGGGGCCCTCAGTTCTGGCCTTCTGAGCTCGGCCCTCCGCCTTTACCAGCTGACTGTGTAAAGAGCCTTGGAGTCATTATTGACTCTCAGCTCACTCTCAAGGCTCAGGTGAGCGCCGTAACTTCCGCCTGTATGTTCCAGCTCTACCGGATACGGAAAGTCTCCTACCTTCTGACCCCGGAAGCCTTGCTACAGGTGATAATAGCCCTGGTGATGTCCCGCCTGGACTTCTCCAATTCCCTGTACCTCGGCCTCCCTAAATCCTTGCTATCTAGGCTCCAGCTCATTCAAAACCAGGCTGCAAGACTTGTCTTTAGAATCCCTAGATGGCAGTCAGCCAGACCCTTGTTACTCCAACTACACTGGCTGCCCATCAGTGAAAGAATAGCCTTTAAGGTCTATTGCCTGGCTTTTAAAGCTCGGTCAGGCCTCTGTCCAGCTTTCCTGAAATCTCTGGTCATCCCTTACTGTCCCTCCCCCACTCTGAGGTCCATTCATCTCCAGCTCCTAGTCATCCCTCGCTTTAAACTTTCTAGATTAGGCGGCCGCAGCTTTTCTTACCTGGCTCCCAAGCTGTGGAACTCTCTCCCTCCCCTCCTTAAGGCTGAGTCCTCTCTCCTGCCTTTTAGGAAATCACTGAAAACTCTGCTTTTCTCACATGCCCGTTAAGCCTCTCTGTACATCCCCGTGGTCTATCAGCGCCAGGAAACTTATGGTGACAGCGCGCTCTATAAATTCCCCTTAACATTAACATTAACATTAGATTAGGGCTGTTCTTATTTTGGACTACTTCTGTGAGGCCCAGGCTCATTCTGTGGATTGGGCTTGGATTTCAGCATCTCTCCTTCCTTCAGTGGGCAAGCTCATGGCTTATTGATAAAGGACTTCATTTATACCTATCCACCGTGCTCGTGCCAGGGTGTAATGGAGGCCAGAGCCTAGCGACCTGTGCAACTGGGCTGATGCCGATGAGTAAAACCCTCCACGCCCCTATCCCAAAAGGCTGCTTTAGTCTGACTGAACAACTCCATTCCGGAAGCAGTTCATTTGGTGCCGTTCACAGCCTTGAATCAACCAGCTTGAACTGTGTGATATGTATGCCGGTTGCTGTCATCTTCCCTGCTTTCATCAGCTTTCCCCTCCAGAGTCCCACAAAGGAAGGGATAGGGGCTTTTGGAGTAGATCTGGCCTGTTCTCCCCTTTGATCCACTTTCTGCAGTCTATCTCTTTTGGACGCTTTTGCTCTTTTTCTCCCCGATATCTTTAGACAATAGTCCATCTCACACTTTCTCACAATTACAACCGGTCCCTCTCACACTTTTCCACAATTACAACCGGTCCATAGTCCAATTCCCAGTTCTCAATTTTATGTGTGTGTGTCTGCGTCCACATGCAATCTAAACTCACACACCTGGAGGAGACTGAAAACTAAGTATGTAGCATTGCACAAGAGTCATGTGTTGCATGGAAAAAAAACCTATAGAAAACACAACATCTTGATAAAAGCAAACACTCTTAGGGTATGCAAGATGATGTAGAACACATGAAATGTAAACATAGTTGAGAAATCAATCCATGTTTATGCCAATAATATTAAGGACAAGAAAGAAAAGCTCACTAGACACCCATTTCAAAGTAGGTATTTAATTACTTGCGTGGCATAGGATCCAAGCTATATATCACCGAAAAGGCCTAATAATATGGCCAAAGCCGGTCTGAGGGTGCTTGTTTCTTGAGGGGGCCTCACCTGGCAGTTTTGGGTGAATTGTTCACCACGTGTTCCATTTTAGCAAAGGTAAAAGGGACTACTATTTCCTTTGTCCAAGAGCACTGCACAAGAGCGCTCGATTTTTTCAGTCGCTCCGAGCTCCATCTTCTGTTTCTGTAAACAGGGCTATAATTCTTGTTATCTCCTCACATTTTCTGTGCATTCAAAGACTGAGATCAAATGTCAGATGTTGTATTCTAGGGCGCCTCTTTAATTTATCTGACTTCACAGTGAGAGGCTTTCCCTTATTTCCAAAACCATCCCGCTTTGCTGCTTGTTTATATTGGTCGGGGGGAGGGAATGGCTCACATTTTTTAACATATTGCTTTTATCTTGAAATGGAGACTGTATTTCACGGAATTGATTTTTTTAACAATGCACTTCATGATAGTAAATTATTCTCAAAAATGTGCTCTTTCAGAGTCTGGTATCACTTGTTTAATATTGCTGTCATCTTGGAATGGAGACCATATCTTGCTGAATCTTTTTTTTTTTAGTATGTGCTTCATGATAGTAAATGATTCTCTAAAAATGTGCTGTTCCATAATCTGGTATCACTTGCCACACATTAGGATATTGCTCTCAGTACATAGGCGCTCTTCCCCTGGTCTCTACAAGATGCGTTCTTATCGAGACCCATTCCAAGTTGGCAAGTGATTCCTTCTGGTTGAAAGATTTATCTCCAGCAAGGGCAGCGCAGGTTGGACACATGATATTCACTGGTTTGCTCTGGATGGTTGCGATGGCCAGTGGATGCTGCAGGCACTGTGGGATGGATTCAGGTACTGGTCCAAGCCCGAATGTAATGCAGGAAGTGTTGGGAGGAGGAGCAATGTGCTGGTTACAGAGATGACAGTTCTAAAGCTCACAGGAGTAAGATTTGAAGGTTGGCAACTAAAGTTATTCTGGTAGCAAAATGATGGCCTCAAGGGGTGGGACTCTGTAAAGATGCTTCATGACACACCAAATCTTTATTGGCAGTCTTACATCATGGGCATCCACTGACTAGACCAGGAGTCTCCAACGTTTTCTGGAAGAAGAACTACTTATGTTCAATGAAGAGGATCCCAAGCTGCTAATATTGTTAGTATTCTAACAGTGACCACACCAGACTAGATTATATTAGTGGACATCACATTCAAGATCACCAACAGTGATTATCTCGATAAAGCAGGTTTGGTTACCAGTAGTAATGTAAATAAAGTATTTATCAATATGCAATGCATGTATATTGCTAATACATTACAGCGACAGTTGCAATGTTCCTGGCACCAAGATAATAGTATTAGTAATAAGTCTCCCCAACACTGCTTGATTTATCACTGAATTATTAGCTTTAAATATATTAGAGACTCTCCACTCCACTGCACTCTACTCCAATCCACTCCACTGCACGCCACTCCACTCCACTCAACACCACTCTTCACCACTTCACTCTATGCCATGCCACCCCACGCAATGCCATTCTACTCTAAGCCATGCCACTCCACACTAAGCCACTACACTCAACACCACTCTATGCCACTCCAATCTATGCTATGCCACTTCACTCTATGCTATGCCACTCCTCGCAATGCCACTCCACTCTACGCCATGACACTCCATGCAATGCCACTCTACTCTCTGCAATGCCACTCCATACAACAGCACTCCACGCAGCATCACTCCAGTTTACACAATGCCACTTCATTCTACGTCACTGGATTCTAAACCACGCCACTCTACTCCACTCTACTCCATAATGCTACACTCTACTCAACTTTAGATCACTAAATTTCATGCCCCTTTACCCCAATAACTTTTAGCCATACTTAATAGCAGTCACACTAGAGTACGACATAGCTAAAATATATTGGCAAAGCTATAGGTGAGACTTATTGGCTATCCTATGCTTGTTTGTTTTTGTTCACATTGTTGGTTGATCCCTGACACCGGAAGAAAAGACATTTTGTGCACAGAGTTGTTTTAATGTCAGATTCTAAGTGTTCTAAGAGCCATTAAAATCACACAGGTGGGAACCCCCCCTGTTGGGAGCACAGTGTTCATAACAATCCCAGCTCCAGGTCCTGATAGCACAAAGCTAGACCTCCATATAAATATTCACAGAAAAAAACACAGGTTACAGGGACGTTGTAGTTAGTCAAAAACGTTAGTCAAAATGCACAGTTTTAAACAAATAAAACCACTGTAACTATAACTTGTGCCCTAAATTAACTATAACTCACGCCCCCACTATGAACAGTGTTGTCATCACGGATGTATTTTCGGATGTTATCAATGGTATCATAGATCATGCCATGAGTGAGGTAATATGTGAGGTACTAAGCAGTGCATATCGAAGGTGCAAGTTATAGTTAATTTAGATGCAAGCTTCAGCAGGAGTTTGTGAGAGCCTTTTGCTCCCGAGAGAGCAAATTGGACAATGGGGAAAAAAGACCCCTCGGCCAATCAGATGGCTCTATTTTTTGATTGCATGTGACTGTGGTACTCTTGTGGTTCTCTCACAAACCCAACCGTCTGAATATGCAAATATTTTTTAACCTTAATTTCTCAAAAGCTCCTAAAGCATGCTAAGTTATCCAATATCTAGCTTTTGTCCAAATGTGGTGTGATTCCAGTTAGACGTGTGAGCTGAAGCCCTTTTTAAATATCCCTAAGGAAATTGTGGTTTACAATCCTCCCTTTTTCTTGGACTCTGCTTGATGGATCACCCCAAACTTTTACAGGAAGGAGCTGAGTAAAAAAAGAGTATTTTGGGGGGAAAGATTCATGAAGATATTTCAAATAATGCTAAAGTTATTATCAAACTAAAAAGGCCATTTTCTATGGAAACGTAGTCCTAACTATATCTGCAGAGGGGCACATCCCTGGTATGTGTTGCTTTGAGAGCCCAATTATAAACTTTCCATTTTTGCACTGATATATTCTTTACATATTGTAAATATAGGGCTAAAAGTACCATAATGCAAAGGAACACCCAGACAGCGTGAACGTGTCTGGGTGTTATCAGGTTAAAAATAAAGGAAACATAATATTTCCATAACAAAAAAATGAGAAAATGGTAGCGAGACTGAGGAAAATGTGTTATGTCTATTCATGTCTCCTATGGCAGAACTCAGACAGTCCTGATTTTTAGCCCGAAGCCATTTGCATACCAAGACTTTTAAACACACAGGGCCATATTCTCAAGGAGCTATCTCCGATTTAAGGGCACTTTAGCGCAGCCAAAGTTGTGATAAATTTACCGCCCCATTCACAAACCGGTGCCAACAGCCTACAGCACCACTTTTCTGACGTTAGCACCCCCAACAAACATCTCCACAGATGACCCCGGCAACTATCGCTAATGTGATGCAGAGAAGGCGTTCCCGAGCAAAAAGCAGCGATAACATCACTCCGCAACATTCTCGACGACCAGCCAGATCTGCGATAAGAGCACAAAACTTGTGATAAGGCGCGTTGGCACCAGGAAATTAACACCTGCTCTGACCTGGTGCAATGTCGGGCCACAACCTGCACCAGACAAGGGAGCACAGCCCATAGCCACACAGGAAGAACAACAGATGCCCCTGAGCAACTGCCCATGCAGCACAGACACCCAAGAGGGCCACAAAACCCACCGACACATCACCCAGGCCCGCAATCCCCCTCCGGCCCCCCCAACAAAGACAAAGAAACTGCACACCAACACTACGAATCCCAGAACAAAATATTTTGCCTGATGTCGCACAAGCAGGAAAATCAACATACATGCGTGGCCAGAAAATGGAGAATCAGTCATACAGCAATTGAATCACCAAAACAAAACACCATTCAAACAAAAGCCAAAACAACCATTCGGAAGAGTCCTAGCGGGTCCTCACTGGACAATCTGTAGGACACAGCCTGGAAGACAAAATCCAAGAGAAGAAGGTGTGCCATGCGCCCAACAAAGGAAAGAGAGGGAGAGAGGGAGGGAGAGAGAGAGGAAGAGAGACGGAGTGAGATTGCACAAGCAGCGCAAGCGCCTTCGGGCACCTGGCTCCACATGCCAATATGTGTTTGTGTATCACCATGGGTACACCATGAGCCCAAGGCCTTGTCTCAATCTCAGCGCCAAAGCCACATCACATTTCGAAAACGCAAGTAGAAGTCAGACAATCATTAGGGATGAAAGCTCCTTTGTTCCAATGCAGAAGACGAGAGGACACCTGCACCTCTGACCTTGGTCCAGAACGTGGCTGGAACACCCTGAGAGAGATGCCATGGCAGATGGGGACAACTCCCACACCACGCATTGCGCAAATGAACTATCCAACTTATCCACACCCCACACACAGAAGCCCCTGCCTGAGGTACCCCCGCATGGGATGCCATTGACACTCACAGAAACAGCAACCCATTCTCCCCAACATTGCACACACATTCGAATCATTGCTCAGAGCTGTGGCATATCCTCCACACAACTGCTGCAGTTCAGAAGAGTGCTGGTTCCACGAGAGGCACAAACGCAACGGCCAGCCATCCAGGGGACCTGCAGAACCCCCGTCACGTGGAACAGTACGGTGCATGTATGCTACATTTACTGGGCGCACTGCCACTGGCAGTGCTGCGGCTCAGTTACCGGCTGAGCTTCCGCCTTGCCTACATCACCTGCGTCCAGCCCTGGTTCCACTGCCGAACATGCATATTCGAGTGTCCCATGGATGTCTGCCTATCCAACACAACCGTAGATTAATTGGACTATGACTTGTGTCTGTGCCCCCTGTTGGATCACGAACAGGAGTGTAACCGAGACAGCCGAGCATGGGATGCCTTGACATACTGCCTATGTAATGACAGTTATGCAAGGGAGATTGCACAATTCCTTGTGGGCAGTGATCACATCGAGGCGCTCCCCTATTGGGCTGTGTTGTGGATTGGTGAAACGGCGTGGGCTGAGCACACCTGCCTGGACCAGTTAATAGATTGGCTCACCCCGGTGTTCCTTGAACAGGACGACAACGTACTATTGGAACACATTGCACATGAAGCTGCACAGGCATTCATGGATGAGTAACTACGTTCCTGCAGCCACATCACATTGTCACTCACAGCACTGGTCCCAACAACTTGTTGCATAGTGGGGAATGCTCACATATCCCACCACAACAGAGGACATGTCTGCCTTCACCAGGACTCTGGATGCATGTGCTAGGAACTACATATGTGTACACACACCTGTGCATGGTGATGCAGGTCCATGGTCAGAGCAACACAGCGTTGTTTGGCAACATTACCAATTCAGGCACACTGCTGGGGGAAGAGTACACACATTTGGCAATGTAGCACAACATGTGAACCTGTTGGACCCTTTCACCTGATCACTGTCAGCAGAGCAATTGGTGCACTCCGGTGGCAGAGCACTATGCAGATCCCATGGGCAGTGAGTCGTGCCCCCTCACACGGGGCAATGGGCAGACGCCAAACAACACATGACTCGGCCAGCACGGCAAGGTGGGCTGTGACCGTTGCCATCCGTGATGATTGTTGTCCATTTTTGCCTCACCATTTTCTGAACCTCGATATGTTCCCATGCTGCGTGTAAGTGTCTTAAGCATGTCCCTGCCTGTTGTGGCTGTTGCCTCTTCCGTACTGACACGCACATGCCAATAAAGTCTATGCAACTCCACTGGTGTCTATCTGTGATGAGTGTTGATTAGATTGTCCACTTGTGTGCCACAATGAGCATCGTCCCTACACAGGGAGGAACTGACTGACGCATGGACAATGGGGGTGGCTCACTTTTGCAAGCTCCACCTCTGTGAGCCAGACATTGTTTTGGGATAGTTGCTAGCCGACCTGTGCACTTACGTGACTTCAGCAATGTGAGTATGGTGTCCAAACTCAGACCATGTGGAGCAATGTTATGAATTGTAATAGGACGTGTCCACACAGATGTGTGTGTAGGTATGCAACATGAAGTTCGGTTGTCACACGTGATGTAGGACAACACTTCTGGCCTGCTTCCAATTTTGTCATTCCTACATACAGCCCAATTCAATACATGTATGTGTGCCTTTGTTGGGGGGTTGTGAGATTGTTGTTGACATGCAATGGGGACACAGCTAGTACTCACCTTCACAGTCATCCAATTGGTCATGTGTCTCAGGGACACACATGCGCATAGATGTCAGTTACCAGGTTGTACCTTCATGTGCAATCACTGTCCCTACATCCAGCTACACTTCCATACGTGAGTGAACATAGTCATGACACATCTGTGTGATTTAGAATGTTTTATTCACATTCAGGTGATTGACGGAGCTGGAGCTGTACATGGCCATCCAAGCCCACATTACATGGAAGCCCAGTGGTGGGCCAACCAGAGTCCTTTGGGGATTAAAAAGTAATTTGGAAGAGGGGGAGTGCAGTCCGCAGCAGGATTGCTGTGTAGTTGTCCAGCAGTGAAGATATGGCACTCCGTGTCGGGGTCCGGGTGGTTGCCACAGAGTGTTCTGGGGGTCAGTGGGAGGTATTGTCCCAGGGCATGATGCATAGGTCAGAACCAGGCAGGGACAGGCCATATGGCAGTGATGGATGCTACTGCCTCATTCCTCACACAGTAATTACCATCCCCATCTTACTTCCCTGATATGGGTTCTGTGTCTGGTGTGTCCGGTGTGTGTGTGGGGGGTAATGGCTGCATCACTGTGTGCCACCGACACATCAGACTGCAAAGGTGATGGGGCTGCATCGCCCTGTGCCACTGACACATCTGTGGTCGGAGCTGTGTGTGTCAATGTTCCCGCTGCAGTCATCTGGGACAGGCTCAGTGGCAGCAATGGCAAGATGATGAACTGCAGGGTATTGAAGTTCCGTGCTACTACTCGCTGGTGTCCAGCCGTGGCAGCCATACTTCCAGCCTGCATCTGCTTCATGGTCTCCATTGACCTCCGCATCTGTGCCAACTCTGCTGTCATCGCTGGTGCCTGTCTGACCAGACAGTTCTTGTATCCGACTAATGGGCCAGCGAGGTCAGCCAAGGTCTGTGGTGGAGCATGGTGCGTACAGGGGGTGTCTGACAGGGACTGTACGTGGTCCCTGATGGGACTCAGACACTCGCGTATGGCATCGAGTTTGGCTGCCACGAGCTCGAAACCCACCCGCAGCTGTTCAGCCAACTCCACCTGGCAACCCCACACATGCTGTTGGAATTCCATGTATTGGTCGGGGGATCCTGGGAGACAGCCGTGGTGGTGTGTGTTTCCTGCTGGTTGGTGTGTGCAGGTGGTGGGGTCACCTTGAGGCAGCTGGCCTGCCCTGCTCCTGGTGATGGGGTGCGGAGGCTGTCCATTATCCATTGGAGGGTGTCTTGACATATTTGCAGGTTGTCCTCTTCATCATCAATGATGAGAAGTGTGGTGTGCTCTGCAGGAGGTGTTTGTCCCTCTGCAATGTTAAGGGGAGATGCAGGTTAACAGAGTTTCACATGTATGTTGAAGATTTGCAGATTTTTACATTCAGACTGCATGCCAATGTACATTGTGACTGTTTTGGTGGAGCTGGCTATTTGATGACAGTCAGTGTGTTTTCCGACTACATGACTGATGTGTGGTAGTATCCGTACATTATCATCACACAGTGTCAGGCAATGCCAGATGTGAGTGGACAGTTAATACGCACGAGCGGAACCTGTTGTGAGCTCTGTTCTGTGGTGTTGGTATTTCACTTTGTACCACATTGCCATCATTGCTGATGTTCGGTGATTGCTATGTGTGTGTGCTGCATTGTGGGGTGTTGCCCCTGCAGCTCTGATTTCATGTACCTTTCTCCCTTTGAGGCGGGGTGCCTTTGAATTTTGTACTTTTCGGGGGCTGAATTGTTTTTGACTTGGGTCATATGTGCTTTCGGACAGATTTTATGGCCTGGTGCATTGTTCGTCTGCTGTGTGTATTGTACGGCATGGGTTGTGGGTGCACGTGGATATGTCAGAGTGTGACCTGCTCATTTACAGATGTGATCCGCACTGGGCCACCTCCATGTTGATTCATTGGCCATTTCATGTTTTTTGGCTGCTGCCATTCTATCGGGCATGCAGTGTCACTTGCATAGTCAGTGTGGCTCACAGAGTTGCTGCTTTGCTGGATTCAGCACATGTGCATTTGTAGGTTGTGACATTGGTGATAGGGAGGGGGGCCCCTTTGTACACATTGTGGACGGGGCCTACTTGGTGTTTCTGTGTATGTTGCAGTGTGCCAAGGCTATCAGGGACATGTTCCACGATCATTGTGGGTGTGCAGTGTGCAACACATAATTGTGCATGTGTGCCATTGTGCCCATCTCCCCCGTCCTCCCAGTCCCTGGTCATTACTCACCCTGTTGCTGTTGGGTCAGGTCGTATCGAGCTGTGTCCAGGCCCCCAAATCCTGCCACCGTCTCCACACTGCTGACTGTGGCCACCATTTCCTCCAGCTCATCCAGCTCCTCTTGTGTCGCAGGACACCCACCTCCAGTCGCCGTTGCTGCCTTCCTGTTGGCGGCGAGTTTCTATTTGGTCTGCCTTTTCACATCATGCCAGAGCATCTTGACCTCCTCCAATGACCTCCTCGACAGTTCGACTGCATTGATGTTGGTGATGATGGCCTGCCATATTTCCGTTTCGGTTACCAGTGCCGCAGTGGAGGTGCCGAACAGTTGTTAATGGTGTTCTATCACCTCCGTGACGATGATCCGGTCTTCTTGCGGACTGAACCCTGTCTTCCTCTTCTCCTTGCCATTCCCCAAACACGGGCTTCCATGCTGGTCCTCCGTGGGGCTTGTGGAGTTCGGCTTGTTCTCTGCACACGGTCCGGGTGCATCCATGGTGCTACGCAGTTTGAATTGGTTTTGGTGGGTTTTTTTAATTTCTTTTATAGTGCAATTTCCCTCCAGACTCATGGGATTTGCAGGCTTGTGGCTGGTTTTCCCTAATTTTTGTACTGCGATTGGCCTCATCGCATGATTTTTTGCGTTTCGCATTTTTGCGGTGTGGCGTTGATTTTAACGCTGACATTTGACGCGTTATCTGGTGATTATCGCATGCTACCGCCGTGTTGTGAATACTTGGTTGGCACGGTGTAATTTTCCCGCAATAGGCTGCAATGTTGAGAGTTGCGTTAAGCTACTCTTGCGTTAGTTATCACACGTTCTTGTGAATATACCCCACAGTAGTACACTAAAACCAAAACTCACATGTCTAAACTACAAATTATTATTTGCTAAGACAGCTAGCATTAGCATGGGTCACATGGAAGAGAAGCTATGCACATGGATCGCTAATGAGAATTGTTCTATTTTCGATTAATAAAAAAATAAAAATAAAACTTTCAAGACCCCAAGTTTCTTCAGACTTGATCCATAAGGAGATGTGATTATGTGATTTTTAAAATGTCATGCTCTGAAACCTGTATTCTATATGTTTAAAAATATTAAACAGAAAATGAGAGGCCTGCTAATTTTAGCCCCTCTCTCTACTTGCGCCCATCCTCATCTCAAGTAGCAGAAAGTGGAAGGGGCAACTTGAGCATCATCAACTTTGTTGGATAGAAATGATGCACTCAAAATGTATGTATGTATGGTTAGGTCAGGGTTTTCATAGGATGAGCATATTTTTTTGCTAATAAATTTGGCAGAGGTAAATGAATCTGCATGAAACTTCCCAAAAGAAAATGTAATCTGCCTCTGCTCCTTAATGGAAAGTTTTGTGTTTGTTCATCAAGCGGGGCTAAGAAAAAGGGCAGTCACAAAAGTGCAATTTCCCATGTTAATTTCCACTGGAAAGGTTGCCCTCTGACATAGAAAACATGGCTGAACAGAAATACACCAAATTTGGTGAGAAGTTAGAATCCGATCAGTCATTTTCGAGAAATGAACATTTGAAGAGGAACTCATGTTGAGTATGAAGGGGTTCAATTGTTATGTATAGCCGAACTTTTGGTGTCCAGAAATGCACTGATTGGCCAAATTAAAGAGGTTGGTGTATCCTGATTAGCTGGCCATAACATAACCAGTTTGTTGCGTCAGTCATTAGAGAACTCAGGGATGTGGTGTCTTCATCCTGAAAATGAATTAAAAAAATATAAGGGGCAGGGTGAGCACACCCTGACCCCAAGAAGCATGTGGGAGGGACAGTCCAGGGGGAACCTCTGGGTTTGGCTGGCTACAACAATATAAGGGTGCAGGGTGAGCATTTCCTGACCCTAAAGGGCCTTGCAGGCAGGAACCCCTATGTTTGACTGACTTCAAAATAGACAACAAGTTGTGGCAGCCATTAAAGGACATGTCCCTCATTGAAATGCATTATAGTGAATGCCAAGTTATGGAGGTCACAAATAGGAGCACATAGAAAGGGTAATAATAGATTTTATGTAACCAATCAGTTGTGAGGGAGTTAGAAGGATACGTGATCCACTCACCTTCCAGTTACTAGTTTATCATCAAAAAGGAAGGATCACTTGTACCTGTTAACCAGGGTTTAAATGGTTTTTCAACTGTTCCTTAAAAAACCCTCATTCACGTTTTAGATGGTTCAAGTGGTGGTATATCTTGATTCTCCGCCTAAATAACGTGGCAGCATCATCATTGGGTTTAGTATTGTGCTACCTCCACCCGGAGGGAACCACTGGATATTTGCAGTAGTGATCAGAGATAAAAAATTGGATAAAGTGCTCGTGCGTAGTGAATCAGTGTGATTAAAAGGGGATATTCCCTCATGCTACCTAGACTATAATTTTTATTGTTGTCGAGTGCACGGGAAAAGAATAAAATGGGAGGAAGTTGTACAGAGAGGGCAGTTAGTGTGTCCACTGTACAATCAGTCCAGAGGGTCGGTCGACATGTTTCAGCTCCTCATGTGCCCCGTAGGGTCAGGTGAGCTTTCTTCAGGACCTAAGGGTGTTATGTTAGATAGGGGTTTTTCCCACTATCTAGGTGAGGAGGTCAGATGTCAATTCGCTGACCTCCTAGTAGAAGGTTATTACCTTCAGAGCGCTCCGTTTAGGGCTTCAAAGGAAGAGTTGCAGCGCAGTTGAGCGGGATTACCGCTCTGCACGACTTGTGCTGACGCTGTCTTGTGCAACTCTTCCTTTGAAGCCCCAAACGGAGCGCTCTGAAGGTAATAACCTTCTACTAGGAGGTCAGCGAATTGACATCTGACCTCCTCACCTAGATAGTGGGAAAAACCCCTATCTAACATAACACCCTTAGGTCCTGAAGAAAGCTCACCTGACCCTACGGGGCACATGAGGAGCTGAAACATGTCGACCCACCCTCTGGACTGATTGTACAGTGGACACACTAACTGCCCTCTCTGTACAACTTCCTCCCATTTTATTCTTTTCCCGTGCACCAGACAACAATAAAAATTATAGTCTAGGTAGCATGAGGGAATATCCCCTTTTAATCACACTGATTCACTACGCACGAGCACTTTATCCAATTTTTTATCTCTGATCACTACTGCAAATATCCAGTGGTTCCCTCCGGGTGGAGGTAGCACAATACTAAACCCAATGATGATGCTGCCACGTTATTTAGGCGGAGAATCAAGATATACCGCCACTTGAACCATCTAAAACGTGAATGAGGGTTTTTTAAGGAACAGTTGAAAAACCATTTAAACACTGGATAACAGGTACAAGTGATCCTTCCTTTTGATGATAAAATAATAGATTTTAGTCATGATGTAAATCATTTTTTGGGTGGTGTTATACTTATTTTAGGAATGCAGGTGAGGTCTCAAGTGATTTTATGCTGTGAAAAATGCCGACCACCTGCTGTGATTTGATGAACTGTATTTGAGAGAAAACTAAGGCGCTCTAAAGCTAAAAGTAGAGCATTTTCTGTACTTTCACACTATCTATTCTCAGCCATGTGAACATAAAATCTGATATTCTGAGTAAAAACGTGCTTCCAACAGCAACAGGAGCCTGTCAGTCGATTCCCCAGTGTTATACTGTAGCTTCACTACATAGTTCTAATGAACTAGAGTACTAACATTCTATACTTCTTGATGGAAACAAAGATGTGAAACTGATAGCATTTCCTTTAGAATTTAACGAAATGATGGGGCACATTTTGTCATAAAATTATGGTTAGTGCTCTGGAAAGCTAATTACAGGAAACATTTTCTATGAGGTCTCACATATCTTCCTCATCCATGTCAGTAAAACGTTCAGATGCAGAATAGATAGAGAGATGGAAAAGTAAGAGACTGCAACAGTTGAGAGAGGTGGGGAGGTAGGGGAGGACTAGAGCAGTGATATAGAGACAGGTGAGAAACAGATGGCTTGGGACATGTGCGGGAGACAGGTGATAGAGGCTATAAAGAGACAGATGCGAAGGATCATGTAATTTCACTTCCTGTCATGTCACCTGGGACAAAGGGCATGTGATTTCACTACCGCTACCCCTGGCATTTTGGTGAATTGACGTCCATGATTTTAATGGTGTTATTGCTCAAGTAAGCTTGCATGTTATGTCATTGCTACCAGGTGAAAGCCCTTATTTCCTCACTGAAACTACATTTTATTAACCTATGTACTAGCTTATGTTATTCTTGTGTGAGTTCGTGGCTGGTCCCCTTTTATTTTATTTTTAATTATTAGTGCAGAATCAGTCAGTTGGTGTTCCACGTTCCTCAGAGCATGCCAAAGTCTCCATGTCCTAGTGAGCATGTCGGTGACCCCTTGGCACGAGATGGCATGGATCAAAAGGCCTGGTTCATAGATATGCCATGGTCAAGCAGCAACATTCAGTGGGAACTACTCAAGGCCTTTTATCATCATGCACATGCCAATCGAAAAACCATGCCTTGCTTGCAGTTCTGCAACTTCTTTTCTAGATATTGCTCCCAATCTTAAAATACTCAAACGCATGCTGGTAGCTTCACCTTATATGCACAAAATAATAAAATAAAATACCACGAATACATGAGGGATGTGTGTCCTCTGAAGCAATGACTTGTTTCTCTGGCAAATACTATGCACAGATCAGTCATTGAAAATTAAACATATAAAAGAATCAGATTATTCTGTTGGATATAATATTAAAAAAATAACTATTTGGATTTAAACTCTAATACGTTCGATCTATTGGATTGAAAAAGTAAGCAACATAACATTTCACCAAGAAAAATAATTTTTATTTTTATTGTTCCAAGGAGGACTACTACAATTGTGATGATATTGTTTCCATTTGCCATTTCGACTTTTTAAAGAAACATTTATATGTTTGCAGTACTGGGTCAAGACAGCGACACTGTTCATATACGTCTGCTATGGAAAACAAAATATACAAATACCTGAACGTTGTCGGATTTGATTGTCATAATTAGTGCAGCCACAGTAGCATTTTTTGTATCTGTGTTCTTTGTATATAAACTGCTGTTTCACACACCACAGAGCACTGCACTATTCAAAACGAATGTTTAATATTCACACTTAGTCATTGATTTTAAAATGTAAATGATTTATGATTGATATGATATCGGGTCCTATTGTTTTTGGACAAATTGTAATTACTGATCTTTCATGGGCTGTTGATTTGTTTAGATCTCAATTAAAGGTTAAGATAGTTGAAAAAATCTATTAGATTATTTCCCATCAGTTGGCCATGTAAAATATTCATATTACTAAACGCTAGGGAATAATATTCTTTATTATGAAAAGAAACAATTGTGATTCTCTTCATAGGTGGATCTACTATTTCGAATTGTAACACCTGATTTAAACATGGCCGTTCTATATTGCAAATTCCTGCTAATTTCCTAACGTGATCCTCAGCAGGGTCTTCTGGTGCTAATGGACTCACAGCAGTGAAGCCTGCTTGTGCTATTACAGGTCTAATTCAGTCATTAGCATTTCTATAATAACAAGGCCTCCTCGCTGTCTCCACGGCTTTCGAGATATTGATGACCCCTTACAATATGTACACACATGTTGAGCTGGACTGTTTATTGATTAATGGTTTTTTTTCGTCAATCTACTACTAATTGTAAAACTCACAATAACTAAAAGTACAACTCTTCCTTGTCATTAAAACAAACACTGGATCATTGTTCTTAGATTATGCCATGTGCAGTTCTGAGAACTCACCCAGAGTCTTAAATATTTCAAAATCTACCACAAAAGCAAAATAAACCATGAAACAACTTGTTCCTGAGCATGAAAAATTTTAGTCCTTGAGTAAGTAACAACGCTCAATGCCAGCCTTTGAACAAGCAAATGCTTTAAAAAATCCGCAAAGAAAGTAAAATCTACTCCAATCCTGCTTTGCAGAGGAACTTAAATAAAAGTGACTATATCACCATGGAAAACAATTCAATTAATTCTTATGCTACATAATTAAACAAAGGATATTAAAAAAGTGAAGATCACAAATAAATGATGTTGTACCCTTTATAGTGTCAAGAAGAGCCCCAAATAGTTTCCACTACTGAAACGCACTAAAGTTTTCACACTTTGCCCAATAATCATAAAAAATGAGCAGGTGTTAAGAAAAACAAACAAAAAATATAGGTGGGGCTGTAAATCCAGGATCTGTGTTAAACTGGTGCACTTTTCCTCTTAACTTCGTGCTCCTTTGGAAGGGACCTGGGGGCATATTAGCAAGAACATGCGATATCTATCGCAAAACGCGCTTAACACGTTTATTTTTATCTCTGCCTATCGCTGGATATTTTAGTGGAGAAAACATGCTATTAGCGACGTTTATCTCCACTGTGCTAAAATATCCAGCGATAGCGGCGAAATGCCTGAATATCGCTGGAAATCCAGCTATATTCACGCATTAGCGCCATGGTGAACTTAGCCTGAAGATCCACCTCCCATTGAGGAATACAGGTAAGTCAGGTTTCCAGCAGGTGTTAAATACCATCGATAATCGCGCTTAGCGCGATTTTTCTTATCGCTTCGCCTGCGTTGCTAATAGGCGATTGCTGTGTTAGTGACTGCTTTCAGTCACTAACAGTTTGGGTACGCCCACTTTGCATGTCATTAGCGATAAATATCACTGACATGCAAAGCAGGCCCTAATTTCAACAGGAGTAACATTAGGATTTAAGTGCTCTTAGAGAGAAACACAAAAGGCAAAGGTTTATCAGCAAGTGGTGTCTCTAGTTATACTTCATATTTACGGTATTTCAAATAGAAAAAGCCACAGTATACAATATATGCATTTACAAGACAAAAGAGAATTTGATCAATTCTATTTAGGACAGGCGAAACCAGTCGTATCATGTAAGCAGTCACTACTGAAGACAATGTGTGCGACAATGTGATTCATTTCCTTCATGAAATTCTCAAAAAGGAGTCTGTGTATATCACGAGGACATTACATCCACAGTTCAGGGGAGATGCCAGAAACAGAAAATTATGAAGACGTGGTGCTTTACAAGGTTTTTCTTTGCTTTTTTTCCCAATATTTTGTAGGACGCTGCTCCCTCCTGAGGTGGGGAATGTGCTGCTGCTTAATTAAACTAGACGCTATTTGAATGTACCAAGGACTGAGGTGATGTGGCTGAAATCTTCTAACCGAGATTCAGGTCTCACAGAAATGAGATGGGCTCCTTTCAGTGATGAATCTTGGAGTATAGGATTCAGAGTGCACATTGACCAGGTGTGCAACTTGTGTTTTTGTCACTGCTGGATGATAAAGGACTTCTGGGAACAGTTGAAAGTCTTTGGGGTGGGAGGGGAATTGAAGGGCTATAGGTTTGAGATTATACCTGATCTTACATCTTAAAGTACACATTCATTCCAACTTTGGAGATTGAGGTTTTGGGACTTAGGCCCTGATTTAGATCTGGTGGACGGGTTACTCCCTCACAGCGGTGACAGCAGTGACGGCCCGTGTAGGGCGTTTTACCGGGGCGGTGACGTGGCGCAGAGGAGGGGCTGGGTGGGGGGTAGCAAAATGCGGCATACGGCCGAGTTCAGGTAAGTTCCGAAAAAAATGAATAAAACGAATTTCGTTGCGCGCGCTGCATCGCCAAATGCGATGCAGTACGCGCAACGAAATTCGTTTTATTAATTTTTTTCATAACTTACCTGAAATCGGCCGTTTGCCGCATTTTGCAACCCCCCACCCTGCCCCTCCTCTGCGCCACGTCACCGCCCCGGTAAAACGCCCTACACGGACCGTCACTGGGTGACAGTTATCCCGTACACTGAAATATCAATCCCATAGATTATATTGGTCAGAACTGTGACAGATTAACCACTCTGACTAGATCTAAATCAGGGTGTAAGTCTAGCAAGGTTGATGTAAATAATCTTTGCTTTTTAGTATGACATGGAACAAGTAAAAACTGACTCTGTTGAGAGATTTGTATATTTTCTTGTTTAGGGTTTGCAAGTCACTACAGCATATTGCAATACATCATGGGCATTACTCTGTGGTTCACTACATAAGTGTAGCAACTATGTAATGTGACTTTAAATTAACTATGGTAAGAGCAAATAATTGTTTTATTGAACCTTTTTTTTATTATTTGTTTTTTTCTATATTTCTATCTCTATTTCTGCTAATGTATTATTTTAAGTATTTTCCCTTGCTCTAACATTTACATTTTCCAATTACTTTTATAATCTTCAAATAACTGTTTCTGTCCTAAACATAATACAAAAATAAATTATATGTATCTGTTGATTTTAAATACCCTAAATTACCCTAGCACCAAGGGGCATATTATCAACCTCGGCATTAAAATTATCTCCGCTTTAGCGGCAGAAAACTGCTGCTAAAGCGGCGATAATGGGCTTGATAATATGCCCTGGAGAATTCCAATAGAAGCCCATGTTGACACCAGAACATGGGCTTCTATGGGAATTCTAAAGGGCATGTTATCAAGCCCATTATCACCGCTTTAGCGGCAGTTTTCTGCCGCTAAAGCGGCGATAATTTTAACATCGTTTCTTGATAATATGCCCCAAATTCTTTATTTAACTTTTGTGAGTAACCGAACACTAACCCTGATAATAACATATGTTACAAGTTTTACTTTTTTAATATATATTTAATAATACTCCTAAGTTTTATCAATATAAATATTATTGTTTTTCTTTTTCCCTTAAATGAAGAAAATCTTGTTTGTTCCCACTCTAACCATTGTCAGAGGCAGAGCCCTCATTGATCTTTCCCAGGAGAATAGAATTGAGGCTCGACTCCTTTAAATAGCTGGGAGTGAATGTTTATCACACAGACTAACATTAATATAAGGCAATTTGGGCACACACAATTTTGGATATCTCTGCCCCTCTCCCGCATGCTCAGGATAGTTATCTCTAAGATTCTGCTCCTTCCTAAATTACTCAATTTTGTCTCTGCCCGGCCAGTAAAAGCTCTCAAGGGTTTGTTTACTCAGTTTGATAAGGTACTCTTTGACTTCGTTTGGGTAAGTGAACAAAAAAAAGTCTTGTTGCGTAAGCTCTGGAACCCGATAGATGACAGAGCCCCCAATTATGAACTGTATTATGCATAGGCCCAACTGTAATAGGTAATGAGGTGGCTACAAAGCAGTCCAGATTCATAGAGAGAGCGTACTCAGATAACTAGGGGCACAGAAATTCTTCACTTTTTAATGGCCTCAACTGCAGGAAGGAGAGGAACTCAAACTGGAGCAGTGGCCAGATATTGCTGGTAATGTTATCTTCAACTCAAAATAGGGAATGCCCCTACGCTTCATGTCTGCCGCTGTGCAATATCCCACCCTTCAAGTCTCTAGGTGCAGTACATGACAAGAGACATTGGCTAGTGGCCAGGATTATGACATTTGGTGACCTTTACATACATAGGACATTGTGCATAATGCAAGATCTCAAAGACGAATATGGGTTAGGCACATGCTAGTTTATTGCATGTAATACCCTAGTACATATACTGGGAAGAGTATAGGGAAAGACACAGAGGAATCACTCACATCCAACACTCTAAAGCTCATAACACACTGTTGTGCACATAACAGGTGTATTTGTAAAGCACACGATAGGTGTCCTGGCGCTGAATAACAGATGTTTATTGTTACCCAACTGAATGGTACTCATTTTATCGACCTCAGATGGATGAAAGGTTGAGTGGACCCGCTGGGATTTGAACCTGTGACCATGAGGTCGAACACAGGCCCCTGCAGTGGCTGCTTTATTCCTCTGAGCCACCAGACCCGGCATAGGATAATTACCACAATCTACGTGTCACTGATAACACTGCACGCAAGCCTAGTAAAAGAACTAAGGGACAGATGGGTGCAAGTTCTAGAAACAGACATTACAGACAAGAATCGGACTTGCACCCTGGAATTTTTAAACAGAGTGTAGTGTAGTGTAATGCCTATTTGAAATATAGCCAATCCCATCCCCTCAATCAGACCTATCTTACCACTAAATACTGGCTGGTATGAGGGAGCCAAATCTAGACGCTCCCACTGTTCTCTCTTAGATATGGATTTCCAACATATGGTCTGGCAGTGCCTAGTAATGTCACAGTTCTGGTTTGAGACACTTGAGGCAGATACAGAACTAACAAGGGAAAGACTAGCACCTAAACACATATCCTCGGCCTGATGCCAAGAGCAAGGAAAGCCAATTATATTACTAAATGTGTAGATTTGGCTCTAGTCCTGGTTAAACGCCTCATTGTGATGGTTAGGAAGTCCCCCAATGCCCCTGTGGTGGGCTTATGGCTGAGGGATCTATTGTAATGAGGCACTGCTGAGGTTTTTCCACCTACAGCCTTACAGGGAGGATGGCAGCAGCACAGGGGTACATGATTTGGGACACAATTATTTTAGCGCTAGGGGCCACGTCCAATATGCCCCTCCCTGAGGGCACCCTAAAGCAATCAGGAATGGTGAGAAACACTATATGGAGAAACGTAATAGGAAGGGCCCCTTTTACTATTGTAATTGCTGTTCACATGTATTTGCGAGTCTCAGTGTTAGAATGTAGATCGGGGCAAGCTGTGTGTTCCTAGGTGGAGCGGGGGAATGAGCGGAAGTTGAGGGCTACTAATATTGATAATTGGTGGCTAATATTGGTCACATAATTAAAATCAGTCTATCAAATGTTAAGAGTTTAAATGAGTTTGCTTGGACAAATTGCCATTACTGTATCAGTGCCAATCACAGAAGTAATCCATTGATTATCAAACCCGAATTGCAACATGTGCTATTCTAAGATCTAATACGGAGAAGGATGGACAGATGGCAATGCTGAATCCAAACTGTGTATTGCACCCGAGATATGCAATGGTTTATTGTTTCAAAAAGTAAAAAAGAGCAATTTATAAACAGTTATTCTTATTTTAATAAAATCTTACCAAAAACATTTTATTAGACTGTAAGATTTTTTTCAGAGTGACCTCCTTGCTAATCCCTCTTTTTTACTAGTTGAATCTAATGTTATTTTTTGCATGTGTTAAAATAGGTCTTTATTGATTTTATCAAATCTAGCAATGATCCGTATATACAATATAGCATTGAGATCATCTTGCAAATCCATATATTGTAGTCACAGATCAATAGTGGTGGTAAACAGTGGTCAGAGATAGCCTTTAAAAAAATAAAGTGCCTGATCTAGCGCAGGGAAACCAACTCCATCCCAAGAGCACTATCCAATCATTTGTTTACAAAACTTGTACATCCTATACATAACTACCATTCTGCACATCAGAAATGTCTCTAAGCTACTTATGGGAGACCCGCAGTTGCAGCAGTTCAGGATGTGCCCCAGCACATTGTGTCTGAGCATGAGGCCTTATTTAGCACCAGTAGCATGAGAACAGGAGATCCATATATAAATATAACAGTACAACAAAATGCATTGTTCCCTATGAGTACAGTGTCTTTGTAGATAAGTCTTGACTATGCTTCAAAGGTGTTTGAATTCTGATTTGGAAGTGAGATGCAATAATATGATATCTCCTGGTGAAGTGTGTGGACCTGGTCCATTGGCCGTACATTAGTCTAACAGAGATCCATGCTCTGCTGTCACCCATTTAACCAGCTCTGCTTTCAGGATCAAGGATGTGGATGGAGATGGAGTTTTCTAATTCATGGATATTGATCTCTTGTCCAGAAGGAAAGGTAGGTCTGCAAATCTGAACCTGCTTTTCTTATGTCTGGGCATCGGTCCTAAGAATAATTTTTTGACTAAGTTAATGATATGTGTGATCATAACAGTGGTCACCAGGTGAACCAATGCAGTCCAATAATGCCAGTCTCACACCATGTGGAAGAGCCCAACATAAGTTGTATTGCAGCTGGGACAGATATCCAGTGCACTGAGTTAAATGCTGAATAGGTGTTTTAGTGAGATATTTGTATAGCACAGTTATGCTGAAATAATGTAAAGCCTGCAGCCCTGAAGGTGGGTAGACATTGTCCTGTGTTTAGTTTGTCCATTGGCATTTCACCTCCTGCACTGCTCTGCCTAATTAAACCGCGCTGCATTTTGAGGTGGCCAAATGCCCATTAGCAGGGGAACTGGGGAACAGAGAGCACCCCAACTTTAAAAAAAGCAATCAGCAGGGTTCAAACAGCAGCTTAGAGAGTGTATTATGTTTGCCCCATGGTGAAATTTATGCACATTGTTCCTGAACACCAGAGCATGATACTGGAGTGCAGGTGTCCATTCCATGTCAATTCTCTGTTGAATCACAAGTCTCAATTTCTTTTCACTTTGTACAGGAATGCGCAATGGTTCACAGACACAGCTTCCTGGGCTTAGATCACTGGTTGCAATAAATCAAGTAGTCTATGTTTGGAAGGCTCAGTTGATACACAGCTTGAAATAAATGTAGCAGCTCAGTCCAGTGAATGGTGCGCAAAGAACCTGCATACTTGCAGGCCTGGTTGTCAATGCACATTATTAAATGTCTGGAGTTGATCATATGGAATCTGCCTAATAATGTTAGAAGAGAATAAACTCTACCAATACCTCAAGCCTCTTAAGGCATCTCTCTCAGCATTGTCCAGCAGTATTCTCATTAAAGGTTTCCAGTTAAGAGAGGCATACTATTGGCCAAAGACTGTATAAAAATGTGTTTAACAGAAGAGACTTCACATGCGCCTGATGGACACATTGAAGAAGATGTCCAGATTTATCATTCTCTCTGTGACACCTGTGTGTATACATCTCACATCTGACCAGTCTGAGCTCCTCCAGTTTTTCCTTGAAGGGGGTTCCAAGCCCAAACAATTCTTGCCCCTTCAATACATCTCTGGCAACCTTTGCATAGCATTCGCTAGACCAATATCCCCTTCTGTAATATCCTTCATAAGCCATATGAGGTTTTAATGCATATAACCCTGAAAAAGACCTCTGATGTTTTCCACTACACAAAGTTAACCTCACCAAGTGGTATACACATTGAAGAAATTAATTACTGCATCTTTCAACATCTTAGGAAAGGCACAGTCTTTCAGCTACCTGCACTCTCCAGGTCAGGATACCAAACTTAACACCTATTTCAGCCCTCATTGTGCCTTGTAATGGTGTGTGTGATTTAGCACTCTCTTCTTCAGACATACAAAATGAAGCACCATCCCCACAGCATCAGGATATGTATCAAGGGCATTACCTGATTAGAAACCCTGTCCAGGAATCAATTTGTGAGACATTTGTGATGTATAAGCAATATATAATCAATGGTTCACCATTCAGGTGCCCCTCTAACACCACAAACCAGTCCTTTGGGTCAAAATCCTCCTTTTATACAAAGTATGGAATTCAGACAAGATCCATATTAGAATCCTTTGGCAAAACAGGAGCACAATATGGACAGGAGGTGTACCTTTGGAAAGTTGTCCTCAGCAGTTTAGTTTTCTCCTTCCTTGATAAATGTGTTATTGAAATAGTGTGAAACATATTGCCCATCTTCTATTTTGTGTATATCCTGTGTCTTTTTGTCTGGATGCTCATTACCCTAACCTTCCATATCTAAAATGCATAACTAGCGTGGGTCAGCATGAATGTTTGTGAATGTCAATCGAAATACTTACCATTGAAGGGGTCTCATCAAAAGTGTGCATGCCACTATGGTAATTTTCATGTTCTACTGATTGAAAATCAGAGGGCATACTGCTGCTTCCACATCCATGATGTCCAAGGAAGTACTGACGACCCCACTTTGCCTTTAAACTCTTTTAAACTAAGCCCTAGGGCAGGGTCAGAACATGGTCATGTCCAAACCAAACATTTAGCAAAACACACTAACTAGAGGATGCCAGTGCTCACCAGCTTCTTAGGCTGCCACCTCCAACTACCTGAGCATTGAGGTACATTGAATCTCAATATTATCTTCCCATTATAATAAAGAAGAATGACTCAATATTGTTGATTCACAAAAATAATGGAAACAAATATTATTAAAATGATCTATTTCTACTATCTATAATCTAGTAATAGGGATGTCACAAATAATATAAACAACAATATAATTTCCTATATATAAATATACAAAAAGTGAAAAATATCATAAGGTGCAATAACGACTACACCAATATAGCAAAAATGAAAGCCAAATATTACAAAATAATGTAATAACTATATTTTACTATAAACAACAGATACAATTTAATTCTACATAAATTACTAAATGATCTAACAAAAGTTTTAAAATGTATAACAATAAAGTACATTTTAAACACTTAAGAACATTAAAATACATTTTAAAACATCAAATTGCAAACAAATAAGAACTTTCTACAGTTAATGTATTATAAAAATAAACATAAATACATAAAATGAAACATCAAAAATACACACAAAATAACACAAAAAAAGAAAGATATTTCGCATGAAAACAAAACACTAATTAGCGCCCACTAAAAAAGGTAGTAACTGAAAAACAAATTCAAACTAAACAAACACTAACCAATAAAAACACACGCAAGGCAAACTAATCAATAAAACTAAGAAAGGAATTAAAAATACAATATAAAATTAGCAGAAAATGTCAACACTTCCCACATCAAAAACACTGAAGCTGCAAGACAACAACACTCTGCAGGATTGTTAACAGAAAACTGAAAAAAAGAAACTACCTTCACAAGTAAGCAAATCATTAATTTTAATATCATGGAAAGAAACTTATTTAAAAGACATTAAAATACAAATAGGTAATCAAACTCCCTATTTTTATTTATCTATTACATGTTAGGTACTACAAAAAGTACAATGTCTTCTACAACCTCTTAAGGGTGGGTGGCAAATTCTGTTCCGCTCGCGGAATTTGTGAAATGTAGGCATTTTCGTGTTCCACAGAGAACGTGGAAATGTCGAAATTTCAGTGATCCACGGCATAGCGGAGATTTTTTTCATGTTAACGCTTTAAAAATGCATTTTTGCACGCGCGTCGACTTATCAGGATCCCTGCGTTTGCCGATGAGTTTTACTATTCGTTCATGTGTGCCACGAGATGTTGGTAGCTGGTCGCGCTATCCCGCAAGAGTTTGCGATCTTGCACACATGTCATTGGCCCTGCCATCGGACACCACAAGAGTCTGCGATCGCGAACACGGCATTCACCACCACGAGAGAGAGCGTGCTATTGCGAACACGTCATTTGGACGCGCTATCCGACATCCAGCGGAAGTTTGGTGAAGCTCGCGATCCCGAAGACGCAAAAGTACTTATCATTATTATTTTTTTTAGTGGTTTTGGGTAGCCATTAGGCCCAGAGCTAGGTGGGTGCATGATGAAGCAACTGTTCCTTTGATTTGTGTTGAATTTATTTCAAACATCATTTATGGAATGGATGGCATTGGATTGAATTGCAAACTGTGCATTTTGGGGGTTATTTCTGTTTTTGGGTGTGTGTTAAATAATTGCCTTTGTTGTGTGTGGTGTGTTGTTGTGTACCTTGCAGACCTTGTTTAGCCCTGTCGATTTTCGTTTTTGCATTTTATTGTATTAAAGGCAAAGCAGTGTGGTTTAGCATGCATCCTTTGCCTGGCTATTATAGGCCTTTTGTCAGTACATTGTTTTCCAGGCCTCCTGCTTGTTGCTTGTGATTTGTGAGTGTTCATGTGGCTGGTGGCCATTTCTGGTGGGAGTTATTAGTGTGCTGCTTTTGCCATATAGGCCTGTATGTTATTCCTTTGTGGCCTAGGCTTCTTGTCATTGTGGGCCTGCCCATGAGGCTGGCAGCCATTTTTAAGTCATGCAGTGTGCTTTTTGCAATAGGCCTGCATTGTCTGTCTTCAGTTTCTTGTAGTTGTGTGGGCCCGGACATGTGGCTGGGGGCCATTTTGAAGCCTGGTAGTGTGCTTTTGCCATAGGCCTGCAAGCTTGTGGCCTAGTTTGCGAACTGGCCTTTCATCCAGTAGGCTTAGAGGAAGTTACGGGTGCATGAAACAACTGTTTCTGTGTGTTCTGTTGAATTTAAACATCATTTAGGGCATGGATGGCATTGGATTGAATTGCAAAATGTGTATTTTTTGGGTTATTTCTGTTTTTGGGTGTGTGTTAAATAGATGTCGTTGTTGTGTGTGGTGTGTTGTTGTGTACCTTTCAGACCTTGCTCAGCCCTGTGGAATTTCGTTTTTGCGTTTTATTGCATTAAAGGCAAAGCAGTGTGGTTTGGCATGCATCCTATGCTTGGCTTTTATAGGCCTTTTGTCAGTACATTGTTTTCCAGGCCTCCTGCTTGTTGCTTGTGATTTGTGAATGTCCATGTGGCTGGTGGCCATTTCTGGTGGGAGTTATTAGTGTGCTGCTTTTGCCATATAGGCCTACATGTTATTTCTTTGTGGCCTAGGCTTTTTGATGTTGTGGGCCTGGCCATGAGTCTGGCAGCCATTTTGAAGCCACGCAGTGTGCTTTTTGCAATAGGCCTGCATTGTCTGTCTTCAGTTTCTTGTAGTTGTGTGGGCCTGGCCATGTGGCTGGTGGCCATTTTGAAGCCCGGTAGTGTGCTTTAGCCATAGGCTTGCAAGCTTGTTGCCTAGTCTGCCAACAGGCCTTTCATCCAGTAGGCTCAGAGGTAGTCAAGAGTGCATGAAACAACTGTTTCTGTGTGTTCTGTTGAATTTAAACATCATTTAGGGCATGGATGGCATTGGATTGAATTGCAAACTGTGTACTTTTGGGGTTATTCGTGTTTTTGGGTGTGTGTTAAATAAATGCCTTTGTTGTGTGTGGTGTGTTGTTGTGTACCTTGCAGACCTTGTTTAGCCCTGTGGAGTTATGTTTTTGCATTTTATTGCATTAAAGGCAAAGCAGTGTGGTTTAGCATGCATTCTTTGCCTGGCTATTATAGGCCTTTTGTCAGTACATTGTTTTCCAGGCCTCCTGCTTGTTGCTTGTGATTTGAGAGTCCATGTGGCTGGTGGCCATTTCTGGTGGGAGTTATATAAGTGTGCTGCGTTTGCCATATAGGCCTGCATGGTTTTCCTCTTGGCTTACTGCTTCCATCCATCTCCTTTGCCAGCAGCGGCTCCCTGAATGATGTGATGAGCAAATAATTTATTGCCAAACAGGGTCCACTTCCATTACATTTGTATTTTTGTTGTTGTTCTTCTTCTTTCCTATCCTTCCTGAGAGTGTAGTGTACACAGTATACCATGAAAGCCCTTTTTGACAAAGTCTCACAAATGGCTACACTATATCTTTTATTTGTCTGTTTGTACTAGTAATAATTGAACCACAACAAAAAATGCAACACTTCACTGATGTTCTTCTCCTGGCTTCTTTGCTTTTAGGTGCACAAAAAGACAGAGGAGGAGGTGTCATCATCATCATCACCCGTTGTACTGCCAGACAGAAGTCCTTCTGTGCACCGCGTCACGTCCACGTGTGCCCACAGACATCTCTGCAACTTGTGGACCTGCGTCCTGCTGACATCTGAAGAAGATGGGCCCAAAGAAAGGTAACAGGTCCTCCAGTAACAAGAAAGTTGTCAGTGAGAAGAATGAACAGAAAAAGGAAGTGGCATTTACCAAGACTGGTGTGCCCCCCCAGGTGTTTTTTGGGTGAAAATAAATTACACCTGCAGCAGTGTTGTCCGGGAACCATCCTGGGAGCAGCACCTCCGCATCAGCGGGCCAGCCCCACCAACCTAGGCCCAAGCCCATGAGTGTCGCAGAGGTAGCCAGTCTACCAACGAGCAGCGATGTTGAAATGTCATTATTGCAAAGTAGTACACAATCAATGCCAGCAGAAACTCAGCAGATAAGTGGGCAGCAGCAGGCGCAGCAGCCGCAAGAACAGCAGCAGCCGCAAGAACAGCAGCAGCCGCAAGAACAACAGCAGCCGCACGAACAACAGCAGCCGCAAGTACAGCAGCTGCTGCAAGAAAAGCCACAGCCGCAAGAACAGCCACAACAACAGCCCACAATAGTAGTTGTTCCTCCTGAAGTAGGGGCATTTCAGGAAATCGCGCTTCCTGCAGAAAAAGTGGAGCAAGCCACTGTTTCAGAAGATCCATTCTCTTCCAAACCTCCAGCAAGGAAAAGGAGGGTTAGTCCATCATCTTCTTCTTCAAGCCCTGCTTCTGATGATCGAGATGCCACTTGGATGCCACCAGCTCAGTCTACGAGTGATGCACGCCACAAGACAAGGCTAGTGAAAAGGAAGGTTAAAGAAAGCCTTAGAGTTATGGAGGTCGATGTACAATAGGGGGAAGATGACCAACGTAACCACCCAACGGCACGGTTGTACAATGCGAAGATGGCTAAAATATTAGCGCTTGACCTTCTCCCTTTTTCATTTGTGGAAGGGGTGGGTTACTTTGAAATTGTGTCAGCCATCTGCCCTAAATGGAAGGTTCCCAGCCGGTACTATTTTGCCAGAGTTGCTGTTCCAGCACGACATCACGATGTGCTGGAATTGGTTGGGCAAGCTTTGCAGCAGAGTGCTGTTCACAATATCCACCTGACAACAGACATGTGGACCAGTTACCAAACCACTGATTACATGTGCATCACTGCACACTGGGTCTCTTTTGTAGGGGTTAGAGATAAGCTATCTGAAGTAGGTGCTGTTGACACAGCTGAGATTTTTAATGCTACTCCGAAACATGCAACTGTAGCCATGTTCGCCATGGAGAAATCTCATACTGCTGTAAACATTTTGGAAGAGTTTCAGAGCTAGGTCTTTGAATGGCTTAAGATTGGTTTTGTTTCCACAGATAATGGCAGAAATGTACTTAAGGCCATGGAGCTTTGTTGCTATTTCAGGGTCCTGTGTTTGGCGCACTACATTAACATTATAGTTCAAGACTTTCTGAAAAAAGAAGCCATAGTCAGCAACTTACTGACCACCTGCTGAAGAATATGCTCTCATTTCAGCCATTCTTTTAAAGCTCAGAAGCAGCTGAGGATCATTCAACGTGACTATAGAATGCCAGTCAAAGCACTCATCCAGGAGATGGCAACACTTTGGAACTCAACTTATTACATGCTTGACCATCTGTTTGAGCAGTACAGATCATCAATGAATATGTAATGCAAAGAGGGGATGCTACTGTGAAATGCATGACCCTACAGATGGACCAATAGTGCCTAGTTAAATGCTTGACTGAGATACTTCTTCCTTTCGCGGTCTACACATGTGAAGTCAGCAAGGAGGACTGTGCTATGGGCCAAGCTATCCCATTGTTGCACATGCAACAGCTGAAGGAGGTGTCTGAAGCGTACAACGGTGTAGAGGAAAAAAAGAAGCATATGAGTTGGTGGAGAGCTTATCTCGTCGCTTAGCTGACAATACTAGGGTGCAAAATAAGATTTTGTAACAAGAACATTACATGTGTGCCACAATTCTGGATCCACGGTCCAAATCGGCAGTGAACAGTAAGACATGAATTCCTTTTTCAGAAGTGGATGTTGCCCGTTACAAAACTTGGATAGCTGAGGCAGACAGTAATTTGGAAAATAAACGGCTGGTAATTAAAATCCGGCTACAAAACTCACAACAAGTACTGCAGCAGGGCATCCGGCGTCAAGTTCAACTTCGGAGTCTGAGGACAGTGCGTTTGGCTCAGAACACTCACCAACACTATCGATAACAGCAAGAACTGGATCATCAGCCCAAGTAAAAATCGTTAAAGGATTGGTATTTACAGCAAGGACTTGCTAGGTTCAGTGCTGATGCAAAGACAAAAGAGGCCGAACAAAGTGTAGCATCCATGAATATTGAGCGGAGGGTCCAGGCCTATCTGGATGACCCAACAGAGGTGTACATTGATCAAAACCCATTGCGGTATTGGTATGGGAAAAGGGGCCAATGGCCACTGCTCAGCAGGCTGGCGATAAACTATCTGGCTTGCCCTGTCGCAAGTGTCTCTTTTGAACGTGTTTTCAGTGCTGCTGGTTCCATTGTAACAGTGAGAAGGACCAGTCTCTCGCCCAAAAACGTTGAGAGGTTAACCATGATCAAAATGAATCAGCACTTTATACCACCGAATTACACAATACATGAATCAACGGAGGAAGATGAGGACAGCAGCTCAGGTGATGGAAGGAGTGTTTTAGATGATGATTACCTACTTCTGGTTGAACCCCCAGAGTTTGAGGACGAGCTATATTTCCCTGACAATTAGGCTTGCACTTCTTACTGTCTTCCTCCCTTATTTACTATTATTTGTGTGTCTGTCTTTCTGGTTCAAAACGTCGAATCACAACAAATCCATCACTACTGTCTTCTAGTCTTTTTTATTACTATATGAGTTTCAACTGTCTGCATTTCATAGTCCACTCCTCCGAATCCTGCTCCTCCATCATCCTGAATCTCCCTAAATCCATTACCCTCAAGCCAGATGATGATTGGATGAAGCATAATAGAAGAAAAAAGAAAATCTTTCCTCGTTGAGTCCCACCAAAAGGAGTGGAACTATAGCTCTCATCCTTTCTGAGCTGAGAGAGACTGCCCATTAACTGAAGGTGAGAAGGAACAGGTAATGAATGATGCCATGCATTGGATGAGTGATTTGTGTTGTTGTTTTTTTTGTTGTGCATGAAGTTAATTCATTGTGTTCTATTATCTAATCTACACACTAAAAGTAACTCAAGGCAATTTTTCCCTTCTTGTATTTTAATAGCAAACTTGTACTGCAGGCCGATAAATTGCATTTGAATATAGAAAGGGGACTCAATCTGTATACTGCACACTGAGTTGGACAACACCATGATGATGATGACCACAGTGACATATCTTCGCAGTCACTCAGTAGGATCGGAGATGATTGATGGATTAAGTCGGGGCGTTTCATGAGTGGCATAAAAGGTAAATAAGTCTACAACAACCACAGCAGACCTACATGTCTGTGTAGTGGTGGAGTCAAGTGTAGTGTGGTATGACTGACAGCAGTGCATTGATTTAGTCACTTAATTTGTAAAATGCTATGTTGCTGGATATGTGCTTTGTCAAACTCTGTCATAAAATGTATGGTAAATGGAGGAAGTGCAAATGGTGCTGTCACCGTGGGCCTGCTCTGTCCTGTTGTTATTGTAGGTTAATGCTGGAAACAGACTAGAGTAGACATGATGCATCCATGTCGCCTCTGAAAGTGTTCTTGTTGCACTCCACCACAATTTATTAATTTTTTTCTACTTGGTTTGCCAATATCCCTTTTGTTTTTCCACATACAATTACAGGCTGGCCCTCACCCTGTGCTATACTTGGGAAAACAACGCACAACTACCTTACCGATGAATCTAAATCTGCCAGGTAGATAGTGGCGTCATCCAAGATTGATGGAGAGAGCATGCATGGAAGGGAGGACCAAGAGGAATGCCGAGATGCAACTCCCCATTTTGACCAGGATAACACAGTAACAGTATCAACTTTCATCATAAATAATTTGATACATTTTTGTCTTCAATCATTACTACTGTGTGTTATTAATATTATGTTTGCTCTCTGCTTATAATTCATCCCTACAGCTATTTTAAAATTTTCTTTGCTATCTTTAAAAGGAAGCCCGGTACAACAGAACACAAACTGTATGTAATCCGGGTCTCTCTGAGGGCAGACAGGCAAGGCAAATTGCATAATATTAATATGCTGCTGCCCTGTACTGTATAAGTATCTGGTAGTAGTTAGTAAGTACTACTTATCATTAACCATCAAGTTATCATCATCATGCATACATTTCCTTTTTCTCCCTTAACAGATTTATGGATATGGTAGTCTACAAAGATTGTGTTTTGTTGTTTGTCCATGCGTACTGTTTTTCTTTGTCAAACCTTTCCCCAAACCCCCCTTCCCAACCATTCATCAAACCCTAACCCTCTTCCCCCGGGCTGCGTGATTTATTGAGGTGTGACTAAATTAAATGTACACCAATAATTGATCACACTCTTGCTGGGGCAGATGCGGCAAAAGCAACACTAATTCAATTTCAAGGCAGGGCGAGGATCTTCTTCTGCTTGCCCACCCATGATCAGTATATTTGCGAGTCAACTTATTTACCAAAGGGACCTAATCCATCATCATTAGTTGCCGGCATCGATTGGATTTGTCATCCTATTACACGCAGCATTAAAGGTTACACTTGTGTCGAGATTAGGCCTAGCTGAGTAACTCGACACAACTACAGTTTGTAACTTGTTGTAGCAGGCTATCCTCACCACCATTATGTTTTATTTACTTCACTCTACTACTCCTCCCAGAGTCTCTCTCAGGCGACTGAATGTCTCAATTTCTTTTTGTGTAAATGCTACTGCAAGTGTCTACTACCACCACCACAACCATGGCATCTCCATTCTCTTCGAAAACCAAACCTTTATCGTCATGCAGCCATTGCTCTGCCTAACCTAAACATCAATCACAGGTAAGAAAAGATGTTTGGGCCGGGGGAGGTATAATAATGGACTAGGAGGAGAGACTGACAGTACTAGTAGGACAAGTCAGTCAGTGAGGGGTACCGCATCTATCTGTTTGTGTGTTACAAAATCGGCAGTTTATTTAAATCAAACACTGGCTGAGGCCCTGCAGTAGCAAGGAAGGGAACCATGTGACATAAAACAGTAACCCCCCCACAAAACATTAACAACGTATGCTATGTTAAGTATAAATAAATATAACTTAATGCCCTAACAAAAATAAACTATGTGAAAAATCCCACAACACCCGACCCACCCCTCTCCCTAACCCTAATCAATGTCCAAAACGAGAAAGTCCAAACGTAACCAATGTCGATAATAAAGCCCAACGCCCAATTCCCTCCCACCAAAAAAAGGATTAAAAAAGGGGCAATCAAACAGGGTCTTTAGAGGCGGGCTCTTCGGTTGTCCATCTCCAGGACCTTGACCCTCCTCTTAAGCTTCTACCTCCTCCTCCACTCACGCATTTTGGAGGAGCATGCAGCGCACATACGCCCTGCAGTTGCATCCACAGGGATGGGCAGCAGTGCTGGATGTTGTTGAAGGTGTGCGGTGGCGAGCAGCTGCCTGACTGCAGCACCGTGCCACTGGAGGGGTCTGGCTGGGGCCCGGGGCATTGGAGGAGGCTGCAGCTGCTGCCGCCTCCTCCTCCTCCTTTTCCGAACCACCAGACGCCGGTACTTTTTGCAGATGGCCTCAAGCTTCCGGCGCTGGGCCATGGTTGCCAACTCCTTCCTGGTTGGTTTTGGAGGAGCTATATCAAGAAAAAAAAAGACTATTACCAATTCTCTTAGCAAAACAGTAACACAAAATTAATTCAACACATAGTGGCATAGTAGCCCTAGCAAGCAAAGAACATAACATTTGTGGTATGTATTTGTCCACTTCCTCGGCCTCTAACATTTGTGGGAGTTTCAGGCATTATACTAGCACTATGGACTCGAGTACACAGCACACCAGTCTTCTTCTTCTCTCCAGTTTAGCGAAATTACATAACTTTGTTTGTAGCCGGCATGCCAGCTCAGTCAGCTTGTGCCCAAGACAAACATACTCGAGTCATGACGCAGACTCACGTTAGTTTTATTTACTACTGTCTGCAGGTGGGGAAGCTCGTATTTTTCTATTGCGTTTGGCACTGGCCATACTCTCTCTGTTACATCAAGGGCAATTGCTAAATTTCACTTTCACCCTGCTCTGACTACTACTACAAAAAAGGCAGATTATATATCTGGTCCAATGATCATTGCTTATATATGGGACGACATGAGGTACTTTGTTTTGATTGATTGTGTAACCAACCGATAGGCCACCCATGGCAGGCTGGCTGACAGTCGAAAATAAATTAACATAGGTAGGGAGTGGTCCTTGGAGTCGGAGGAAGGCAATTGATATCTACATACATACACAATATATATATATATGCTGTGCTTGCAAACTACTGTGAGTCAAGGGAGTATTCTGAAAATACAACTTATATTCTCCTCGGCTTTGCTACTCTGGCGCGGTTTCTTTTACATTCTCTTCACACTAAGACTCTGCATACAGAGACAGTCTCCACCTATGCTATCTATGATGAATACCATCCAGGCATCCATTCATTCAAAGTAAACATCTATAATTCTTCTTAATCTCAACAAACATTAGTTTGTTTCACCAACAACCACCCATGCATCCTTCCTTGCTTGCCTTGGCTTTGAGTTTGACCTAAACACCGCTGACGATTCTTGCTATCCATTCCACCCATACTGTGTCGCCCACCCAGGCAGTCATCTTTTCTTTCACCTTCCACCCATCCTTCTACAACCCATGCATCTGATTCCTATCAGCCACCTATGCATGCTTCCAACGTATCATTCTCTGCCAGTCATATTACATCTTGCCTGTCCTTCCTACTTAAACACTTCTTTCCCTTTTTGTTCAACACATCCATCAAGGTCATCTGATTTGACTTTTAGTCTTCTCCATAAAACTTTCACAGCTGAGTTGGAGTCAGATAGAAGAGGCATAGGTTACTCAACTCATGCAACTAATGCTATTGCTAATGCTCAGTAAAGGGTGTCTTCTTCAACCGTTGGAATGTTCACTCCAACTTCATACTTACTAAGGCTCAACAGTACAGTGAGTGTACACCCTTCCAGCTAGTTTAATGTCAATAAGTAAGGAATATAACATACCTCCGCCCGCCACTGCTGCTGGCTCACCCCCTGTAGCTCCTGCAGGTGCACCATCTCCTGCTCCCTCCGAAATAACCGTGTTGTCATCGCCGCTGGCCATGGCACTGGTGGTCAGTAGTACGCCTAGAAAAAACATTACACATTTTTAGATGCCATATACACCTCCCCCTATTAATTCTTTTTCACTAGCAAGATTGAAAAAAAGGTTAATACATACATATACAACATACATCACTAGTCTAAATTGGGTACTAGAGTAGTGTTACGGTCCCTAGGGTCATTCTAGTCTACTCTTTGAAAAGTTAGCCTGAGCCATGCAACCATTTTAGCTTCATGTCTTTTGTGCACGTTAGCTCGCAGCTTGTTGTGTAAGACGCCTTTGAACCCACATGAGCTCATACAGCTACTGTCTGAGCACTGCGTACCAGAGGTCGAAAAACAAGCCACTTTGTTATGGAGTTCTGGTCAGTACGTATTGCATAGCCATAACATGCTACACTTTTTGGCATGACTGAGAAATGCTTGCATTATACTATGTAACGCGCACCATTTTTCTCATAACAGGTGGAAGATTCCCTTCTACAAACCGGAGCTATGCAGAGCTTATGTTGTAACCAATGCTTCTATGTTTAAGGTGAAGGGTCCCCTAGAATTCGCATAGAGACTTTTCGTCTTCTATGGACTTGGAGCAATGTTTATTGTTTTAATCTTATGCATTTTGCTGTTGAAGCGGGCTCGTATAGTATACTGAATTGTAGAACAATGTACATAGCTTGTTAGTTGAAAATAAACCTTTTGAACTTACACATAGACTCTGTGGTATTTGGTGTGGTGAACTTACACGAGTGAGTGAGCGAAAGGCTGTTATGTTCTGGGTTGTCTAATCATTGGATATCTTCGGGGGGGTCGGGGACCTAATGAGACACTATAGATAGTCGGTCAGGGGATTGTGGTTTTTGAATGAGGTGTGAGGAAGGTCCAACCTCCCATCACCAACATCCTATTTTCTTGTGCATAGTTCTGTATGTGCAGAATCCCCACAACAGTAGTAGTATGTACTATATCCTATCAAAAATAGTCAAATATCTGGTTGTGCATTTTGTTGGTGGGAATTGTCGAAAAGCATCAAGATTAAGAAGACTAGAGGAGGACAACCCAAAGGACTGGACTCAGTGGCTAGAGCTATTGGTCAATCTGAGTTTTATTTAAAACCTTTTAAATAAAGAGTGGCCAACTGGGCAAGGTTAGCTACAGACAGACTAATAGTAGTAGTACAGAGAGTCATTGCAGAGGCAGTTAGAGGCAGGGATAATAAGAATTTAGAAACAGATAGTCAAGATCGAAGAAGCTTTTGTAGAAAATAGAATTAGGAACCAGAATTAATATTTCAGAAAAAATAAGGTGCAGTAAAAGTTAGGGAAATATAATTATTAATATTAACCACTGGAGGACTTACTGGGGCCAGCAGAAGAGCCCTCGGTAGAGGAGCGGTCCTGGCCCTGGGAGGCATCTTGTTCTTGTTGTCCTGCCGACTCTGAACCCGTCTTCTTCCCCCTGGGTGCTGATCATGTAAGATATAATAAAGAAAGAGACAAACATTAATGATTGGTGTGAATCAAATAAAATATTTTTAAAAACGCTCAAAAAACATTTAAGGAAACAACAATTGCAATAAAATTGACCTATCTAATCTGATCGACTAGTAGAATTGCGGAATTCACGGACCGCCTACTTATTATTTATGAACACTAATCCAGTGTTCCATTCTGATTTCAGAATACTAACTAAGCCTAAGTACCACCTGACCTAGCCCACCTATTCAAGACGGGCCAATTGTTCACTAAGTCTGCATTTCCATTTATTTTAGCCCTCAAAAATGCATAGATGGAGGACACATGCATACATTTTTGTATACACCAAATTGTTGGTTCGTTGCTGCTGATGTTCTGCTAGTGATAAGCCCATTACCACTCACTAAATAAACTACAAAAGATTCTACTAAGGACTGGTGTAAGCAGCACTCTGCAGCACGTGACGTGACTGAGGATGCGTCACGCAGACCACAAAAAATAACAAATACTAATAAGTAACTAAACCTATCAATCCACAACTATCTCCTCTTAGTGGCAGGAGGACAAAGGAAGGACTAGAGTCTCTCTAGTATTACTTACTTAAGTTCTCTAAAGTAAACTCTTACATAATCGTTGGGCAAAGCGAGCGCAAAGTTGCAAACAAGTAAGATTAGTAGCGCCAAGCACCTGTGTCATAACCATCACAGAAGAATTTTAAACAGAATTTACCTGCAATGTAAGCAGCAGCATTCTTGCTGTTCGGAAAAAAAAATATTCGCAATATATATAACACAGAGCAGAAGAACACAATTCAGTAATAGCAAATAGCTACTCACCAAGCCCCGGGACCTCCACTCCTAGCAGGTCCAGCAGGTCCTGCTCCCAGTCCAGGATATCGGACCACTGGTATGTCAGCTGATTAGTGGTGTGCCAGACACCAGAGCAGCGAAACACTGCCCGGCGCACCTTCCCCACCGCTGGCGACGCTCCCGGAGCCCGTACCCAGACCCAGGCCTGCCGCCTGCTGCTAGGGTTAAGGCGCTGCACAAAATAAACAAGTGCGGCCACCTCCGCCTCACCAAATATTGTCCGTTCCTGCACCCCTCGTGGGCACTGCCTTCTGCAGAGAAGGCGGTGGCGGCTGCGGCTACGGGTAGCCTTGCCCTTTCCCTTGGCCTTGCCGTCTGCCTTGGCCATGGTTCTGGGACTCGGGGGGGGGGTGGAAAATAAAAGGGAGGAATTAGAAAAGTAAGTAAAAGAAAAAGCAATTATAGAAAAAGAGTGAAAAAGTAGTAGAAAAAGTCACAAAAAGAAGAAAAAACTCAAAATATAGAATCAGGAAAATAGAGAGATAGATAATAAATAAAAAAGATTTTAAAAAAGTGTACAGAAACAAAGGATTGCAAAGATAGAGGGAGGATAGAAAAGCAGGCCCAGAACCATAGTAATAGACTGAAAAACAAGATGGCCGCGCCCATTGCGACGCATGGGCAAGTTTGCGCGATATTTCCCCCCGAGCATGCAAAAAGCGTTACGAACGCGTTATACGCGTTCCCGAACAGGAAATACTCATCACGAACGGGCAGGAGCATGCAATACGTGACCCGGAACAGGAAATAAGCATCGCGAGCGGGTGGGACGAGTGAAAAAGAAGATGGCCACCGCATGGGCACGTTAGCGATATATTTTTCCACGAGCATGCAAAAACACATCGTTAACGGGCGGGGCAAGCAATTCTGAGTCTTTCCAAATCTCTGCGTGCTCACAGAGATTTTTTACATTTTCGCGATAATTTACGTAGCGCTACTACACAAATTCCGCCCACCCTTACATCTTATGAATCACCATTAAAATTTAACAGTCAAACACCTAACAAAAAGGCACATTAAAAGTAGGTAAAATCACACTAATTCCAAATATCAGCTAAACCTTAAACATAAAAAATAAACTAGAAGTCTCTACAAACTACCCACACTTGATTCACATTAGAACACCTTTAACAGAAAACTGAATAAAAGAACTGAAAAAATAATCAACACCATATGTTTGTGCAAAATTCAAAATATTTATCTTAACATTTTATGTTAATTTGCAAAGCAAACATAATAATATTACAATTACTGTACTATTAAACTATTTTCAGACAGCATGTCAGAAAGAGCAAGGTATACCAACTCGCAAAAAGGTAAATAATGACTCTCACCTATGGGCTACACTTGCAGCCAAGAAAGCACAAGCACCTAGAATGTTAATTGGAATATACAAAATACTAATCTACTGCATGCTATTGGATGGCTAATACGAAAAATGATGTTGTTGATTACATGAGAGAATACAAATACCCCCAAAATGCCATCAAATTCAAAGTAAGACATGTACTTCAAGATTTACAAGAGGCAATCACTTGTTCCAAGAGCCCACAACGAAACTTCTAAAAGATAAATTCCCTAAAGTATCTGAACATACCACAGGACAGCTACCAACTATACACACTTTAAAATGCTTACTAGCACAAACTAAGAAAGCCACCATTAATACTCCTGCTGCCCTTAGAAGATACAGAGACATCCTAATTTTTTAACACATAACCACCCCAAATAATGATGAACCCTTCCTCCTACATGGCAACTTAAATAATAGCAAGAACATTATTATATTTGCTATGGAAGTTTATTTATCAAGACTAAACCAATGTCAAACATGGATGATGAATGGAACATTCAAAATGTGCCCTAACCATTCATTCAGATATACACCATAGATGGTGAATATCAAAAAATGAATTTACCCCTCATATATGCATTGCTACCTAATAAACAAAGTAGCACTTGCTACAAACTACTAAACCACATTAAATATAAAACGAACAGCACCTCTGCACATACAATAATAATTGACTTTGAACAAGCCAATGATACAAACAATACCTAATTTGTTCCTACACACACACATTCAAGGCATTTACTACCACTTTAATCTAAGCAACAATTTGTACTAATAGTAGAATATGCATCAAATAGCCAGTTTGCCTTTAAAATAAAAAAATAATTACATTAGCTCATGTCTTTGTAATGGAGGCAGTTAACCACTCCAACTTACACATAGAAAACCCATTTTACAAACAAAACAAACACGAACTAAGGGGCCAATTATGATGTCAGGAGGAAAGCCTCCTTAAGACATTCGGAATCTCCTTGACAGTGTCGGAATGCTTCCAACCGACTCAGTCGGTTTACAATCCGCTCAACTAATTACGATGTTCGCGGTTGGATTGTAAACCGCACAGACTTTCTGAATTGGTTCTGAATGGCTCTCGGAACATCCGTGTCGGTAGGAACTGCATCGTACAACACTACAGACAGCATTTCTGACTGAGTGATTACTATGCCAGTTTCCAACAGCCTTTTCGAGTCAGCCTGTTTGACACAAAAAGGCTTTCAGAAAGTGACTTTGGGGGCCCCCTACACCCTGCTGGGTGCCCAAGAAAGGGTGCTGGGTTATTTGCAAACACCCTATTTCCCCATAGGAGCCTGTGTTGGCAGGCAGAACACGGGCTCTCATTGGAATCAATGGGAATACGACCGAACAGTGTTCGTTCACATCGTAATCGGTCGGGCGAGTAGAAAGTTTTCACACAACATCGTAATTGGCCCCCTAAGTCTCTTAAGGAACTACTTTAAAGACACTTGGGTTGGCAGACTACATCAGTCCAAACACAGACGCCAACCCAAATTCCAAATACCAAGGTGAAATGTCTACAACAGCAACATGGCTCAAGAAGCCAAAACCAGCAACACAGTGGAATGATGACTCAATTCTTTGGGACAATGCCTTCCAAGCCACACCGAGGAGAGCCCAAACTCCACTCTACACATAAATAAACAAACCTGTAGAATGTATGACATGCTACAATGTAAAATTAGAATCTTTATAAACAATAAAGTACACTAGTTAGAATCAATAGCAAATTCCCCATTCTAAAACATCTAGTTACCTACACACTAATGAAGAAACCTTAACAAAGGTACACGCCACCATAACGGAATTTTAAATAAATATTAAATGATTTTTTTTAGATATTGGTCAAAAAACACAAATAACATAGAAAAGATACTATGCTTGGTAATGAATTAAAAAAACAGCACATCAACAATCGCAAAGCACAACATTAGAATAAAACACAAAATGGAGCCAAGAAAATCAAACACATAGAAATGTAACTTAACACAGTGTAACATCACAAAATACACATACATAGTAAAATATAACAGTTCTCACCCAGAAATAAATGAATAAGTTAATCTTACTGTTCAGTAGCTGTAGGTCTCCTTCCACATCCATTTTACCAAAATATAATCCACCAAAAAGGAAAATGTAGAGTCTAAAAAAGACCCCAAAAATAAAAAATGAAAAATTTGAACGTAAATCCATCAAAGTAATCCAAAGTCAGAAATAATCATTAGAAAACTGAAAATTTGGAAAAAAGACACTCCAGAAAACCAGAATATCTAACGAAATTAAACATATTAATACTGGTTGACTAGAAACCAAAATAATTTCCTTTAAAAAAAAAGCAAAAACCACAGTTCGATAGGATAACTTCTAATCAGTAAACCTGTAACAAAAACATAGAATACCCACCCACACAAAACAATATTTTCAAATACAACATAAACATTACATTGCAACTATAATAAACACAAAATATAACATGAGAAATACAGAATAACACTAGTCTACAACCAAACCAAAGTAGGCCTAACACACAACACTACTAAACAACAGAACACAAACTACTGATAACAATAAAAATAAAAACTAACACTATAACAACCATTAGCTACGTCTACCCGTATTCACCCTACCACCCAAACAAGTCTAGTAAAACTTAAGAAAGGTCTGAAAACATCCAGTCAGCAGCAGGTAACCGCACTTGCTACCTGCAAATCTGAAAATAAATTTTTGGGAAAGACTACTAACATACGCTTTGTCAAAAAAAAGTGCAGTAAATGAAAACAAAGACATACTACCTCCCAAAAGTAAATAATGGTACTTTTAAGAAAAAAAATATTAAGAAATGTGTACAAAATATGCTACAACATAATAAAATATATTAACCTCTTCAATGCCCGTGACGAGCTGGACTCGTCATGGGCCGCGGTGGCGCTGTGCCCATGACGAGTCCAGCTCGTCACAAACCCCGCCCGCTAATGTAACGGCCGGCACAGGGCGGGGAAAGGGGCGGGCACCGAAGGGGTTAAAAAAGTCAATACATTTATTATGAAAATGCAAATAATTATGTAAAGTATAGAATAAATAGTACTATAAAAATAACACAATATAATGTAGCACTATTTACAATATACTTGAAAATGTATATCAAACACGTTATAAAAAATCTACATATAACCAAAGTATACACTTAAAAACAATTACCATAATTACAAGATTTAAAAAAATAGACATATGTGAAATAATGTTAAAAAATATCTAACATGTTTGAATTTAAAGAAAATATAAGAAATGTTAAAAGCTTAACAATAACATTGTTTTATATTTGTAAAAAAATACAAAACATATGTGTTTAAAAAATTTAAATATACACATTAAATACAATAGAAAAAAATAAAACAACAAAAGTGTAATCTGCTGTCCTTTTAAAATAAAAAAATAAAAGTAAGGTCCTGATGATGATGGCGGTCGGATCCCCATTGCTGTGGGATTGGGATATGTATATGTATATGTATGTATATGTATATGTCTATGTGTTTATATATATATATATAAATTCACTGAAAAAAACATAATCCACTGCTGATGACGTCACATATTACATCACTCATGACATGGTCAGTGACATCACTCATGACATCACTGATGACATTTCAAATTACATCACTGATGACATCACTGATGACATCATCCAGTGAATGTGTGTTTTTCTGAAAATTACATATGTTTTATATATGTATATCTAAAGGTTAATGGAAGAATAAATGGGTAAATAAGTGTCTAAATGGATGGTTTTTTTTGTAAAATTAATTGTATAACTGACTTATTAACATTATCTTAGTGAATACAGTGATGTAATATGTGACATCATCAGCAGTGGTTTGCGGTCGCGCGAGTTATATTTAGCTGAACTTACTATAACGGGGGAATTTCAATGGTTTTTTACGAGTGAAATGTCCAGCTAACTATAACATGTGTGAAACCTATGGTTTTTTCAGTGAATTTGCAAGGTTTTTAAAATGCTAATTCCTAACCATAACGTGTGTGAAACCTATGGTTTTTAAGTGAATTTGCAAGGTTTTTTAAATGCTAATTTCTAACCATAACGTGTGTGAAACCTATGGTTTTTTTAGTGAATTTGTAAGGTTTTTTAAATGCTAATTTATGTATGTATTATATTTTTTAAATATTTATTTTACAATATCTAAAAGCATCTGCGTGTGAGTCAGCAGGCACAGAGACCGTTTTCTATACAGTGAAACTGCATCTATCATGGACATCAAACATTCCGTCTTCCAGGGTATACCACCAACGAGATTCTAAAAATCCATTGGGTCACGGATATATGATGGTAGAATCACAACATATGGAAACAGAAAAATGCCCACAAACCTAGAGGTACTCTCCAATAAGGAACCAAATGAACTCACAATGGGGCAAACTGGAGGATTGTCATTACTTTTGTGCACTTTAGGAAGTACATATATCGTGGGGACAATGGGATGTGAGCTCATCATGATACTACAATTTATCATCATCCAAGAGCCTTTGCGTATGCTAATCATGTAACTTAGTGTGGTATATCTCCACAATCAGTTTGGTTGGATTTTCCATAAGTTTCTCATAATTAACAGGGTCATTCAGTTGCCTTTTGACCTCTTGGTTGTATTTTTGACAATCCATCAACATAATGTTTCCTCCCTTGTCAGAAGGTTTTATAATAATATCTCTATCATTCCATAGATATGTCATGGCCCATGAATCTTCAGCCTTCATTTTCTGTTTCGTCTGGTGGTTTGACTTCTTCTCTCTTACTTGGATATCCTTAAGATCTTCAATCGTAAGTTCATGGAAGACATCCACTCTGTTGCCTGGTAGAAGCTGGGGGCAAATTTAGATTTAGTCTTACATTTACTGCTCACAGATTTGTTTGATGCAATGCCCAGCATATCACAGCATTCATCATTTGGCATTTCTCCTGTTGTACCTGTCACTCTCAATTTGTGTTCTCTAATTCCAAAACTATACAGGGGTTTTAATGATATTATGTTCTCAGATAATAATGGTGAAAGTTCTTGGGGGGTTCCAGCATCCTTTTTCACATGGGTCCTGGTTGCAAAGTATATTTTTAGTTTTAAATGTTGACAGAATTTATATAGATCCACTCTTGTTGTTGCTAAATCCATTTCTTTTGAGGGGCTAAATGTCAAAACCTTATGTGTTTTTGTTTCAGGCTCTTTGATGATAGATTGATGACTAAATCATCCTCTATCGAATGACCGGTCTCTTTCTCAGACTTTTTTACTTCTTTCCACCTTTTGCACCCCTTCCTTTGTTTTTTCCGACTTTGTTTGACTCTCTTTGTTCTCCCTCCACCTGTAATTCTCTGTCTCTCCCCCACGTTATCATCCAGAGGAGACGCATCTCTCCCAAAAAATCGATTCTTTGTTGAGTATTTGCAGGCCCTTCATCCCCCAAGTTCATTTCTGAGCTCTCTTTCCTGGGCATTCTCATCTGTTCCAGTTACTGTACTTGATCCATTGTTTGTTTATTATAGTTGGCATCATAGCGATGGGCAAAAGCGTATACCCTGTCAGTGGCATAGTCCACTTTATTGTTGCGGGGATTCTGCTCATGCACAGAACTATGCGCAGGAAACCAGGACCTCAGTGAATTGTGGTGTACCAAAAAACTCACCTCAGTACCCAGAACCCCTATGCTACTAGCATCAGTGTTTCATTCAGTCTCCGTACTACAGCGAAGCTACCAATGATTAGACAACCCAGAACAAGTGACTTAGGTTACTCTCAGGAATGGTGGGAATCAAGAACACCTTTTCGTTGTTATTCTCATATCAGTCCATCACGTGAGTAATCAGAGACATGGAAACATTTAAAATGTTTATTTTTAAATACGTGCTCAAAGATGCAGTATTTTGGCTAACATAAGCAAACAAATGATTAGAAATAAAATCATCAGCATTGTTACAATTCCATAAAGAACAAAGGGAGAAATCATACTATAATGATAGTGGAAACTGGTCCTATAATACCTTGTGTACCACCATCCCCTGGCTAATAAGCTAGTTTTATAATAATAATAGGTCTCTAGCTTTGAACGGGGAACCCCATACTTCCAAGATCACCGTAGGTGAATCACATCACAGGATCAGCACTGCTCTCTGTGTCTGGAAAGGTTTCTCCAAGAGTGCCAGCATCATGCATGCAGTGCAATATTAAAGGCACCCAAGTTTCAGATATTTGCAGCTGTGTGCTTGTTGTGTCTAGAGCGCGGGCCGATCAACCTGAATTCTACAGCATACATCGTTATTTGACCTTGATGGTTTCTGCACACTGTGTTCAGACTAAGGAAGCAGTGCAAGTCTAGGGATGTGAAAAACAGACCATTCTCATGTGAAGAAAAAGCAAGCAAGCAGTTTTACTTATAACAACAGTTACCTGTAGTGTCATGTGCAAACGCAGCAAAGTGGCAAGATGGCGTTAACGTCTCAAACGCTTATGCTAACATAGCAATGTGTGCAGGCAAAACCCTGTCTTCACTACACCCTCCCTTGATCGGACCACAAACAAAATAGGTAAGCAATGTAGGAACGCAGAGTTCAAGTCCGAATGAGTCAGAACCAAGTTCATAATTTGCCAATCCGGATAATTGGTAGTGAAAGGTTCAAATGTTTTTGTCAGGAAAAAATTTAAAAAACAAAAAAGATCAATCAGGGGCGGTATACAGCCCATTCTGGAGTAAAAAAATAAAAAGTAAAATAATCTGAGTTAGTATGTGCGGAAGATGTACAACTGCCAATTTAATCCATCAACGTATAGGCACAGTATGTTGCAACAGCCTCCAAGAGGAAGTCATTGTAATCTTCAGTAAATGATTCAGCCATCCAATCTAATAAAGTAAACAAACATGCATGTTCTTTGATAACCGGGGCCTCTAGCACCATCAGAGGACAACTTGCGTGTTCTTCTAGATAACTCCACGCCAGGAAGTCATGGGGTGCTGCATATATATCCCAATTTCCTAGGATTCCATGCTCAGCTGAACAGGTCATAATCCCGATACCAGAACAGTCCAACTCATGAGCCATTAAGGGACTGATTAGTCGATCATAATCCGTGGCAGGAGACACCGTGTTTGACAGGCACAAATCCAGAGCCCATTCAAATGGACAATCAAGGCAATGGAAAACAGGTTCCACGCAAGTAAAGTATGAGAACCGGAAGGACAATCCATAGGCTACGCTCAAAGTGGCCAGAGGTAGTGTTCCATAGTATTCAAGCATCCGATTGCGCAGTTGGAGCAGCCGGCGCAGGCTTTCGTGTGACACAGATCGTGCAGCCATTGCGGAGCAAACAAACCAACAGCAGCACACCAACAGTCAAGGCGAGGATTAACGGAAGCCTGCCGAAGACGCTGGAAAAAATAGAATGAATAAATGCCGGTATCACATCAAATATTGTTTGGAACGAGGTCACAAGGCTGGAGCCCACACCTTTGAAAAAATGCGCCAAGCCAGTTGTTGACGAGGCATTGAATATAGTGTGAATCAGAGCACAGAAATGTAATGGGAGATCAGTATTTAAAAGAGCATGCACCTCGGTGCGGGTGTTAGCTACATGAAGGACAAATGTTTCACAAGAGGAAGATAGGGCGACCTCTTTTTGAGACAATAGAGCCCTTATTCTGCTCATCTTGTTGAACCCTGCTTTCAAGGTTGGAATGGAAGGCCAGATACTTCGAGTCTCCCATGCGAGGGTGGGAAAAGCACATTCTTACAACAGACTACTCGTTGGGATACAGTTACAATGTACGGAATCCCTGCTAGAATCCTGAAACACGCCTCATTATTTAATAGTAAATAGCTATGTTAGCTAATAACGTGAAAGTTGGTGTAATCGCTGGCACAGGATTTCCTTTCAAAACGCAGGCTAAATTTGGTCTGTGCACATTGCAAGCGCCATGCAATTGGATGTTTCTGCAAACTACTGAGTGATCAGGTGTGGAAGTGCACTCCTCTCCTTTTAAATAAACCTCTTTACCCTCTCTCAGGCACCTGTATGTAAATGGGAGTGACCAAACTTCATGGAGAAAAGTGGTACCTAGTGGTTCATATCTGCCTAAGGCATAGTGTTTCATGCATGAACTGAACTTAAACAATGGAAAAGGCAGTGTGATTAACCCATGCATAAGCCACACAGCTGAGTTTGATTCGGCTACAGAGAATGGTAAATGTTCCAACTTTTCAATATGCAATAGTGAATATGTCGCATCCTTCATGGACATGAACTGTTGTTTATCAGTCTAATTAAACGGCAAGAATAAAGATGATGTATTCATTTAGTCCCAGGGAACTTTCCCAGCCTCCAATGTTTGTAAAGTCCATGCAAACTGCATTATAGAACGCAATTGATTTTGACCATGGTATAGGACAGACATGTCATCCTGTACAATATCCACAACAGTTGAAACAATATTATCTAATGTGTAATGTGTAAATTGTGGAAGAAAGAGTGTTAATGCTATTATCAATAACAGCAAGCACTTTTTCCAAATTTGCTTGATCAATAGCTCTCAATCTAGAAGTAGCTTCAATTTGAGATAATTTCCAAGCTTCGTTGTAAATAGCATATACCCATCTTTTGGACCTGCCACCCACAAAATCATTCAAATCTACATCATCAGTTAATTTGGACAAATGAAGCTTAACTGATGCCAAGGTGGAGTGCTTAAGCCAGTTTTTACATAATTTTCCTACTGAATAGGTAGTAACAGAATGGGAGGTTTCAAACTGGGGGTCAACCCTAACCTGTGTGTAGCCTGATCTCAGCCCTAGAAAACGATGTTGACATGAGTCTTGAGTTTTTTGCCATAATAACCATCCGTGGGGATCTAAGTTGGAAATATTGAAGGATGTATTAGTAATTAGTGACTGCAATTGATCAAGTGACAGATCTGTGTGATTGTTCCAGGAAGGATAAGCACCCAGATCAGAAATTGTAGAGGCATTCATTTTTTTAGAAGTAGCCAATCCAAAGCAAGTGTTCTGAAAAATAGTATAATTCAAAAATAACATATGGTTCGAGATAAGGCAAGCACGGTGTAAAGCTTCAAGGCCTTGCACCTGCCAGGTTTTAGATCCCCAAACAGATTTAAGATCAATGGTATTTTTCCACAGCTCATAGCCCCCTATAGCCAATTCAACCATAACCCACTTTGAATATAATAATTTAGTGTGTGTCAGTCTAACTTTGGGAGCTGACTTTGCAGACATTTTAAAATAAAAGACTTCAGGTTTAGATACACTGAAATTGGTAAAATATGTAATTTTTTTCCCTAGAGTTTTGGAACTGCCTTCAATAGAAGCTAGACAATGTTCCCATTGTGTATAATTAACGACATTTCTAAATGTATTCACTTTATGCAGGAAATGATTGCCATAGTGTTGGTACCAAAACAACTCTCCATAATTCGCTGAGTCTAAATACAAATCTTCAGCATCAAAAGCAGCATAATATTTCAAATCAGGAAAAAGAGCCTCAACGGCTTGGACATCCCAATCATCAGAGCGTATGTTTTGTTTCACAACATCCCCCATAGAAGTACATTGGGGACATTAATCACCGCTGTAGGGTGATGAATTTGAAATTTAACAGCATCCCATACAATCCCATCTAACACAGGCCAGGCAGTAATAGTAATTTTAACAAACGTCTGGGCCCTCTTCATGATGTGTGATGAGGAGTTGGGTGCCAAAGTTCCATCAATTAATCTAATTGCAGATCTTTTGGTAAGATAATGTCCATTAACTAGACAAAAAAAGACAGCCACAAATCCAATCGACATAAACAAAAAAATAGATATGAGCACCAGCCAAATGTAATTCCAAGGGGGAATTAAAAATTGTCTTTTAAACCAAACAGCAAAAATTTTCGATGGGGCATTCAATGTTGTAGAGATGTGTCAAATCAAAAACGTGACTGGTCAACTGCACTTGATTGAAAACCAGGCAACAACACATCTGTGGGATAGGTATACTCAGTATCTTCATGGGGACCACCAGCCGGTGGAGTCAATAAAGGATTAGTAACTGTAGGCATCTCAATGGCAATGTCACGCCTGTTCGCATTTGCCGGAGCCAAAACAGAATTTCTCGGCATTGCTGGACAAGAGACCGCTGGAGTCATACTAAGAAGAATCTGCCACTCTTTGTACTTTGACATTGTCAATGGAGATGTACCTGTTATCCTTGTGACCAGGAAGGGGAGGTAAAATGACTGTTCTTGTACCCTGCATGCCAAGCACTGGAACAGGTGCACGATAAGAGGAGCTGAACTCTTTCTTGTTCTCCACCTTCTCACGGACCAGGTCACCAACTCGAGGTAGCCAGCCAACTACTGGAATCTGAAGTGCAGCATCAGTTGTGGAGGGCAGGTGTTCATTTGCAAGACTGTCTCGAGCCTCTTGTAGATTCTGTAACACAGCAGAATGACAATCTACGTCAAAGGGTGCGGCCGACGCGCGCCATGTCTAGACCATCAAGGTCCGGGACAAACATTTTTATGCCAAAGAGCATTTCGTATGGGGTCCGCCCACCCAGATGCCTTCTAGGGAGATTATTAAGTGCACATTGAACGCTATACAAATGGGCCAACCAGTTCCTGTCAGTACCTAATACCCTAGCTGTCAAGGATTGCTTTAAGTCATGGTTCATTCGCTCCACAACAGAATTGCCCTCAGGCCTATATGGAAACAAAAATTTGACGTGGACCCCCAAAGACCTCATAGCATCCTTGTATGCCTTAGAGGCAAACCCTGGAACCTGGTCCGAATGGAGGGTACCACATGCAAAAATTGACAGTTCGAGCATCAGCCCTCCTTTGTGGCCAGACCCATAGAAAATGAGTGCACGAATCCACTGCAACTAAGATGTACTTATACGCAGTGTCAGAGGAGAAAGGACCACATAAACACACCTAAGTGATTTATTAGATGTGTACAACTGTGTTTGAGGTGGGCGGTCAGCAGTCGAAGGTTTAATCTGCTGGCAATTGTCACAGGTAAGGACATAATCACGAGTCTGTTTATACAATCTGCGCCACCAGTAACATTGTTGTAAGATAGTGACAGTCGCTGAAACACCTGCATGGGCTGAGGCCATAACTTCGTGAGCGGCTGTTATCAAGGCAAGTCTGCAGTCCGCGTTGGGTATCAACCGGTCACCAATGTCGTTAATTCTCACATAGGGAACCTTATCAGGACTTAAATGATAAGAGTATATAGAAGGGAAACCTCGAGGGTAATTAACACCCTTCTCTGTTGCAGCAATGGCTGCTAAGATGTCATCATCAATCTTACTTTTGGATCTTGTAACTGCTGCTACCAGATATGTTGCCACTGCTGTTTTAGCTGCTTCATCAGCCAAACTGTTGCCAACAGCGTGTACCCCTATGCGCTGGTGACCAAGAGTATGAATCACATTCACAAGTGGCAGATGTTGTATAAGATCTGCGACTCGAACCCAAAGCATTTTATGTTTGATTGTGCTACCTTTGGAATCACAATATTCATTTTGAGACCAAAAGAATAAATTGTCGTTGAAAGACTGAACACAGTAGTATGAGTCACTCACAATAAGAGTAGTCACTCGAGGATCAGCAAACTCTAGTGCAAGCACCAGAGCACGTAGCTCTGCCAACTGGGTGGTACAATCACCCAATGTCTGCGTATGCACGACATCAGACTTGATTTCTCCATTCACAAAGGTACCAGACACTATTGCGCAGGCCGCTGAATAAGCATGCTTAGATTCCATCGCCGGTTGCGTCGAACCGTCAGTGTAAATGATACAATGGTAATCCTCAAGCGGGCGCAAGGACAGAGGAGCTGGATGAACAAGTTCATTCTGCAAATACTCCTGAGTCTGCAATGAGGTATCAAAGATGAAGGTGACATCCGGAGACGTCAAAGAAGTGGTCCATTGTATCCAACGCGGGTGCAAAGCTTTAGATTTCAGTACACTGGCCTTCGTCACTGCCTCAAGGGCAGGACACGGTGTGACAACCAAAATGCGTATTCCTTGCGATAGCGCTCTCTCCTTCAGAATCGCCATCTGTACTGCAGTTAATACTTTCTCGACGGTGGAAAAGTGCATTTCAGCCAAAGTGTACTAGTGTGACTTGTAAGCAATAGGGACTGTGTCCCTCTCATTAAATGCCAAGTACGTGAAACCCACTGTGCCAGGCACAATTCTGATTACGAGGTTTGTGTGGTTAAATAAGTATTTAGAAGCAAGAAGATCAGCCTGCAAAGCGTGCAGAATGGCTGAATGTTCTGGCAGCCAGCAAGATTTGGTAAAAGTAGGTTGTACCAAGGCATATAGCGGCTTGATACGCTGGGCATAATCGGGAATGTAAGTACGCCCGAAATATAAAAAAACAGCAACGATTGTAATTTTTTCAGAGTTGTTGGAGCGCGCAAACAGGCGCATTTCTCCATGAAGTAAGGTGCTAAACCTCGTCCTTCGTTGTTGAGTTCATGGCCTAAAAATAACACTGTGTACTCTGCAATGTGTGACTTCGCAAAGTTAAATTTGTAACCGAAGTCCGCAAACATGTCAATGATGCAGTCAACACGACACAGATGCGGCCATAATTCGTCGTCTGTGAGATAAATATCATCAACATACGAGTACGTATCAGGGTCAATGCTTTCTAACAGAGAGCCTACACGTGCGGTAAAGACACCTGGACTGTTTTTATAGCCCATGGCTAATCTTTTAAACTGTTTTTGTTTGCTGCCAGAAGTAAAGGCTGTCCATTGACTACTAATAGAGGACAGCTTATGGATATAAAAGCCATTGGAGATGTCAAGTGTGGTCTTAAATCTTTTTCTCACAAGACTATCAACGAGGGCAGAACTGTTGGTGTTTTGTACCGCGCACGTCCGACAATGAGAGTTCAAATGCCGATAATCCAAAACTAGGCGGTACGACCCATCAGGTTTGTTTACAGTGAAAAGAGGATTATTCATAGGTGACACACATGTTTCAATTACACCTTGATATTCCAATTGTTTAAGGATTTCTGTGACGTGAGATCTAGCTTCTCGGCGCATGGGATATTGGGTTTGTGGCTGAGGCATAGACCGCAACGGAATCTCATGGCTTGGCGATAATTTATCCCACCCAACCTGAGTACGGTACAAGGCCAGAGCAAGCACTTGTGCCCACTCCTCTGCAAAGTTCTGAGCTTGCTCCTTTGGCACTGTGTGCGCGAAAGATGGGAGGATTACCTCCTCCCCTCTGGGAGCAGCCAAAACGAAAGCTGGGGGCTAGTCCGCCTCTGCTAACAAAATGTCATATGTAGAGGTCAGATTTTCCCCACAAATTCCTTATATGGCACGTTGTATGTCACCTTCAATTAAAAGGACTATATCATATAGTCTGTCAGGGGGAGCCACTCTAGTGTCAGCAGTTTCTACAGTAATAAATGTGTCAGTTGCTGTCGCCTTCAGATATGGACACAGTGCTTGCTGCAATATTGTAACCTCCGTTGCGCTGTCGAACAGCGTTAGTGCCCATGTCAGGTTCCGAAGCTGTATTCTCACTATCTTTTTCTGAAACTGAAGTCGTTGACGTGGAAAGTCGTCCTGCTTGCCTTTACCATCAGCCGGGCGGGGCTGCTTACATCCTTGAGGGGCACCCCGACCTCTGCCGCGTTCACCTCCACCAGATTGTGAGACCGATGTTTCCTGTGAAGAACGAGTAGAACGTTGATCAGGAACCTGAAATCTATCAGGAGACCTAATTCTTGTGCAATTGCGCAATTCATATGTGAGTTCAGTAGTCACTGGTATTGGTGATGCGGTACGTAACCCCTGTTTCTGTTGCTGCTTCCCCTGTTTTTTACCTATCCAATTTTGTTTAGGAAAAACAGGTCGTCTTTAGTAGACTTAACCGTCTGAGTTTGCGGTTACGTTGTTGTTTTAGCAAAACGTCTAACACCCAAACTATTGCGGCCAATGGTTTTATATGCCTCCGCAATAATTCTCGGTAACTGCCGGGGCTTACCAACGTCGTCAACGAGGCGCAGCACATTCAACACCTGAAAGTTAAATGCATCCCCCTTGACATTAGCAATGATGAGATCAGCAACTACGTCGAACACGCTGACAAGCCTCATTCCTAACTCGACCGCCGCCTCCGGACCGTGCTCATCCTGAACACGCTTAATCACGGAGGGCAATACAGTCATAGACGGTGTGCCGAAGCACTTCGCGTAGACCACTGCAAATACTTTACCCCAGTTCTCACAATCTGTCACCTCAGGGGCTAAGTCTTTCTGCAAACTAATTGTAAGAATTCTTTGTTTTTCCACAGGAGTAGAATTTGGAAATACTGCTTCCAGCTGGTCAAACACAGCAAGCCAATAAGTCATATCGTCCTTATTCTGGGGGCGCTTGCCCATCACCGAATTAACCATGACGTGACTAATAGTGATCCTGGCCGGTCCAACTGGTTGTGTCGCAGCCCCAGGTGCCTCACCTGAAGGTTACGTGAGACGTATGGCACCAAAGCCCTATGCACCGCAATCAAGGCAGTATGTAGTTGACGTAAGTCATCCACCGGGGCTAGCAAATATCGTGGATGAGGTGTGAACCTGGCCAAGACAGACCAAGTGGCCCCAGGAATGGATAAGGAACCTAATCGAACTGGAGTTACGGTGTGGGGGAGGGCACCATTAAAACAAATATGATGCTGTCAAGTGGAAATCAGAATTTCCTGCATCCTATATGGTGTGCAATTTGCTGGAGCTGCCGTAGGAGTGCATGAGTGGAACGTCTTATCATCCACATTCACCTCCAGAAAGGTAACCCAAGAGTAAAAAAGCTCATAGGGGAATGATGCATCGGCACTCACTACAAAGATAATTGACATGCCATCGTCTGGCAGCCCGAACTGCGTCAAATGAAGCCGGAGAGGTGCGCGACTATGCGCTGCAATAGCAACTTCAGCCATAAGGACGCAGAGAGGTAAAACAATCTAGAATAAAACCATAGCACAAAAAGGGGTAAGTAATTCAAAATTAAACCTTTTTAATTGTCAAGCTTGAACGAACCTATAAGTCAACTATATCGGTAGGTCTAAACCGTCACTCCCGTCAACCAGAAACAAAAGTGAGGGTGTTGTGGACAAATATAAACACTACTAAGGCGTCTCAGACATAAGACCATAACGTTATGTGCACCATGTTGCGGGGATTCTGCTCATGCACAGAACTATGCGCAGGAAACCAGGACTTCAGTGAATTGTGGTGTACCAAAAAACTCACCTCAGTACCCAGAACCCCTATCCGACTAGCATCAGTGTCTCATTTGTTCTCCATACTACAGCGAAGCTACCAATGATTAGACAACCCAGAACAAACAACTTAGGTTACTCTCAGGAATGGTGGGAATCAAGAACACCTTTTTGTTGTTATTCTCATATCAGTCCACCACGTGAGCATTCAGAGACACGGAAAAGTTTAAAATGTTTATTTTTAACAACGTGCTCCAAGATGCAGTATTTTGGCTAACATAAGCAAATAAATGATTAGAAATAAAATAATCAGTATTGTTACAATTCCATAAAGAACAAAGGGAGAAATCATATTATAATGATAGTGGAAACAGGTCCCATAATACCTTGTGTACCACCCTCCCCTGGCTAATAAGCTAGTTTTATAATATTATTAGAAGGTCTCTGGGTTTGAACAGGGAACCCCATAACTCCAAGATCACCGTAGGTGAATCACGTTACAGGATCAGCACTGCTCTCTGTGTCTGGAAAGGTTTCTCCAAGAGCGCCAGCTTCATGCATGCAGTGCAATATTAAAGGCACCCGAGTTTCAGATATTTGCAGATGTGTGCTTGTTGTGTCTAGAGCGCGGGCCGATCAACCTGAATTCAACAGCATACATTGTTATTTTACCTTGACGGTTTCTGCACACTGTGTTCAGACTAAGGTCGCGGTATAAGTCTAAGGATGTGAAAAACAGACTGTTCTCATGTGAAGAAAAAGCAAGCAAGCAGTTTTACTTATAATAACAGCTACCTGTAGTGTCGTGTGCAAAAGCAGCAAAGTGGCAAGATGGCGTTAACATCTAAAACGCTTATGCTAACATAGCAATGTGTGCAGGCAAAACCCTGTCTTCACTACATTATCTCAATGGGATTCCCTTATTTTCTTAGTTTGTACCTCCTTCTCATATTTACCCAGTCTTTTCTCCAATTCCTCAAACAGTTGTGTTACTTCTGCAGATTCCTGGAATTTTTCAAGTGATATTTCCAGAGCTTTAATCTTTTCCATCGCCTGTGCCAGCCTCCTCTCAGTATATATAATGAGGTTGTTTATAAGCTTCATGGAACACTCCAAGGTATCTGTTTGCAAATGAGATATTAAATCCGAGTCCAGGTCACTCAGACTTGGAAGAACAAAAATTCTTAAGCCCCTTGGGACACACTTGCAATCAATATATTTCTTTAAGGTCACACTCTCCCATCATTTATTGATTTCCATAATTCTCGCTTGATCCAGTTCCCTAAGTTGTTGTTTGGGTGTACTGGTAGTTCTTGAATTTGAAGAGCGACTACTTGTGTGTTTGATATATCACCATCCTCGTCAAAGATCTCTTTGAGGAGCTGCTCGTTTACTCCATCTATCCACCATTTTATATCTACATATCTGTACTGTCAATCTCTCTGTTTATTTAACACCTTCCGGTGTTGGTTAACTTTGTATACATTTTTATTATCTTTTCACTTGCGGGCCAACTTCCTTCTTTCCTTGTATTTTCCCTGTCTGCACGCACTTCTTGTTAATTTGCTTCTCGTTCGTAACTGTCCGTTTGCCTCCTTCATTGCAAAAAGTTGTTTTTACTGGGCACTTAATTTTAAAAGAAATCACATGAACCGGACTACAGTTCAGATGGCGAGTTTCCTCATTTATGAACCTCGTTTCGTTATCGAGCTTAGCAAGATGGCCAGGTGAACCGTGCGGTGACCCACCCTTGAGGAGTACCTCTGCAGAAGAACTCCCCAGTGAGACCAAACACCACCCTTTACCATCTCATCCTAGTCCGTCCTGGCTCTCAACTGTATCCTGATTCTTCACCAACGCAACTGTAGGCGGACTTCGTTCAAAGCATCTACAATCCAAACTGCCAGAAATGGAAAGCCGCTTCTCGTCCGGGGGCTAACGTAATAGAGGTTAGACACTCTCAGCTGCTGTCCGACAAGTTTTTCCACTGAAGCCAACTTGGACACCTTAGGAAGATGGCACACATGAAGGCAAATTAATTCTTCAGTTTTTTATTTTAATTTTTTCAATAATTCAAGCAAAGGTGCACATGCGTCAAAAGGGAACAGACCTACGCGTTTTAGCAACAAGCCTTCAACTGGGTCATTGAGTTATTGTGCAGAGTGCCATTTTTAAAGGGCAACATTTGTAACTCTAGGAATACCTGAGTTGTTTAATATATCAGTAACACCACGAGTGACCTAGTAAAACGCCTGTACCTCACTTTCGATCTCCATATACAGGCAAATGCCCTTCAGAAGTCGCAGAATATCTATACAACCACTCTTGAGCTCAGCTCCCACACCTTACTTTGTAGCTATTAATAATAATTATCCCAGATTTCTTCCTACACTTTTTTAGATATAATATCACAAATTTTTACTTGCATTTCTAATACAGGGACCACTGTTTCCAACACTTCCTCTGTCTCCCGGCAATAACGCATCCGTACAAAGCACTGTTCACTTTATGTTGGTTTGATCTTTATACTTTTCATAACAGAAATGACTTTTAGCTCCTATTTTAAGTGCAGTAAACATCCAACATTACAAAGAAGCATTTAGCTATTCACAGTAGCTAGATAATCCTTGAGTCTATCATTCCATTCTTAGCTACATATTGTGTGTCCTTAGGATAAGGAAGAAACATTTTGCATCTGACAAGAACTAGCTGTCTCTATGAAATGGTTGTTAGAAGCTTATCTTGTCCACTCTTAACGTATTTTAGTTGGAATCAACTTTTTTTACTTCTTCTTATCTCTATTGAGGTGCAATGATGTATTTGAACTAAGCAGTGTTCATTGTACAGTTCATATTGGAAATACCTTTTAGCTCCCCTATTATTCAAATGAAATATATCGATATGGTAAATAAGCTTTGTATAGAGCATTTGATGAGACATTGACATTTTAACCAAGCTACCGCTAGATGTTTTTTATTGTATATTTTAAATGTATTTCAGTTTGATTTTAATTAATTTAGACCTTCACAATCTGCATTCCAGAGGCAACCACTGTTCTACTAGCTAACCCTGGTCAGTTCTCAGGAAACATAAGTCCAGTGTAAGGGTCTCAATTTTAATATTCAGATACTATCTGGTCTCCTTAATCTCATTCAAAATGTAATCCAGTTTATCAACCCTGTCAGCTGTCTCTTAGTCAGCTGATTGTGTTACTGGAGCAATGACTTATTGCTCCAGAGACAGGCCCAATTCCTGCTGGGTACCCAGAACTCCTGGAACAGGTACTATGTTTTCATATGCTTGAGCATGCCCATCATGGTACCACCGCATCTAACAATCATTCAAACAAACTTGTTGTCAGCAGTCAGCAGGACGAAAATTGTTAAACACATTTTGCTAGAGAGCCCCTTTTAATAATGTAGGATAAAAATGAAGAAGCCATGCCTCTTCCTCAGGGCCACCCCAGAACCCAACAGGTTGTCATTGGCAAGCGATAAACTAGATGCAGTGCTGCATGCCTGTGAAGCTTAGCACACAATGCCTTTGAGTTAGGCTGCTGCCATATCAGGCATAGGGCACCATTACAAGCCTTTACAGTTCTCTTGATGCATCTACAGCGCCAATCAGCCTCGACACACCAGTATTAGTTAAGAGATAGCCCAGCCGTGACATATCCACTTGCTGCAGTTCTTCAAGGGCTAATGCTTGTCTGCTTTCAAAATACATTCTTAATGCTTCTTCTGTGCTGCCCCTGAGGAGTGGGCCCCAGATGCTATGAGATCTGTTGCTGCTCTCTGCCTAATGGCAGGCCCCTCAGTAATTTACTGTGACATACTTGATGAGAGATAAAAACCGAGGCACTACTCCTTGCTTGGCCGCCGGAGCCACCCTCCTATGTAGATCCACCACAGGTTCTTTCAAGAATTAGTCCCAGATGGCTGCCATCTTGAATATGATGCTAAGGCTGACTAAGAATGACTCACAATCCTTCAGCAATACCTCCTTGCATAGGTTACAAAACCTCATCTGGGTTTTAGGTACTCAGCCAGCACTGCTATGCTGCAATGTACATTGCACTTCACTTTAGAGGATTTTTTAAAGAGGTATGGGACCCACCAACAGAGAAGCTGATGAGAAGTGTGCCTCACTCCATTGACTCCTGGCTACAGGGATGTCTACCTTTTCCTTAACTTTACTAATTAATTTCCTTATAGCTCTATATTTATTCTGCAGTAACAAGACCACTTAGCCGGTACCATTTCTATGTTTATTTAATTTTAGGACTATTACAATATATCAGGCTCCGTTAAGAGTTTGGAAGAGCAGGTTTCAAAACTGCAGATCTCCCGCCTAATTTAGAGGTGAAGAAAGAACATCAGACCATTGGGTTGTCCACCAAAGGACGAGGACATTGGTCAAGGTAAGTCAGAAGGCCTATCAGAAGGCCAACACTAATTGGAGAGGTCCTTCCATCATATGTTTTACTTTTCAGGAACACCAGAAAAATCCTGGCTGAAGCAGAACGAGGTAAACCTTACTCACTGTTTCCAAGGTATACTATCAGGAAATAACTTTGAGAAATATTGGGTTAAATTAATCACTTTATGCATCTCAGTAACATAAAATGGGCACTTCACTCTGTACTGCGCAAGCAAGGCCCATCATGATACTGCCCCTTGATCTCTTCATTCTCACAACTCTTAAATAAGATGGGGAAACAACAAAGTATGTGGGTGGGATCGAAGCTTGTTTGGGGAAAATGTCCCATTATCACCCTTGTAAGGAGTTGGATTAATATTTGGGGTGGGTAACTGCCCACCTCAAGGAATAATCACACTCTTGTCAGTATGAACCTTTAAAGACACTAAATTAACGTGAGCTCACCCCCCTGGTAGCTATGGCGAAGGGCACACCGGCTTAACTTAGGGCAATGTGTAAAGTATCTCTGCAGTACAAAACAGTAATAAAGTCAAAATCAATGAAGGCCTATGGTTGCTTTAGACCGAGACTTAGGTGTGATTTGAGGCTGACAGCGATGAAGCGTGGGTTGGATACACTAACCAGGTCCAACCTTGTCAAAGGTTTTACCGTCTGAATTAGGAGTGTATTTACAAAAATCCATTGCAACGCAGCGCAGCAGCTAAAGTTGCTGTGCTGCCTTGTGTGAGCGGGAGAGAGCAGGAAACTGCCATATCTAAAGATATATGGCATTGTTCTGCTCTCTCCACAGCACTGGTGCACAATCAGGCTTCCAGCATCACACGCACACCTTGCCACTTTAGTGCAAGGGTGTTTGCATGAAATCTAGCATAGGTTTTTTGCTAGACGGGTACCCTTCCAGTACAAAATACCATACTTAGGGCCTGATTATGAGTGGGCCGGTAAATTCTGACCCATGAATAAACCCCTGTTTATACACAGATCGGAATTACAAATTTGGCTGTATTTAACACAACTGATAAGTATTGTTTTTGGTAAATATCTCAGCTGTCATTACATTTCAGCAGATTAAACCTATCGAAGTTTAACAGGGGAAATTGTACAATATTTAATGTAACATGTGGATTTTGGTGCATTAAACACCAAAATCGGCATGTTATTCCCAAAAAAACTCGTGATAGGTGTTATTTATTTTACATGATAAATAACATACACCGTGGTATCGTTATTTTTCATGTGCAATAATTAACACCAAAACTCGTTATAAGTCTCTTAGAATAACTTTTAAAAAAATTTAACATTGTATGCATGCTGTACAGTGTACCACACATGCAAATCCAGAAAAGAATAGTGAAAGAAATACATTTCTCTTTGATAAAGCCAATGCACAAACAGCATTATTTTTGGATGCAACACCCTGACTCTTTTTTTAGTAGATAGGTTTTTGTGTCAAAATCCATAGATGGTTTCATAGGAATGCATTGCAGGCTGCATAGGTGCTGCTTTGTGTTAATTTTGGCCGATTTCCCCAGCAAAATAACCTTTGCGCTGAAAAATAAATTTCAAATAGACATAATCATAGACAAATAGACTCTAAGTGAGGGGCTGATTTGCACTACGTTTGTTGTGCTAATCTGGCATATCATGTTAGTATATGTACCCCTTAGTCTTTTTTGTCTCAACCAACAACAGAAATACACTTCTAAAGCCCCTGTGTCATCCAGGAAAGCACTTAGCAACTCACAGAGTGTCAGACAGAGGCTAACAGCAGGGTCCAGTTCAGTTCCGGTTGACACTGCTCAGCTGGGTGCTTCCAGAAAATGGCCTTTTACAGCTTGTTGAATCCCTGAAGTCACACAGGTCAGTTTTATGACCTTTTGAGTCCACTTGTTTGTTATGGGTGCAAGAAGGATCAAGTCTAGTTCTTCAGGGCTCCACTGAGGTCACAGAAAGTAGGTCCAGTCCTCTTCTGTTCTTCCACAGGTCAAGAAAGTATACTGAAGTGGGTGCCTGTAGATGTCACATTTTTGTTGCACCCCCAACTAGTAGGTGGAGGTCACTCCTTGGCACTCTCTAAATGATAAGGTAATAGTTCCTAGGGCCAGCCCTACCTACTCTTTCAGTATGTTCTGTTTGTCTTATTGCAAACAGGTTTAAAATTTAGAATGAAGGATAGTTTCAAGATGGTGAAAGTTTTCAACCACACTAAACTTGGGTTCTGAAGGCTGTGTGTGTGTGTGTGAGGGAGTGTCATAGGAAAATCATCAATGTCCTCTCACATCTAACACTAAATCTAGTTCAAAGCAGGCACTGTACCCAAAACAAACACAGAAACAAAAATCTGGTAGGACAAAAGCAGGGCCCTGCAGCACATAAACATGTTTGGCATCCTGTTCTACCCCTTTCAAGTGCACCCCAAGAGTTACATGTGGGTCAATAGACCTTTTAATCAGGATTTGACAGTGCAGTGTTGCAGGGTACCCACAGACTCCACTCTGAATATTCTATGGAGTTCAGAGAAACCATCCCTACCCATTCAGGTCAGACTATTGTTAGCTCCTGAGAGGCTTTTCACACCTTGTTCACACCTATTCAAGGTTTAGCACAGGGTGGGAGCTAATGAAAATTAGACTCCAGAAACTTCAGGCAGGGAGTAAAGTTAAATTTATAAAAGTTACTTGCCCCTCATATTTATGAAAAATCTGACTTTAATAAATACTAAAATAGTGGTTTCATTAGTTTTCCAGATGGTCCCTTTCCCAAGTTAGAAATATTAGTATTTTAATCTACATGCTGATTTTCTACATAGAACAGCAAGGCATGCCACAGTGTAAATAACTTTTTGAGTCTTGTCACTATAGGAACATGTTAACATCTATTGTCTGCATGCCCAACTTTTAAATAGCATGTACCTTACCTTATGAGCTACAAGGCTTACCGATATATAAAATGAATGTGTTTACCTTTTAAAAGAGGATATTTTAACAGGGCACACTGCTTATTATACACTATAGGAGTCAAGCTACAACGGTAGGCTTGAAGAGATGTTTTCTTTTATGACACTAGTGAAAGGCACAATACATGCTCTGTTCCACATGTGACAGTTAACTTTTCTGCACCATGCACTACAGCCTTGCAGAAACGTTAAATACATCAAACAGGGATTAGCCAATGTATTCATGTCTTAGGCTTCAGGGCAGGTGCACTGGGCACTCAACAGCAGTGTTCTAGTGTGCAGAGTCTAAAAAGGAAGCAATGAAATAGGATCCAGGAAAAGGTGAAAACTCTGGGGTGACTGCACAGAAATTTCGTATTTCCTGCAGATCTCTTCCAAGTGAATCCCTAAGCTTGCTTGCTAGCAAATACATAGAAAGAATGCTGATCCTTAAACCTTAAAATAATCTGGGTATGTATAAAGAAGGCAGTGGTTCACAAGGGTTCATTCTTGTACTAGTTATTCGAGTATTTATTATTCAAATGTGTGATTTCACATATTCAGTACTCAAATATATTTCAGGTTTACGATTTAAGAAATTTAAATAAGAAAACACTAAACTAGAATATAAAAAATAAAATTAAATACAAATGATGTACATGACAAATTTCCTATAATTGATATATTTTACTATTATACATTTTATTGTTCTTTGGAGTCTATATCGAAATTTGAGGACTCTAATTTTTTGTTATTTCAATGACACCAACTTGCTGTTTAGCAAGTTATTTGTGAGCCCTTTCAGACGACATTTGTATTGATTGAAGTAAAATGTTTTATTTCCGAAATCAAATTGCATTGATGTGTAAACAGAGAGACGCATGTTTATCAGTCTGGATATCAGTGTGACATGATGAGTCATTTTTAAGGGTCTTGAGAGAAACATTAAATAACTGTGATACTCTGCCTAACATGAAGACTGTAATAAAGATTTACAATATGAATTAACAGGAAAACACTTTTGCTCCTAATGTCACCCCTCCTCTTTCAATCTGAAATAAACCAGTATCCTTTTTAATTGTTCAAGGTCAAAGCGAAAACAGAATTGTTTATATTCTATTGTGAATGCCTATTATCCTGATAATATGTTTTTGTTTGACAGATCTGAGGATAATGAGTTGATCATACAAATGTGGTGGAGTGTTTTTCTCCTCTACAGAACTGTCACAAGAAGGCAGGGTTACCACGCAGAGAATGGTACAGGAAAAGGCACACATTTGTATAGTTTTCTAAAGGTTCATCAAAACAAATCCATCATGGATTCTTCTGGTCTGTCAGCACAAAAAAACGAAAAAAAAACAAAATATCCCTAAACAAGGAAACGAAGAGAAAGGCAAATAGAAATCAGAAATGTCAAGACGTGCTTCTCTGCAGGAGCCATCTTGCCTTCACAGCAGTGGCATGTAGCCTTGATTTTCCCATCGGAGAAAATATTTACTCAGTTTGCAGCCAATCGGATTCCAATTGTAAAGGCCTAATAGAAAAGGTTAGGTGCAGCAGTGAGCTCACTTACTGCTGGATTACATGTTGTTTCATTCCTCTGCTCCTAAAGCACTTTCGAAATGTGGAGATTATGTATTGTTCAAACTGATTTGTTGTAACATGAATTAGTCACACTAATGTTGCACAACAACGTGACAATTTAAATTCGTAGAACATGAGCAAAAAGATGCTTGGTGTACTTAAAATACAGCAATAAAATAACTGACACATTTTTTTTATACAAAATACTGCACTTTTTTTTTATTCCAATGCTTACTCTCATATGAATTATTAAAGTAAATTAAGCCACTGTTACTGAGTTTACGTGATAGGTGAAAAAGTTGTAGTTGTTACAATACAAACTTTTCACAGTAAGTGGGCTATTTAATTTTGACCTCTGTACAGATAGAGCGTTGCCCATGGATTACAAATATATAATTGACACAACGTTTTTCGTATCTGGTAATTACAGGTTGTATTGAAGTTTACAACTTATGTTACATTTCAGAAGGCGAACCCTGCTGAAAACGTGACAGTTGAAAAAGGCACAGTGTATTCTGGGAACTGCAGATTTTGAAGAGGAGATTGTTTAGTCATAGTACTCTTTGATGGAATGTTACAAGACACACCTTTAGGGCTTTTGTGGTGATACGGTGCAACATTTTTGTCCTACTAAAATGTTTGTAGACATTGCCTAGTTCTGAGTGTTTCAAAAATTAGTATATGAAAAGGAAGATAACAGCTTTTTGTCACAATATACATCACTTATTGATCGAGCTGCATTCAGTCTAGAACTTGCAGAGAGTTCTAAGGGGATATCACCCAGTGAAGAGTGCTGAGCTTCTCCTGGGTTCTGCTGAACTGTCTTTGGGAGAAAACTGTACTCTCTGATGATTTTCTAATGGAAATTATGGTTAGTGACTTTCTATAAATCCACAAATAGCATTTTCATCAATGTCATCAAAATATCTGAGATGATGAGTTAAACAACTACTTCCACAGAAGCAAAAGTCTGTCAATTGGTTCTCCAGTGTTCTACTGCAGCTTCACCATACAGTTGTATTGAATTACTGTAATGTAATCATTCTGTTTTCATGACAAAAGTGGCGTACTACTGAACCCCATATTGCAGGAATAGGAGTTGTTGAATTTAAAACTTTTCCTGTTGAACATGGAGTTAATGCAGAGATGAAACCAGATGTGAGAGGAAGTATGTGGCATAATATGTAATTGGAATGGATAAAAAAAAATTTAATGGCATAGATTGCTACTTATGTCCAACAATTCCTTTTACGATCTGTTTCGTCGAACATTCCATCCACTTTAAAATCAAAATATTTTTGTAGAAAATGAAGATTTTTCTAACTTCCCATTAGCAAACATGGCAGTCAATGTATAGAGTTGTGCTTCTATGGATAGTGATGCTGTCTGAGGCTCTCTAAGGAGTTGATATTTGGACATTTCAGTTTAAATTTTTATCCTCCCACTTCATTTTGTCAGTAGGTGCTTTTGCCGGTTTTATGTACACTGACAAGAAAATAATTCTTATTGTGAGATAAATACAAGGAAATGATAAAGCGTTCCTGAATATAAATGCATTGTGTATACAAATGTCTCTCTGAGCAAAGATTAAACAACTACATCCAGAAATATTGAACAAACATATTTTAAAAAATAGCATTGTACATCAGAGAGAACAAAAAGCAACACATGGAAAGAAATGTTTCCAGTGAGCTGTTTATTTAAGGATCATGTAACAAAAGAGATGAGAACAATTTGCATGTAAATATTCATTCTTTTACACAGAAATGTGAATGATTTTAAAGGTGCCTTCTCCAGCAGTATGTCTCCCAGGGCATGCACATGCGATGGATTAGCTGAACACTCTAGTTCTATATTAGAACTTTGTGATTTTCATAAGCAGCTATTATGGGAAGAAGGTGTACTAAATATGTGGGTTGAAACAGTAGTATGGCTTGTATCAGGTACTAGCTATGAATCTTCTGGGTGGATATCGACCCACTAGGAGCCAATTCAAGAGCCGGATTGCCACACTGAATAGCCATCTGGTTTCTAATGTGTCCCATTAATTTGCAGCAAGGATGATCCACAATAGCTGGACTAGTTTTGATTGGTCCATGCAAGCAGTTTCTACATATCGTTAACACCTTCAAAGTAAAGAAACAACCCTCCTTCACCATATAACCATCTCCAAATAGTGCTGAAGGTTAATGGCTGTGTTTGGAAATGGGACAGATTTAAAGATAAGTCCATTTGCATTTTCATATGATCATATAGTTTACAAAAACAAGGGGGCAGATTTACAAGCCCCTGTGCCGCCATTGAGTCACTTTTTTTGACACAACGGCGGCACAAAAAATGCGGCCTATTTACAACGTGATGCATCTAGGGAGATGCGTCATGTTGTAAATCCCTGCGTCACATTATACCTGCGTCAGGTATAATGTATGCAGGGTGGGCGTTCCCACGCAGGAAGGCCTCACAAAAGTGATGCAGTGAAATCTACAAGATTTCACTGCGCAACTTTTAGGCTGCCACTGCGTCAAAACCTTACGCCTGCTTGAGGCAGGAGTAAGTAGTGACACAGTGTAGTGGAAATAGGCCTCAACACGCATTGCTGGAGTTGCTTCGTGCTTGCGACACGACTCCAGCAATGCGTGACTTTTCCGCCAACAGATGCGTCGGAATTTCTGACGCATCTGTCAATCCCTGCAACATAGTGCGCCGTATTGTAAATACGGCGCAGCTATGGTGGCACAAGGGTTTCTAAGGGTGGCGCAGGGAAAGTGACGCATCTGTATATATGTGTCACTTTCTTGTAAATCTACCCCAAAATGTTTATAAGTGGTTCAAAGTTAGATGTTCCAGTCACTGTCATAGATTGTTATCCTGAAAAAAGTTTGTTTAAGAAACAGTTTCACCTTTATACCCTTCACCCCCACCATTGCATCCTACATTCCCATTTGCAACTTTTAGTCTCCATTCGACTCTGTGCCCTCCTTGCATCCTATGCTTCCCCATGCACCCTGTACCCTCTTCTATATCCCCTGTGCTCGTCCTTGCAGCATTCACTCCTTAACTCCTTCTCTCATCCGTGTAATCTGTGCTCCCCAACCGTACATACTATTCCCCACACGTCTGCAAACTGTACTTCCCATTGGACACACTGCCACCTTACATCCTTTAAAAACTGTTTTTGTAATGAGTAGTGAAGTGTTCACCAAACTTCACTGACACATAACACAAGTTTAACATGCCACAGCAGAGCAACATAACCGTCTGCCACTACAACCCATGTGCTACGTATTGTTGGTATCACTCATGCTTGCCAACATCTTTTTAATGCACAAAAGCCACAACGATTGCTACTGCCAGTGGTTGATTATTAAAAGGAATAATCCTGGGGAGGTGAAGTCAGGAAATGCCTTTGCCATTGGAAGCAAAGGCAAAGACTGCTGTACAAAAGGAATACTGGTCTGTGGGTGAGAAGACTAGAGAGTAACAGGGCCTTTATTTCCAGAGCACGTTCAACAGTACCCACATAGTACTATACCATCAAGCTAATGTTATTAACCACAGGTCCACTATTGTTTGTAAAGAGCAGTGTTCCTTTAAAAGGTCGAGATTAGTTCAATCTTCCTAGCACATAGGATTGCAATAATTCCATGACCTGCCATTTAGCCTTTATCTGAAAACCTTTCGCAAAAAATACGCTATTTCTCCTACATTATAATTCACTCCTACGTGACATCCTTCTGAATGGGCTACAGCTTTGAATAAACTTAATTGAAAAGTAAATTCTATAATTTTAGCCTAAATCAAAAGCCATTATCAGAGCTTATAGGCTCAAGTCCCTTTATGATTGCCGTCGACGAAATCCTTTGCAGCTTCGGAGTATTTCAGATGCCTACAGGATACAGTTGTAGCAAATGAACGTGGAATTTTTTTAACCAGCTCGCGAGATAACAGATACGGTTGATAAAATGGACGTGCCGGGCAGGATATTTTATTTTAAGTTTCAGGCCGTGGCAGTTTCATTTAGTTGACTAAATATGTCTGCCACTAATACAATATTTCACATGGCTGCTCTCTGAAGTCTGTTCAGTGCACCAAAGGGAAATATGTCATCCAGTGCTTGTTCTAGCAATGTACCCTGTTTCAAAACTTTGTGTACACATCATCTCTCTTTGCAATCTCTCCTGCCAAGGCACATCATTAAGTCATCCTGGCTGTAAAGGTCAAGAATTACTACTATGGGAAATTGAAATATGCTGTCCATACATCATTTCTAAACATCCAGTGAGCGCCACGGAAATGCATTGCAGCCCAACAATGCCAAACTACGCGTTGATGCTGATTACAACAGATGTATCAACGTGAAGCACCAGCTTAGTATTTACAATTAATCCTAGTGATGACGTTGAATAACGTGATCTTCTATAAAACAGGTTCTTTTATATCAAAATATGAATATTATTTTCAGTAACATTGTAAAGTTAATTACCACGGCTTTCCAAGCGTTTATTCCATTTAGAACAAGAATAAGGCGTTATCTGTATAAAAGGGCAGTTTTCGCTGATTCAAAATCCACCCAGTTCCAATCCATTAAGAACAAGAGTACAGTATTATTTGTATTGAAAGATAGTTTTTGCTGGTCCAGTATACATAACTGCCCTGCTTAAACTGCTTTTTGTGGGAGCCCTAGTGGAAGAGGGGAGGTGCTGCGCAGCCTGGCACTTTATGAATATGGCGCGTGCCGGGAAGGCAGAGCCTGACCCCATAGGGGCCCACGGGGAACACCTAATGGCAGCGGGAGTTCCCAAGGCAAAGAAGCCCGCGAAAAAGGACGCCCCCGGATTGGGTGCGTCCTTTGACATCGCCAAACAGAGAAGGGGGGCGGAGCGGGCGATAGGGGTCAAAAGGTGGGCACGGGCCCCCTTTGACCTACCAAGAACCTCACCTTCTATGATAAATGTGATGTAGAATAAACGTGGGTTTTCGAATGACCAACCAAAAGTTGTGAAATGTATGATCCATGATTGTGAAAATAAACTGCGGCCTTTGATGCAACTGCGGCCTTTGAGGCACCGTAACATGATTGTCCTTGAGTATTTCAAGGGGGAGGATGCTACATGGGAAGGCCAACAATGAGGGGGCAAGCTCGAATGCCTGGCAGGGGTACGCAAAATAAGCCATCATCCTATACACAGGCCCATTGGAAATATGCGGATGGGAGGAACTAAATTAGGTGGTAGGGTAAAGCATAGCAAGTAAAAAAGGCAAATTATGCAGCGCATTTTCTGATAGTTTAACTGCATCCTTCGGTCATTTTTACACTTGTTAACACTGCCGGGGCATAGGTTTCACCTCACTAGTACCCGTTCCACTTTCAAAGATAGTAATGAGAAACAGAAAAGAGATCATTCAACCTTTATGAATGGCTTTCCACTGTGTGGTAACTCTTGTTGCCACGTTTTTAGTAAGTTCATATCTTTTAGTGCAAGAAACGATTTTTTTGGTTAAAACATGGTGTTTAAAATCTGCACTACTCCAGTAATTATGCATAAAATACTGCAGCCACAAAATCCCATCATTTCAGTGGTCCTCCCTATATACCTTTACTCCTGACAGATGAAAAGGCCTGGTGATGACTGCAGGTACATCGCCATAAAGTCACATTGATGTTGTTATTCCTTGCTAAAGGACAAAACTAACCAGTTATCTCAAGTGCAGTTTATGTTAGTATAAAACGCTTCCTGACATCCACGAGGAGGCCTTTCACTCTAAAAACAATACTGCAAAAAAGCACTGCGAACAACAATGGCTCACTTTCTGTCCTTCACTTTACTTCCACATGTCGTGGTACATGTTTACCTCGAACGGTGTTTAATTATGCATGGTGCCCTAATAGCGATATTTGGGGAATTTGGCATAACAAGAGTAATGCAAATTGACTGATAACACAAAGTCTGACCTAGTCAAGAGTTGCCTGGGTTGTTAGAAACAGCTGAGAAACCTGTATTTCACTTGAACCCAACTAGTGGGGAGAAACATTTTGAAACTGTGCCATGCCTGTCCACTTCAGGCTCTGAAATCTTTGAGCAGCGGAGGCAGCCCAATAAAAATGTGGTAGGTATGGCCAGTGCTTTAAATAAAACAAGCATTGGCATAGCCAATAGGTCTCGCTTTTGGGACCTTATAAGTATTTAGTTATGCAGCACAATATCCTTGGTGCAACAACAACTGTTGCATGGCTAAACACTTATAAGTTCCCAAAGGCGAGACCTATTGGCTATGCCAATGCTTGTTTCTGTTGCATGCTGCTGAAGTTTGCGCCAGTTAAGGTGAGGTATGATGGAGCCGATCTCCATGAAGGTTGCACACTCTTTTATTTTGAGTTTCAGAAATGATTTGGGTCAATGTGAATTCGCAAGTTCACTTTAAATAATCCAACAATGCATTTCAAATTTGAGGCGTTCTTTGAAGTGATTTGTGTTTCTCTACGAATGTTCACTTTAAAGGGACCGCCCCGTGACATCTGTCACAATGCATCTTAAGTTCCAAGCTGACATTTTCAAACGAAGCAAGATTGTTGTTGGTTGTTGGGACATTGTCATAGCGGCTGCAGTGTTCCTATATGATGTTACAGCACTGAGCATAGGGGCGGAATGTAGGAAGTATTACAAGAGGGTGGCATCTCCTTCTTGTGTCTGTAACAAAGTCAAGCCTATTTCGCTTGCTACATTTACAATGCTGAGCAGTGCACTCGAATGTGAGTCCCATAAAATCTAGGTTGCTGGCGAAGCTCTGGGAGTAGGGTTGTTATTTGCAGGCACCAGTTAAGCATTTAGGGTTGAAATGCATTTGGCCTGAAAATGAAAGCAGTGGCCGCACGCTGACAGGGCTTTGAATTGTGCGCTGCTAAAATGAGCCTTCTGTTCATTCCTTTTGAGAACGCGTGCTCCACCCAAATCCGAATCGCAGCTTATTGTTCCGGTGTTTCACCTTAGAAGCTGATTTTTAATGTCCTTTTGCCGCGAGAGCCCAGTTGATGCTACATTTGATCAGCACAACCAAACCCCCCAGGGAGCTGGTAACATGTGCCCCACAATCAGGCAGAGAAACTAACAACTGCATCAGCGCTTTAAAAGAACAGCGCCCTTGAATAAAAATACCAGCCCGGTGTTGTGACCGACTGCCTGCCCTGTCGGTTCTTCGGCAGCTGTTTTTCACTCCGATGTATAAAGCAACAAAGCGCTTTTTCAGCAACAGCCACTGTGCGGAAATTAAAACTTGCTGTCAAAATGTTTTGTCTTTAGTGTGTTAGACTACCAAAATAAAAACTATTTAATTACAAGCGTTGGCATAGCCAATAGGTCTCGCCTTTGGAACCTTATAAGTATTTAGCCATGCAACAGTTGCATAACTAAATACTTATAAGGTCCCAAAAGCGAGACTTATTGGCTATGCCAAGCGGCCGTGCGGCCGCAAAAGTGAAAGTGATCACGATCAAACATCAAAGCGGCCGTGAAAGTAATCGCGGTAAAGCACGGCGCGCACGCCAGCGCACATGCACTGTAGCTCTAGGCTGGCCTGGTAGCACTTTCTGGAGCCATCTCAATAAGTCTCGCCAGACCAGCGCATGCACTGGGTCAGGCGAAACCTAAAAAATAAGTGCAGGTACTCACCAAAAATAAGCTGTGGGTTGGGGGTGGAGTTTGAGGAGGGGCGGGGCTATGTTTTTTACCTATCTAAGCAAAAAATATGCATGCATTGTAAAAATGTCTAACCATTTACTTACCTAAGTTTATGGTTACAAAACAAATGTTAACTAATAAATGGCACACTGACGAAACAGTACTAGTGCTGCAGTTTTTTTTAAAGAGCATGAATGCATTGATTTAATCTAGAGGTCTGGGATTTTGTTTCATGCAAAGCCCTTTCATTTAAATTGTTGATGGGCGAAGATTTGCGGGCGTTTAAAACAGTGGGCATGCTAACATGCTGCATGCCCTGAACAATGTGGCCCACACTCGAACCTATTAGGTTTTATGGATACCTTCCGACCCCTCTGAAAAACACCCTGCAGCGATACTCCACCTTTCACTCCAGAGAGGAACACGCAGCTCTGTGTTCTACTGAAGACGAGCTGCTGTGCTGACGCTTTTGAACCAGCGCGGCCCAGGCTTCAGCTCCATTTGAAAGGTGCTTTAAACCATTGCAGGCTGTGCAGAAAGAGCTTCCAAGGATGGAGAGTCAGGAGCGCAGCACCAACCACATCAAAACCGCACCGTCATGAGTACCGGTACTCTCCTTTTCTGAGGAAAGGTCCCGGTACTCAAGGATCGAAAATATAAAAGTGCCGGTAATCAGTACCGGTGATTACCGGCACATTTAAAGCACTGGGCCGTAAGGCATTGAAAGAGAACAATACCAGGATAGCTGTGGTCAGGGCTTTAAGTCCATCCATTTGAATATTTGTATTTGGCATATTTAACCATAAAAAAATTACACTTTACAAATACTTAACCTCTTCTATGCCCATGACGAGATAGTCTCGTCATGGAGCGCGGTTGCGCTGTGCCCATGACGAGACTATCTCGTCATGGACCCCGCCCGCTAATACAATGCCCGGCACAGGAGGGGGAAAGGGCGGGGCACTGAAGGGGTTAATAAATGGTTTGTCCCAAGGTTTTACCATAAAACAGTATACTACACAATAAAAGCCTGCTAAAATATATCTTAAAAGGCTCACGTATAAGGGCACTTAGTTAATCACCAAGGCAGCAAGGGGTTGCTTATACATTAGCTATACATTTATACAAAATCTCGCATAGACCCCAGATCATAGGTAAGATTGAATTTTCAACCTATGCCATTTCACTCATTGACTCCTGTATAGCAATTAAAAATCTTCCTATTGCACGTGCCACATTTAAATACCTCATATTTGTCATTAAACTAAGTGCTTGGTCTCTACTGAAGCTTTCATAAACAATAAAAATAGGTTTAAAAAAAAAATTCCATTCTTCTAAAAAGCGCAAACAGTCCAGCAAAATATGTTCGCTACTGCATTTTACTTGTAGGCCACATGAGCACAGGCCTTGGTCGTTCGACATAAGTAATTTTATCTTCCCATTAATGTTACTTGGGTTCAGGCCGACTCTAAATTTCAATATTGCATTTCTGAGCTTTGGGTTAGGCATAGCTTTTATATAGGGGAAAATATCGTCATTGATCCATCCATTTAACAGAAACTGGGCCGAAGATTTACTCTTCAAGTAGCATAAGTCTTCTTCTTGTGCCTCTGCGTTAACTATAGCCCGTAACTCTCGCTTAGGGATCTGCTGCATTGATTTCCAAAGATCTTGCTCTAGAGTAAGTTTAACACATAACTTATATAATTTATTCCTTGTTTGGACCGCCCAAGTAAGATCGCTATTCTCCATTTCTTTCTTACAGAGATATGCTATTTTGGGGGGGCCTTCTCCATTCAATCTTTTCCAAAAATTAAATGTCGCTTGCATTCCCCGATAGTTCCAGGCTGTGAGATGACATTCTACTCGCACAGCCTGTAACATAGTTGAAGATGGGAGGGCGAGAAGCTGTTTCACACATTTTCCCTCCTCTTGGTTCCAATCTGATTTACCCCCCATAAATAAAACCTCGTCACCATATAAAAATTGTGATTGGACCGATGCAGTAAAGGCTGAGAGTATTGGTCGCAGTGATGGGCCTCCATACTTCTGTTTAAATTGTTTAAGACCCCAGACTGTGGAAAGGGACCTCGCTTTTAAGGTCTGAATGTGGTCTTTCCAATTTAATCTACTATCAAACCACATGCCCAGATATTTATATTTATCTACTATACCAATTCTAACATCCCCCAGTCTTCAGTAGAAGGAACTTTTTCTTTTTCCAAATACCATTATTTTGGTCTTTTCTAGATTAACCGTGAGGCTTTTCTTATTACAGTATTCTAAAAAGGTATCTAGTTTCTTTTGTAAACCTAACTCTGTCATGTGTGTTATCACTAAGTCATCCGCGTAAAGCAGACATGAAATATGGGTTCCACCCATCTTAGGGTTTAAACCTCCTGCTTTACTCAATGTAGTTGGTAGGTCAGATAAACACAGGGAAAACAACAAAGGGGATAAAACACAGCCCTGCCTCAGGCCGTTCAATATTGGAATCTTCTTAGATAATGTCCCAAGATCATCCAGGATTACTCTAGCCCAATTCTTAGAGTGCATATTCTGGATTAATGAAAGAACTGCTTTGTTGATTCTGAGCTTTACCAACATACTCCACAATATATTGCAATCTACCAAGTCAAATCCGGCTCGGAAATCAACAAAACAGCAAAACAAGCTACCACGCACTTCTATTGCCTTTCTTGCTAATGCCCAGAAACTGAGGCAGTGATCAATGGTCGAATGCTTTTCTTTAAACCCCCCCTGTTCTATGGGTATCAGGTCATGCTGTTCTGCCCTGGCTTTCACTACCCCTAATAATATTTTGGAGAAGACCTTCTCTCCCACATCCAGCAAGCTTATGAGGCGATAGTTCTGGGGGCATAGCATCATCCTTTTTATAGATTGGTCTCATAATTGCTCCCTTCCAAGGAAAGACCCTACCGCAAGAATTTGTTGGAAGGTTGTTTTTAAGAAGCTCGCCCACCAATCTGTATTATTTTCAAAATAATAGCGGGAAGATTGTCTGGTCCTGAAGCGTTTGTTAGCTTTAAAGATTGAATTGTTTTTTTATATTTGTATAAGTGTTGTTTTAATTGTTCTAGCTCCTCAGGGCTTTAAGTAGGGAAAATACCTGGGAGTGCTCTAAAAGGGGCGGGGCACACCTCAAGGGGGTGTGGCCTAAGTAGGGGTGTGGTCTAAATAAAGATAACTAGTGTAGCAGTACCCCCTGCTCTGACAAGTCGTCAGCTCCAGGACTCCTCAGAGAACTGCAGTATACACAAACATAGACATGACACAATATATTCCGCCTAACCTCAATGCAGGTAGAATTGTGACACAGGTTGTCGAAGCACATTTACTTCAGTACAGCCTGCCGTACACCTCAAATCACATCTACCTCAACCCAGCTGGGCCTGTAAACACGGATTAGAGCACTCCCTACTTTACTCGCCATGCAGAATCAACATAAAAACTATGCTTATTTATTTGTATCAGTACTATTACATTATCATTCTTTTAAATCAATAACATTTTATTGCATTTTTGCTTTCATCGTTATCAACAAATATTATTCGCGATGATAATAATAATAATAATACCAGTAGTAATGGAACTATAATAATTATAATAAGCAGGTTAGACAATATTTACTTTATAAAATCCGATATACAGCGTTCTTACGTGAGCCGTACCACAGTTTCTCTTCCACATAATCATCTAATTAACAAAGCTTGATAATATATATATATTTCACCTCGCACTCTTCATTTTTCATAATAGTATAAGTGAAGCTGGACTGTGACGTGTACCCCGAAGAGCCACAGTGGGCTGCTTGCTGCCTGCTTTCTCTGTCCCACAGGGCCAGCGCTAGGCATGGGCAGCTGCCCAGGTCCTAGCACTCAGCCCACCAGCATGGGGCCCGCACCGATCGTGTGTCCTGTTGTTTCCCTGTCTCCTTGCAATTAGAGTCCATGGGAGGGGTCCCCTCCCTGGGCCTCTCAGGGATGGTGTCTGGAGGCCTAGGGGAGGGAGACGCTTCCTTTTGTCCCAATTGCAAGGAGACCACAGTGTTACATCTCAGCCCACTAGCAATTCTTACACCCATCAGTTTAAAAGTGTGAGAATTGCTTGTGGGCTGAAAGTTAAAACAATGGGGGCACTAAAATACTGTACAATGAGCCTCCCGCAGTGTCTCTGAATGGTTTCCTTGCAAGGGGTCACTTAAGTAAATTAGAGGGGCCTCGCACATTCCTTTTCGTCCCAGGGCCCCGCAAATCATAGAACCGGCCCTGCTCTCCCAAGTGCACGCTGGGTCAATGAAAACGCACCGCACGTGCATGCTGCAGTCGTATTGTGAATTCTGGGGAAAGCTGTCTTGATAAAAAGAGTACGCACCAGCTAGCTAATTGCCACGTATATACTAAAAAAAAATATCGTCGATATATTTTTGCACAGAAAATAGAGCCCGATAGAGGGCCCCTGAAAATAACTGCCGGTGCTCAGACCGGGACAGACCTGGCCCACTTAAAGCCCTGGCTGTGGTACATAAAACGTGTTGCCCCTTTGCTCACTGGGTCCAGTCCTCCATCTTCAGATGACCCCTGACATCAACCCTTGGAGGACTCATAGCACCCAATGAAACCAGGAGGAGAAGAAACAAAGGGAAAAAGACGGGGGTCACGATGGGCACTCTTTGACAGAGATGAGTGTAAACCAAAACCTTTATAAAACCAGGTGAAAGGGGCCTCTTGGTGTCACCCAAGTCTGATTCTTGTACATTAAGACGTCTGGTTCTGCATTAGCCTTGACAATTGCCTCACTTGGCTCAGAAATGGTGACAGAAGTCCCATCTGATAAATTAAATGGTTCTCGCTGTTAATTGCTAAGCAAAGCAGATTTTTCACAATGTATGAAAATTAAAAAAAAACACTTTGGAGCACACTGCTACTCTATATAAGATTACAATTTAGTTCATACTGGCAGGTGAAGCGTTAGTGCCAAGTACTGTTGACACTGCCCATCATGCCTGACAATTTGGATTGGTGCAAATGCCCCCCATTACACACAATCATGTGCAGAAAACGTTGCCCTATATTTCCTCAAGCTAATTACACAAAATGTTTGCTGCTTTCTTCCTGTTCCATTCTGTGAGCTCCTTAACATGCAAATGACGGACTAAAATGTAGCCAGGCGTAATTAACAGCGGTTGAGCTTAATTCAAGCATTGAATTCTTTCCTCCATTAGACCCCTTAAATGTGACCGGTACGTCTAGATGTGGGCCCCTTGCTGGCTGTAACGTCACTGATGGCGCGCAACATAGCATAACCGAATCTGGACGTGCTCGCGCTCCCCTTCTGAGGGTATGACGCTTAGCAGAGTGGGCTGCACAGATCCCATTGGAGGAGGACCTTGACTGATTTGCATTTGGCCGTGACGTGCACAGTGAACAAAGAGACATGGACTGGAATGAAGCTCGAGTAATTACCGTTGTCTGGGATTCAATCAGACTTGCCAATCATCACCTATTTGCTTTTCTGCTTTATATGCGTGGCACCATTTTCTTTGAAGTGCTGTGTAACCCATACTCACGGGCTATATCGTTAACAGCTGGGCTAATGCAGTGTAGAGCTGTCTGTTTTGTGCCTTTGCCACGTGCAAAGTGCCTACATTTAACTTGCAATTTCTCTGAATTAGTTCATGATCTACAGGAAGCACAACTCGAAAGAAATGAGCGCTCGCACTGTTTTCGTACCTTGCTGTTGGCAGCACATGCAGTGGCTATGAGACATTCCGAGTTAAATATTTGCACCTCATACGTTGTAAATGCAAAAAAGGTGCAGCTCTGCTCTTAACTAGAAAAGCTGCTCATGATACAGTCCATGATGCCACTGAATGTGCAGCACAATCGCAATGGACACACATCAAAGCCCACAAATAATCCAACACTCCAGTAAAAGCCTGGCAGCCATGTTGTTCTTTATACAGAATACGAATTGAGTCTCTGAATATTATAGGCGTCAGAGGATGCTTCCCTTTTCTGTAGTGTAACTACTGGCACTTTATGGCCTTCAGTGTTTCTGGATGATCCACACAGAGTTCCTGAGGGGAGCACGATGGACACATTTCTATCTAGTAAGGACCCCAGTGAAAGCCAGGATAGAAACTACAGGTGCTGCATGAAGTATTCCTGCCATGACCACTTTTCCACTGTGAGGTACGTTCACTTCGGCAATATAACAAAATAATGGTCACCTTCAATCTGAGTGTATCACAACCAAACTGAATATCATAAGGTCACTTTTTTTTAGCAATAATATCTGGGACATGATTGGCAGAAAAGAGTATGTGATAAACCTGGGCATAGTCCGCGGAGTTTTGCTACACGGAACTTCGCAAAGTTACAAAAAGCTCCACGAAGTTCGGCGAGTAGCGGAGTGCAGTGCAAACTGCATTTTGTGCTGGTATTCCTGCCACTCGGGTAGAAATTCTAGCAGAGCGGCAGCTCGCGCTCACAAACTTACCGTTCGCGATCGTGAACTTACTGTTCGCGATCGCGAGCGGGGAAAAAACCCTGCTGCACATCGCGAAGCGGAGTTTTCTGCACACCGCGATCTCCGCAGAGTGCGGAGTGCAGAAATCTCCGCAAACTCAGTGAACGGAGCGAAGTTCACCACCCAGGCCTAGTACGTGAACAAATACAGTTGCAATGACAAATAGCATGCAGGCAAAATGTGTATAGTTTGCAACGAAGGACCAAGTTCAGACCTTGTCCGAAACGGCTGTGTTACTCTGTATGTGTTTTCGAGACAGGATAAGGTGCCAGGATCAAAGCATCACAATGGGTGTGCTCAGCACTCAACTTGCTACTTCAACTGGACTATCATGTTATTACTTTCATGACCTATCAGTCAAAAATGAATTTAATACTAAAGGTTACCCCACCCCTTGATGTTCTTTGCTTACTCCTGCTTTTATGAGTGGTGTGTGACTTTTGGCATTTGCTGAAAAAGCTGGAATCTTCATGCAATCTTGGCAGCCATCTTGTTACCCAGTACTGCTTAAACGGTACTCTTTTCCATGCTTTTGCATTTGTGTCCCTCAGGCTGGAAGGGAGTCCCGTAGGTAAAGAAAGTATTAAATGTGGTAGAAGTCCATGTAGAAAGTGGGAAGTGAGGAGTCGTATTATAGACTTTGACAGAAATTGAGTTTGACAGCTGGAGACATGCTGGCAATTTCTTTACAAATCACAATAACAGGCAATTAAATGTAAACGCCCTATAGATTTAAATTATTTTGTGGTGAGACATGCCTATTGTTAGACCTGGCATCATTGGCATGAGTCTCTCCTCCATTTTTTTCTGTTTGCCTCCTCTGTTTACGATGTTTTTGCTGGATTATTGCTTTGGGCACAGTGCCACTGCTGATCAGTGCCACAGTGCAAGTGCTCCCTATGTTAAATTGTTAAATTGATTGGTGTTACCATGATTGGCTTGGTTGACTTACTGTTCAGACCCTAGTCGAGTGCACTGCGTGTGCCAAGGGCGTGTAAGTTAACTGCTGCTGGTGGGCTTGCAGCACTGGTTGTGCCACCCACAGAAGCAGCGGGTAAAATGTGTCTCAGGCCTGCCACCGCAGCGCCTGCGTGCAGTCCCTGACTGCCATGTCGACTTGGTAAGGAAACCTACTTGCCAGTCTCTAAACCTTCACTTTGCCACATTTCAGACACCTCTATGGTAGGCCCTAGGGCAGGGTGCATTGTTGGTAAAAGGTAGGTCATGCCCTGATGTGTGTGGCATGACCTAATAGTGAATTGCAGCCATTTTCGTTTTTCACTATTGAAGGGCTACCTGCCTCCAATAGGCCAGACTGGGCAGACTGATTATTAACTCCATTATAATCTATCTGACTCAGGGAGCATGGTAGCAAGTCGAGTTTAGTATCCCTGAACTCAGAATTTAATAACACACCCTTTAGGATGGATGGTTTTTAAATTCTATGTTTGAAAATAGCACTTTTAGAAAGTGGCTATTTTCTTGTCCAACTATCTGCCGGTCTCTGCTGGTTTGGTGTGTGTGTCAGGGGCTGGGTGGCTCCAGAGGTCTGAATGAGTCAGTGTGGGGTGAATGGGGCGTTTACACATAGAGTGAGGGAAGAGTAGCCTGCTCCTGCCAGTGACAATACTGGCTCCGCCTCCTGCTGGGCGGCTGAGGACTCTGCCCGGCTCAGTGAATAGGCCAGGTGCCTCTGCCTGGCAACACCCACAACAAACCTGAGATGGTGGGAATCTCCCTGCTTGGACAAAGGGAACAAAGGGAAAAAGGGGTATAAGAGAAGGACCCCTGAACCAAGAACTCAGATTACTTCTGACAAGGAAACCTGTACCAAGGACAAGAAGCCTGCTGATCTAAGGACTTGCCTCCCCTTTCTGCCAGAGTGCTGTTTTGCTGTGGAGGAACCTGAAAGCTGCTTCTTTATTTTTGCCAAGGAACAAGGAGAGAGGAACTTGGTGTGTACTCTCTGAACACTTGCTAGGAAATCTCCAAGGACTGGAAGAGTGCCAGTCTCCTGTTGAAGTCACAGGGCCAAAGGACTTCACCATCTACTGAATTGCCGAATTGCTGGAAAGTGTTGTTTCCAGTACACAAGGGAAAATCCGCAGTCTCGACACCAGCAGCAACGCCAGTGAGCAGTGGGTATCGGCCCCGGCTCCAAGTGACCCCGTCTCGACGCCGGTATCAACGCCAGTGAGGAGTGAGTATCGGCTCCACCTCCAAGCGACCCCGTCCCGACGCCGCTGCTGATCGCCTCGACTCGACGCCCTTCTCGACGCCGTGAGCGCTGCTCCGGCCCGACATCCCTCGACACCGCTGCGGATTGACCTGACTCCGAGGCACGATCGACGCCGACCTCGACGCCGACATCTCGACGCCGTGGATCCTCGTTTTCTTCGTTTCTCAAGGTACTGTACTTGTGGGGTCTGTTGCGACTCCAGGCTCGACGTAGCGCTCCTCGCGGTCAACGCCGAACCTTGGGAATCTTGTAGACTCGACGTCGTGTGACTCCTGTGGGGGTTACATTGTTGCCAAAGAACTGTGCTCAGAAGAATACTTTGCTAAAGAACTATTTGCCAAGAAGAAACCTTATTTGAACTAATATTTTTCCTTACAAAGAGTATTTATTAAGACTGTGGTATATTTTTGTCGTTGTTTGGTCTTGTGCTAAGCCTTATATAAAAATACTATTTTTTATAATTACTTCTGTGTCGTGTCCATCTGTAGTGTATTCACTTTATTACTGTATGTGGTCATAAATGCTTAACACACTGCCTCTGAGATAAGCCTGTCTGCTCTGCCAAGCTACCAAGGGGGTAGCAGGGGTTATCTGAGTGTGTAATCCCATTTCCCTGACTAGAGTTGGTTGGTCCCTATTTGTCAGAAGTGTATACCTCTGCCAACTAGAGACCGCCGGTTCTAACATTGGTGGTCAGCGGTGAGGATTTGAACTTTGCATTTATGACTCATGTGCAGTGATTAGTGTACGCTACATAGTGAAAGCAGACCATAACGCAGCCACAATCTGTTTTTGGTAGGATATTCTATTTTTGTTCTCCGCTTTCCTGGAGCTTATTTTTTTTAAACACTGCCAGTTTTGACCATGGAGAATGCCGGAGCTACTACACCTGTGGAGATTGTTGTGGGGGAATTTGATAAGGAGAAGATAGATTCCTACACGCTAAAAGATCTAAAAGGATTTTGCAAGCAGTTTAAAGTTCCGACCACAGGTGTCTCAAAGAAAGAGGGCTTCCTCAAAGCGCTGAAGGCCTGGTTAGAGGCCAGAAATCCCTCTGATCCGGTGGTGGTACCGGAAGAGGAAGAAGAAGAGGAAGAGGAAGAGCCCACAGGTGGGCCAGTGTCACCTCCAGGCAGTAGTGCGTCCTCTAGGAGCCTTTCCCCCGAAGAATTAGAAGACAGGGAGAAGGAGAGGGGGTACAACTTAGAAATGGCAAAACTTAAATTAGGAGGGCAGTTGGAATTAGAGAATGCGAGAAGCAAGAGAGAAGCTGAAATGGAGAGCAAAAGATTAGATTTTGAGAGAGAGAAATTAGCGTTTGAACGTGAGAAGATGGTGAGGGAGATGGAGCTTAAAACTAAGAGTGTAGAGTTGAATCCCTCTGGTGGCAGCACTCCATCTGTGCCTGCAGAAAGTAGGTTTTATTTTCCTAAAGATGTGATCAAAGATTACAGTAAGAATGAAGATATTAGCCAATGGTTTAAAGCATATGAGTTAGCATTATTGGCCCACCGGGTCCCTGAGAAGGATTGGGGAACGGGGTTGTGGAGCCGCTTTACAAACGAGGGGAGAGATACCTTGTTGAGCCTTCCTGCTGAGGATAGGATGTCTTATACTCATATGAAAGATGCTTTAATGCTGAGATATGGCTTAACTCCAGAAAAGTACAGACAAACCTTTAGAGAATGTAAGAAGTTGCCTGGTACTACGTGGGTTGAATATGTGTCTTTTTTCTGCAGAACCATGGATGGTTGGATAAAGGGTAGCAAGGTTGATAGTTATGATGCTCTTTATGATTTGTTTGCTTGGGAGCACTTGTCTAATTACTGTTTTCCAGAGCTACGCCAGCACCTTGTTGATAGCAAGATATCTAACCCTAGAAAACTTGCTGAGGAGGCGGACCGCTGGGTCAGTACCAGGGTCCACAAGGGTCCAGTGGGAGACTCAGCCAAAGGTGGGCAGGGTCCCCAGCAGAAGAGTGGGGGGGACAGGGGTAAACAGAGGGAGTTTCAGAAAGGGCCCCAAAGTAGTCCCCAAGTGAACCAAGGGAAGGGTTCCCAGCCTCCCCCTGTAAAGAAGCCAGAGGCCCCGACAGGTAAACCTGTTCACAGGGGCCCCATGACCTGCTATGCCTGTAAGCAGGTGGGACACCGTTATTATGATCCCCAGTGTCCCATGAAGGATTCGAATGCACCGCCGCGTGCACCCCCTCGTCAGGTAGCGAGTGTAGCCCTGGGAGGGGATGAGATGGGTGCCCCCAGTGGGTGGGGTCCCGCAGAAATGTCCCTGGTCTCTTTAGGAGACGTGGAAATGGTCCCTCCAACCCCTCTGCCTAGTAACACTAAGAAATATAGGCAGTGGGTGACCATTAATGGCCATAGGGTGGAAGCTCTCAGAGACACCGGAGCGAGTGTGACAGCTGTCAAGTGTCACTTGGTGTCCAGAGAGCAGGTGGTCCCTCATGCATTCTACCCCGTTGTAGCTGCTGACAACTCACAGAGTCAGTGTGAGGTAGCTCAAGTTCCCTTTGAGTGGGGGGGGGTCTCAGGTACTCTTCAGGTTGCTGTGAGGCCCGCCATGCCTGTTGATTGTCTCTTGGGCAATGATTTGGAGGACTCCCCTTGGGCTAAGGTGGAGAGAAAATCGCATCTGGAAATGTTGGGTCTGCCTGAGTGGATGTGTGCGACCACCCGGTCCATGTCAGTCAGTAAGGGTGTTGATGGGGCCCTGGAGCCTGAAAGTATGGCCCAGGTCCCAACCGTGAAGAGAAGAGTCAGGGGGCGCGGGAAACCATCCCCCATCGTTCCCGCGGTCCAGGAGGGAGCAGACCCTGAGGGGGATGCCCTGGAACCGACAGGAGAACAAGTGGCCGAACTGGGAGACCTGCCCGAGCTGACCCATTGGCAGCAGGATGGTGGTCCCTCCAGGGAGGAATTTTGTGCTGAACAGAAAGTGTGCCCTTCTCTTGTGGGTATGAGGCAGCAGGCCTCAGCCCAAACGACAGGTGATCAGTCAGGATCACATTGGGTCTACTGGGAGAACGACCTCCTGTATAGCGAGCCTAAGGCTGCTGAACCTGGGTCAGCCCGTGTGCTGGTGGTACCCCAGCGCTTCAGAGCCTTCCTACTGGGGTTGGCTCATGACGTTCCGTTAGCTGGACATCTGGGGCAGGACAAGACCTATGACCGGCTTGTCACCCATTTTTATTGGCCCCAGATGAGAAGGGATTCAGATATCCATTGTAGGACCTGTCAAACTTGCCAGGCAAGTGGGAAAAGTGGGCGGAAGCAGAAAGCTCCCCTCCAACCTTTTCTCGTCGTCAGTACCCCCTTTGAGCGAGTGGGAATTGACATTGTGGGGCCACTGGACCCCAAGACAGCCATGGGCAACAGGTTTATCCTGGTCTTGGTGGACCATGCCACCCGGTACCCGGAAGCCATCCCTCTCCGCACAGTGACGGCCCCCGTGGTGGGACGGGCACTGATGGGTGTTTTCTCCCGCATGGGGTTCCCCAGAGAGGTGGTGTCAGACCGGGGCACCAACTTCATTTCGAATTATATGAAGTCTCTGTGGAAGGAGTGTGGGGTAACCTACAAGTTTACCACTCCTTACCACCCTCAAGGTAACGGGCTGGTTGAGAGATTCAACCGGACCCTAAAAGGCATGATCATGGGTCTTGAAGAACCAATGAGGCGTAAATGGGACGTCCTCTTGCCATGCCTGCTGTTTGCTTACCGTGAGGTGCCACAGAAGTCTCTAGGGTTCAGCCCCTTTGAGCTTTTGAATGGTCACCCGGTAAGAGGACCTTTGAGTCTGGTCAAAGAAGGCTGGGAGCAATCTTCCAGGAAACCTCCCCAGGATGTATATAGTTACATGCTGGCCTTTAGGAACCAGACTCGGCGCTTCAGAGATCTTGCTCAGGCAAATCTGGAGGCCAGCCAGGAAGAGATGAAGCGGTGGTACGATCAGAATGCCACTCTGGTTGAGCTTCAACCTGGTCAGAAAGTTTGTGTCATGGCCCCTGTGGAACCTTGTGCGCTCAAGGACAGGTGGACTGGACCATTTGAGGTTGTGGAGAAAAAGAGCGATGTCACCTACTTGGTGGACTTGAAGTCTCCCAGGAACCCCTTAAGGGTCCTGCATGTCAACCGGTTAAAGCCCCACTTAGACAGGTCCGAAGTGGGCATGCTCCTTGCCACAGATGCTGGGATGGAGGAGGAGAGTGAGCCTCTTCCTGACCTCCTGTGTGCAAAAGAAAAAGATGGGTCAGTGGATGGTGTTGTCCTCTCTGACACACTGACCCCTGAGCAGCAGCAAGATTGTCGCCATCTGTTGGTACAATTCCCTGATCTGTTCTCCTTAATCCCTGGTGTCACTCAGTGGTGTGTCCATGATGTGGACACTGGGGACAGCACTCCTGTGAGGCACAAGGCCTACAGGGTGACTGAAAAGGTCAGAGCATATATCAAGGAGGAGGTCTCCAAGATGTTTGCCTTAGGGGTGGTTGAGTCCTCTAGCAGCCCTTGGGCCAGCCCAGTGGTCTTGGTCCCAAAGGCTGCGGCACCTGGTGCTTCACCAGAACTTCGGTTCTGTGTGGATTACCGAGGACTCAATTCGGTCACCAAGACTGACGCGCACCCCATCCCCAGAGCTGATGAGCTCATCGATCGGTTGGGGGCTGCCCGGTACCTTAGTACGTTTGATCTAACGTCTGGGTACTGGCAGATCGCCTTGACTGATGGGGCAAAAGAGAGGTCTGCATTCTCCACACCAGATGGGCACTACCAGTTCCGTGTGATGCCCTTTGGGATGAAGAATGCCCCTGCCACATTCCAGAGGTTGGTTAACTAGGTATTGGCCGGGCTGGAAGATTTCAGCGCCGCCTACCTGGACGATATAGCAGTGTTCAGCGCCAGCTGGGAGGAACACTTGCGCCACCTCCAGGAAGTGTTGTTGGCCCTGCGCAGAGCAGGCCTCACAATCAAGGCTAGTAAGTGCCAGATTGGGCAGGGTTCAGTGGTGTACTTGGGGCACCAAGTAGGGAGCGGCAAGGTGGCCCCCCTGCAACCCAAGATAGATACCATCCTGGCTTGGGAACCGCCCAAAACCCAGACTCAGGTGAGAGCCTTCTTGGGTCTCACGGGTTACTACAGGAGGTTTGTCAAGGGGTATGGCAACATTGTGCACCCCTTGACCTCGCTGACTTCCAGGAAGCAGCCGAGACTTGTGATCTGGACTGACGCCTGTCAGAACGCCTTTGACACCCTGAAAACTGCAATGTGTACAGCACCGGTCCTCCAGGCACCCGACTTTTCAAAAGAATTCATTGTCCAGACAGACGCTTCAGAGCATGGTGTGGGGGCTGTTCTAGCACAGATGAATGAGGAGGGCCGAGACTTACCTGTAGCCTTCATCAGCCGGAGGTTACTTCCCAGGGAACAAAGGTGGAGTGCGATAGAGCGTGAGGCATTTGCTGTGGTCTGGGCGCTGAAGAAGCTAAGACCCTACCTGTTTGGGACTCACTTCCGGGTTCAGACAGACCACAGGCCCCTCAGATGGTTAATGCAGATGAGGGGTGAGAACCCAAAGCTGTTGAGGTGGTCCATTTCCCTACAGGGGATGGACTTTACGGTGGAACACCGCCCTGGTACAGATCACGCCAATGCTGATGGTCTGTCCAGATTTTTCCGCCTTAGTGATGACGACTCCCTGGGTGAAGGGTAGTTCTCCCCACATTTCAGCTGGAGGGGACACGTGTTAGACCTGGCATCATTGGCATGAGTCTCTCCTCCATTTTTTTCTGTTTGCCTCCTCTGTTTACGATGTTTTTGCTGGATTATTGCTTTGGGCACTGTGCCACTGCTGATCAGTGCCACAGTGCAAGTGCTCCCTATGTTAAATTGTTACATTGATTGGTGTTACCATGATTGGCTTGGTTGACTTACTGTTCAGACCCTAGTCGAGTGCACTGCGTGTGCCAAGGGCGTGTAAGTTAACTGCTGCTGGTGGGCTTGCAGCACTGGTTGTGCCACCCACAGAAGCAGCGGGTAAAATGTGTCTCAGGCCTGCCACCGCAGCGCCTGCGTGCAGTCCCTGACTGCCATGTCGACTTGGTAAGGAAACCTACTTGCCAGTCTCTAAACCTTCACTTTGCCACATTTCAGACACCTCTATGGTAGGCCCTAGGGCAGGGTGCATTGTTGGTAAAAGGTAGGTCATGCCCTGATGTGTGTGGCATGACCTAATAGTGAATTACAGCCATTTTCGTTTTTCACTATTGAAGGGCTACCTGCCTCCAATAGGCCAGACTGGGCAGACTGATTATTAACTCCATTATAATCTATCTGACTCAGGGAGCATGGTAGCAAGTCGAGTTTAGTATCCCTGAACTCAGAATTTAATAACACACCCTTTAGGATGGATGGTTTTTAAATTCTATGTTTGAAAATAGCACTTTTAGAAAGTGGCTATTTTCTTGTCCAACTATCTGCCGGTCTCTGCTGGTTTGGTGTGTGTGTCAGGGGCTGGGTGGCTCCAGAGGTCTGAATGAGTCAGTGTGGGGTGAATGGGGCGTTTACACATAGAGTGAGGGAAGAGTAGCCTGCCCTGCCTGACACAATACTGGCTCCACCTCCTGCTGGGCGACTGATAGCCCTGCTCCTGCCAGTGACAATACTGGCTCCGCCTCCTGCTGGGCGGCTGGGACTCTGCCCGGCTCAGTGAATAGGCCAGGTGCCTCTGCCTGGCAACACCCACAACAAACCTGAGATGGTGGGAATCTCCCTGCTTGGACAAAGGGAACAAAGGGAAAAAGGGGTATAAGAGAAGCACCCCTGAACCAAGAACTCAGATCACTTCTGACAAGGAAACCTGTACCAAGGACAAGAAGCCTGCTGATCTAAGGACTTGCCTCCCCTTTCTGCCAGAGTGCTGTTTTGCTGTGGAGGAACCTGAAAGCTGCTTCTTTATTTTTGCCAAGGAACAAGGAGAGAGGAACTTGGTGTGTACTCTCTGAACACTTGCTAGGAAATCTCCAAGGACTGGAAGAGTGCCAGTCTCCTGTTGAAGTCACAGGGCCAAAGGACTTCACCATCTACTGAATTGCCGAATTGCTGGAAAGTGTTGTTTCCAGTACACAAGGGAAAATCTGCAGTCTCGACGCCAGCAGCAACGCCAGTGAGCAGTGGGTATCGGCCCCGGCTCCAAGTGACCCCGTCTCGACGCCGGTATCAACGCCAGTGAGGAGTGAGTATCGGCTCCACCTCCAAGCGACCCCGTCCCGACGCCGCTGCTGATCGCCTCGACTCGACGCCCTTCTCGACGCCGTGAGCGCTGCTCCGGCCCGACATCCCTCGACACCGCTGCGGATTGACCTGACTCCGAGGCACGATCGACGCCGACCTCGACGCCGATATCTCGACGCCGTGGATCCTCGTTTTCTTCGTTTCTCAAGGTACTGTACTTGTGGGGTCTGTTGCGACTCCAGGCTCGACGTAGCGCTCCTCGCGGTCAACGCCGAACCTTGGGAATCTTGTAGACTCGACGTCGTGTGACTCCTGTGGGGGTTACATTGTTGCCAAAGAACTGTGCTCAGAAGAATACTTTGCTAAAGAACTATTTGCCAAGAAGAAACCTTATTTGAACTATTATTTTTCCTTACAAAGAGTATTTATTAAGACTGTGGTATATTTTTGTCGTTGTTTGGTCTTGTGCTAAGCCTTATATAAAAATACTATTTTTTATAATAACTTCTGTGTCGTGTCCATCTGTAGTGTATTCACTTTATTACTGTATGTGGTCATAAATGCTTAACACACTGCCTCTGAGATAAGCCTGTCTGCTCTGCCAAGCTACCAAGGGGGTAGCAGGGGTTATCTGAGTGTGTAATCCCCTTTCCCTGACTAGAGTTGGTTGGTCCCTATTTGTCAGAAGTGTATACCTCTGCCAACTAGAGACCGCCGGTTCTAACACCTATCATCTCACTCAATGAGATGTTCTTTTACGTACAATAGTACGAGAAACCGCTTAGATCTGCAGATTGAAGACAAATAAAACGAATGATATAGAAGTGCAAATGCTAATCAAGTAGAAGAACTTCAACCTGATAGGTATAATTCAGGAATGAATACAATACTCTAATGTGCTGATTGCAAGTGACAACATTTTTTTTACTGTGTATGAATAATTTCTAATATGTGAGGAACAGGGTTGAGGAAAGTCACAAGAAAAAAATACTTCTCGTAGGTACATAGATCTAATATTGAGAAGACTGCATTTGCAAATAAACTTTTTTTGTCAGAATAGTTTTGTTCTAGTCATCCTCTAGAACAGTAACATTCTTCTGAAGGGTAGAAATAAAAAGCTCCAGTCACAAATAATACCCTCGCTAATGTTCTATCTTAGTTGAACTCTCTACACTCAGTTTACGGGTGGGCATTGTCATTTTTAAAAATGTTGGGGCAGATTTACAATAACTGGCGCATCCCTGCATATCAGCAGGGATGCGCCAGTTATTGTGCATCATGGCTCCGCCACCATGGATGCGCCGCATTTACAATGCAGCGCACCATGGGGCAAAAATGGACAGATGCGTAACGCATCTGCTGCCGAAAAGGAGGCGCATTGCTGGAGATGTTTCGCAAGCGCGATGCAGCTCCAGCAAGGCTCGGGGGTGCCCTATCTTTAAAATGCTGCATCAATTCTTACGCCTGCTTCAAGCAGGCGCAGGGTTTTGACGCAGCATGGCCTTAAAAGTGGCAAAGTGAAATCTTGTAGATTTCACTCAGCCACTTTTAGGAGGCGTTCCTGCGCCGGAACGCCCCCCCTGCGCCGGAACACCTACATGTGGCGCAGGGCTTTACAACATAACGCATCTCCCAGATGCGTCACGTTGTAAGTACCGCGCACCATGGCGCTGGCTTTGCGCCGCCGCTGCATCACAAAAGTGACGCAACGGCGGTGTAAAAGAGGCGCAAGGGGCTTGTAAATCTGCCCCGTTGGATGTAAGAAAATAACTTTTGACTACGATACGCTGACACTGTAAAGGACCACTTTGAATGATCGCTGTCATAGGGCTCAGTCCTATTTCTAATTGACCCATAGATTAGTCTTACAAATGTAGAGGAAGATTGGAACTATCTTCTAATGATATAAGACCTGGCTCTTCGAGCAGTAGCGGCATCCCCCTCCCCCTCAGCTCCTTGAGACCCTCACGGGTAAGTAGCGCGCTTTACAAGTAGATTGATTGATTGATTGAACCCCTTAAGTGCTGAAGTTTTTATCCACAGTGATAAGCCCTTTATGAAATTTTGGTCAGTTTGTGTTTAAGCCTTCATAATTGTTTTCGAACAATAATATCTAGGCCAAATTTTTGTCCTTTTACTCATTACATGTTGGGGATTCTAAAGGTGTACATGATTTGTAAATTTGTAAAGAACCATGGAATTAACATTTGTTTGTTTTTTAACAAATGAGAAAAACATGTTGTTTAAGAAAGTGTGTGTTTTGTTCTTTAAAAATTTGTTTAATTAAGCAATGGTATAAAAAGAAAGTTTAATTCACTAAAATTACCCTCTACCCAGCTTTCGGGTACAGGCAGAGTTGTACGCTTTTTTTACCACATTTTTGCAGTTTTCTAAGTGGTGGTCAATATTTCCTGCTTTTGTAGTTGTTCTCCCTACTTGCAGTTTTTGGGTGGAATGGCGACCCTGTGAAGCTATACATTTCTAATAAAGAAGACACAATTCTGAATTGAGCAAGGGGACATTTGTGTAGCTCATTCATGATTTACTCAAAGTATATTGATTGCAATACAAAAATGGTGTCAGTAGGTGGGAAAAAAGAAAACAGATGACAACATTTCCATCTGTATTTTTTTAAACTGAGGGCTGATCCACAATATATCATTACGTCTATCAGGCTTTTCCAATCACGGAAAGATATAACATAAGTTGGTTGTCCAAACACTCTGACCTAACAATAACCTTCTGATTTTTCATAGTGTTTTGACCATGCATCAATTTTAGAACGACTATCTAATGATTAAAACATGGGTATGAAGGAAGGCTATGCATTTTTGATATGTGACCAAGATTTTGAATGGAAATAAGGGTGATTCATACCACTCTTAATTGGTATAAGGTGATTTTCTGGGTGTTTTACCAGTGGCGTTGCAAGGGGTCGGGGAGCGGTCTGCCCTGGACGACACACGTTTGGGTGTGGTTGCCTCCCCCTGCCTCCCCCGCTCCTACATGCGTTTGCCGCTGGGCGGTAAAAGCAGGGACTGCCACTGGCGGCAAAGTGGCTAGCTACGCCACTACGCTTTATAGCCGTTTTGTGCACAAAAACGTATGTTTTAGTGTCAAAAAACAGAATAATTAAATAGATAATACACTACTTGGTGGTTGGGCCTATTATGTCCTACCATGCAGTTGACAGATTGGTAATAAAAACCCTAAGAGGATGCGGAAAGACTGACGGCCAGGGATTTGGTGGTTGCTTGAAGCAGGACAGGCCATCCTTCCTACAACAGAATACCTTTTTGAAATATTTTTCTCCGGTGGCATGGTAGAATTTCTATTTCCTGAGTGTACAGTTTAGGATGTGTACCCCCTTTTGGCCAACCCCAGGAGTGGAGAAAGACCTTCAGGTCATCAGTGAAAATAGGTGAATAAAGGAATGGGAAATCAGGACAACACAGTGTTAGACCCGTCAGCCTTAATATGGCCTTCCTCAAATGTTTTGCCTTTTTCCCTCTCGTTTTTCTGACCTGTTTTTGCTGGCCTTAGGACTCTGGGCACTTTACCACTGCTATCCAGTGCTAAAGTGCATGTGTTCATTCCCCTAAAACATGGGAACATTGGTGTGTTCACAATTGGCATATTTAATTTACTTATGTGTCTCTACTAAAGTGCACTATATTTGTCCAGGGCCTGTATATTAAATGCTACTAGTGAGCCTGCAGCACTGTCTGTGCAACCCGCTTAAGTAGCCCTCTAAACATGTCCCCGGCCTGCCACTGCAGAGCCTGTATGTGCAGTTCGACTGCCATGTCGACTTGGCATTTAAAACCCTTTGCCAAGCCTGAAACATCCCTTTTATTACATACAAGGCATAAGGTAGGAACTATGTAGCCCATAGGGCAGGGTGCTGTGTAAGGAAAAGGCGGGACATATGCTTTTTACTTTTACATGTCCTGGCAGTGAAACACTCTCAAATTTGTTTTTCACTATTGTGAGGCCTACCCCTCTCATGGGTTAACTCTGGGGATCCCCTAATGCATCAATTAGGTGTAATTCCTGATTGAGAAGGAGTAAACTGTCATGTTTGGTACCCATGGACTTGTAATAATCCATCCTCTTTAATGGTAAAGTTGGACATATGATTACAACTTTAAAAATGCCACATTTAGAAAAGTTGGCTTTTTTCTGCTCTTAACCCCTGTGTGCTGCTGCCTGTCTTCAATGCACATCTGGATTGGGTGACAGCCAGCAGCGGCTGTGCAGGTAAGTACAGTGGGGTGGTGGGGCCGGGTGGGGGGGATTTCAACAGAAGTTGATGAGGGAAAATCAATTATTTATTTAATTTCCCTTCCTGGTCGTCTGTCGAAATCTCCCCAACCCGACCCCACTGCTGCACTGCTCTTATCTTCACTGTCCGCTCCTGGTGGCAGATGGGTTTTGTGCCTTCCCTGTAGACAGTCACACACAATGGGAGCATATGTGTGCCTGATGGGCTATTCACATCCTGATGGGCCATCCTGGGCAGGATGGGAAGGACGAGCTGACGCTTGCACCTGAATGGGCTGTGCCTTTCCCAACACAAGGAACTGCATAGCCCCCTGTAGTGTGTCTGGACTCAGGGCAAGAAAGGAAGGACCTTTGCGCACTTCAAAGCCCCTCTTTGAAGGCTCACCCCCACTTCAAAGGCACCACTGGGTATAAGGAATGGACTTCTGACCATACAAAATCAGTACACTTGTGGACCTGTGGCTACTCTGTCAGGAAGAGGGACTGCTGCACTGCTGACGAACTGCCAGTCTGCTGAACTGCTGGCCTGGAAGAACTGCTTATCTGCTGTGCTGACCTGCCTGCCGACTGCTGCCTTCTCTACCTGTGTCAGAAGGACTGGACCTACACCACTTGAACCCCGAGTGATTCCACGGGCTGGTCTGCTTGCCTCCTGTTTTAAAGTCTCAGAAACATCAAAAACTTCACTTCATTTAGTCAACCAGCACCTGGACTCTTCCATCTGTTAGTCCTACCCTGCCATGTGGTGCCATTCCAGCCCTGGGCCCTTGGAAGTGGGGTTTCCTGTGCTGCTGCCTCAAAATCCATGCATCGCCAACTTTGCGCCTGTCGGTACTGAAGCATCTCCTTCGCTGCTGATGCATTGCCACTTCAAAGACCTCGTAGTGCTGGCTGTGCAGCTCGATGGCGATGCATTGCCTGCTTCACAAGGAGATTAACAATGACGCATATCCCAGCTGCGTGACTGGGAACCTTCGCATCACCTACAATTCTGAGGATCGACACCGGTGCATCGTCTCCGACTGCTCCTCGCAGTCAGCGCTTCCTCAATGAAGGTATTGTTTGCAGCGGGCCCTGCATGGCTCCTGTATATGACCCATGGTCCATCATGGTTGGGCCGACTTTTTAGATTTGACTCGGTCAAGCATGAGAGCCCAGGTTGACGCTTCATATTTCCAAGCACTATATTTCAAGATATTCTTTAAAAATGTATAATCTCGGTTCTACTTATTGGATCATTGTCATTTTGGTCTTGTTTTGTTCATTAAAGTAAGCTCTATATTCCTAACCTGGTGTAGAATTTTTTTTGTGAGGTGCTTTCACAGTTATAGTGTTTTCAGTGTTGTACAAATACTTTACACATTGCCTCCTAAACTAAACCTGCCTGCTCCGTGCCAAGCTACCATAGAGTGTGCACAGGTTAATTTATGGTGTGTAACTGATTTACCCTGACTAGGATTGTGGACCCTACTTTGACATGGTGCATACCTCTGCCATCTAGAGACCTAATGTCGAACACCCATCCTAGCATTGACATGTATCCTACACCCTGGGTGCTAGATAGTTTTTCTGCACCAATAGGGGGGCAGATGGGGGTGTTCACCTCAAATCTTCCTCCTCAGTGGGGGAGAAAGACGTCTAGATACCAGGGAATGGTGTCCAAAAAAAGGAATGCTGCCAGATGATCTTGGCATTGGACCCTGCTCTCGTGAAGCAGATGGTATTATTGCCCACTCATGAGGCAGAATGTAAGATGTACCCCCTCTGTGCCACACTATATAACAAAGTTATGCCAAGGAGATCCTGATTTCCTCTCACATGCCATGGGGGAGGCTGCAGTACTCAGGCTCTGGCTTTGAAGGGCACAGAAAGACTGTCATGGGCCACTATGTATTGGATTCCCATACGAGGATCAACCAGCCTCCTATACTATTTCTTCTGTTAAGAACACGTTTGGTGTCTAAGGAGCTTTCTACTCCCCCTTGGCTATGCATATTTGGAAGAAACCCACTCAATATGCCATTGCCAACCCCCCAATGTAGCAGAAAGACTGTTTTGTGCCTTCTTATAGGCTATATGCCAAGAGTAGCCAGTCATGTTCCATTTTGTTAAGGTGACATTCCATGGTGTCTAGTGGACTATCTGACACCTGGTGCGGATAGATTAGAGGTAAATAATCCAATTAGACCCCCCCTCCCCCGGGTTAGGGGAGACAAGCTGTGTAGGGCATGTGAAGGGGTTGGTCCGAACCCATTCTCATTTTGATATTTGTTCTGGTGTCTGTCCATAGGGTAGGTAAATTGGGGTTAAACCTCAAATCTACTGTCCCAGGGAAACCAAAAGACTGCCTAAGGAGGAGTTTGGTGGAGATGATTGAAAGCCAGGCTAGCCCTCACATATTCCTAATACATTATCCTTGTTGTCTAATTAACTTACTGCCCCTTAGCTGGGGATCTTGATGATAAACCCCCAGTCAACAGCCCAGGGAGGAAGAAGATTATCTGCTGCTAGGACTGATGACTGCAGCTCAATATGAGGAGAGCCTAACCTAACCCTATTTATTTTCCAAGTTACCAGTCCCTGACATCTAGTTGCCTTTCCTACCCATGGATCATTTAAATTGGGAGTAAGATCTTCAATATGCTACTCTCGGAAGAAGGACCACGAGAAACCAGGGATTTAAATCCAAAAAAGGAATGGGGTGATGGGCAGCTAGTGTTGTCATTGGGTGATATGTGACCTAGTGACTGCAGGTGCTAAAGAGGTACTAAAGAGGTAGGTGCACAAAAGCAAGAGGTGTACAGGTGCACATGTGTGGTTATGTGCTAGCAGGTTAAAAAGCACATTTGATTGGGTGGCACCCATTAATACACCATAAAATTCCAATTTCAGTTTGTGGCATGCACCACATGCATGACTAGCACAATGAGGGTAAACAGGGGTGTGCAAAACAGGTCCAGGCAGTCGGGAAATATAGCAGATGTTTGTGGTAGCCCTGTAGAATACATGTACATGGAAATTTTACAAATACAACATATTTATCTAGCAATGGATATCTTAAAGATCTGACAAATATCAAACCCTCCAGACCTCTGTCAGATACTCCTGGTGTGTATAAACAGAGTAATTATAATTATTAGCTTCCATAGATTAGGTACATAGCACACCAATCAGTTAATAAACTCAACACACTTTTTACATACTAGGCACCCATGTTCCTTTGGATACAGGCACCTGTCACAAAAGGAAGGCCCATGAGTGATGGGCACATTTGTGAGCAGGGTCGGATCTGTTAAGTCTACATAAAGACCGGCTCTGATGAGGGAATCCTACACAATTGTATCATCCAAGGTCAGTCTATTTTGATTATTCTGCTCTTATCGAGCAGCAATGATCATTTTGGGTTATGCTTTGGTGCAGCCCAAGATTGCCCATTCTTTACACGTCACAATTTTGTCACAAAAATATTAACAAATAAGAGGCATGAATGTGCAATTAGCACATGTTTCTTTCAGGACAAAATGATTGGTGAAAATGTTGCATTCTGCTTTAATGTTAATAAGTGGCTTTACTGTAGAATTATGGAAAATACTTATGTGGGTGTTTACTCATGCTAATATACCTATTGTTTGAAGACTTAATGAATTCCAAAATCATTCTCTCTTAGTAGATAATGTATTTTCTGTGAAGATGAAAATCGACTTTCATAAACATGTGCTGTATTATATGGATAACACTTAATGACTTGACATTGTGATTAAAACCATCCTCATATATGTAGAATGTGTTTTTACCTGAAAGGATATAGTTTATGTAATGTGTGCACTAATGTTAAACGTATATTCATTAAAATGTAGTTCTTGGCCATACTTACAGTTGAATAAAATAAAACTTTGATGTATGCCACACAAAATATGCATCTAACACAATGGGCTAGAGATTAATACTCATTTGTGATTAATGTGCATGCGCATATTAAATGTGCACCATTGAGGTAATGTGTAACTTCTCCTAACAATTTAGGCCTGCATTTCACAATGCAGCATTTAATAAATTACTGTTTTAAATTTTCTGCTAACACAACATTTCTTGCAGGAATGCACATGCATTGTTAGTTTAGAATAGATAAACTACTGCACTAGAGATAGTGGAAAGAGCATGAGAAGAAGACCTTGACTAAAGTATATGTGGAAACAGGGAGCAAACTGTAAAGCCTATTTAGCAATGTGTCAAACTTGCTCTGAGTGTGAGAAACGTGATTTTCACTGAATGCAACAATCTGCAATGCGAGAAATGATGAGGAGAATGGACCCTGATGGTGTGATCAAGGGGGTGTAACCTACAGATTTTGTACGATATAATATAATGTTCACCCCATTGTAATTCTCTTCTGATCACTTTGCAGATCCCTTCCTAACTGCTGACCTCTGGAGAACTCTTGCAGATTCCTTGCAGGCACCGGCCCTGATTCTCTACTATCAAAATAAACTTTGAGAGGTTAAGACCTCAAAGCGTTCCCCTGATTTTGTCCTAAGTTTGGCCTAGGCTAACACTCAATCCTAACCCATTGAATACTTTTGACCGATCTTCTGAGATACTAACACTTTCTTCCTTGATTTACTTTGCTTTGTCCTAAATTCCTTCATAGAATTTCCCTGATGGAAAGATTTTAGGTTACCAAACTATCCCCTTAACGTAGACTGGATAGATGAGATTTAGATTACTAATGTATAGGTGAGAGAATACGAGACTATATTACGAGCACCAAATATTGATGCTGCTCTTCTGTATTGCCATTACCGAATTGCTTGTTTCTTCAATACTAGTCAGCCTGCATTTCTTTAGGAGGTTGGGACTTCCAGTTGTTATTCTGTACCTTTACAGCATGGTCTTAAGAGTTGTGTATTTTAACTTGATTATACATTTGTAGTAAACCTTCTGAAACTTGGTTACCGATTCCTGGTCCTCATTGTGTAGCCAAATGAGTTGCATTGTTAGTTGAAATTTTGATTGACAACATAAATACTAACTCCCATCATCTCTCAATCAGATTTAAAAGGTCCTTTGGAGGATCAATTGTAAGGAAGTGGGCCCACCAAATGCTGTATCAGCTTCAACATATGTTGGTTTTGCCTTTGTATGTGGTATCTGTCTGGGCATATGCGGCTGTACCTGAGCATTTGAAGCAACGCATGGGCATATTGTGGTTGTGCCTAGGCAAATGATGGGTATTGTTACCAAATGATGACTGCGCTGGGACACTTGAGACTGTGACTGTGCATATGAATCTATATTTAAAAATATGATCACTGTAGCTGGCCTATGATGGCTCTCCCCTGAACTATGATATGTCTGTTCCTGGCTTTTCTAGGGTAAACCCCACCATATCCTGTCAGCAGCCTACTCAGACTATGGTTGATAACTAAAATGCACTTTTATCTGCTTCAGTGACCTCTTTTCATTATCACTTATTGTTTGTTTTTTAATGTCAGTGAAGTTACTTCCAGTAAAAGGAACATGCCACTGGATTCAAGCTAGCCTGGCTGATGAGGGTTGTTAGCCCGAAACCGGTCCCAGGATGTCTGTTTCCCCGTCCAGGGAAGACATGGCTTGGCAGTTCGGGCTGGACTTTTCCCATGAGGCACAGGGTCAAGACTGATTTGCATATAGCTGTGTCTGAACTGGGGTGGCAAAGTGAGCTAAAGAACGATGGTGAATTCAACCCAGATCTGTGACTGGGGTGAGTGTCTGAAAAGTTTCAGCGCTCCGTCCATCATCTCCTTGTGTTTGCTTTGTTCACCCTTAGGTGGCAGGGTATGCCCAGACATGGGTCACTTGCTCACTTTGCCACTGGATTCAATCTAGCCTGGCTGATGAGGGCTTTTAGTCCAAAACCGGTCCCAGGATGCTTCTTTCAGGTCCAGGGAAGACATGGCTTGGCAGTTCGGGCTGGACTGTTCCATGAGCCACAGGGTCAAGACTGATTTGCATTTAGCTGTGTCTGAACTGGGGTGGTGAAGTGAGCTAAAGAACGATGGTGGATTCAACCTAGATCTGTGACTGGGGGTGAGTGTCTGAAAACGTTCAGCGCTCCATCCATCATCTCCTTGTGTTTGCTTTGAAAATGATGTGACATGACTTCTTTGATGTCACCAAGGTCAACATTTGTTTGAAGTAACGTTCTGAGATGCAATCTTGGAGGTTCAAAGGTCATATGATGCCACTTTATGTGATGTAATCTTGCAGGAAAAGTCATGTTATGTTACTATTGCTCCCCTAGCTTTTGGGTGAATCATCGCCCATGGAGAGGCCAGCAAGTCCTTCTCCCCAAAGGAAAATAAACCTACCTCTGAAAAATAGCAAAATAATCCACAAGTTTCCCCCAAAACATAAAAGTACAAGCAGTTGAAAATAAATTAAATTACCAATGATAAATACCAAAGAAAAATGTCTACATCCTAAAGGGGACCGGAAAATTTAAAAAATCAGAGAAATGTCTGAAACAAAAAAATTTAAAACTCGTACACGTGGAAAGTTTCAATGGGATGCTACATACAAAACACACATTCCTACATGCTAAAACTCTCAAAGGTTTCCTTTACAAAAAAAATCTACGAACAGAATCTGACTGCAAAATAAACTTAACCTAAACAAAGAAACATATCATTAAATTATCACAAACAAATAAAATAAACTCAGTCTCCTAACAAGAAAACAATGTAAGCTTTCTACCTGAGAAAGTGTGATCCTGCCGACACTCCTGTGGCACTACTAAATCCACAGAAAAGCAGAACGTGACTGATCTACTTCAAAATGCACTAGGGGCCTCACTTACAAGCCCATTGTGCCGCCGGTGTGTCACTCTAAAAAACATTTTTGTTACTTCAAATCTGTTTACTAAAGGCATTCAAAAAGGTATGGAAATGCAATATAGTAAGAGGCATGCAACGGACATCCAACTTTGCAAAATACCACTGCATCATACCAAGCTATGCAACAGAAGCATAGGTCAAAATAGACCACAAGTCTGAAAACGAGAAGACTGTAGCCAAGAGCGGCCTCCAACCATTAGGACAGCCAACTGTGGAAGAGTAGAATCATCAAAAAATATCAAGGTGTATGCCAAAAATAGAAAGAGCTGGGGAATAGAGGGAAGAGGGGGAGAGGAGAAGAATAGATCGAGGGTGCAACCGTCTGGGACGTCTGCATTTCAAGGATAATAAATGTAAGAGGGAGTCCCAGGTGAGCCATAGGGTTAACGTTGTAGGGAACTAAGGAGAGGAGACCAGTGTCCCTATGGTAGAAAGCCGGTCCTCACTCCATGGGGTGTCGGTTCCAGAGTACGGGGGGACCTTGTTCAAAAAGTTGGAGGACCCTGATCCGGGGCAGTGTAAAACAGGAATGGTCAATTTTTGAGAAATAGTCAATTAGTGGTTGTCAGATGCGCGTAAATTTGGGCTCAGTGCGTTATCCTGTATGATAAGAGTTCCATAGCCATGACATGCCAAAGGCATGTGAACCACAGGGAAATTTCTTTCCAAAGCAGGTGAATTAACTGTTTACCTGCACCTATCATCTGAGCTATGAGGTGCCATTCAGAGTGAGTCATAGCAGGGTAGTGTTTAGGTCCGGATGCCAAGGATGACAGTGTTATATGAGTTTGGGAAAGGTAATCCTATGGTACTTTTAATGTGACTCAGGGCATCTTTCCAGTATAGGGTTTGCAGGGGGCAAGGCTACTAAGTATGAAAGAAGTCACCAGTCGCCAATTGGCAGCACTGACAAGTGGGAAAGTGGAAGAAGTGGGGAATATTCTGTGTAAGTGTGATGGAGTATAATATCACCTAGTCATTAGTTTATAGGCAGTTCCAATGCTCCTGTATATCCTAGGAATGTCTCACCAGAGTTGCTCCCATTGTTTCGGAGAGATGCCCTCTGTGGGGTTTGCATGGCACTGTGATTGATAAGTGTGTGGAGGAACAGGGGTGGAGTGTTGCACCACATGGAATGTGCGGGAGATCAAGCCCCATGTGCCATCGAAGAATCTCACCAGTGTCTTGAAGAGGGTGAGGTGCCATGTCGCTCACCGTGAGTCAAGGGTTGAAGCAGCCAGCGTCTCAAGTGATAATATTGCAAACGGGAGGTGTCCAAGACATGAAAGTCCACTTTGCATTGGTCAAAGGTTTTAAATGTGCCCCACTCAAAAAGGTCTTGGATCATACGGCATTCATCCTCCCTCCAAGCGGGGAACAAATGCAGTTGTAAGGTAGGAGGGAAATCTGGGTTATGGGCCAGGGGAGTATTAGGGGAAGTGAAAGTGGTGAGACCACTTGAAGTCGTTATAGTATCTCAAATTTCGAGAACTGTCCTAGTAGAGGTATCAGTATAAGCACTGTGGGGTCTATGATGCCTTGGGAGGTAGGCCAGGTCCCAAAGAGGGCGACGTGCCACCGCTCAGTCCATGTGGAACCAGTGCTTTTTGCTTTTTCTGATGACCCACTCAGAGATATAAAGTAGGTGTGAAGCCCAATATTACTCCAAAAGTTTAGGGCACACCAGGCACTCTGGTCTCTAGGAAGCATAAGAATATTATTTGAAAACCTCAGGCATTTCCCACCCCAAATAAAGGTTTATGTCTCATTGAAGGTGAAGAATAGCATGTGGAGGGATAGTGGTGTGCAGTGTCTGAAACAAATACAAGATTTTCATCAATATGGACTTTTTAATCGAGTTGAGCCAGCCAATCCAAGACATCTGGAGTGGGTTCCACCTCCGTAGATCATCCAGGATGGACCTTCTATATTCCTAACAGTTGGCATGGGTCCAAGTGTCAAAGACAGAGTTAGGGTCAAACCCATATAGCGGATTGAGTGCGAGGCCCATGGGAAAGGAGCAAGTGATTAGAAACAGGCCACGTCCTATTGAGGGATTGTTAAATTCAATGCTTGGGATTTGGCCACATTGATTTTAAAACACAAGAGTCTTTCAAAGGGCTGGAGGATATTTACTAGGGCAGGGAGGGAGGATTCAGGCCTGTCCAGGGTGAGCAGAAGATCATTGGAGAAGAGAGCAATCTTATAGTCTTAGCCACCAAAAGGAATGCCTTCAACATCTTCCGCCTGGCATATAGCTATCACCAATAGTTCAACCACCAGGGCAAAGAGCAAGGGCGAAAGTGGGCAACCCTGTCTGGAGCTCCTTGTCAGGTGGATGGATTGGGAGAGCAGGCCATTAATCCAAATTTGCGCCGTGGGGGTGGTATAAGATGCCACTACCCAAGAGATCATGCCCGGCCCAAGACCAATTTTCTGCAAGACTGCACGTAAGAAGGTCCAGCTGACATGGTTGAATGCCATTTCTGCGTCTAGGGAAAGAAGGCAAGCTGTGATGTCCCGGCGTTGAACCTTCTTAACCAAGCAGGCTAGTCGGCGAACATTGTCAATGCCTTGGTGATGGCAGACAAAGTTGACCAGGTCTGGGTCAATCAGGCCCGGAAGTTACGGGTCCAGTCGATTCGCCAAGATCTGGGTGTAGATCTTAGCATCTGTGTTTAGCAAGGCAATGGGATGGTGAGAAGTGCATAGGAAGAGGTCCTTGTCAGGCTTAGGGATGAACACTATTTCAGCAGCAGACATAGTGGGGGTAAGGCCTGTGACTTCAGTAAACGAGTTAAGAAGCTGTAGCAAATGCTCTTGGAATTGAGATAGAAAAATACAATAAAAGGAAACCGAGAGGCCATCCCTTCCTGGGGTTTTACCCACTGGGAGCTTGCAGAGTGCACACTGTAGTTTGGCCAGAGAGAAAGGGGCCTCTAAGAGCTGCATATGCTTGGTGTCAAGGGGTGTCCATGAGCGAGAGTCCAGAAAGGAATCAATGTAATCCTGAGAAGAGAGCTATCTCTCTCATAAGGGGCAGTGCAAAAAGAGTGAAACGCACGTTGCTTAGCTTGCTCAGAGACTGCCCATGTACCATCCGCAAGTTTAATTTTGCATATGTGGGCCCGGGCTGTCTGTTGGCAGACCTGGTGAGCAAGAATGGAGCCCACCTTATCATCCCCTCATAGTACCTCTTCTTTTAAGCGAGCAAGGATCTTTCTGCCTTGTTTGTTAGGTGTGCCCTCAGCTTGCCCAGAAGCAGGGCCAGTTCTTGTTTGTGGCATCTAGAAGGTGCCGAATGGTCCATTTGCACCGAAGCTTTAATGTCCTTAGTCAGGCCAGATTCCACCAGTCTGACTTCTTGTGCACGGGCAATAGTGATAGACGTATTGACACCTCAAATTGTTGGCTTAAAGGTGTCCCAAAGAGTAAAGGCCAATGTTTTGGGAAGGGCGTTTTACTCAAAATAAGCAGAGATCTCTCTCCGAGTCTTGGCCACATCTACAGGGTTTCTCAACAGATGAGTGGAGTGGGAAGCCGCCAATGAGGGCAGGATCACAATGAGGGGCCCTGATACCACTGTATCAATTCCATGCAAGCGTGGTCAGAGAGGGAGATATCGGAGATGTGGACAGACTCTAGGTCCACTAGCAGTGAATGCAAGAGGAAAAAATAATCAATGCGAGAATAGAATAGTTTTGTTGAACATGTGAGTAGAAAGAATAGTCATGTGTGTCAGGAAACCAGTAGCGGCAAGAATCCATGAGGCCCAGGTCTGTAAAGTCCCTCTTTAAAGCAGCTTACATCGCCCCGTGCCCTGGAAAGATGCAGCACTGTGGTCCAGTTCAGGATCCTGCGCCAGGTTGAAGTCTCCCCCAACTACCAAGCTGCCCCCTTCCTGTGCCACCTGAACTCACAGTATAATCCTAAGGTATGCATCTTTTAATTGATTAGGCGCATAATTGTTTAAGAGGGTAAGAGTGTAAGTGCCGCATTGGACCTTGAGTTTTAAGAAGTGACCCTCACCATCCCGGACCACCTGCAGCACTTTAGAGTAGAAGCCCGCTTTGCACAGGATTAAAACCCCAGCCGTTTTAGTGGTAGAGGATGCCCAATATCGGGCTGGGTACTTTGGAGGGGTCATTTGCTGTGTGTCTGACTTCAGAAGTTGAGTCTCCTGAAGGAAAATGAGACCAGGGTATTGTATTAGGAGATAACGCTAAGGCCCCAAAAGTTTAAGGAGAGAAATTTGATGTGGGATATGTCAGCCAATTGCCAGGGTTGAGGGAACCAGCTAGTGTAAAAAAATGGAAGGAGATAGGTGGCATCCCGAGTACAAAAAGGAGGCTGTTGTGAGCCCAGGTGGAGTAATAAAGTGGACAAAGAGACAGCAAGCCAATCAGGGGGTAGGTGAAAAGAGTGACGAAAGATGAGGTCAAAGAGCAACCCCAAAGACCAGAGGGAGGGCAACCACCCCATGAGGTAAGGTAGGCAGGGGGCAGGTCCCAAGGGACACATTGCACCAACCCCCAAACATTCAGAAAAGGGAAAAAGAAAACAAAAGGAGAAGAGAGAACAATATAAACAATGAGAGGCAAACCATGCCAAAGAGCTCCATTCAAGTCCTGGAATGGCTCACGTGTCTGAGCACGAGCCATTCCGGAGAAGTCACTCTCCAAGGGGACGAATCAAGTGAGGGAGCATGGAGACAACAGACATGAATGCTGGTCTCCAGCCTCCACAGCTAGTGGACTTCAGGGTGAGGATCCACTCTGCAGGGAATAGAAGATCTTCAACAAAGTAGTCCCAAGTCAATCCCAGCATGAGGTCCCAGATGCCAGATTGAGGGAGGAGGAGAGCTCTAGGGTAAAAAGTCAGTATTCCCTGGGGGCAAACCCCTTTAGCATGGTATTGCGGTATGGGAAGAGTCCATAGCACAGCCGTTTCGATGGCCAGAGACTGCATTAACCAGGTAGCAGGGCCAGGGCACGTCCTAAGACACAGCAACCCGCAGGTCAGAGACAGGTCAAAGTGGAGTGTTCTGGTGAAGATGCACCATTCAGGTTTCGGAGATGGTCGATAATGTCCTTTTTAGCATGAAGGGAGGCTCGCTCCTTGTTGTGCGCTCTGGTCTTGGTAGGTTCACTGTAGATCATTCTGGACATATGGCCTCATGGGGCAATGTGTGTGGGGGTACGAGCTGGTCTCACGAGAGTCAGATGGGATCTTCACAAGCTTTTTAGCCTCATAGAAGGAGCGAACCACCTGGCACCTGCCCTCCGATGTGAAGATCAGGGCAATGGAATGGGCCCATTGGTATTTGATGTTAAGTTTGCTTAGTTTGGCTGTGACAGGCTTGAAGTCTCTGCGGCATGGTAAAGTTACTGGAGTGAATTCCTGAATTATTTGTATGGAGTGGCCTTTAAAGATCAGGTCCACTTTACAGAGTGAGGCTTGTAGGATAGCTTCTTTTGCAGTAAGGAAATATACACACGAGGGAATATCTGGGACTAAGTCTGGGCATCCCAGGGCCATGGCCACTATATCCCTATCCAGGGCAGGGGGGAGGTGTCATCATCCCCCCGGATCACCTGGAGGAGGTCGCCCACAAAGGTCATGAAATCCGAGCCCTCTGCCCCCGTGGAACACCCCTAATGTGTAGGTTGCTCCTCCTGCTACTGTTTTCCAAGTCTTCCTGCTTTAATTGAAGGTCGATATGTTGTTCCTTCAAGGGGGTCATTCTATGCCATACGTTTTCCTGATCCTCTTATAGGGTGGCTATGGTGTGTTCCAGATCATCAACGTGCCCCCTATCTTTGTGACATCACGTTTAAGGTCATGTAGGCAAGTTTTGAAGTCCAACTCGAGAGAGCCAGTTTTGGATCTTCTTTGTTGCAGAAAGTTGTTCATATAAGCCTGCATGAGGGGTTTGCAGAAGGATTACCGGATGTGGCGACCAAGGAATAGTCAAAGGAATCATGGTCGTAGGGCTTGTTTTAAGCCACAGAGAAGTGTTTGGAATTGTCTTTAGATTGACTGACAGGGGTATCATTGTTGGGTCTGCCTTGTTGCAAGGCAGATGGGTGGCACCACAGTCAACAAGTGTCCAAGAGGAGAGTAGGGTGCAGCAGTGTGGCTTATTCGATATCTGAGGTATGCCAATAGATACGCAGTCTTGGCTCGGTCCAAACGAGGGCAAAGAGAGTCCTCCACACAATTCAATCAGAGTTCAACAGTGAGGTGGAGGGGCCATAGAGCAGGCACAGGGTCAATCCGTTCCAAGGTGGCCATGAAAGAAACCCAAGGGTGGAGAGGTACTGTTTGTTGTGACCAAGCATGTCACACACACCACTCGAGGGACCAGGGAGGGTATGCCAGGCAGTGTCATGGGTGAGCGTGTCCCGTGGGGATTCTGTAGAAAAATGAGGCATGACAGTTCCCAACAGCTCAGGTGGAGGCACACCCAAATGCACAGAGACAGTGAAAGGCAGCCACCGCTATCTGGCTTAGGTGTTCCCTCCTCGGCAGCTCTCCAATGGGGCAGCATGGGAGGGTGTGCAGCAGGGACAGGTAAGAACCGCATAGAGGGTAAAGCAGGCCCCATGATAGAGCTGTGGGAGCAGCATTATAATCAGCCAGGTGCAACAAGCCTTTAAAACTGCTCCAGGGTGATGTTAAATCATTGCCAGGATGCTGGGCATTCAGGGCCAATGGTTGCACAGGGGCAGCAGCACAAGAGGAAAGTAATGTTTGTAGGAGCATCAATGGGTCGAGGGTAAGCTTGTATATTACTTGGGAGCAGCAAGCAAGACAATGCGGTGTCTAGAGGAAAGCAAGATCTCAAATAAACTGGAGCCAAAGGGGCAAGACTGAGGCAAGAACACAAAGCAGGCCTGTTGTGCGAATTCACAGCCATTCGCTGCTTACCTCCGATACGTGGCACCGAGGACTGACGGGCTCGAGCTGGTCCAGGACCCCCTTTGTAGGCCAGAGTGCAGGTTGCGGCAGGCCCCAAGCCAGTCCGCCAATGTCGCAGGCAGGTTCCACCTCCCCACTTCAAGCAAGCGGAGCCTAATGCAAATCTGTCCAACAGGGGGGCCTGCTCAATCCAGGGGTGGCCCGGAGAATGGTGCACAGTTGCAGGAGGCCATCCAGGAGCAGCAAGCAGGGCTACAGGAGGTCCCAAGAAGGTGGGTCGGGCAGGTCCCGACTCGGTGAAGCCAGGAGAGCACCGGCAGGCGTAAGGTCCAGTCCCCAGGTGGCGTAAGACATTAAGGCACTCAGGGCAGCAACAGGCTTGAATTAATGGGCCCCAGTGTGGTGAAAGCTGCGGAGGAGCGGAGACACAAGAAGATGAATCTCACTCCATCGTGGGCTGGGCCACACCCCGCGTCACTTTTTTTACACACCGGTGGAGCAATGGGCTTACCCATATTTTCAAGGCCATGTAAAGTCACCGTTGTGACTTTTCATGGCCTTGTAAATATGGGCTCCCTCACACATTACTCTGCATGAAAGGGCGCATTCCAGGGGTGTTGCAGTGGGTGTTCCCACGCAACATCTATGAAACCTAACACATTCCCAGATTTACAACAGTTTGTAAAGCTGGGAATGTGTCAAAAGCCTATGCCTCCTTTGGGTGCTGTAACAACCAGAAATACTTTTATTTCTCCATGTTTTTTCCTTTTCCTATGTGTGCTGTATTCCACAACAAGCCTAGCAAGAGGAAAATTCCATCAATTATTGTTTTTGTGCAGGAAGGTGTCCCTTCCTGCAGAAAAACAATCATCCCTGCAACGTAGGCACCCTTGCAACATGACAAAATGGTGCCTGCGCTTGTGCATGGCAGCAATTGAACGTGAGCCCAGGGAGAAGCACATTGGTACGTCACATTGTTGTTAACACGACACACCCTGTGCTTCTAAAAATTATGCATCTCTGTGCAGCAATATGGCTTACAGCATTGTGCCATGTCATTTTGTAGATAAGATCCTAAGTTAGTTCCCATATGTCATACAAATTCTCAAATGTCACATCATCCATCGGACATGCACAACCTCCCACAGGATGTTTAGGCAGGCAATGATATGTATAAAATCATGGGTTAGGGTTTAAAAAGCTGAGCATTTTCTCTCATTGGATCTACCATTATCTCAACTCACTATTTGGATGGTCTGATCTCAAATAATGCATTTGTGTATTCCAGGAATCTTTATAAAGAGATGCCCACACCTCATTTTAAAATAAAATATGCATTTTCAATATCAAAAATTGCTTTCCTAGCTGAAAGATGTGAAGTCAGCCATTCGGATAATCACTTTTAGACCCGACAAGAGGTAAAGCTCAAAGAAGGGGGGGGCCACACTGATGAGTGATCTTGGCTGCAAATCAAGCTAGTGAAAGTGGCAATAATTTACCAGATTGATTGCTTTTAGTTAAACATTTGTAATGGTAAAACTTAAGGTCAAGATTGTTTTAACTACATATTGACATTCACAAGTTTTGTCTATTCCAGTCCAACTTTAATATTTGTGTGGACAAAATGCTTGCACTTATTCTGTAAGCCATAAATTAATTGTGGGGATTAAGATCCAGAGGCTGCCAAAGAAAGCTTTGCAATATCACCCTATTTAGGTTTTTATTTTGCATACTGTGACATGCAGACAAGGCCATAGCTACCATTTGTGCGTCCAGTGCAATGCACCGTGGCCCAGAGGTAGGAGGGGGCCCATTATGTCCCGCACCAGCTGTTATTTCAGAGGCTGCCTTTTCTGATTTTTAGGTCGAGCCTAGCGTTATAGCGCATGCGCTGCTTGCTCTGCGAGGCATGCTGTAGTAGGGTTATATGTTGAAGTGCTGTGGAAGCCTCGCACACTCTCCGCCCATATTTCTAATTGGCTGGGTGCATTGTCTTTGGTAAACGCTGGCTTCCGATTCAATATAAGGCTTCTTAGTCCCTCCTTGTTACCGCCCTGTCTCCTTTTGTGACTGCCCATCAGGACTGGATCTTTTACTTGCGGTGTTACGCGGTCGACGTTTTGTAGTCGGTGAGCACTATTTTCTTTCAGGCGCACACTGCTCAGCAGTGGCGCTGCTTCCCCCATCAGTGGCAGGCTGCAGTGTGAGTTGCTCACTGGCCAGAGGTGTGCTCGCTGTTCCAGCTGCACACGCTGCGAAGAGGAGAGGCACACTTACTTTAAATCAAGACCCGCTCCGTGGAGCAGACCCTGGTAACACTTGTTTAAATTAATCATAAGATTTGTTTTAAAAATCGGGAATCATATCTTAACAAACAGAATGGTTAGTCCGAAAACTTTAGCGCTTGATTATTTTGATTATTTTCAGGACACAGGGTTTGCCTCAGAGTGCATACCCTGGACCTGGTGACAGCTTACCAAGCATCACCATGCCTTTTAAATGCCCTTCTTTCCAGGCACAGATAACAGTTGGTCCTGCTACACTATTTACAGTAATTTGTGTGACTGACCTCGGAAAGATAAAACACTGAGTGGCCCCAAAGGAACTGGAAGTATAAACCATCAGGTGGATTTCTGCAGCAGGAACCCACTGAGCTATCATACTGATCCACCTGGTGGGTGTGTGCTGCCTTCATTGTGGTGGACAATGCCACTGTTTTCATCTTTTCTTTTGCTGTGACTTCATTTTGAGCTTGACACTGGGCACCCTGAAGTCCCTTATCGACAGCTTGTAGCACTTTGCAAATCATTATAACTGTCTACATTTTGTATTGAGATTGAGCAAGGCAACAAAGTAGAACATTAAATGGATGAAGAAGATGAGACGAGTGGGTGAAGATGGGGAGATGAGAAGGAAAGCCGAGTAGAATAAGGAATGTAGAGAAGGTCCAGGGGCTTGATAGACCTGCTGCATCTCATTTTTAGCAGTATTGTAATACTGGCTGGGTGACCTAGTTTCATACCTGACACTAGGGCCCATGACTCCAAAGATACGTCACTGCCTGCAGGAGGCTTGGATAGTGTGGAGTGTGTTTATTTGCAAGCACAGTTTAAAACATTCTTACTTTAGTGTCTGCTACCATACGAGGGACAGCTCATTAACAATAAGGCATTCTGTCTCCCACCAGACTTTATCAAGCTCCTGGCTTCAGTTTGCACAACCTCTATTTTTTCCTGCTGCAGACTGTTGTTTAATGGGTAACACTCTTCTTCTTCAATGTGTCCTAACCCTGTTCTGGCCACTGCCTTCTGTGTCTCCACTGCTGGTAGCGGGAAGAGATATCTGACTTGTCAATAGCGTCTTGTAGTAGGACCAACCTGTTAGACTGTCATTCACAGTCTCCCTGGTCGGTGACAATTCTCTGGCTATGGTCAGACAGTACTTTACTATGCAGCAAATCACATTAAAGCTGTAAGCATCTCCACCATTTGGATTCTCCTGTAAACTCAGCACTGGCCAACCTCTGTGGGCCCAGTACCAGTTCTGAAGTACTTAGAAGTGGTTGAATTTTATGCAGGCATTACTAATCCTTGGATTGGTGAGTTAGTGTACCTGAGACCAGTCCTCCTCCATGAATTTATGATCAAGGAGTGTTGCCAAATGTGTCATAGGTATTCTCCCAAGGGTTGGAGCAGAGGTAATCCGCCAGTAGGTTATAGAGGCCATATATGACTCCCCTGTGGCAGCCCCATGCACGCAGGAGAGTCAATATGGGATATTAATAGATGTCCCAGGTAAATGGCCTTAGTCTGCTTTTGAGACAGCTATGGGTACCACAGATTCTGAGAGGCCAGTAGGTCAAACTCTGCTTGCAGGAGCTGGAATGCTTTCAGCCATTCATCTGCCACCACTTGGTCAATCAAGTTGATTCCAGCTGTCTTCCAGATCTGCTGCTTGAAGGGTGTCCTCATGTGCAGACAGCTGTGTTATGTTAGGTAGATACACGTTTATGGATACACGTTTATGGATCCTAGCATCTTTCTATATCTTTCATGAGCAGTTAGCCTTACTCTAACTATGGTCTGGAGTATTTTATTATCATTAAATTAGAAAACATTAGTGGTTTTCGTGCAAAAAGGGCAGTTATACTGCCAATCATCTCTTATTTCATTGTCTCCATAAATGGCACACCTTTGGCATGGAGGAGCATGTATGCTAACTGAGCCAACTGTGGCAGGTTTAGTGCTTTATAATAGAGTTCCATGCGTGATGGACCCAGGGCTGGACTGGGAACCCAAAGCAGCCCGAATAATTTTCTCGGGCAGGCCCCTGGGGAAGCACTGCCTGGCAGGCTGGAAAAGCTTGCTTGCTGCTTTTGTTAAAGGGGGCCGATATTGCAACTCTGCCGCAAAACCGCACCCGTAACAAACCCGGACCCCAACACTACAAAATTGCCCCACCCATCCAGCCTCTGGGGTAAATGCCCAATGCCTGCTACGGCGAGTCCGGCCCTGGATGGACCCAGATTGCCTGATCGTCTGCTGGTAGATAGTTTGAAGGATTTCATTCTTGGCTACATACTTCCACAGGTAAAATAGTTAATGCTACTGTCTATGATCAGGGGATTCGTAGCAGGATAGTCAAAGGTATCATTTGAAGCTCATATTTAAAACAAGGGGCTATCACCATCTGAACCACCTAGACCTTGCCCCACAATGATAAATGGAGGTTTGGCAATGTATATAGTCAGTGAATGTTTTGGTAATGAGTGGGGTCAGGTAATCTTCCACCTTCTGTTTGAGACTTCTGGTACTGAAGACCACCAGTTACATGATACACTGGAAATTATATAAGGAAGATGTCTGGCAAAAAAACACCACAACTTACCTGTACTGTGTGCAAATCACATAGCCATTGTCTTTTCAGCACTGAGAGGCATTGTTCGTTTTTCAACCTGCACTGTTTTAGAGAGCCATAAAATGTTGGAGAGGGTGTGCATATTATTCCTTGAAGATCTGCGTGTATCCAACCCTCCTGCATAACCACACCACACTTTTCGAAACAAGTGGCCTTGATAGAAGGGTGGCTACCAGCCAGTGGCAAACGACAACTGAAGAATACTCTGCCTACTCAATCTTTCTTGAATTTTACAGAGTCCGTTTGAGAAAGTGTGTCCTGTAACAATGCTATATCTGCATTTTTGAAGACATGGATGACAGTATTTGTTTTCCATTTCACATAGCTAAACAGACCATTTACGTTTAGGGACCAAATATGAGAGGTACTGGCGCCGTGTTGTTTAGGAGTTGGTACACAGTGCTGATTAGGCAAGGTGAATATGTGGAGTGTTGTTGAGGGGTTATATTACGTCCGTGGGGACTACCACCAGTAGGTGACCCTAAATGGTAGAGGTATGTAAAGTTCGCTTCATTTTCTGCAGTGTAATTATGCACAATTACTGACAAATGACGTGAATTAATGTGCAATTACGCGAAATGCATCTTGCCCTAAAAACATTAGCTAACAGTCTAGTTAATTTTCTGTTGCTCGCGTTCAAAGCACTGCTCTCAGAAAAAAAATCTACCTGAAATGCTGTTCACGTTCAACAATTACCCAAAAGGTCCATGTTGCATTAAAAGTTCTACCCAAAATTACGCAGTGAGGCATAATCTCAGTAATTTCATAAACAATGTCCACACAATTATGCCAACTATGTAGGCATAATTATAATTCTGCCTAGTCCTACTAAGGAGAATGGCCCGTGAAGTTGTCATTGGAGGACGGATTTCAAGCACGGTGATACTGTTAAAGTTTGTAAAGTCCAAACACAAAAGTTTTGTGGATCTCAGGGGGCCAGTGTGATTTTAGGAATTATTATGTAGTCATTATTAGTCTCAGTAGTCCTTCGTGGGATCTAGGGCAATCCCTAACGTTTGTATGCAGGCTAAACTCCCACTAACTCATTGAAGGCCACCAAGGTACAGCCGTTCTGAAAAAAATCTGTTTCATTTAGGGGCCTCAAAGGCACTAGCGGCTGCAACTTAACGGGGTGGCAAGGCAGGCGGGCGTTGGGGGGTGAACGAAAGAAATACATTTTTTAAAAAGCACTTACCTGCAGGCTGGCTGCCAGCTATCGGTCCTCTTCGCCCGCTTCCAGGGCAGGAACCAGGAACAGGAAGAACCCAGGGTTCAAGACTCCCCTAGCCAATCACAACGCTGCTGATAGCAGCGTCATGATTGGTCTGAGCACCGTTGTTCAGCGCTCAAAGAGGGACTGGGGGCCTGGGCATGTTCTTTACCCAGGCTGTAGCACAGCCTGAGTGAAGAACATACAAAGTGTGCATGACTGTTTGGCCGGCCCGAGAGGCCCAGCCAAACAGTCCCGCGCACTTAAGTGAGTGCCTGCCACTCCTTCCTTGTTCCTGTTCGAGCCAGCCCCACCCGGCCCAAATCAGCCGAGCCACAGAAAAGTAAAAGGTAATAGCGTTTGTTATTATCATTTTATTTTTCCTTTTTCAACTGCTCACAGAGCAATGGGGCGACGCTTCGCTGCTGTAGCGGAGGAGCCACCCCTCCTCAAAGGTTCTACACCAGTTCAAGGGTTCAGGTTCAAAGCCTCCCTGTCTTGGTTACACAGGTTGGAAATGCCCAGAAACACTTTTTATGGGCATTTTCCATAAAGCAATACATGTGGTGTGCATTTTGTCCCTCTAAGCTTGCCATTGTAGACGTCCAAAGAAAGACCTGCTGTGTTCATCCTCTACAGTGCTTAATTTGTAAAAAATGAAGTGCAGGTGCTCAATTTTTTTTCGGAGACCCCACCCACTTTCCCGGCTCCACCCACTTATCTGATGGCCCCGCCCACTTGTTCTATTGGCTCCACCCACACACTCAACTGGCAATGCAGAAAGCCAGATGTAATACTGGATCTGAATTTCAGCAAGAGAGCCTTGCTCAAGTAAGGTTTTGATAAGAGTTGACCCCGCCCTGCGAGAAAAAAAATCATATAGTACACTTGAATGAGCCATTTATCACTTCCAGTGGCCAAAGGGGTTTGGATCATAAATAGAGTATTCTGTGAAAGCAATTAATTTACCAATTGTGCTTGTTACTATTACTCACTTCCGGAGGAAATATATGTGTATTTATTAAAATTCAAAATAGTAAAAAACATAGAACTAAACTGGCGTTTCCAAATGTAATTCTGTATCACAGACAAGACAGAGATTACAAAAGAGCAGTGGCGGCTGGTGACATTTGAAAGAGGTGAAGCGTAAAATGATAGTCATATTGCACCGCAGCGAGCGAGCGTAGCGACCGAGCGAGCCGAACCAACCACGGGGGTCCCCGAGAAAATTTTGAAAAAAGAGTGGACAAATGGTGCATTTTCAAGCAAATTTGAAAAAGCAGGAAGGTTAATAAAGCAATTGTGAAAGTGCAGTTATTACTTTAATAAAGAGATGTCATATAACATAGGTAGCTGCTTATTCAAGCTTTCTTTCACCCCATAGTCCAGCAGGGTCTTGATGCAAGACATAAGAGAAAAAGCAGTGTGGTCCTCGACCCGGAAGACACTCATATTTCGTTGGTAAGAAGTCAAAAGATTGGTCAAATTGAAAACCTGAAATGCAATACGCAATCCAACAATTTGCAAGTACAACTCCTCTATGTTCAACAAGCAATGTTTTACACATGATTAGAATTGTGAATCACCAAATAAACTGAGCCACTGCAATCAAAATCAACCAAAGTTGTGGCTCAAGGTTACATAATGGCAGAAACAGTATAAAACAGAAACACAGTCTAAAAAACTATGAAAGTGACATATAAATATTGACCATGCAACTCAAACTCAGAAATTCCGGATCCAATTCACTGCCAAAGCAGGCCTCCCACGTGTCATTTCATGTCGGCTAAGGGCAGTTTACAATGCATGACTTGCCAGGGCAAATTAACATTCTCTCATATTTAAAAATTCCTGTAGCACACAAAATTTTAAGTTACCCCAAAGTGGGACAAGATTTCACATTCCAACATTCAATGGTCTGTTCCAGTGTCTGATTATAGTAGAGATAACTGTGTACGTATGCTCATACCTATATCTGTCTTACTTCCTATGTCCCTCTTTTTCTCTCTCTAGCTCAACAAATCGCTACACCCCTCTCTCTTTCTGCCCCACTCTCTCATTCTGGCTCTGCTTAGCTCCATCTCTCTGTTTCACCCCCTCTCCCTCGTTCTCTCTAACAATCCATTGCTTCTCTCTCCCACACACACTCTCCCACTCTCTCCTCTCTCTCATTCTGGCTCTTCATCTTTCTTTCAATTTTGCTTCATCTCTCTTGCTTTATTTATCAATCTATTCTCTCTCTTATGTTATCAATTACATCCAGGTTAGTTCCATTACACACCAGGCATGACATTTTGGTTTACAGGAGCGTTCTGTGTCTGTTTTCTTTTTGCTTTCCATTGACTTTATCTCCAAGTATCTGTTTTCTCTCTTTCTATGCCTGTATCTCTTTCTGTTGTGTTATCTACATCCATATTTCTTTGGGTCTGTCTTTCTCTTCTTTGCACTCTCTTTCACTCTCTGTGTCTGTCTCTTGATTTCTCTCTACTGTCTCTAGCAGTTTACCCCTTCCTCTCAACAATGCGAGAAATAAATAGTTTTACCCACCGTTTTTTCTTCCCCACCACAACACCCTAATGTCGGTGGTGCTTTTTGTATGTGTGCTTGTATGCAGTATTTCTATGGGTGCAGAATGTATGTGTGCCTGCCTGCATGTGCTGCCGATTTGTGCCTGCATGTGAGCTGAAGTGAGGCAAGTGGCATTTACAGCTGCTTTGCTGTCTAGGTGTGCAGACATGGCTCTATTTTGTTCGTGAGTCCATGGGAGTCTATGCTTGTTTTCATGTATGTCCTGTGTGCATGCAGTTGTCTTAGTGTATTTATTTCTGCATGCATGCTGTATGTGACTTTACTTTCCTACGTTAATGTTTTTTGCCCGTCATGCTCAGCTGCCGCTTGAAATGTACAGATCCTCTCTTGGAGCGATGTCTCTGTGTGCTGCTGTTACTCAGCAAATCTCCCAGCTCTTGCCCCTGTAATGGTTGCTCCCTGCTATGCTGGCTACTTTTTGTTGTGTCGACTGTGCTGTTGTCGCTTCACATCTACTTTGCTAGCGCCTTGCACAGGCACCCTATAATCTGTGCCCTCGATGCTAATAACCACGTCAATGTAGGGAGGCGGGCAGAGAGAAATGGAGGGAACGCTCTGTGTGAAACAGATAAGGTGCGCCTGAGGGCGGAATAATGTGTAACAGGATAATAACCCTGTGTGAGGAGCAGGAGTTGGACTGGGGCATAACGGCTGCCTCTGGAGGGACTGGTGCAGGAGGGTTGTAAAACCCCAGCCCCCACCCCCAATGCCCCAGGCGGGCCTCAGTTCAGCCGAAGACCAAGGAATATTTGTAACTTATAAATATGAATTGGTCTTCGGCTGAACTGAGGCCCGAACATATAGTAAAGTTTGAGGCTCTGCTTCTCATCCTAGTCTGTAGGGATGGCTGTTATATTCCTTTACACCACTCTGAGTTGGGCGTGGAATGGCAGTTGAAGGAGATGGGTGCTTGACTTTTTTACATTTTGGGGGAGGAGAAAATAATGTTCCGATCATTGGGACTCACTCAGGCATTACACAACCAGGCCCTCTCAGGACCCGGAAGAGAAGCAAGATGTTTCGAAGCATGTTTTAATGCATGAACACAGACCAACAACAAAAATGCCCACATTTACACATAGACGTGCTACCTGATGTGCGTGCAAACAGTCAAACGGGCACCAATGCAGAATGACAATGAAACATATATGCCTCCGTGCATCCAGCCAGAACCAACAAACCTACAAGCACCCTAGCAGGGCATAGAGATCAACAGATAATCATCCATGAATGGACATAGATACCACAGCGCAGTGTACTCGGTACACATTACTGGGCCTGGTGTGCGAAATACAGTGCCCGAGTCCACCACCACCTGCTATACATTTAAATATGTCTAAGGGCTAGGAATAAAACACGTACAATGCAAATTGAAAAGGGCTTGGCCTGAAAGGCATCGCGATGGCTGAAAATCTGTAAGCTGCTCGCTGGCTGCCTTACAGCTCCAAACATCCTATCTGGTCAAGCGGTCTCTGGCATTAAGGGAGAGAGAGCATTAGAGACAATGTCTGTGCGCGCACAGAGACAGAAGTCCTGAACTGAGCAAGTTTCCGGGGCACAGCAGGCAATGTGGAGGAGTTGTAGAGTGAGGTCTGCAGTCTGTAAAGCCTGCTGGGATTCCGGTTGAGCTCAACCGTCGAGCCGTGAAAGTCCGGGTCACTCTAAATCTTTACGTGAATTGCCATAAGTAAACGTTGCTGCGGACAAAGCATCTCTGGTACATGAAATGTGTCTGCTTTTTTATTCAGAAAAGTTGTGTCTGTCAGTAAAACTGGACATTGATTGCAATAATACCTACCCGAGATCTGGTGCTGCACACTTCACGACACGCTCCTGCTTCAAATAATAGTGCCGGACTGCTGGTGCGTGTGTGCTTCCTGATGACAAGGCAGGCTGGCGGCATGGCGGTGGAATTTTAAAAAGGTTATGCACGCACGCTGCTGCCCTGCCTGTCGCAGCCACACATGACCAAATCCAGCCCAATCAGAGGCCCCCCACCCACCGCAACAAAAAATGAAGGCATGGATTTATAAGTGGCTCAGCTCTTCACGGGAAGACAGAATGAGAGTGCGGATCTTATGAACACTTTACATTCGATTTTTAAAAAAATGTATTTGGTCCTCATTCTGCCAATTAACTTGTTGGCAATACTCACTTTCCCTTACTGGGACCGAATGGGAAATAGAGTCTTTCCACACAAGAAATCTAGCAGTTTCCACTCCCAACCCTCTTACGCATGACATACAAAAGATGCCAAAGAAGGGGACCAGGACCGACAGCTATTTATTGGCTTAATCATTGGACCCCATTCCTCTGGCACCAATCGACCAACATGGCCCATATCTTTTTCCGGCTTCTAGAATCGCATGCCACGTCTTGTGGAAATTTAGCTCGCAAACTGAACATTATCTGCGCCATCTTGCCCCTCCCCAGCACCACGCACAAGCGAACGCACGGCCGCCATTTTAAGCACCCCACTCTCTCCCCGCTCACTCTCGACCGCCAGCGCTTTCCCCTGGAGCTGCAAGCATCCCCCGCGCGCTGGCCACCCCCGCTCTCTCATAGAGGCCATAAACCCTCTCCTTCTGCGCGACCCTGCTACGGAACCACTTCCGACCGACAACCCATACATGGTCATGCCTCTCCTTTGATAACCCCCTTCCTCTGCGCCCCATTGTCTGAACTGGTCCCAGGCCATCGCCTAGCCCTGCGGATGCAGTTTATTGCCCCTACTGTAAGGGAAACACCCCACATCAAAGGGATTACAGTAGATCAAAGCCCCTACCCCCTGAGACCCGGCCGGTTGCACACACCCCCGGGAATTAGCGGAATTCCCTGCTGCGCGATTGCCATCTCCCACTGCGGGTAGGGTGGGAACTTCTACTGTATCTATGTGTGGGATCGGATCTGAGCCGGGGCTTCAGGGGATGTTCTTTCAGGCATCAAGGGAATCTCAAGAATATACTATGTGTAATAAAGCAATAAACCAGTGTATAAGAGACCAGGTCTCAGAGATGCAGTTAGAGCACCTCGTGACGATACCTTGCTGTCTGATCTGATGTGTTCTGCTCCGATGGAATAAAACCTTGTTTCCTGCCTTCCAGTCTCCAGCGCCTGCCTCTTTTATTGGTAAATTATCGAGTGGTATGAGAGGCGATTACCGCCGGGCAAATACTTGAAAGGATACCGACTGAAACTGCCGCTACCATTTAACAATTGGCGCCCAACGTGGGGCCCATCAGCGACACGTGGATCCAGTGGGAGAGGTCCCGACGACAGAGTGAACGACTGCAATGATCGGGAGAGCTCCTGCCCAATAGACCCTCGTCTGGCAGCCGATCATCCGAACTTCACTGGTTCCGAGCAGACCTCTCTCGAGTGATCTACGGTCCTGACTGGGAACCATCAGGAGTGCCGCGGCAAATACGGAGAGTAGAGGACGATCGGGCGCTGGAGGCGGAAGACGAGAAACTGTCCACGCGGTCCGGGTAAGGTCGTGATACACGACAAATTGAGAAATAATTGATTGATTGTTTAATGCTCTGGAAATACTAGTATTGCTCATTGATTGTGCTCATTGATTGTTCTCTTTGAGATATTCGCTGTCTACAAACGGGGAGGAGTAGAAATACTCTCTCTCTCTCCCTTTGCAGATAGTGAAGGGTAGGTAACGCAGACTTTTGTCCCCGTTGAAACCCGTCGTGCCTATCTTTATCTCCCCATTGATTGATTGTCCGAACATTGATTGTTTTGAAGAATAGTGCTTTTTGAGATATTCTCTGTTTGCAAATAACGTAGAATAGGAATATTCTGTCTAGTCTTTGCAAATAGTGAAGGGTAGGTAACGCAGACTTTTGTCCCCGTTGAAACCCGTCGTGCCTATCTTTATCTCCCCATTGATTGATTGATTGATTGTCCGAACACTAGTTGTTCGATATTGGTTCTTTGGAGGTATTCTCTGCTTACAAATAACGAAGAATAGAGATATTCTGTCTAGTCTTTGCAAGCAGTGAAAAGATAGGTAGTGCTGACTTTTGTCCCCGTTGAAACCCGTCATGCCTATCTTCTCCCCACTGATTGGTAGTTGGTTCTGCCCGGACCGCTTATTAGAGGTGAACCATCCGGCTCCACTGGAAGGCACCCCTAATAAGGACATGCTCACTAAATATGGACTAGTCGCCGTAGCCTATAGCAAGCTGTGGCATAAATATACCAAGAAGGACCCCGAAAGTCAGTGGCCACTGATGGGATCCTTCGACGACCATAAGATAGAAGCGCTAGAAATAGCTCTGCGTAGCAATAAGACGACGACTACTATGCTTGACAGTATCGGCATGTGGCGCAAAGAAGCAACGCAACGGAAAAAGAGGGAAGAAGTAAAAGCAGAAAAGGAATTACGAAAGGCAGCTCACCTTGCCGCTAGAAAGTTAGAAGAAGACATAAAAGAGAGAAGGGAAACTAAACTAAGACAGGAACCCGAAACCTCAGGCCAGTACGCTGTTAGGACCCCTTCTTTGCTCTACCCTGAGTTGTCCTCCAAGCAGCGAACGAATGACGAATTACTGTTAGGTCCCCCGATCATTTACATGCCCCCTCCGTATGCACCCTCCCAATCAGTAGTGCAACACCCACAACCCCCGAACACGAGCGAAAGCAGTACAGGGGCCTCGGCCCTCACGGCCTCCGCGCCGGCTGAGCCTCTTGTACTGAACCCAATGTCGACTACAACGCTAGATGACCATGAGATGGGAAAGAAAGAGTCCACCAGAATGAATCGATTAACTAAGGGTGAACGAACAGGAATCGACAAGATAGTAAAGGCACTGGTAGGATCCTTTTTGACCTTACAAAAACTAAAATAACGCTAGGAGTTAGCCCTTTGTGGGACATATGAAACCAAGGGAAGGAGTCAAGCTCACGGTCGAGACGACCACGAGGTAGCCCGACTCCATTACTCTCGCTACCTAAACATGTCTGCCCACCCCGCCCAATAAGCATGACAAAATCCCGCACAAACGGAAGCCTGCTGACACCCACCATCGACGTCACCAAACTAGGGCTAGATCGCGCACAATTGGGCTATGTTAATTTTCCGATTGCACAGTAACCTCCTTGTGCTCGTCATCAAACTACAAATATGTACAAACACTCCAACGAAGTAATGTAGTTATAACATTTTAATAACTTATAGGATATAACAAACACACCAACAGGGTAAACAGGTTAAAACACGTTTTAAAACAACTATTTACATGACAGTCTGCTGCAACCTCCATCCCAAAGCCTTAACGTCCACGTGACACCGTCCTCGCCTCTCCTTCCTCGAAATTGCAACATTGGCCTGTTTTGGGCGGTCCCTCTTAGTTGACTTTGGGCTATAAAAGCCATGCAAAAATCCATTGACATCAGTGGCGAGCGATTGTGCGAATAGGCCGGAGGCTATACGAAGCGCCGAAGTTCTGGCAACACCAAGGCGGAGCCCGCCACGCTGTGCGGGCCTTTCCGCTTTCTCTTCTTCTTTCTTTAATGAGGGCTGGTGCCCTGGCGGGGGGAAGCGACGCGGACGGGCCTCCCCCACCTCCCCAGGTGGAGGCTTGCCGGGCACCCCAACCGTCTTTGACTCTCCGGCCAGCTAAGCTGCACCCAACCGTCTTTGACTCTCCGGCCAGCTAAGCTGCACCCAACCGTCTTTAATTCACCGGCCAGCTAAGCTGCACCCAGCCATCTTTTTCATCGGCCTGCTGAATTTCACCCTGGCACGCTGTGCGGGTCTTCCCAGTCACTTCTTCCTTCAATAACGGAGGGTGCCCTGGCGGGGGGAGGCGACGCGGACGAGCCTCCCCCACCTCCCCAGGTGGAGGCTCGCCAGCAGATGAGGGCACCCCAAACCACACCTTTCACACGTCGGCCAGCTGAGTTGCGCCCTGCCACTTCATTCGCCGTTCGGCTGAGCCGGCACCCCTGCACGCGGCCGCCAGGCAACCACCCAAGCACCGGGTTCACCAGGACTGCCGCTAGCACCCGACGTGAGGAGTGGGCCCCCGCAGCAAGGTAATCGGGGACCCACCCCGGTGGTGATACCATCCAAACTGCTGTCGTCACTGCTACTGGAATCACGCCGGTGGCAGTACCATCCGAACTGCCGCTGTTACTGCTGCTGGCTCCTCTCCGGTGACTGTACCGAAGAGCTGCTGCTACTGCTGCCCTTGAACTCTGGCGGTTGACCCCTCCGGTTCCAGGCCTGGCCCACCGTGAGACAATTCTGGACTCGAAAGCTTGTTTGCTAGGGCATGGGCCCCACCCTTGACAGAACGCTCCCCTCAGCCTTGCAGAATTGGTTGGAGTCATTTGACGTTCGACTCCTGCGGACTTCCGGTAAGAACAAACCGTGGCATTGCTACAAGGTTGCAGTGACGCCATGCTGACGCAAAGTTGACGCTAACGAAAGTTCTCGAACTACCGAAAGGGATTCTGGTTCAACTGCTAATTCATGGAAAGACTTAGACTGTGCACTGGCCCGACCCCGCCCTAAGATGGCGCTGATGTAGGAGTGGCCTACAACTCCTTGTGGCGTTCCAGTCACGTGACATTCGTGTTAAAAAGAGATATATATATATACATGTATGCGATGCTTTCACACATGGCGGTGGGGGAGAGGGGGGAACCGATTTTTATGTTAATCCAGTGTTGCTCATGTTGCTCGACGCCTCTCACACCGTGGCCGGTCTATGGCGGCTGTAGGCCCGTACTTCCATACTGACATTGTTTTAAATAAAGGGCTTCTTAAAAAGGAATTACGAAATCAGTGTCATGACTAATCATCTGGGTTGTCGAAAGTTTTTTCTTTTAAATAAATGATTGTTACTCCTAAGCGAAAGCATACAGATAATACAGACACAATTTGCCAAAAAATCTTTTTGTTTAACGGAATTTGTACCCATCACGCCTGCCCTTTTTCCAAGAATTGTCGAATCAATAATGAACTATAACTTAAGGTACATGTCGAATGCAAGGTATGGTATCCTGCACCATAATACACGACCAATTGAGAAATACATGCACGACCAGGGAACGCGAATTTAGGAGATGAATGAACTAGAGCATCTTTGCCTCGAACTAAAGAATAATGGGTCCGTGGTATTACCCACCCCTGCGGCTAGCCTGGTACATGGTAGGTAGAACCTTTCGTGTCTGCGCGCGCTGGGGTATTTTGAATACTGCACCTCCCCTCCCCTCTTATTTCCCCTCTATAGGTCACGACGAAGTTCCGACTGAAGAGTGGAGTGGACATGGACCGCACCAAGTTCAATATCAGGGAAAACATAGACAAACGTTGTGAGATAGTGCGTAAAATTACAGACCATCATTGGGAACATGAAAAACCGTATGATATGATTGTGCGTGTGTACTACGATTATACGCTATGAATGTGTATGCATTTCATGTTTGGAACACTTGAAGAAAGCGTCACTGTATGATTGGAGTGCTTGTCCACCGATCAAAGGGAGGAGAATAAAGGGTCAGACACCCCCTAAGATAAACTACAAAGTGCTAAAGGTACGCCACATGCGTAGGAAATAGGGGACAGGAAAGGAGAGGTCCCCGTGCTCAACGCAGCCCTGAGTCTCCATCTTGATGCATGTACTGTCACCCCCTATCCGGCATTTGTGTGTACGTGATCACCGAATTTATGTCTTTTCCCCGCTTGTGTTTTCTTACATGGAACAGACCCATGCTACTCCATGTTGTGTGTGCACCAAGTGGCCTATTATCTTACCCATCTCTCTCTCTCTCTCGTTTTGTGTCGTATGTACGCCAGAATAGCCTACTTGATGCACACGTCTCTCTCTCTCTCTCTCTCTCTCTCTCTCTCTCTCTCTCTCTCTCTCTCTCTCTCTCTCTCTCTCTCTCTCTCTCTCTCTCTCTCTCTCACTCTCTCTCCCCCTCCCTCGCAAAAGGCTCTTTCTTGTCCTCTTTCTTCTTGAATAAATTAACGACATACACCTCTTTGGTAAGTGTATAATTGGCCCAAACACGGTGGTGTTCGAACAAAATTGACAGAAACAAAAACGACCATACTTTACCACGATTACTACCTCTCCTTTCTGCGAACGTTAAGCCTAATCAGCTGAGAAGGAAAGGACAGGTAAGACGACTGATGTCTCCCAATCTGACCCTCAACACGGGGACTATATGTCAGTGGTTTTTGTTCTTAAAGGACACCATCTCCACCACCCAGAATTACCCCTGACCAATTAGCCCGAAATAGAATGTCTAAAGCACCCTGTTCTCCCAGAGATAACTCCAGCCCTATACTAAGCCGTCTCAGAGTATCCCGAACGAAACAACTGATGGCCCTGTTTTAAGCTGATAAAGGGTCACCTACTGTATGAAAAGGATACTCATGAACGCATGACAGTAGCACCTCGCACTTACGGGTACTACCAAACCTTGTATTATAAGGCGCAGAAACCGACACCTAGAAGGCCAGACGATGGACAGGGACACCCACAGAACCCTGCACCACAGCAGTAATTAATAGATTAGTAACACGCACATTAACATCAGAGTTAATAGGCACCAATCATGTAGTAACAGATAAGAGCATTTCCGCAACTACTCAGTGGTTGGGAGAGAGAATGAAGTATGTAAATGTCTTCCCTGCCAAGATCTCTAAGACTTTCGTTTCTTATAACCTATTCAAGGATAACCTGCAGCCATCGGAAGAGAGGGGTCGGATGTGACGCACAGTCTGGCTGCGGATCATAAAACATCTATGACATCGACCAAGGGGGAAGCGACGAAGCAACAAGAGTGTGAGACGAGGCACCATTATCAGAACGATGAGCGCGAAGGGCTACATCGAGGCCCCTGCTCACTGACCAGCGTGCCTGAAGTCTCAACCCGTCGGGCCCGATTGATGGGCCCAGTGCTGAAAAGATTCTGCCCCCCCCCCCTTTGGTCCGCATTTTTGATCCGATCCCATGCCACCCCATTCTCTCTTCCTCTTTCATTTGGACTATGACTTTGACCTACTACCGAGGAACAAAAGGCCGGCACCCTGTCTCAAAAGTACCTGTGGTGAACTGTGTTAAGGAACAGGACTGTGATCAAAGAACAGTGAGTGGTCACACCCTGCCACGTGAAGAAATCGGATTTGAGCTGGACCTTAGTTCCACCGCCGGTGCTCAACAGTGCCAACGAAAGAAGAACAACAATGAGAGCTTACCAGTGATAGCTCTTTATAAAACAAAGACACTGGAAAGAAGAACCCATGTCAAAGTTGAAAATCCTCTCCCAACCACCTTATTATATTAACTATCTTCTTATCAAGTTTTCATGATGTTGCATCAATCACTTCCGACTGTACACTGAGAAGTTAAGAAAATGTAACTTTGTATAGTAACATTCATACAACACCAGCCATGTACACGACTATACTGCAACTTTGAATGTACTTCCTCCTCGTCTACTTTATCAAACTGTATGAGACAATGTACAAATGTGTCAGATTACTCCTGCCTACCCTAAACGACTCTGTATCTTTAAAATGTGTGACGAACATTGACGATACTGTAACTGAAAGGCTAACAAAGGCGAATATTGGCCGGACAAGCTGGCGAGATATGTTAAAAGGGAGGACTGTGGAAATTTAGCTCGCAAACTGAACATTATCTGCGCCATCTTGCCCCTCCCCAGCACCACGCACAAGCGAACGCACGGCCGCCATTTTAGGCACCCCACTCTCTCCCCGCTCACTCTCGACCGCCAGCGCTTTCCCCTGGCGCTGCAAGCATCCCCCGCGCGCTGGCCACCCCCGCTCTCTCATACAGGCCATAAACCCTCTCCTTCTGCGCGACCCTGCTACGGAACCACTTCCGACCGACAACCCATACATGGTCATGCCTCTCCTTTGATAACCCCCTTCCTCTGCGCCCCATTGTCTGAACTGGTCCCAGGCCATCGCCTAGCCCTGCGGATGCAGTTTATTGCCCCTACTGTAAGGGAAACACCCCACATCAAAGGGATTACAGTAGATCAAAGCCCCTACCCCCTGAGACCCGGCCGGTTGCACACACCCCCGGGAATTAGCGGAATTCCCTGCTGCGCGATAGCCATCTCCCACTGCGGGTAGGGTGGGAACTTCTACTGTATCTATGTGTGGGATCGGATCTGAGCCGGGGCTTCAGGGGATGTTCTTTCAGGCATCAAGGGAATCTCAAGAATATACTATGTGTAATAAAGCAATAAACCAGTGTATAAGAGACCAGGTCTCAGAGATGCAGTTAGAGCACCTCGTGACGATACCTTGCTGTCTGATCTGATGTGTTCTGCTCCGACGGAATAAAACCTTGTTTCCTGCCTTCCAGTCTCCAGCGCCTGCCTCTTTTATTGGTAAATTATCGAGTGGTATGAGAGGCGATTACCGCCGGGCAAATACTTGAAAGGATACCGACTGAAACTGCCGCTACCATTTAACAGTCTTGTTGGCTTATATGTATGATACTGTTTTTACACTCAGAAAAAAGGGGTGGAACAGCCGATTTCCAGGCTTTACAGATCTCTCGTCTTCCCAATAAAATAACATAGAAAATTATTCTTGCCGCAATTTTGTTTGAAGCCAAAATACTATCCTGGCCTAATCCAAAAAATATAAGTACAGGGGTCACTTCAATCTGGATTCCTGTTACCTCCGTCAAGAATTCACATAGATCAATCCAAAATTTAGTGATTGCAGGGCAAGTTAAAAACATATGACAGTCATCCGCTGAAGGATCTCGACATCTCGAACAGACATACTGATTTCCAGAAAATGTTGTCAGTTTCGCCGGAGACCAATAGACCCGATAAAGGGTAAAGAGATGATTTTGCTTAAGATAAGCGGGCTTAAAAGTCTTGCGAAGCAGTGTAAAGGAGCTCGACCAAGCATCATTCAGATTAATATTTTCTACGTCATTACTCCAAAGCTTTTGAATATCCTGATCATCATCTGCTTCAATCAGGGTTCGATACCACAAAGCCACCTCTTTGTTAATACTCCTGATTTTCATAGCTTGAATTAACCAGGGATCATCCGTCTGATCCTCCCACTGTTGCCCAGCCCACCAAGCAGACAATTGATAGTATTTGAATCTGGTTAATTGTCCACGAGTGCATAATGTCAAGGTTTCCCAAGTAATCAAATCCATACCTGTTTTTAGCGAGAGATACCTGCATGCTTCAGTGGTAGGTTGAATGGATCCTCTAAACATGCTGGTGTGCCTGGGGAACCCCAAATTGGTGAGTAATCTGAGTAATAAGGTATTCCCATTTTTTTCCGTATGTAGACCCAGTTCTTAACGGCCTGCAACAAGATTTGTAATCTTACTTTTTTGAACATTTTTGGATCTCCATACTTAAAAAGGAACTGCTCCTGTTCATCGCCCAAATCACTAAGTGATGCCCCAAACATAATACTTAATACCGAATCATCGGGTTTGTTTAGTAACATCCGAAAGTTCTTAAAATGAAAAACGTGTGCGTAGACCCATAGACTCTGGAAGAGCAAGTCCCCCCTTCTCTAACTTTCTCCTCAGCCTTTTCCAGGATATGCGTGAGCCCTTTGAGGCCCAAACAAAACTTCCAATCTTGCCCTGCAATTTTGCTACCTCATTTTTGTCAAATTGAAGGGATATATTATTAAAAAGAAAAGGTAATTTTGGGGAGTATGATTATTTTGAGCAATTTTACCTGCCGTATAAATTGAGAGGGAGATTGGCCCATCTAATAAGTAATCTTCCAACCTCCTGACTAGTCTTCCTCCAATTGACCACAGGAACATCGGCTAACCTCTGGGTGATTGTGATGCCGAGATATCGCATTGTGGTTTTTACCCCTAGAGTCAGAGAGGGCTGGTTCCACTCCATAACTTCAGTTTTGTCTCTGTTAACACTATATCCGGAAACCTTCCCAAACAAATCTGCTTTAGTCCACAACCTAGGAATAGCCTCCTTGGGATTCTGCGTACAAAGAATAAGATCATTCGCATATAGAGCTAATTTGCCCTCAAAGCTTTTATATCTAAATGGAGGGATGGAGAGATCTTGTCTAATTAGGGCTCCAAAAGGTTCAATATAGGTATTAAATATCGAGGGGGACAGCGGGCATCCCTGCCTTGTTCCCAGCATTATGCTGAACCAGTTAGTTAACTCCCCATTAACTAAAACTCTAGCTCTAGGTGCACTATAAAGTGACTTTACTGCTTTTATTAGATTCATGGGGAAACCAAAAGTTCTTAGAGACTCCCAGAGGTATGGCCAGTGGACCTGGTCAAATGCTTTAGCAGCGTCTACTGCCACCAAAGTCACAGGAAGGTTAAATGATTCTGCCAAATCTACCACACCCAGCATTGTAAAGGTAAGTTCATTGAGCTGCCTTCCAGGAATAAAGCCCCTCTGATCTCTATGAACTACACACTTTATGATTTTAGCAACTCTAGCTGCCAATATCCCTTTGAACACTTTATAATCGGTGTTCAACAGGGATATAGGCCTATAGGACTCAGCTGCCAGCGGGTCCTTATTTGGTTTTAAAATTAAGACTATCATTGCCTCAGCCCAAGATATTGGAGGGTCCTCCCCTTCTATCAAGATCTTATCAAACAACTCTTTAAACACTGATATTAGGTAGTCCTCAAGAAATCGATACATTTCTATCGGGAGGCCATCTGGCCCGGCTGCCTTCCCGCTTGTCATCCTTCTCATCTGTACTCGAATCTCTTCTTCACTTATTCCTGATGCCAATTACCCTCTTTGATGTTCATTCAGAGAAGGGAGATCCACTTTACCCAGAAATTCTTTGATCTTTTCAAACCCGGGCACAGTATCCTCTTTATATAACTTGGCCATACACCCATGAACTTCAGCCCCTATTTTTGTGTTAGTGTCCAAAATCTGACCAGTAGAACTCTCTCTTAGGCTGCATATATGATTACGAACTTTATAAGTTTTAACTTTCCAGGCCAGAAGCCGGCCGCTCTTCTCACCATAAGAAACATTTTGAAGTTTGCTGACCTTCCATCTATCTATTAAGATCTTATAAAACACCCTGGTATTCTAGTTGAAGGTTCTCCAACTCCTTAGTGAGAAGCGGCACTTTATTGAAAGACTCTAGGGAAGCCTTCTGCAATTATAACTCCTTAATTTGAATGTTTTCCAAAAGGTCGTTCTCTCGCTGCCTAAAGCTATGCTTCTTCCCAACCATAATCGATGTACCCAAGACTCTAAGAAATGCCTTAAACGCATAACAAATTACCTGAATTTTTGCTGACTCATTATTATCTTTGAAAAAAGTCATGACCTCTTCCCACATCTTTAATTGGACAGCCTCATCTAATAAGATTGTCCGGTCACAAGTCCATCTTGTTATGCCCCCTTTTATCCTGAAATCTCAGGGAAAGGCTTACCGCAGAGTGATTAGAAAGGGTAGCTGGAAGATGTTTGACCCTTTCAACTCCCTCGATTAAACATTGATCTATTAAGAAATAATCAATGCGGGAGTGATGGCTATATTTTTTACTAAAAAAAGTATATCCCTTCTTATCTCCCATTTTGATTCTCCATACATCAACTAAGTTTAGCTCTTGGATCAGTGTTCTGAGTATAGCCATTGAATGTAAAGGGGTAATATATTTTATTTTAGAGGTTCTTTCTAAATCGGGTCTTAGAACTAAATTAAAATCACCTCCAATAATCACTGGGCTATTAGTTAACAAAAGGGCGGCCTCCAATTTAATTAACAGATCCGGGTTGTCCTGATTTGGACCATAATAACTAACACACACTACCGCCCTGTTCTGAATTTTAATTTTTGCTAATATCAATCTTCCCGAAAAATCTGTAAGATTACTTTCCAGTTTGATTCCACTGTTTGATCTTATTATTATCGCTACACCTCTTGTACTACCCCCCTGATTAGAGCTAACTACATACTGAACCCAGGAACATTTTTTAAGCATGGTCACACATTCGCTATTTTCTAAATGGGTCTCCTGTAAGAGAATGACATTCGCCTCAGATTTCTTGAGAGACTCCATAATAAGGGCCAGTTTTCTCATAGATCTCACCCCATTCACATTCCATGAGGTGAGATACACCAGATTCTTACTCATTTCTTAATAGCGAAGGGCCCCTCCCTCCCAATCTATAACATGAAATAATGATTAACTCCACATTCATGAGAAAGACCAGGAAAAACAAGAAATTTAGTGAAAAAATACCAATAGTGAATGGCAGATTAAGGACACCATTTTTTTCTTTTTTCTCCCAAATGCTCCCAACACCCAGTGACCCCCCCCCACCCACCCCGGGGAACACCCCTAGTTATCTCTTGGGGCGCAAACGCCTTCAAGATATCTCTATGCTGACGAGGCAAGTCCGGGTACTGAACAAAAAAAAAAAAAATAATTAACATTAGCGCCTATGTTCGGAAATATTAGCAGTACTGCTGTGCTTGTCAAATTGTCCTGGAATAGCCCATTCAAACCACATATCAGATTTGACATAACATATGAATGTATCCTCCACTCCGAGCTATTTACAAATTATTTACAAATTGTATATCTTCATCCTGAACTGCGATACGGCTACAGTCTATTCTGATCCTCCCATCTGTTTTGATAGTACATCCACTTCCTCCGGTTCTCGAATATTATACATCTTGTTTTGCCACACGATCTTCAGCATGGCAGGAAATTTCATATGAACTTGCGCCCCCCTAGACCGAAGATCGTAAATTTTTTAACCTAAGAGCCATTGCCGCTCTGCTGTCCTTTTATCCATATCGGATCGTATTAGATAGGTGGAATCCCTAAACATCAATGACCGTTCTTTTAATGCCCGGGCTAAAACAAGCTCCTTGATGGAATAGGTAAGAAAATAAACCAATATCTTCCTCGGGGCTATCCTCCCTGTCTGTAGCCTATAGGGGTCTCTATGCACTCTCTGGAGCTTTTTTTCCCCAATTTATATCTGTTCTATCTTGGAAAAGCTCCCCCAACAGCTTACTAACAAAACCTTTTATATCCGCCCCTTCTGCGTTTTCATTAATACCAAAAAGGCGGATATTATTTCGCCTGGCCTGCTGTTCTAGCCTTTCCATATCCTGTTGTCGTGCCTTGTTCCCTTGTTTGAGCCTCTCAATCTCTCTGAGCTTGGAAGCAGTGGTCTCACTCAAGGCCTTCACCTCCTCTTCCAAACTCTCCATACGTTTGGCTAATCCATCAATCTTCTGCTCAAGGATCTCCCCTCTAGCCTGAATTTCCTTTTGATTACTTTCAGGAGTCTCAAATTTAGCTAAGATCTCTTGCCTCAGGCTGTTTAAAAGATCTACTAACTGACCACCTGAGACCCCTGGAGTAGCTTCATCTCGAAGAGCATGCGACAGTACAGGACACAAAGCACCATTTGAAATTTCTGCATTTATAGCATTTTCGATCCATAACCCGTTCTGGGATGACTCAGGTGGGTTTTCCTGAGCCTTTGCGAGTGGAGTAAAACGATTCTCAAGCCTCAATGGAATACCCTGAAACACAGGGGATACCATGCTCTCCGCTGAATTTGGTACGCTCTTATTCTCTCCGACAACCGGTTTTGAACCTGCAACCTGTTCCATTATTTTAAAATATGACCTGAGAGAATGAAGTGGTTTGGGTAATGACCGCAGTTCTCTTAACCTACACTTTTTGATTGGAGCTTTTTTGGAGTTCTTTTTAAGGGGTGTTTTTGGAGTCACCACCGAAGACGATTCGTCAGCTTTGTCTTTATCTTTGCTTGCTGTTTTCTTTTTCTTATCAGGAGCTGAATGAAGGTGATATCTGCTCCTAACTGCCGGTGACCTCCCACCTTTATTATTGATAATCTCACTCCGAGAGTATAGCTCCTCCGAAAACACGTGACCTAGTGTAGGTACCCTGGCCCCCCCTTCACCAGAACATATGGGATAATGTATATTAGATATTGGGGCATGGGGTGAGACTCGCTCTCCAGCCACACCTTCCCGGCTTTAATATGGCTGCTGACCCCGTCCTGCAGCTGAGAAAAACCCAAAAACGAAGAAGAAGTTAGCCCTCGGGGTTCACATGTAATCAGGTCAGGCAATCCAAAAAATGTAGGTTGGCCGGTTCTGGTCTTAGGAGCCTTGTTTGTCACACACTTTTCATGCACCGAAATAGAAAAAATGCTGCACTTACCCGCATACAGTAGCTCGATTGTGCGGAATTTCCTCCAACACTCTGCCGCCCGACTCCAACTCCCGAGGGGGGCAGAGCCACGTCTCTCGGCGGCAGAAGCCGAGAGAGTAGGAATCAAACCCATACAAGACCTTACCGTGTCAGAGGTCGCAATGATTCGCAGTAGATTGTGGGTGCCCCAACAACAATCACAACATAAAGCGGTAAGAGGGCCACCGTTGGCGCCGTATAAACACTTTATTCTCTGAATTCCACTTCGGTTCCGGAGCCTCGTAGAGCACTGAGCGCACCCACCACGTCACAGCTCTCAGCAGCACTGCCCAGATCGCCCTCATTCACTGCTAAATCCCTGAAACCATTAGCACCGGACTTCTCCGCCTCGCATAGGAGCTCTCCCGACTGGCGTCAGCCAGCCGCCATGTTCCCCGACCACGTGATCCCCAACACAGGAGTGACTGAACATTCGATTTTATTCATTTTTTGACGCACGCTGTTGATGTGAGTTGGCAGTGGCAATCTGGTATAGCCCCGGCCCTGATAAATAGGAGCCGGTGGTAAGCACCGGAAAGCACCGGCACAAATTAAGCTCTGATCCTCTACCATTTTTTGTTTCAGTTCTGACATTCAGAAAGCTAGCTGTAGGGGAGTGATCTCTATCTTATCACACCCAGAAGTTTTGGAATTAGCTTCCCTCCACCTCAGAGCCCTAACAGATCATTTACATATTTAGAAATCCCTCGGAGCCTTCCTTTTCTCTTGAAATGTATATTTCTAGTTTCTTTCATTTTGCTCCAGGGTTGGGAAGACATTGTGATGACTTCTTTTACGCATTACAAATCTGCATTCTATTCAGTAGCATACTGTCATTCTCTATTTGTACATGGAAAGACAACAATGCGAGAACTTCCAGGACAGACGTTAGAAAGTTTTGGGAAAAACTAAGATACTGGTTATACAGATTGAGAGACATCAATTTTCCTACACTGAGTCACAATAAGGAAAGGTGGTTAGGGGAAAGACTAGGTGGCCTATTCTACAATTGCACTTCAAGTGTCATGACAAATGGTCTTAAGTCAATGAGAAAAGGCAATACATTTGAAATGGGAAACCAAAAGGTGAGGGGAAGTCTTTTCTATTGTATTTTCCAAAACATAACTTTTAATTTACAGTTCTACGCATCTGGACAACATGTGTTTTCGCGATATATATTGCTTCTTCAGGGCCTCACATCATTCAATACTAAGGGGCTTATTTATGAGAGCCCTGCATCACTTTTGAACCACGTAAGGTGGTACATGCATGACACAGGGCATTCAATCCTGCTTATGAAGCCACTGCATGATTTTGAGTAGCCTCATAAATAATTCAGCATAGCTCAAATCACTGTGACGCCTTACTCTGCACCCGGGTGGCATGCCATGGGCGTTACGGTTTCCCACTCAACACCCATGGAATTTGACTCTGTAAACCTGGGGACGGGCCAAATCCATATGCCTCCTGAGGTGAGGTAATGAAGAGAGATATGTTTATGTCTCCTCCTTTTTTTCCTCTTTCTATGTGTGCTGTATTCTGCAGCATATATAACAAGAGGAAAATGCCTCTTAGGATTGTTTTTTTGCAGAAAGGTGCCCATAACTGCACAAAAACAATCTTGCATGCACCAGAGATACTTTTGCATGATGGTGCAAGGGTGCCTACATTGGCCCTGTGCTGCCGAAATGGCGCCAGAGCAGAGAGAAAGGACAGGAATGCCCTGTATTACTGAAATACGAAGCATTCCTGCCCCTTCACTTTGGTGTAGGGCAGCACAGCAAGGTGCCTTTATTCTTTTATGTCTGTATCTTGTCTTTGTACCTGTGTATATTCCAGCATACAACCGTACCTAAATCGATTAAAAGTGGCACATCCCACCACCCTCTCTCTAACCTATTTTAAAATACACATTTTCTGGGCACCTATTTTCCTATATTCTTAAAGCATTTCGATGACTACTGCTGCTTTGTCGCATAGAAGAAGCCCCAGCCCTCTTTGTTAATGTTTGAAAAGACACAAAGGCAGCAATGCAAATGTATAGCACATTCAGAGTGTTTTGTCCTAAATGACACCAAACAGGGTGATTTTATATTTGAACTGATCATTAAGTTGAGTCAAACACCCTGCACTCTGTTTACCTTTTACTCTAACTACTGGCACACGAAAAAATTTATTATCCAAAGTGAGAGCGAGGCTGTGACAAAATTAGGACTGTCGGCACTGCATATGCTGCAACGCCATATGTGCATAGGAAACATTCTCTGTGACTGTTGGAGATAAAACATCCTGTGTGCCCTGGAAATACACGGTGCAGGAAAGAAATACTGCTGGGATCGAATGATAAAACACTTTTGGAATAATAAATCGCGTGAAACACGAGAACACAGTGATAATTTCCAAAGAGAATCACGTACAATTCTTTTGAAAAAGAAAAAGTGTGTGACACGAGAAAGCAGAAGCATATGTCAAACTTCATACTGTATTTACCTTCCCCTACAGCGTCTCCCTCCAAGGAGCTTAAATAGTCCAGAAGAGACGGAAAGATACTAACTAATCCAGGCAAAGTCTTCAGAGATGTACGTTGTCCCGAATATATTGATATTAATTGCCTGATGTGACTAGCTGTGGGGCTTGTCCCTCTGCCAACATAAGAAATCATTATTTATAATTGAAACGACACCACAGAGTCAACATAACACAGTGCTTTACAAATTATGAAGAAATATCGACAGGTTTATTTAATTTCATTAGTAGAAATGTATAATTTTGTTGCCTCTTACTCGGCATGTGGGAACTTGTTCTTTCCATGCTCTCTGCAGTCGATTAATGTCATATTTTTATCCTATGATAGCTTACTCAATCGTTGAGATGCGCTTCAAAACATTTACATGGATTAAGATGTCTCAATAGATAGGGTTCAATCATGGGCGTAGAAGACACTAAGGGGCATATGTACAAGCCTCTATCGCCACCATAACGTCACCTATATTGAGGTTGTAGTGGCGATAGTGGCTGCGCCTTATGTACAAGGCAGCTTTAAGCCACTTAACGTGACTTAACACTGCCTTGTACATAAGGCCCACTTTCACGCTATGGTTAGCGTGAAAGGGGTGGGCAGTGGGTGTTGCATAACACTCATTCATTTTGACGCTGGGTGGCGAATGATACCATTTCTCCCTTCTTCCATAGGTCGCCTATATTTGTGATCCCAATCATGTCCCACTTGTCAAACCCCTTCGTGTTTTTCAGGGTGCCCAACTGCTCCACAGAGGAGTAGCTTGTGTGAGCCTCTGTTCCCCAACCAAACTTCTATTGACTGCATGCCACACCTGTACCAAATGCCTGGTTGGCCCCGTCAAGGGAAGTTTTTCGGGTTTAGAGTAAAGGGCCTGTTATAGTTACCACCTGGCAGTAGCCATTTGTCCATCTTATAACCCAGGTCATCCCAGTGACAGTATGTGCACTGGATGATAGCAGCAAGGTGGGCCGGCCAATAATATTTTTTAATGTCAGGGAGTCCGATCCTCCCGTCATACCAGTTCAAGACACATTTTTGAGAGGCTATGCGAGGTCAACTGTCCCAGCAATTCCCTCTGGAGACTCTCCACCTCCTTGAAATATTTCGCCACAACCGGATCTGGGAAATTCTGAAGCGTGTAGAGCAAGCGTGGTAGTGACATCATTTTGAACAACACTGCTCTCACCAATAGCGAAAGGGGGAGAGTTTTCCAATTGGTCACATCTCACTTCAACCTCTGCAGTGGAGGGAGCAGGTTACATTCATACCTAGTTTTGGGGTCTATTGTAATAAATATTCCCAGGTATTGGAATCCCGCTTTCGCTTCCTGCATAGAACATCCCCGAGGCAAGGGAGGAGGTCCTCCATTGAGGACATACATTAAGGATTTACTCCAGTTGATTGTATATCCAGAATATTTACCAACATTTTTAAATATGTTAAGCACTCTGTGGAGTGATGCTTTGGGGGATGCGAAGTACAGCAGAATATTGTCCGCATAGAGGGAAATGCAGTCCTCCCATGTTTCAGCCCACTTCAAACCCCGAATTATGGGGTCTTTGCAAATCCACGCAGCCAAAAGTTCCAGGGTAAGGGTGAAAAGCAAGGGGGACAGCAGACAATTGTGTAGAAGGCCATCGTGGCATCTAATGAGACCATGACTGCTCTTTCTCGTATAGTGCCTTGATGCCCTAACACGCCATGAAATCTCCTAAAGTTTAGTGCTATTTTCTGTTGCAGCATAAAGCCTGATTGATCCAGGTGCACTAATTTGCTGATCACTTGAACCAAATGACCAACCAGCATTTAGGCTCGGCATTTAATAAGTAGATGGGCCTGTATGAAGAACACTTATTTCTGGGTTTGCCCGTTTTGTGTATGGTAACCAGCATAGCCACCCTTTGATCCCGAGGGAGCACTCCGAAATCACGGCTTCCATTAAACATGGCCCTTAGGTAAGGGGCAAGTTTGTCAGGCTTTAGCTTGTATAGCTCAATCCGCAGCCCATTAGGGCCCATAGCCTTACCTGATTGGAGATTTCTGATTGCCTGGGCAACTTCATCATTAGTAAAATCGCTATCAAGCATGTCCCTTTAATCTGCAGCTAAGCTGCACCACATTCTTGTAAATATGGTGCAGCCTTGCGTTTCAGAAGTGGAGGAGAGAGGCGTTAAGCCAGGAAGTCTAACACCTCTCTCCTCCACTTCCATGTACATATCCTCCTAAGGGGCATATTTATCACTCTTTCCCACAGCACAGCGCAGTAAGCCGCCTTGCTGTACTGCGTGAAAAGGCAGAATGGGTCGTATTTAACATTATACAGAGCATTTCTGTCCTTTACTAGCACTCGCGCACTTTTTACTGTCCAGCACCAATCCAGGCACCCTTACGTCATGTTGCAAGGGTGCCTGCATTGTAGAAAGGATTGTTCTTGTGCAGGAAGGAAGACCTTTCTGCACAAAAACTATTCTGAGAGGCATGTTTCCTCTTTCTTCATGTGCTACCGGAAAAAACAATTTTTCTCCTTGCTATCCGTCACCTATGGAGGTGCAGCATTTTGGCGCATTCCTAGATCTTCCACAAATCGTAAATCTGGGAATACACCAAAATCCATGGGTGTATGCATGGGAACACCCACTTTCCACCCTTGGAATGCCTCCCTGGAGCAGAGTAACGCAGGCAGCAATTTACATTGCCTTGTGTGGCTTGATAAATCTCACTTAGGTTTTGCATCACCCTGATGCCCCCTTGACCGAGACAGCTCTTGCCATGTACCATGTGTGTACACCCACCACCTACCACAATGTTGTTGCAATCTGTGTTCAGAATATAGAGAGGGCGGGCAGGTTTACAATATATGCAATAGGTCAGCATCCTGCTCTGGACATCGTGGGCACATCACTACTGTTGCAGGAAATATATCATGTTGCTTATGTGGTGAGAGATATGCCCGTTGTATTATCATGTATCAAAGAAATTTGGGATATACGTTTCGGGAATGCCAGCAGGAAGTTCCATTCCTTGTCTGTTATGTCCCTGCCCAGGTCTGTTTCCCATCTAGTTCACAACTGCAACAGGGGTGGGGGCGAGCGTTCTCTTATTCCACGATACAACCAGCGTGTCAGATGTCTACCAGTGCCCATTAAGTGAATCAGGTGTACTAGCTCTTGAGTTTCGTGGTTCATCCCAACCGGGGTCCAGTGTCCTTTGATGTAGCATATAAGGCTAGCATATAAAAGAAACAGAGTCCCTGTTTGTTTGTAAAGTCGGCATGGTTGAGTAGTGACCCTCCCCAAGCAGTACTCCCACCATGATTACTCCCGCCTGACCCAAATGCATTGGGTTAATGTCCCAGTGGGTGTAGGAAGGCCCAGGAGTGGAATGCTGGGGGCATAAGGTGTGATTTATGTGGTACCCTTAAGGGCCATTTTCCAATACGTGAGCGCCACCCTTAGCAGCAGTGGAGCAATGTCCAGGGTGTGCAATCTGGGGCACAATAGTGTGTGTAGCATCCCCCACGCCAACATACTGGGGGTATACACTATTTTGTGCAAGATGCAGCCCGCCAGCCAATAGGAAAATCATTGTAGTTGGCTAGCCATTAAGCAAGCCCTAGTGTCTAGAGTCCCCATGTCCTCAGCCTCAGATGTCAGCTGCAGTTTTGTCAGGCTGACTCGGCGTCCACCCGTGCCCCTGGTTAAGCCTTTTAGAAACATACTGGCACATGCATCAACAATGCCATTTGCGATTCCTTATTAGCGAAAAATAAGGATTCGCTAATAAGGAATAGCAAAAGGCTATGCATGTAGGAATCGCTATTCAAATAGCGATTGCTTAACTTTCCTTAATTGCGACTAGCAAATTACGAGTAGCAATTAAGGAATGCCGTCCCATTCATTCCTATGGGCCTCCTGGCCCATAGGAACGAATTGTAGATTGCATGAGCAATTTGCGAGTACCAGTAGGTACTCGCAAATTGCTCATGCAATTTCAAGGGTGCAAGGGTGTCAAAATGACACCCTATTGCACCCCTGAAATTGATATCTGCACATATGTTGCACACACACATGCTCTAAGGGCATGTGTGTGCGGAACATGACACTTTGAAAAATGCACAAAAGTGCATTTTTCAAAGTATTTGCAAATTACCATGAAGTTCAACTTCATGGTAATTTGCTCCCCCTATTAGCGAAATCGCTAATTTTTTAACTTTAATGCATTGCATTTAAGGAATCTCAATTTGAGATTCCTTAAATGCAATCGCAATTTAAGGAATCGCTATTTAAAGATTCCTTAAATTGCGATTTTTGCATTTGGGATGATGCATCCCAAATGCAAAAATACCGGGAGCAAAGGGTCAGATTCTGAGAATCTGCCCGTTTGCGACCGGTTTTTGTGTTGATGCATGTGGGCCATATTCAACACTTTGAAAAAGGCTGTTGGAATGACCACTGGTAGGTTGGTAAAGAAATAGAGGATGCGCAGAAGCACCACCATATTAACTATGGCAAGGTCCCTCTTGGTTCAGTATATACTTGAATTCCCAGATACCTAAACGTGTCTGGGGCCACAGTTATCTGAGCCATGAGCTGATGAAACCCCTCCCTGAAGAAGAATGCACATGATTTGTCAAAGGCGATGGCAATGCTTAAAAACAACTTGAATTACGAGAAGATATGTGCAGCGGTTAATAAGATCTCCTGGAGGTCCTTTATGCGCAATATAATATCCTCTGCATACAGTGATAGTGCATCAGTCGTATGTCCAACAGGAACCCCCAGCTCATGGCATCTCAGTGCAGCATACACACCTGAAGTTCTAAGGCTAGCACAAAGAGTATAGGGGAGAGCGGGCACCCCTGTCTCATGCTGCGCTGTATAGTGTAGGGGCCTGACATATGAGCACCTGTGTGAGCTGTTGCAGTTTGGGAAGTATACAGTAGTTTAACCCAGCAGATACACTCCCAGGGAATCCCAAACCATGCAAGGGTGGCTATCATGTACTCCCAGCTCAGAGTATTGAAAACCTGGCGGAAGTCCAACAAAAGGCACCCCGGTCTGGGGTAGGCATCGGGATATGAACACATTATTTGGTATTTGGTGTCCACGGGGATTGCGATAACCGATGTCATTGCGATCTCCGCCGTCACCGCAAAAGCAGAAAATCTGATTTAGAGATGTTTTTATATAAACTCTCTAGAAAAACATGAATTTAGAGGATACTGTAAGAAACCCCTAGTGTGTAAAATAATGTAATATGTGTGGCAATATGTATTTTACACTTTATGGAAATGGCGTGATCATCACGGTGAAGACGTCATTGCGACATCCTGAATAACTGAGAAAAGGGAAAATAGGTCTGAAAGATGTTTTTTAAAGACACTTAGTACAGAGACTTGAGTTTAAACATGCTTTGAAAGAAGTATGTATGAAGTAATATGTGTAGTGCGATATTCAGAATGGATTTTTTTACCTATTATTTTTGGAAATGTTGGTAGCCATTGAATGTCTGCTTTGTTTTCCATTTTTGATACGTGTCTGCAGGGATCGTGATTACTGATGTCATTGCGGTCCCCGGAGTCATCGCACAACAGATGGATGTTCGATAAATTCACCAGAAAAAAATGAGTTTGAAGTGTACAGTAATAAACCCCTAGTGTGTAAAATACTGTAATATGTGTGCATATATGTGTTTTCGCTTTATGGAAAAGGCACAATCGTTGCGGTTAACGGCGAAGTCGCTATGTCCCGAATAACCGTGAATTAGGGAAAATAGGTCTGAAAGATGGTTTTAAAGAAACTAAGGGCCTGATTACGATGTTGTTAGGGCACTGCTCTGAAAGACTCTGTCTCTGACTCATTTCCAAACAAATCTGGTTCTGTGAGTCTAGATGACCGATTACGATGCTTCCCAACATCGTTCGGTCGGACTCACATTGATTTTAATGGGAGCCTGTGCTCCAAACGAGAATGCAGGCTCCAAATTGAAAAAAGGGGTGGTTGGGAAAAACCTAGCACCTATGGCGGGCACACCATGGTGTCTGCCACACTGTGCATTGTTGGGAAGAGGGGTCCCTTGGGTATCCCCACAGTCCCCATTCAGATGCCTCTGGGTGAAGGGGGGCCCGCTGCAGGCCTCCAAAGACAGATTCTAACAGCTGTTTTGTTTCAGGCAGACCGAATCGGAACGGTTATCCGAATAGGTCATCGTAATCGCTCGTTCGGAAACCATCTCCATTGAGCTGAACGAATCGGCTCTGAAAGACTCGGGCTCTCCAAATGCCTTTCGGAACTGATTCTGACTGCAAAACCGAATCATATTCAGAGCCCTTCCTAACGACATCGTAATCGGGCCCTTAGTGTAAAAATATGAGTTTAAACATGCTTTGAAAGAAGTATGAATATAGTAAAATGTGTAGTGCAATGTTCAGAATGGATTTTTCTACATATTATTTTTGGATGTGTTGGTGGTCATTGAATGTCTGCTTTTGTTTTCCACTCTTGTGACGTTTCCTTGGGCATCGCAATTACCAACATCATTGCATGCTTCGGTGTCATTGAGAAAACATAAAATAGGTTTTAGAGATGTTTTATTTCGAAACTATCTAGAAAAAAATGACTTTACAAATACTGTAAGAAACCCTAGTGTGTAAAATACTGTTGTATGTGTAGCTATATGTGTTTTAGACTTTATGGAAAAGGCGAGATCATCGCGGTTAACAATGTCATTGCGGCATCCCGAATAACCACGAAAACAGAATATAGATCTGAAAGATGGAATTCAAAAAACTTATATGAGTTTAAACATGCTTTGAAAGAAGTATGTATATATATCAATATGTGTAGGGCAATGTTCAGAATGGATTTTTCTACCCATTATTTTTGGATGTGTTGATGGTCATTGAATGTCTGCTTTTGTTTTTTTGCTTTCACAACATTTCTGTGGGCATTGCGATTACCAATGTCAACGCATGCTCCGGACTCATTGAGAAAACATAAAATAGGTGTTAGAGATGTTTTATATCGAAACTATCTAGAAAAAAGTACTTTAGAGAATACTGTAAGAAACCCTTAGCGTGTAAAATACTGTAGTATGTGTGGATATATGTGTTTTAGACTTTATAGAAAAGGCGAGATCGATGTGGTTAACAATGTCATCTGGGTGTCCCGAATAACCCCGAAAACAGAAAATAGGTCTGAAAGAGGGTGTTTAAAAAACTTTGCAGAAAAATATGAGTTTAAACATTCTTTGAAAGAAGTATGTATATAGCAATATGTGTAGGGCAATGTTCAGAATTGATTTTTTTTATATATCATTCATTTATTTTTAATAAACATTTTGTCCTCATTTACCTCATAAACACCATTCCACTTGCACCTTCACCCTTGACCGGGGTGTCCTGCTCTTTTTGCTGGGAAAAGAAAAAAAGAGGGTTCACACAGTGCCAACCCCTTCTTCAAACACACATTTTTTGCAAGCACCCCTGCTCCTTAGAAAAGTGTCAGCCGATGTGGAGTAGGCTTAATCATTGGACCCCTGATCCGATCTGCTATTTTGTTGCTCACCCCATTGAAGCAGAGGTAACCAGAAATCATACCTTCTATGTCCCTTGTCCGACATATCCAAACTGGCTATACTCTTTACAAAACGTAGCCAATCCTTGTATCAAGGAGGGGCATGGACCACCCATTGATTACAGATCTCTCTGCGTGCCAGAGGTATAGCATAAAATACCAGCTTCGCATGGTTTTTGCCAATTTTTAATTGTGGGTCTAAACATCCAAAGATAATCAGTAAAACGCTTACCTTGATTTGAATCTTCAGAGTGTTAGACAAAGGTCTATTCTCACCCTCCCAGAATACCTGGATCTTTGAGCAGTGCACAAACATATGCACATCGTCTCCTTTCATGCTGCCGCATTTCGGACAAGCCAACTCACCTCCTTTTCCAAATTCCAAAAGTCTTTGAGGGGTCCAGTAAGCCCTATGGATAGTGAAAAGATGATTTTTCCTCAGATATGCAGGTTTTACTGCTTTGTACATCATTGACATAGATACTTGCCATTGGTACTCCAGCAAAATCTCCGGCAAGCATCTTCCCCACAACTCCACTTGAAAGGTAAAAACTCCATCTTCCAGCTCGATCATCAGCCAGTACCTTGTAGCAATTTTTTTCTTCGCCGCGGTCCATAGCATCAGTCTGTCTTAAAGTTCATTCTGAACCCCTATTGTTGAGCCTGGAGCCTGGTACCAGCTCTGTATCTGGAGGAACTTGAATCTTATTACATATTATTTTTGTATATGTTGGTGGTCATTGAATGTCTGCTTTTGTTTTCCATTTTAGTGATGTGTCAGCTGGGATCGCAACGTCATCGTGAATATAAAATTGTAAAGAGAAAAAAAATGCCTATTAATGCAATGAAGAAAATACAAGCTTATAAAAATACCTCTTATAGAGCCATTTTAGATAGAAAATACAATTTACAAACCTTAAAAATTCAATTAAAAAAATCATAGGTTACATGAACATTATAGTTGGGAAATAGAATTTCAAAAACCTTAGAACGTCACTGAAAAAAAACAAAGGTTACAGGGACGTTATAGTGAGGATTTAGCATTTAAAAAACCTTAGCAATTCACAGAAAAAAACAGAGGTTGCAAAGGTGCTATAGTTGGAAATAGACTTTAAAAAAACCTTAGAAATTTAGTGAAAAAACTAAAGGTTAAGGGGACTTTATAGTTAGGGTGATATTTTACTCGTACAAAACCAGAGAAATTCAGCAGTTATAGTTAGCTGAGCTAACTATAACTTGCACCCTCGCAATGCACTGCTTATCACCTCACATATTACATCACTCATGACATGGTCAGTGACATCACTCATGACATCTCAAATGACATCACTGATGACATCAACCACCGGATCTCTGACACACCCATTCATACCTACATGTAACTTTTCAAACACCCACTCCAACTTTCACACTACCATTCTTGAAACCATTGACACACATACCAGTTCTTACATACCCACTCACTGATTCATAGGTCTACACACACATCCACTCAGTCACCCATACAGCCACTCGTACACCAACTCACTCACTAATAAAGCCACTGATATATCTACTCATACAGCCACTCACAAGCTCTCAGTCACCCATAGAGCTACTCACACACCTACTCACTCACCCATAGAGTCAATCACACAGCCACTTACTCACATATACAGTTATGCACACATCAGCTCACATATTCAGAGATGCTAACACATACTTACGCACCTATACAGTCACTGACACAAGCATACACTCATCCATACAGCCCCTCTCACAATCACTCACTCACACATACAGTCACTTATATACTCCAACACTCACCTACACTGCCTATCACTTATGCAGTTACTCACACATATACCACTGACACACCAACACTCACTCACCCATATAGCCCCTCTCAGATGCACTCACAAACCCATACAGACACTGATTGCCCCACTCATCGATACAGGGAGTCACACATCCCCTCACCCACCCCCACAATCACTCATACACCCATACTGGTACTCAGACAACCAATCAATAATCCATACAGTCACTCATGTACCTATTCACAAACCCATGCAGCCACTTACACACCAACTGACAGACTGATACAGACATTCACACAAATTATTCACTCACCCATACATTCGCTGATACGTATAATCACTCACATACGGTCATTCATGCACCCACTAAATAATCCACAAATGCACCCATACACCCACTGATTCATTAATAAACCTTGGTGTGTGTCATGAGTGATGTCACTGACCATGTCATGAGTGATGTAATATGTGACGTCATCAGCAGTGGATTGCGGGCACGCGAGTTATAACTATAACGGGGGAATTTCAATGGTTTTGTACGAGTGAAATGTCCAGCTAACTATAACATGTGTGAAACCTATGATTTTTTCATTGAATTTGCAAGGTTTTTAAAATGCTAATTCCTAACTATAACATGTGTGAAACCTATGGTTTTTTCAGTGAATTTCAAAGGTTTTAAAAATGCTAATTCCTAACTATAACGTGTGTGAAACCAATCGTTTTTTAAGTGAATTTGTAAGGTTTTTTAAATCCCTTTTTTTTCTTATTCTTTTGAATTTTTTTTTATAACAATATGCTACCCATGTTTATAATCATTGATTTACTGTATAGAAAGGTTCACCTTTTTTAAAAAAATGGTTAGATATAGTTGAATAACATAGTTAACATCTTCTACAAACCTTTTTTAGGATTTTTTACCGTGCGCGTACGGTAAGCTTACCGTATGTGCACGGTACGTTTTATGTACGGTGCGCATACGTAATGTTTATGCTCCGTGTGCGCATGCGTACGCGATTTACGTAGGTGTCCGTAATTCGCGTGCGACGCGTAAGCGCTTGCTCCCTACGCGCACGCGCGCGCGCACGTTACGCGGAACCGTCGTACGTGCGTGCGTGCTTCTAATGCGCATGCGCACGTGCGCACGTGCCTATAATGCGCATGCGCGCGTGCGCGCGTCTTATGTACGCGCATGCGTACTTTTACCGTGCGCGTACGGTAAGCGTACGGAGTGCGCACGGTAGGTCATGTGATCCAGAAACAACACTTTTCATTGGTTTAAACTTGTTTCATTTCCAGAAACTTCCAACACCACACCCATTCCCCTCATTACTGCTTGTGATTCCCTAGGAGAAGGAGCTGAATTGTCTTTGGGATACAATGGCAGAACAGCAGTCCTCTTCTGAGAGTGAGCAGGGCAGCAGCATCATCAGACAGAGAAGGAGGAAACAGAAGAATTCTTTTGTTTGGGAATATTTCACATTTCCAGAGGGGCAGAAAAAGGTAAATGCTCCATTGGTCACCTGCTCACTTTGTGAGCGTGTCTTATCTAGAGGTAATCCAAGGAAGAAGTATTCCTTTGGTAATCACACTATGTTGAGACATATTAGGGATGTACATCCCAGGACTTTTGCTCGACATACTGAAGCAAACCCTTCAGTAAGTCACCCGAGCACATCCGCAGAAGCTCAGCCGAGTACATCTTCGGCAGCTCAGCCGAGCACTTCCTCTGTGGTGGGAGCATCACCCTCTTCTGCTCCTCTGGACATCTACCCTCGGTTTCAGAGGGTACAAATAAGGTGCATCACTTGTTACTCTCTTATTGCTGTGGGGGAATCTAGTATTCCTCTAATAGATAATAAGATTGAGCAGCACAAGTGTGGTTCCTTCTAATATTCCCATTCTTTCTTTCCTCTGTCCCTGTATTAACACAAGGGCTCTTTTAAGAGCCACCCTACCTCACATTTTTTATTTTTTATTTATTTCATCTGTTTTTAAAAAAAAATATTTTTACCGTGCGCGTATTTATTACACCCTTCAATGTACTTGAGGGACCACAAGAGAAATGACAAAAGCAGAGTGAGGAGAACTGAAAACAAGGAACTACGAAAGTAAATGTGTGATAAATACAGATATTTCAAACTTACCTGACCAGCTTAATTTTCATTAAATGGTTTTTTTAAATTGCTAGAAAAAAGGATTAATTTTCATAAAATTTGAACACATTTTTCTGAACCAATACAAAACATGCTTCTAAAAATCTAAACATACAGCCTAGTTTTAACTGTAAAATGGTTTGAATCAGCCAATCAGTTTTTTTTTTTTTAAAAGTATGTTAGCCTCCATTTTACATCTATCTTTCTTTTCATATTGCCATTCTACTGAAAGACACCTTCTGAGTGCATCCAGATCTCCTTGAAAGATGTTCACAGTGTGGATTGTAGGTCACAGCTATGTCTTCTGGAGTGAAAAGTTTGCAGAAAAAAGAGGTATTGTGAAAGACCTTGCTTTGCCAAATGTAGACATTAAATGGATTGGTCAGAGAGGGTTAAAGTGGCACCAATTAATGCCTTTGGTGAAAACCTTTTTACATCTCCCACAGCCTAACCTTATTATTGTGCACTGTGGTGGAAATGACCTAGGCACTTTAACTGGGGTAGGTCTGGAAATGCGTATTAAGGACACCTTTGTGCAATTGATGTCACTCTTTCCACAAACCGCCTTTGTATATTCTAATATATGCCAAAGGCAAAAGTGGAACTGGTCCAACCAATTTTGTCCGCAGATTGACAAAGCAAGAAAGCATGTCAATAAGTCTGTTTCTGCTTTCCTCAGAGACTATGGTATGGGTTCTATGTACCACAACAACTTGCGTTACAACATGCAAGACATTTATAGAGGAGACCATGTAAATTTCAATGATGATGGGAACAGAGTCTTCCTCTTGAACTTTAGACTCTGCATTGGTACTTACTTATAGGTACAAAAAACACTTCATGAACACAACAACTCTTTTTAGAGCCAACCAACATCCAAACATTTCATTTTGATTTTTAAATCTATTTTTTTTTCTGCTGTACGCTTACGGTACGTGTACCCTGCCATTTAAACAAAAAAAAAAAATGTATTTTTCACACTTCTGGGTCCTTTTTGGACCCCCTAACAAAGGCTACGGGGTCTGCAACTCTCTACCTTGCCCCCTTTTCACGTTCTCCACCTTTGTTTTTTAGTGTGAGACACACAAAATGGCGGCCGACACTTCCTGATTTCGACCGACTGGAATGTTTACTGTCATGTAACCACCAATCAGAATTACGCCTGCGCACGGCAGCGTGCGCGTACGGTATGCTTACCGTACTCGCACGGTGTGCGCTTATAGATATATATGTACTTTTAACTGAAATATTCTCAGGAACTACAGAACAGATTTACTTCAGATATTCAAAAGGCACATCCCTGACCTGAGGACTACCTCTCTGCCAAATTCCAAATAATTCTGTTCAGCCGTTCGGGCTGTACCTTGGACTAAAGGTCCCTATGGAAAAATGCATGGGGAAAACGCATTTTGGGACCCCCCTTTTTTCTCGGCCCCCGCTTGACTAATCACCCCGAGACTTTCAGGGTAGGAGCGGAGCGGAGCGCCCCACCTATTTTGAAAATTTCGCGAGGATTCGTCAACCGGCGCCAAAGTTATTCCACATAGAATTTTCAGATTTCCTATTGAAACACGGTCCTAACTATAACTATCTACTGGGGCGCTCCACTCAGCTCCTACCCTGAAAGTCTCGGGGGATTCGTCAAGCGGGGGCCGAGAAAAAAGGAGGGTCCCAAAACGCGTTTTCCCCATGCATTTTCCCATAGGACCTTTAGTCGAAGGTACAGCCCGAACGGCTGAACAGAATTACTTGAAATTTGGCAAAGAGGTAGTCCTCAGGTCAGGGATGTGCCTTTTGCATATATGGAGTCAATCTGTTCAGTAGTTCCTGAGAAAATTGCAGTTAAAGTACATAAATATCTATAGCCACGCACCGTGCACGCACGGTACGCGCACGGTGCCGTGCGCGAGCGTAATTCTGATTGGTGGATTCATGACAGTCAACATTCGAATCGGTCGAAATCAGGAAGTGTCGGCCGCCATTTTGTGTGTTGTGTGTGTGACAGGGAAAAAGAAAGGTGGAGAACGTGAAAAGGGGTCAGGGTAGAGAGTTCCTGACCCCCTAGCCTTTGTTAGGGGGTCCCTAAAGGACCCAGAAGGGTGAAAAAAACAATTTCTTTTTTTTCAAAAAATCGTGGGGTGCGCGCACGGTGCGCGCACGGCGGCAAAAAAACCATACAAAAATAGAATTAAAAATCAAGTTTAAGTGTTTAGATGTTGGTTGGCTCTAAAAAGAGCCGTTGTGTTCATTGAGTGTTTTTTTGTACCTACAAGTAAGTACCGATGCAGAGTCTAAAGTTCAAGAGGAAGACTCTGTTGCCTTCATCTGTGTAATGAACACCGTCTTCTCTATAAATGCCTTGCATGTTGTAACGCAAGTTGTTGTGGTATATAGAACCCATACCATAGTCTCTGAGGAAAGCAGAAACAGACTTATTGACGTGCTTTCTTGCTTTGTCAATCTGCGGACAATATTGGTTGGACCAGTTCCACTTTTGCCTTTGGCATATATTAGAATATACAAAGGTTGTCTGTGGAAAAAGTGACATCAATTGCACAAAGGTGTCCTTAACAAGCATTTCCAGACCTAACCCAGTTAAAGTGCCTAGGTCATTTCCACCACAGTGCACAATTATAAGGTCAGGCTGTGGGAGATGTAGAAAGGATTTCACCAAAGGCATTAATTGGTGCCACTTTAACCCTCTCTGACCAATCCATTTAATGTCTACATTTGGCAAAGCAAGGTCTTTCAAAATACCTCTTTTTTCTGCATACTTTTCGCTCCAGAAGACATAGCTATGACCTACAATCCACACGATGAACATCTTTCAAGGAGATCTGGATGCACTCAGAAGGTGTCTTTCAGTAGAATGGCAATATGAAAAGAAAGATAGTTGTAAAATGGAGGCTTACATACTTTTTTTAAATAAAAAGAACTCATTGGCTGTTTCAGACCATTCAACACTAAAAACTAGGCTGTATGTTTAAATGTTTAAAAGCATGTTTTGTATTGGTTCAGAAAAATGTGTTCCCACAGAACATTACTTTGGATTTGCTGTTAGGTTTGAAAAGTCAAGCACTCTTGCTCTTTGGATTAGAAACATTGTGTGCTGAACTTCTGACCTCTCTGCTCAGACCAGTGTTCCATGACCTGTTGCTATGGTAGCAGGCAGAAGTCATGTTGGGGGTAGGGATCATTTGGAAAGGGTTGAAATTTGCAACCAATAGAAATGTGTGTTTCCATTTGAAAAAATGTGGGAAGCACTGTGATTTGAAGTTAACATGTATATGTGTGAAAAAAAGAGAGGGAAAGATTGCCATCTACTGGTTCTGCTCAGAGGTGTACAGTTCAGAGATTCTGGCTCTGATAATCTGCTGTGTGAGTGCCACATTTATTTCTCAACTAACTACTTTTAAAGGTGAGTCATGAATTTGAGAGGGGATGTATGTGGTGCATTTTGATATAAAAAATATAAATGTGATTCTTGTTTTAAAGTTGGGTTTTACATTTTATGTTTTGGAAGATATTTAACTGCCTTGAACTTGTAAGATATTATGGAGTATGTCTTCACCATAAGTTAAGGTGTACTGGTATCACCCAGGAATACTGTTTTCTGCCTAGAATCACACCATGAGTCTGTGTGCACAAAGGAATTGTTGTCAGAGATTTAATTTGTGGTGGTCTGGTTCTGTTAGACTTGCATTCGTAGGAAAGGGGCAGCTTGTTTTCTTGAACTGTGATGGCTAGCATTCAGCACAAATCAATATCACACAAATGAGAGACAAATGCTAACACATTTGAAATCAACATGGTAGATTTTCCTTCCCTCCTGCAATGGGTGAGGTAGTTCCTACATGTTACAAACTCCAATTAAAACTTACCACACATGTACTCTTACATACATCTGTGCAGTCTTCATGCAGTTGTGCAAGTGTCCATGCAGTTCTCTCTTGCACCTGACAATACACAGTCTCCAGACGTATGCTCTTAGCACACAGGCAGCTGCTTCTCCTGCACTCCCATGCTAAGTATTCAGCACTGTGTGGTATTTTAGATAGTAGTGTGTAACGCTACCACATTCAACATCACCAAGGATCATTTCCTTTGCTCTAGTCTAATCACTCACCTAGGTTCCACATGCTCATGCTCTCAAATAGCTGTTAGGACATGTGCTCTTTTCTGCCTCTCTAAACTATAAGGAAAATGTGTCAGGCTGTTACAGTAATTATCACTTGCAAAACCACAGTAGTAAATGTGCTTTGAAATTGCCAATCAAATATCGTTTTCTGCCTAGAATCACACCATGAGTCTGTGTGCACAAAGGAATTGTTGTCAGAGATTTCATTTGTGTTGGTCTGGTTCTGTAAGACTTGCATTCGTAGGAAAGGGGCAGCTTGTTTTCTTGAACTGTGATGGCGAGCATTCAGCACAAATCAATATCTCACAAATGAGAGGCAAATGCTAACACATTTGAAATCAACAGGGTAGATGTTCCTTCCACTCCTGCAATGGGTGAGGTAGTTCCTACATGTTACAAACTCAAATTAAAACTTACCACACATGTACTCTTACATACATCTGTGCAGTCTTCATGCAGTTGTGCAAGTGTCCATGCAGATCTCTCTTCCACCTGACAATACACAGTCTCCAGAAGTATGCTCTTAGCACACAGGCAGGTGCTTCTCCTGCACTCCCATGCTACGTATTCATCACTGTGTGGTATTTTAGTTAGTAGTGTGTAATGCTACCATATTCAACATCACCAAGGCTCATTTCCTTTGCTCTAGTCTAATCACTCACTCAGGTTCCACATGCTCATGCTCTCAAGTAGCTGTTAGGACATGTGCTCTTTTCTGCCTCTCTAAACTATAAGGAAAATGTGTCAGGCTGTTACGGTAATTATCACTTATAAAACCACAGTAGTAAATGTGCTTTGAAATTGCCAATCAAATATCGTTTTCTGCCTAGAATCACACCATGAGTCTGTGTGCATAAAGGAATTGTTGTCAGAGATTTAATTTGTGGTGGTCTGGTTCTGTAAGACTTGCATTCATAGGAAAGGGGCAGCTTGTTTTCTTGAACTGTGATGGCTAGCATTCAGCACAAATCAATATCTCACAGATGAGAAGCAAATGCTAACACATTTGAAAACAACAGGGTAGATTTTCCTTCCACTCCTGCAATGGGTGAGGTAGATCCTACATGTTCAAAACTCCAATTAACCCTTACCACACATGTACTCTTACATACATCTGTGCAGTCTTCATGCAGTTGTGCAAGTGTCCATGCAGATCTCTCTTGCACCTGACAATACACAGTCTCCAGAAGCACGCTCTTAGCACACAGGCAGCTGCTTCTCCTGCACTCCCATGCTAAGTATTCAGCACTGTGTGGTATTTTAGATAGTAGTGTGTAACGCTACCACATTCAACATCACCAAGGCTCATTTCCTTTGCTCTAGTCTAATCACTCACCCAGGTTCCACATGCTCATGCTCTCAAGTAGCTGTTAGGACATGTGCTCTTTTCTGCCTCTCTAAACTATAAGGAAAATGTGTAAGGCTGTTACAGTAATTATCACTTGCAAAACCACAGTGGTAAATGTGCTTTGAAATTGCCAATCAAAAATCGTTTTCTGCCTAGAATCACACCATGAGTCTGTGTGCACACAGGAATTGTTGTCAGAGATTTAATTCGAGTTGGTCTGGTTCTGTAAGACTTGCATTCGTAGGAAGGGGGCAGCTTGTTTTCTTGAACTGTGATGGCTAGCATTCAGCACAAATCAATATCTCACAAATGAGAGGCAAATGCTAACACATTTGAAAACAACAGGGTAGATTTTCCTTACACTCCTGCAATGTGTGAGGTAGATCCTACATGTTCAAAACTCCAATTAACCCTTACCCCACATGTACTCTTACATACATCTGTGCAGTCTTCATGCAGTTCTGCAAGCGTCCATGCAGATCTCTCTTGCACCTGACAATACACAGTCTCCAGAAGCACGCTATTAGCACACAGGCAGCTGCTTCTCCTGCACTCCCATGCTAAGTATTCAGCACTGTGTGGTATTTGAGATAGTAGTGTGTAACACTACCACATTCAACATCACCAAGGCTCATTTCCTTTGCTCTAGTCTAATCACTCACCCAGGTTCCACATGCTCATGCTCTCAAGTAGCTGTTAGGACATGTGCTCTTTTCTGCCTCTCTAAACTATAAGGAAAATGTGTAAGGCTGTTACAGTAATTATCACTTGCAAAACCACAGTGGTAAATGTGCTTTGAAATTGCCAATCAAAAATCGTTTTCTGCCTAGAATCACACCATGAGTCTGTGTGCACACAGGAATTGTTGTCAGAGATTTAATTCGTGTTGGTCTGGTTCTGTAAGACTTGCATTCGTAGGAAAGGGGCAGCTTGTTTTCTTGAACTGTGATGGCTAGCATTCAGCACAAATCAATATCTCACAAATGAGAGGCAAATGCTAACACATTTGAAAACAACAGGGTAGATTTTCCTTACACTCCTGCAATGTGTGAGGTAGATCCTACATGTTCAAAACTCCAATTAACCCTTACCCCACATGTACTCTTACATACATCTGTGCAGTCTTCATGCAGTTCTGCAAGCGTCCATGCAGATCTCTCTTGCATCTCACAATACACAGTCTCCAGAAACACACTCTTAGCACACAGGCAGCTGCTTCTCCTGCACTCCCATGCTTACTATTCAGCACTGTGTGGTATTTTAGATAGTAGTGTGTAATGCTACCACATTCAACATCACCAAGGCTCATTTCCTTTGCTCTAGTCTAATCACTCACCCAGGTTCCACATGCTCATGCTCTCAAGTAGCTGTTAGGACATGTGCTCTTTTCTGCCTCTCTAAACTATAAGGAAAATGTGCTTTGAAATTGCCAATCAAATTTCATTTTCTGCCTAGAATCACACCATGAGTCTGTGTGCACACAGGAATTGTTGTCAGAGATTTAATTTGTGTAGCTTTTATTGTGTAAGACTTGCAGTCGTAGGAAAGGGACAGCTTATATGATAGGTTTTGAAAAGCTCATAAAAAATATAGTAATATATTTAAATTACATAAAGGTATTTTTTTTTTAGTTTCTTTCAGGTACTGCTGAACAAAACTGAAATAAATTAAAGATGCTTATAAAATCAAGAAAGAGAAAAGAACAGCAACAACATCTATATTTGAAGACAACTGGACAACAAAAATTAGTTGAAGAACCTCATGTTGGAAAAAAGAAAAAGCCTTCTGGTAAGCAGACTAAGGATTTTATAAAAAATATCCTCAAGCAAAGAAAAAATGTAAAAAAATATATCCACTGGAAATAGTGTTTCAAGTAGAAAACAATCGACAGAATATACTAAATGCTAATGTACAATCAGAAGTAAGAAAGAATGACTTAAAAAGAAAAATAGATTTTAAAAACATTCGTAGATAAATGTTTCAGAGAAGAGTGATGTTCAATTTGCTAAAGGATGTGAAAAAATATAGGAAGAAAGCCAAATTTTATCAGGAAAAGAAACATATTGAATCAATTGTTGCAAAGGCTTTGGAATTTAAAAGAAAACTATTCATTTTAGTGAATGTAATGAAGTCAAAAAGGAAAAGAAAAAGAGAAGTGAAAAAAAAAACTTTTCTAAAGTGTTCTTAGGAGACTGGAAGCATAGTTCAAGTACTGAACCATTTGTTAATGAAGAGAGTTATCTTCAAAGTAATAGTTTGCTGCATGCAGTTGACACCAGTGGTAGAGCATATGAAGTTAAAGATGGTTGTGTAATGGAAAAGGAGAAAATGGTTCCAAGAAATGAGGAAGAAGTGTTAGCTGATGAGGTTATGGGGAGATGTCCTAAAGCCCCAGTGTACACTTGGAATTGTAGTAGTATTTGTACTGTACGACAGGAATCTATTGATAAATTTCGTGACTTTCTAAGAGAATATAGTAAAAAAAAGTGTTAAACAGAAGATTAAGGTGCTTCAAAGACTAGATCCATGCAGAGTGAGAGAGGATACTGGTTTGCAAGGACATTCTCTGGCTTGTCTTTCTAGGAAAGTTTGTCAAAGTGTTTTTCACCATTTTAGGATGCTGGCAGTTCATCATACTGAAATGAGAAAGTTTGTGAGAAGATTGTATTTTGCTAAAAGTCCAGCACTAAAGTTACATGAGTTGCATAGTGCTCTGTTCCGTGGATCTGTATCAGATGTGAAGAAGGTTTGTGAGGATATTGAGTTTTGTTACTTTGGTCCAGAGCAAGAAAGTGCAGGAAATGACACAGTTGTTGAAGAAAATGTCGAAGAGAATGTAGAACCCACTGTTAGTAAAACATTTGAAGATCAAATGACAAAATGTACTATCATCTCTAATGAAAGACCAAATATTGCTTGTATTTGTTGCCGGAGAAGCCATTATAAAACTCAAACAAGGAATGTTGATCTATATAAAAAAAGTGAAAAAGAAAATAATTATGAGTGGAAGGATTTTGCTACATATTTGTTTCTGGAAAATTGGTTTGATTTGGGTGAAGATCAGCGTATTTGTAAATACTGTTATAACAAGTTAGAAGAAAATAAAATGCCAGCTAGAGCTGTACATAATAATTTAGAATTGGTTGATTTTCCTGCAGAACTTAGTGATTTAAATATGTATGAATCTATACTCCTTCAATGTGTCCATCCGTTTCAGACTATAGTTCGTATGGAGCCCAAAACAGGTAAATTACCTCCTTCAGATTTACAAAGAGGTTTAAAAGGAAAAGTTGTCTATTTGCCATTAGATTTGAAAAAAAATATTGAAACAATTGAAGCCGATAGTTTGGAAACTGAACCATTAGTTATTCTGGTTAATGGTGTACCTACAAAGAATAAGAAAATTTGGCAGGAGCTGGTAGATGTACGAAAAGTCCAAAGAGCAAATTTATATTTGAAAAGAAATAATAAATGGTATGAATCAATTTATATGGATGAAGATGAAGAAGTTTTAGTAGCAGACACAGGAATACCAACTGGGCAAATTGAAAAATTGGATAAGTCAAAAGAAGAAGAAATTTATGAACATTTCAGCATACATCCTCTTCATTCTAAAGAAGTTATGGGAAACACTATTGATCTATTTCAGAAGGAAAAAGCAAAAGGAACTCCCGTGAGTGTATGGGAGGAGAGCTTGGAAGCTCGTTGTTTTCCCCAGCTGTTTCCTACAGGAAAAGGTGGACGATATGATGAGCGTCCAGTAAAGATTCCTGCTTCTGAGTATCGGACTACAAGATTATGTGCAGAAGATCCAAGATTTTGTCAAAGTATTCCTTATTTGTTCCATCTTTTATTTGAAAGTGACTTATCTGCACTATCTTATGCAGTAAATCACATTTTAAAAACTGGAGTACATCTACATAATGTGTCTGCAAAGGATTTTCTGAACAAAGTGCAACAGCGAGATGATCATTTGGAATCACAATTGATTAATCTGATGGCTTGTCAGCGTGGGACTAATGAATATTGGTACCGACGCCATGGAGAATTGAAATGTATGTTACGGAATTTAGGAACTCCTACATGGTTCCTTACCCTAAGCTGTGCTGAGTACGCTTGGGATGATTTACTGGATTTTCTTCGAGAGGCAAATTCAAATATTGAAAACATCCAATACAAGACAGCAGGAGAATTGTGCTCATTGGATCCGGTTAATGTTTGCAGAAATTTCAATCATAGATTTGAGGTACAGTCCTTCATCTGCAATAAAAAAAATCCACCTCTTGGAGAAGTTATGGATTTCCTTTGGAGAAAAGAGTACCAAGCAAGAGGTGCTCCTCATATTCATATGCTGTTGTGGATCAAGGATGCCCCAAAATTTGGAACAGATTCTGATGATGCAGTTTTATCTTTCATTGAAGGATATGCAACATGTGCTATACCTAAAAGGTAACACACAAAAAAGGAATGGGGGGTCCTAGGGAATACATTTAAAGACCTGCAAGAAGTTTTTACCCCAATGAGTAATCACAAAACACACAAATAACCTCTCGGGTCTGAACAACCTTAAAACATGAGCATGGAAAGGAAGAATTCTGTAATCAATCTGTGTCTAGAGTAACAGTGCCCTAATAAGGAAAGGAATCCCTTTTAAGGATGAATGCTCCCACCTCTCAGTGCGGTGGTTGTAGCCCTCAGTGGGACCAGGTTTTCCCACTGGGAGGAGAAAGCCCAAATGAGGAAGCATGTCACCTTCTGGTGAGTGAGGGCATTCATCCTTAAAAGGGATTCCTTTCCTTATTAGGGCACTGTTACTCTAGACACAGATTGATTACAGCATTCTTCCTTTCCATGCTCATGTTTTAAGGTTGTTCAGACCCGAGAGGTTATTTGTGTGTTTTGCTATACCTAAAAGCACAGAAGAAAAAAACTTAAAAGAGCAAGTTTTACGTTTCCAAAGTCATCGGTGTGGAAAATACTGTTGACGAAAGTACAAGAGTAAAGATAAATTCTACACAAAATGTCGATTTGGATTTCCACGACCTGTTATTTCAAAAGGAAGAGTAAACAGTTTTATGTCAGCTGTGCGACATACTATTACAAGAAAATCGCCTAAAAATACCTGCAACCTAAGAAGAAAAGAAGAGTCAAAATATATAAATGACTACAACCCAGTCATTTTATCCATGTGGAATGCTAACATGGATATTCAGTATGTAGCTGACAATTCTATTGCTGTTGCCCGGTATGTCACATCTTACATCCCTAAATCTGAGAAAACGGAATTGAAAGAAATGTGGGAAGAGATTTCTCACGAGAAGACTGTCAGTAAAAAGCTATACAGTTTCAGTTTAAAGATGTTATCGCATCGAAAAATTGGGTCATACGAATGCTCAGATAGGTTATCATCTGCAAGTCTGTACTCCAAATCCAGAAGAATAATTTGGGTAAGTTTAGGCCTTGCAGGAATGCGAAATCGGGTATTGAAATCTATTCGAGAAATTGAATATTTAGCAGAGTACGAACCAGAAAGTACAGACATTTTAAGAACAAACATGTTGGACACATATTACCCAAAGAGAAGTCATCATCTTGAGAACATGTGTCTCTATGAAGTGCTGCAGAACTACATTTTTAAACGGAATACCACAGAAGACATCAATAATGGAAAATATAAAGTCATTGGTGAGAAAGGATGTTTGGTAAAACAAACAAAAGGAAGTTTGATTAATCACAGAAAGCTGAGTTGCGACACTACTGACAAGAAGGAATTTTACCACTTAAAACTTTTACAGTTGTTTAAACCATGGCGTTCAGAGGATGAATTACTTGGACATTTTCAAAGCTATGAAGATTCCTTTAATGCATGCACAGATACCATAGAATGCAGTACTTTCACAAATTATGTACAAATGTTAAAGAAATTGAACAAGAAGCAACAATTGCAGCTGAAGTAGCTAGAGACAGTTCTCAAGACAGTCAAAGTTCTGGGACGCTCAGTCAAGATCCTCTAGGACAACCAATCGTAGAAAATGAAGCTGCAATAGCCATGACTGAAGTGGAAACAGCTATGAATCAAGCTCAGGAAGATTTAATAAACTTACCTAATTTGGAACAACAACTGAATGATGAACAACAATAAATTTATGAAGAAGTCACAAAACAAATTGATCATGGATTACTACATGAAAATAAAGAGTGCTCATGCACATCATTTGAACCAATCAGAATGTATTTGAGTGGACAAGCTGGAACCGGAAAAACTTTCTTAATTAAAGTAATTAGAAGCTACCTACAGAAAAAAACTGATTCAACTTTGTCTTGTGTTGTTACTGCTCCAACTGGGTTAGCAGCATATAACATAAAAGGAATTACCCTCCATCGTTTGCTAATGTTACCAGTAGAGCATGAGAACAAAATACAATACCACAAGCTAACAGGAGAAGCATGTTTTGAAGTTTCAAGAGTATTGAAAAAAATGAAAGTTCTCATTATTGATGAGGTAAGCATGGTATCAAACTTAATGCTTGCCTTTGTGCATTTAAGAATGCAGCAAATTCTAAAGACAAACTATGACGTGCTATTTGGAGGAAAACATGTTATAGTTTTTGGGGATCTACTGCAGCTCACTCCAGTTAAAGGACAACCAGTAGTTCATATTCTTACACATGAAGACACAAAAAAGTCGTTAGGAAGTATAGGTAATGTGAATATTTGGACATACTTTGAGTACAAAGAACTCATTACCAATATGCGGCAAGCAAATGATGATGATTATGCAAGTATTCTCAAAGATATCAGAATTGGACTACTCACAGTACATGGCAGAAAAGCTTTACAGAGTCGATTGCTATGTAATTTGTTTCCAACAGAACAAATAGTTCCAGCCAGAGAAAATATACAAGAAAATTGCTGGAAAAAATACTGTAATCTGCTTAATGCCAACACTACATGAATGCTCTATATTCAATCAAGAACTTTTGAAATTGGAAAATGAAGAGATTATAAAACTGGAAGCTGTGGATAAAATACAGCATGAAGGAATAACTATTATATTGACAAGCAAGTTGACAACTAAATTGGATTCTCTAGAGAAAAACATATCAAAAACAGCTGGTTTAGAAAAGAATCTTTATGTATGTATGAACTGTCGAGTAATTTTAAGACGTAATTTGGATGTAGAAAAAGGTTTAGTGAATGGAGCTATGGGTAAAGTTGCGGGTTTTGTTAATTACCAGAAAAATGATGGAATTGAATTTTTAAAAATAAAATTTGATCAGATTGAAGAGGTTAAAGACATTAGTCGTTGTTCAGTTCGTTTCTTGCTTGTGAAAGACTTTTATGTACGTAGGAAGCAGTTTCCGTTTTCTCTAGCATATGCTGTAACTATTCACAAATCTCAAGGATTAACTGTAGATAGTGCTTTTGTAAACATTGGATCTAGTGTGTTTAAAGAAGGTATGGCATATGTTGCTTTGTCACGCGTGAAAAAAATATCTGGTTTATTCATGATAGACTTTGATGAGTCAAAAGTTAGTGCTGATGCAAACTGTGTAAAGGAATATAATAGATTAAGAAGAAGCTATGCTCCTCATTTAGGTCAGTATCCTGTGCTTGAAAAACGTGTTGTTTGTTGGAAAAGGAGAATTGAGAATATCTGTAATGAGGATGTACAGAAGAGTAAACAAATAGAGACTGATGTGATTGCAAGCAAAAAGAAAAAGGACAATGCTGAAGAGGTTGTTGGTTTTCATTTTGAAAATAGCTCTGGTGTCAACTGCTACGCTAATGTAGTGCTGAATGTTGTATTTTATCTTGAAAGTTTGAAAGAGCAGATAATACTAAATCATGAAAAAAGATTCTGTTCTCTGCTGAGTTTCCTTTATGAGAAGCTGAGTAATGATAAAACTAAAATAGAAAGTGCTTCTGATGTTAGAAATCTTTTAGATGTATGTTCTGGATGTACACAGTTAACTCAAAATGTCCAGCAAGATGCACAGGAATTCTTAATGTATATGCTTATGGTACTGGAAGATGAAGGGTTAGAAATAGAAAATATGTTTGGTCTGTCTTATAAATGGGAACATAGTTGTGAAAACTGTTTGAACACATGCAGCTCTAATGTTGATTCTGAAAGGTTCATATATTTAACAATACCAGAGAGCAAATCAGTGACTTTTAGTAAATTAGTTAAAGATGCAAATCACAACATGGAATGTTCTCAATGTAAATCAGAAATGTTATCAACGTTATTTTTAAAGAAATATGGATAGTATGTAATTTTAATGATGCAACGTTGTAGAGCTGATGGAACAAAATTGGATACTTTAATAAAGAAGTTTACAGGAAATCAATTATCAATATCAGGAAAAACTTTTGTTGCAGTTGCAATAATTTTCCATGATTGACCTTCTATAACTTCTGGTCATTACACAGTTTATCTAAAATGTGAAAAAGGCTGGACACTGTGTAATGATTCACAATTGATTTTCAAGCAAAGTTTGCCTGCAGAATTACCAAATTCCTACTTAATTTTTCTAAAACCAAAATTTTAGATACAAATTGCAGCATCTGAAGAAACCATTATTTCGATTTTATAGGATTACCATTGGATATTTCACCAAAAAAGAATTTAAAAATTACCATTTGGCCTCATGGAAAGGTAACTGTTTCTATTGTGGACTTCTTTGACAGATATTATTTTGGTGTATGAGCTTAAGCAACAAGATTTACAGACATTATTTATTGCAAATAATTATTGTTCTTAGATGATATTTTTAATGTATATGTTACATTTCTATCAAGGTATGTTTTACTGAGGAGAGATTCAGGGCTTTTTTTAAACAATCTTTCAGATTGTTAATTTTTTTGCCCGCTGTTAAGTGATGAATGCAATTGATTTCACAATTTGCAGGGAAATTCAATATATTCTGAAAACAGCAAGAAAAGGGCAAAAAATTACTTAGTTAAATATGAAAATATGTGTACTGAATTCTAAAATGTATTGTTAAATATTACTACTTATTTTCTTTTTTTTCAGATCAAGAAAGAAAATTTAGGAAATGTAATCCTTTTTCCTAGCAATTAAAAAAACCATTTATTTATAATTAAGTTATTTTGTTAGTCAGGTGAGTTTGAAATATCTGTATTTCTCACCCCTTCGCTTTCATGCTCCCTTTTCTTCACTTCTCCTCACTCTGCTTTTCTCATTCCCCTTCTCTCTCTCTTCTTCCTTTACTGCTCTTTCATAACTCCCTCACTCCTTCTATACTACTCCCCTAGGTTTACTGCCTCCATCACTACTTTTTCAACCATGTATCTCTCCCTGTCTCCATGTGTCTCAGTCATTCTAACTACCTTACTCCTTCTCAGTTCCTTGCTCTCTGTCTCTGTTTCTGTCTCTCTCCCTTTGTCTGTCTTACCCTTAATTTGCTTAACATCACTGGGGAAGTTTAACAAGGCCCCTGCGCCACCACTACGTCACTTTTCATAACGTACTGGTGGCGCAGGGAGCTCCTCCATATTTACAAGGAGAGGAGAAGCCACCCTGCGTGACTTTTCCTCTCCACATAAATACAGCCTCTTCACACGCAGCACTGTGCGTTGAAGGGGCGTTCCATGGGTGTTGTTGTGGGTGTTCCCATGCAAGACACAAAGAACTAGACACATCTCCAGGTTTACGAGAAATCGTAACTCTGGAGATGCGTGTGAATGCTATGCCACCCTAGAGGTGGTGTTGCGAGGCACAACGAGCAGAACAGGTATCAATTTTAGTTGTAAATGGCAGAAGAGCACTCATCTTCAGGGAGTGAGGAGGACATCTGGATGCACTCAGAAGCATTGGTTCATAGTAGTTTCTCTTCCAGAATCTTCATACACCATAGCCACTCCCCTCACTATTTCTTCTTATTACCTGGGACAAGGAGCTGAGCAGCAATCAATTTTAATTGAAAATGGTAGAACAGCAGTGTATTTCAGGGAGTGAGGAGGAGACCTGGATGCACTCTGAAGGTGTCTTTCAGTAGAATGACAAAATGAAAAGAAAGGTAGTTGTAAAATGGAAGCTTATATACTTTTTTTTAAAAAAAAAGAACTCATTGGCTGTTTCAGACCATTTTATAATAAAAACTAGGCTGTATGTTTAAATTTTTAAAAGCATGTTTTATATTGGTCCAGAAAAATGTGTTCCCACAGAACATTACTTTGGATTTGCTGTTAGGTTTGAAAAGTTAAGCAATCTTGCTCTTTGGATTAGAAACATTATGTGCTGAACTTCTGACATCTCTGCTCACACCAGTGCTCCATGATCTAATGCTATGCTAGCAGGCAGAAGTCATGTTGGGGGTAGAAATCATTTGGAAAGGGTTGAAATATGCAAAAAAAAGAAATGTGTGTTTCCATTTAAAAGAAAGGTGGAGAACGTGAAAAGGGGGCAGGGTACAGAGTTCCTGACCCCCTAGCTTTTGTCAGGGGGTCCCTGAAGGACCATGAAGGGTGAGAATTTTTTTTTTTTTTTTTTTTAATCGCGGGGTGCACGTACCGTGCACGCACGGTGTGCGCACGGTGGGAAAAAAACATATAAAAATTGAATTAAAAAACAAATTTAAGTGTTTAGATGTTAGGTGGCTCTAAAAAGAGCCGTTGTGTTAATTGAGGGACAGAGGAAAAAAAAGACATGGCAAAAATTATAGGGTGCCGCACGTGTGCTGCTGTATCTTCCTCTCTATTAGCGGAATGCTGGTGTCCGCATAAGAGATAAGAGCATTACACGAATTGCACCGTATATGCACCCTCTCAAACAGAGGGTGTATATCCAGAGGAACCGAAGAAGGTGAAACTGCCGCCGCAGATGAAGTGCTCTGCTGAGCTGCCGATGATGTGCTCGGCTGAGCTGCTGCGGATGTGCTCGGCTGAGCTGCTGGAGGGTTTTCTCTAGCAGCTCGAGCATAAGCCACAGGATGTACATCTCTAACGTGCCTGATTATAGTGAAGATACTAAAAGAGTATTTCTTTTTAGGATATCCTCTTGATAAGACACGATCACAAAGAGTGCAGGTGACTTTGGGAGCATTCACTTTCTTCTGCCCCAGTGGAAATGTAAAAAATTGCCAAATAAAAGAGTCTTTCTGTTTCCTCTGTCTCTGTCTCACAAGGGTCTCCTGCTCACCCCCAGAAGATGACTGCTGCTCTGCCATTCTGAAGTACTGTAGTACTAGAAAAGCTGTTCAGCTTCTTCTCCCAGGGAATCAGAAGTAATAATGAGGGGAGTGGGTGTGGTGTTGCAAGTTTCTGGAACTGAAACTACTATAAACCAATGAAAAGTGTTGTTACTTAATCACATGACTTGCCGGGCGCGCACTGAGCGCGTATGGTGCGCGCACGGAGCATGCACGGTACAAGCACGCATGCGCGTACGGAGCACGCGCGCATGTGCGTACGGCGCTTGCACGTACAGAGCACGCGCGCATGCGCAAAAGGAGCACGCACGCATGCGCGTACGGAGCACGCACGAAGTACGCATGCGCACACGGAGCTCGTACGCATGCAAGCAACGTGCGCGCACTGTACGCGTACCGTACGCATACCGTACACGTACGGTGCGCGCACGGTCAAAAACCCTTAAAGAGGTTTATAGAAGATATTAACTATGCTTTTCAACTATATCCAAAATGAAAAAAAAAAGCTGAGCCATTCCATATTGCAGGATACAGTAAATCTATAATTATATACATAGGTAGCTTATTGCAAAATAAATAATTAAAAAATATAATAAAACATTCATAAATTAGCATTTAAAAAACCTTGCAAATTCACTGAAAAAACCATAGGTTTCACACACGTTATAGTTAGGAATTAGCATTTAAAAAACCTTGCAAATTCACTGAAAAAAACCATAGGTTTCACACACATGTTATAGTTAGGAATTAGCATTTAAAAAACCTTGCAAATTCACTGAAAAAACCATAGGTTTCACACACTTTATAGTTAGCTGGACATTTCACTCGAAAAAAACCATTGAAATTCCCCCGTTATAGTTAGTTCAGCTAACTATAACTCGCGCGCCCGCAATCCAATGCTGATGACGTCACATATTACATCACTCATGACATGGTGATGACATCATCAATGTGATAAATTACTGCATCTTCTCACACCCTAATTTAACCGATGATACACGAACTCAAAATTTCAGATGTCCATTCTCAAAACCATAGATACTCCAATACCAATAACTACATACCCACTTATTAACTCTTAGGTTTACATACACCTCCACTCATTCATATGTACAGTCACTCATACTTACAGTCACTCCGTACAAGACTATCATATGCATTTATGCACCTACATAGACACTCACACACCACCAATCATCCATAGAGGTACTGTCACACCTAGTCAGTCATGCAAATAATTAATCACACTCCCATTTACTCACCTATGCAGTTATACACACAAAAGTTCACTTACTCATAAAAATAGTACCACATTCTTACGCTCTTATACAATCATTGATACAAGCACACACTCATCCATACAGCCACTCTCACAATCACACACTCTCACATATACCCACTTATATACTCTTACACACATATATACTGCCTTTCACATATGTAGTTAGCCACAAATGTACCACTGAGATATACATTCGATCCCTAACACACCCATACATACACTCACTCAACCATACCGTCCATCACAGATGCACTGTTAAAACCATGCACCCATGGAATCACCCACTCACACATCTATGCACAGAGTCACACACAGCCTACCCACACAAACACTCAAGCACCCATACAGATACTCAGACAACCAATCGATAATCCATATAGACACTCATATAGCTATTCACAAAACCATGCAGCCACTTATACACCAACAGACAGAAACATGAAGACATTCACACAGTTTAGTCACTAGTCTGCAGTAAGATACATTTAATGACTCACTTTTCCAGTCAATTATGCACGTAGAAAATCATCCATTCACACACTTGTAGAGCCACTCATTCTTCCACAGGCCTTTCACTATAAATATATAAAACATATTTAAATTTTACAGAAACACACAGTCACTGGATGATGTCATCAGTGATGTCATCAGTGATGTCATTTGAGATGTCATCAGTGATGTCATCAGGGATGTCACTGACCATGTCATGAGTGATGTAATATGTGACGTCATCAGCATTGGATTGCGGGCGCGCGAGTTATGGTTAGCTGAACTAACTATAACAGGGGAATTTCAATGTTTTTTTTTTTTAGTGAAATGTCCAGCTAACTATAACGTGTGTGAAACCTATGGTTTTTTCAGTGAATTTGCAAGGTTTTTTAAATGCTAATTCCTAACTATAACCTGTGTGAAACCTATGGTTTTTTCAGTGAATTTGCAATGTTTTTTAAGTGCTAATTCCTAACTATAACGTGTGTGAAACTTATGGTTTTTTCAGTGAATATATATATATATTTTTATTTTATTTTTTTCACCCACAAAACAAAAGGTTAAAGGATACAGGGACGTTATAGTTATACATTTCACTTGTACAAAACCAGAGAAATTCTGCTGTTATAGTTAGCTGTGCTAACTATAACTCACATCCCCAGCAATGCACTGTTTATTACCTCACACATTACATCACTCATGACATGGCCAGTGACATCACTCATGACATCACTGATGACTTCTCAAATGACACCACTGATTACATCTCTAATTATATCACCGATGCCATCACTAAACATCACCTATGGCATCTTGTGGTGATTGTGAGTGTTTTCTAAAAGTTACTGAGTGTTAAACATATATACTAAAGTAAGTGACTGTGGGAGTTTCTATCTGAGTGAGTGGGTGTGTAAGTGGTGTATACAAGAGTGAGTGGATATATGAGAGACTAGGTGTATTGGTGGGTGTATGCATGTGTGAGTGGCTGTATGAGTATCTGTGTGGGTGAGTGAGTTGGTGTTTAAATGGGTGTAATTGTGAATGATAAGATGAATGAGTGTCTGTATGGTTGAGGGTGCAGGTGTATCAATGGCTGTAAATGGTCAATGAGAGAATGCATGAGTGGCTGAATGGGCAACTGAGCACGTACATAAATGTCTGCATGGGTGAGTGACAGGGTGCATAAGTGACTGTCTGGGTGAATGAATGGGTGCGTAAGTGGGTGCATGGGTGAGTGAGTATATGTGAGTAGTTATATGAGTGTGTAAATGGGTGTGGGAGTGGCTGTATCAGTGTCCGAGCCACTCACCTGAACTTCACGCCTTTCTTTAGGTAGCTGACTAAACCCAATGCTTCCTGAAACTCCCTTCCACTCAATGCGTTTGGTAACAATTGAGTTGAAAAGTGTGTCAAGGGGAAGGGGTAATAGGAAGAAAAATAGAAACCAAACACTATACGAATATCCAGCTCTCAAGGAATCTTCAGGATGTTTTTTGGCACTCTTTGGTATTGCCTCTTATAACCAGCACTTTTAAATCTCTAAGATTACTAAAAATGACAATAAAAATCATGGAGTAACGTTTACTAAACTTATGATAAGTTGTTCAATGAAATCTTTCTTTCTTACAATAAGTGCTATAAATGAATACCTGCCCTAGGCCTTGTTCTTCTCAAAATAAAACAAGCTTAGTTTTCAGGTAAGTAAGTCTTTGCCATTAACATTGGGTTTGTCTGTTTAAATAATGGAAATAACTATATTACTCATCACTTAACAATTGCACAATGTAATATTTGCAAACAGTCTTTCTTATATTATTTATACTTAAATTACCACAGAACGTACATTTTATATAGTCCAAAAAAAAGCTCATAATCCTGAAGTATTTTAGTGCTGTAGAATTTTTAGGATCAAAATGTTCCTGGGATTAAAGAAAGCGTTCCGAGATTGGCTCTTTAACTCATTTTTTTGGTTGCCAAAAGTTATTACGATGCGAGCAATGTGTCTTGCCCTTTATAGTCACACAAGTAGACTTGAATGAAGAGTTGTCAAATGTTTAAAAGATAAATCCCCCCCAAAAATAAAATAAATGTCATACCCAAAACGAATTTGGCAGCACCACAAGGTTACAATGAGTTTTTGCAATGTAACACTCATGTCTCTCAAATTCTTTGTCTTTTCTTTTTTGTCTTATAGGATTCAAGGAAGAGGAGTGCCTGACTGGAGAAGACGGAAGCCAGGCACCCGACTGGAACAGGAACAGGAACCAAAGCCAGCAGGAAGATGAAGAGTCTCTTCCCAGGACATGCTGGAGGAAGATGAATGGGAGCCGTCGCTGGAGTGCAGGGGAAACTGAAGCTAAGCTTTGCACGTTAGCGCTTGTGTCTATTTATAGGGATTGCCGCATGTGTAAGGAAACACGCGGAGGGTGCGATCACTTTGGCAGTTTGCTCGTGAAGAAGCTGGCGCGCTCCTAAATTATATTGCACACACGAGTTTAATTATCATACACATGCAAGAGCTTACACGTTCTAACAGTTATTCAAATTGAAACACAAGTGTAGAAATAAAAAAAAATAGAATACTATTCTTGCCTTCATCTTTTGATGCATGATTGAATTTTCTGTACATAGAAGTTTTCAATTATAAAGGACTATCTTCTTGGTTACACATCTGTGCTATTATACATCAAGTGAACATATAAACTACTCATAATAAATTAGCCAACATAGATATATTATTGATTACGAAGAGTTGATATTTTAGTATATCAATGAGTAAGTGAATGCATGTGTGAGTAACTGTATGGATGAGTGAGTGGATGTGTGAGTCACTATATGGGTGAGTGAGTAGGTATGTGAGCATTTGTATAGGTGACTGAGTGTGAGAATGGTTGTAAGGGTGTAGGAGTGCGTGTATAAGTGTCTGTACATCTGTATGAGTGGATGTGTGAGACATTGTATTGATCAATGAGTAGGTGCATTAGTGGCTGTAAATGTGAGGTAGTGGTTTGCATTAGTGGCTGTATGGGGGAGTTGATGTGTGAGTGGCTCTATGATTCAGTGAGTAGATGTGTGAGTGTGGATGATGTCATCAGAGATGTCAACGGTGATGTTATTTGAGATGTCATCAGTGATGTCCTTTGAGATGTCATGAGTGATGTCACTGACCATTACATGAGTGATGTAATATGTGAGGTCATAAGCAGTGCATTGCAGTTATATTTAGCTCGGCTAACTATAACTGCTAAATGTTTCTGATTTTATATGAGTGAAATGTCAGTCTAACTATATCGCCCGTGTAGCCTTTCTTTATTTCAGTGAATTTCGACGGTTTTTTCAATTCTATTTACTAACTATAACGTACCTGTAACCTTTGTTTTTTTGCAGTGAATTTCTATGTTTTTTTTTAACTAGTAGTCACGTTTGTAGAGTGGTGTTGAAAGGGGCAGGTCCTCCAACCAGCTCTCATGAATCCTGCTATGTCACACTCACTAAAAGTAACAGGAGGGATTCTTGACCCCTAAGGACCCTCAGCTTCCAAGAGGACGTCGATCCTCAAAAAGTAATGCACCAGGAGGCAAGTTTACAGCTTGGTGGAGAAAGGGTTTCAGCAATCCCGCTATGTGGAATTTACAGGCTGAGTGGACCCACCGGGATTTGAACCTGTGATTATGAGGTTGAACACAGGCCCCTACAGTGGATGCATTATAATGCACCCCAGGGTATTGAGTGCATCCACTTGTAGCCAGGGGGGATGTACACATTTAATAAAGGCCAGTGTTTCGCCCTCCCAATCTCTCAGGAATGCTACATGCTGGCCAAGGACATCTGTCCACACCTTCGTTTCTGAAGCCTATAGTGAATCCTGCGTGGTCTATCACCTTATATTTCCCCACCCTAAAGCTGTTGTGTGGTTCTCCTTCATGTATATCTCCTGCAGAAATACCACATCTGTCGAGTATTGCATAAGTGCCTTTGTCACCTACCCTCACTTAATGTTGTTGCTTAGGCCATTAACATTACAAGTCAGCAATGTTAGAATATGCACATCCATTTCCACTGATGAAATCCTTGCCACCCCCCCATGCCACCCCATTCACTCCATTCTATGACTACAAAACACAAAACAAATCAAACTGCTACATTTTGTCCCCAGTTCCACCCCATCCTACCATACCATGCCGTAGTCTTATAGCTGGCCGCCCCCTCCCAATTCACAGTTATTTGATTGCCCCATCAGTACAAAACATGTATTCACCCTCATTAAGACCCAATGTCCCAGAAACAGTGCTGACAAGGCGGGGGCCAGGAGGAATGAGAATAATCCATATCAGCTCTCACCTCTCAATTCACAGACTCCCAACCGCAAAGATGGGGAAAGAAATCAACATCTGACCCAGTCCCAGCAGCCACCAAGAGACCCATAGCATGTCAAATAATTTCCCCCGAAGTCATTGGTATCACTACTGGTGGGGACAGCCCAACTCTCCAACTTTCACCTCTAAGAGCTCTTCACCAGAGTCCTTCAATCTACCTCGCAGCACATCTTACCTTGTACCAGTGTCCCGACTCTGTTGTCTGTGAAGTGCCTCATAAACCTTTGCTCGCTTGTATTCCGCTGTGTTCTCTGGATGGCCTCAGGGGTGTCCTCCTCCAAGACCTGCGGTGCACCATATAGGAAAGAACAGAGCATATTTAATCTCCATGCTCTTCTGATGCCTCTTGACCACCACAAACATTTCTCTTTGCCACTGGACACGTGTGATGTAGTCAGGGTAGATATTGAAAGTGGCTCCCTTCACCTACCAAGGCCTTTGTGCACTCATCCCTGTCACAATAGTTAAGGAGTCTTGCCACCACAGCCCTCGGAGGAGGCCCCAGAATCGGCCACTTGCCAGGAACCCTATGAGCCTGTTCCATCATAAACCATTTAGAGGTCTTCCCCTTCAGCATCTCTGTAGCAAGCCAATCCTCAACAAACATTGCCTTCGATTGGCTTTCCACCCCCTCAGTGAAGCCCACCACCCTACCATTATTCCAGAGCAAGACTCCTTCCACATCATTGACCTCACGCACGGTGCAGCAAGTTCTTTTCCCAACTGTTTTATGCAGGTTTCCTGCTTCAGCACCGTCAGGTGGGTTTTGGTTAGGGTTAATTCGGTGTCTGCAACCCTGTCCACCACTTTCCAGTAGTCTACCCTCAGTAAGTTCACATCATGGACCACATTTAAATCTTCTGTTCCAATGACTCTTTAGTGTGCTTTATGGGTGTCAGGATAGTCGCTGTTTAGGATTTCAACCCTTTATCTGCTATCAACAATGATGTCCTTGCAGCATTCAATGCATCCTCCACTTTTTATTGGCTAGACTGGCTTATTGCACTCCATATCTGCCTCCTTCATGCTCAAATGCGGTTCATGTAGTTCAGTGCCCCCAACTTGTCTGTGAGGGATTAAAGAGAGAAAAGGGGGGGAATACCCAGTGCACTCCCTGCTGGGTCTGTCCGAGGCTCTCTGGGCTTTGTGTTCTCAGGGCCATCACCAGCAGGCGTTGCAGTCAACAATTTGGCATGTGCCCCTGTGTCACTTTCCTCATCTCTGTCAGTCCTCCTGGCAGGCTGCTAGCACCACTGTCCCCACACCGCCCCTGCAGTCCAATCAGGGTCCCAAAGCCCCTCAGTGGAAGTAGCATGTGATGAGCCCCCAATGTCCACCTCAAGGGAGCTACGTGGTTGAGGGGCACCCTCCTTCCCCTTCCGCTCAATTAGATCCTGGCAGTCTCACCATCCTAAAGACCCCGGGGCACTCCTGCAGCACGTCTGCAGCCCATTCAGTGCCAGTTTTGGTGGGCGTGTCGGGCCGGACACCACAAACCTCCCCAATTTCCTTCACATGGGTAGGGACCTCACCAACTTTCTTTTGGCTTACTGCACTACTGCAGTGCCCAGATCGCGTCTAGTCTAATCAGGCCTCCAAGCTCCCCCAGTGGGAGCGGCACTTTATATACCCACAATGTCTGCCACAGGTGAGGTGCATGACTGAGGGGGGTCTCCTTCCCGATTTGATCCTGGCATTCGCAACATCCAAAATAGCCTCCAGTGGCCCGTCCTCGGGACGTTCAATACCTGTGTGAGGGGTTGATTGGGCATCAGTACGAGCACCACAGGCCAATAGGAAAGGTCCCCAAACTCCTTTAATTGGATGGGTACTTCACCTGCTCAATTGTGACTTACTTCACCACCATGGCACCCAGCTCACTCCAGATGCTGGCGCCCTCTCGCCACAGACACATCTCCACAGCTATCCCTTAGCGGAGTTCATTGTCCCTTCCTCCAGGCCTAGCATAACAGATCAGAGCCTTTGGCAGATTTATCTGGCCTGGGCCTCTCCACACTGATCGCAGAGTCTGGGACAGCAGGAGGAATGGGCTTAATCAGACTTTGGGTGGTGGAGCTAAGCAGGTACACCACTGCCTCCATGTGTCCCAGGCCACGCCCTAACTCTAAGAATTTTTGTTTAATGTGAGATCCTAGAATAGTCTAAAGCACAAAGGTACAGTTGGCTTTCAATAGCATATTAGTGCAAGTAATTTGAAATGATTTGAACTCTCTTGAAGTAATACAGTAAAGAAAGTTGAGGGCAAAAATTAACCCTTAGGGGTCTTCAATTTTATAGGTGTTATTTCTACTTGAAGGATTACATTTTTATAAACTGAGATCTTGTGACAAAGTGTTATTAAAAAGTCATGAATCTCAGTTTTGTTTGCTGTTTTAGAATTTTTATGCTTTGTAAGTTCCAATATTATGCTGGCTTTTATGTTGACAGTAACTTTCTAATTTGGCTTTTTGGCATATGTAGGCCTGACTTCCAGATGAACAAAACCTTGAAAACATTTGTTTGAACTCCAATTTTCACCTTGGAGTCTTGGGTGTCATGTCCAAATAGACCTGCAAGGTAAATACACTGTCTATTGTACAGAATTGCCTTTTGAAGGATTTGTTCTTTTATTCAATATTTTGCAGAATTTACAAAAATTGTTCATGGAGCAGAGCATTCCTTAGGTGGAAAAAAATCGGAGCTCTTGTAATTGTCAGATCATCTTGAGGGTCTGGCTGAATATTCTTCCTAATGAAATCATTTACCGACTCTATGAGATTCATGCCAGTTTTTGATGCCTCAGGTTCTGAACAAACCTTAAATTGAATCTCCTCAAACTAGCTTTCAAACCTACTTATATATTATTAATTTATGATAACTCCTTAGTTTAAGCTGCCACTGAAGCAAGTGTCTCCTATTTCTGATCACCAGTTATCCTCTGCAAAGCCTTAGGCATGGGGTCAATCTCTTCAATGCTTGCAAGTGAGCTAGAAGCTGCTTCACCGAGTGATAATATGATGTCCCTGACCACATTAAAAAAAAGAGCAGATTCATTTTCTGCTCCTTGGATTTTAGCAAGGTTCTTAGGCCAGCACCCTTGAGAGTACTGAGGTACCCATTTTACCTATCCCAGAGGAGCCGGGTGCATAGGGGTCAAGTGGTGTCGGAAACGCTCGTTGATTTCAATGGCGTAATGCGAAAAAGTGCTGCTGCCGGGAAGATGAAAAGTGTCTGGTGTGATCCAAGCCTGGATCGGAGCTGAGAAGAACCTGAAAGCAGACGGGAGAGACTCTGGGTTACTTCACAGTGACCATGGGCATGATAGGCGAATGCCCACCGAAGTCGGGTGTTTCAGGTGAGAAGAGGTGAAGCTTGACTCTGCAGCCACGGGGACCAGGAGATGTCGACGATGACCAAAGTCCGGAGGTGAGCTGTTTTCTCGAAGGATGTCGAGTGCTGGGGGGTCGGAGTCCAGGTTGAACACCAACAAGCCTTGGCAACTGCAACCCACACAGTCAGAGGAAAGATGCTGCGGTGAGGACCAGCAAGGTCCTGGGGACTCTCCAAGCTATGTAGAGTCAGGGTAAGTCTGGAACAACCAGGGAAGCCCACAGAAAGTTAAAGTTACCTTCACCACAGGGACCCACATGTCGACAGACCAGGGATCGCAAAGGGACTTCAAGCTGAATCACAAAGTACCAGCCCACAGAGCACTTGCGGTGTGTAGGCTAGAAATCTTCAGTGGAAATACTGCTCGGGTCAGGACTTCAAGTAGCCCAAACCACAGCCTCAGGGGTCAACAAAAAGCATATGCTGCTGCAAATGTATGCGGTGCACAGGGGTTCGGGTTGCACGGTCCCCACGAAGGATACGGGCCTCAGAATTGCTGAGAGCACAGATCAACCTGAGAGACCATGGGAACCCACCTCCTGTGTTGCAGAAATCTTCGGAGTCCTCAGGAGCTTCGGAGATGCAAACCGGTCAGATGCATTTCAGGTGCCTGCCTTGCAGGGGAGTTACTCCTAAAGGAGATTCTTCAGTCATCCAGCGTTGTGCAGATCGTCAAAGTACTTGGTTTCTATAGCAGAGTTTAGTCCAGGTAAAATCTAAAGTCCTGTAGTCAGGGGTTCCTACTTTATACCCAAGGAAGGGGTGGGACAAACTCTGCGGACCCACCTATGGGAGCGTCAGGACAGAGGGGTGGCTACACCCATGTCCTTTGTCCAGTTTCACACCAGAGCATGAGCAAATGGCTCCTGCAACCAGTTTGAACTGGACATGGATATGGTTAGATGAATTACAAACAACTCTGGAATATAGGTTCCGAAAGCTGCAGAGGGGCTCTGCTCATGCAGGTGCACCCTCTCACATAAAACCCAGCACCCTGCCTTCAGGATTGATAAGGCCTGCCATAGGGGTGACTGATAGGTTTATATGGGCAGTGATATGGAGTAGATATAGTGAACCTATATATAAGTAAGGGGTGCATGCACCACCTTACACAAGCTGCTGTAGCAGACCTGTGCTTTCATTTTGAATGGTCTCCCAGGGGTGGCATGATACATGCTGCAGCCCCTGAAGCCCTCTGGGGTGCCTAAGCTCTGGGTACATAGTATACCATATACTAGGGACTGATAAGGGTACCCAAGAATCCAATCTGGAGTGTACCTAAAGCACATGATATCAATTTAGAGGAGAATGCAGCTAGACTGGGGTCCTGGATAGGAGGATCCCAGTCAATCTAAGTCGAAAACAGTGAAACATCAGCAAAAAGTGGGGGTAACTATAAGAAGCAGATCCTACTCTCCTACAGCGTCAACTTCAATGGGTGTTGCGGTGGTACACTCACCGCAACACCCACTGCACTCCCCCTTTCATGCTAAAATTAGTGTGAAAGGGGCCCTATGCTCATGGCAGCGTTAAGCCACTTAACTTGGCTTTAAGCCATGTTAAGTGGGTTAACGCTGCCTTGAGAATAGGGTGCTGGCCCTATCGCCACGGGAACGTTAAAAAAGTGGCGCTCCCATGGTGATAGGGGCTTGAAAATATGTGCCAAAGTGTTGCGTGAAAAGGGGCGATATTTACAAGCACAGGTAAAGCCACACAGGGTGGCTTTTTGTGTTCTTGTAAATATCAGGCAGCAGGTTGCGCTGCCACTGTCACATAACGTGATGCACCAGTGGTGCAAGGGGCTTATAAATCTGCGCCTTAAAATCTTTAAAGTTGACATTTTTTAAATAAATCAATCATTTATTTGCAAAGCAAAAGGTTTGGTGAGAAATGTTATGAAATCTTATCAGAGGACCTCTGCATATCAGTCATTTAGATGTGAAATTGCTATTGGTTTCAATACAGGTGGAAGGTTCAAGGGTGATATTGGACGACAGGCCTATTCACAAAGCAAGATTTACAAGAAACTGACGCATCTGTATAGATGCGTCCGTTTCCCTGCGCCTGCGTGAAAAAACCTTGCGCCACCATAGATGCTTCGTATTTACAATACGGCGCAATATGGCGGAAGGATTGACAGATGCGCCAGAAATTCTGACGCATCTGTACGGGTAAAAGTCACGCATTGTTGGAGTCGTGTCACAAGCACAACGCAACTCTAGCAATGCGTGTTGCGGCCTATTCCCAATACACTGCGTCACTCCGTATGCCTGCTTCAAGCAGGCGTAAGGTTTTGACCCAGTGGCGTCCTAAAATTCACACAGTGAAATCTTGTCGATTTCAATTCGTCACTTTTACGGGGCTTTCCTGCATGGGAACACCTACCCTGCATACATTATACCTGACGCAGGTATAATGTCAATGCAGGGCTTTACAATGTGACGCATTTCCCTAGATGCGTCACGTTGTAAATTTGCCGCATTTTTTACGCCCCATTGCCTCACAAAAGTGACCCATGGCATCATAAAAGTGACGCAAGGGACTTGGAAATCTGCCCTGTAGAGTTATTCACTTGTAACTTACAAATGTATAGTAACTACAAGTCACAGACTTACATGTTTTCAATGCATCAAAACTGGCATGAAGCCTGTTACAACAAAATTAATGAGTGTAAAGTTAACAGTAACTTTTCACGTAGATGGAGGTCTCCGCCAGCTGGGCAGAGATCACCCTATGTTACAGTGTAGGGACAATTAATAACATTTAACAAGTACTTTAGACAATATTACAATATTTTAATGTAAAATAAAAATTTGAATTAACTTAATGTAAATATTATTGAATTAGATCTAAATAAAAGTTACAGCGCAATAACTCATCAAATGAAATGCTTTATAAGTAAGAAAAATATGTATTTTCATATAATATATAACTATTTAAAATATATATTATTTAATACCACCCTCAGTATTATGTTTGTATTCAATTATTTTTAGAAAATGTTATTACTATGTAATTACATATTTGTAATTAAATAATCATTTATGTAATTATATACATATATTCAATAAAAAACAAACGTTAAAACTGAGTTATAGTTAGGAAAACCTATTTGCACTGTACAAACCAAGTTTAAACTACACAAACTTAAAAAATTCTAAAATTATAAGCATAACTTTCATTTACAATTAATCCACTACCTTCAAATTATTATAAGTGGCAGACCTTGTTACACACTCTGTACAGCTCAATAAACCGTCAACACTAGCTATAACTCACCATTCTACCATGCACTGTGTTGTGACAAATATTTCATTTAAGAAGTTATAAGCATTGCTATGAATGTTATGATTTCACATGCTTAGTGATGCAGTATGCAAGGGTATAAAAAATCCATGGAAAAGTTATAGTTAATGTAGTGTGGCAAATGAGGTGACAAGACTGTTTGGAGATGCATAACTTATAGTAAATTGAAGGTGGTGCATAAATTATAATTTGTAGTTATAATTATAACTTTCTAATTTTTAAAGTTTGTGTATTTTAAATTAGGTTTGTATAGAAAGAATGCATACAGTATTGTTTTTTTCATTGTATGTTAATGGTTTTTATTTTTAAATAAAAACATCTTTCGAATCACAGTGTGGAGTGTCATTGGTTGAAGTGTGGTAAAGTGGAGCGTAGTAAAGTATACTGAATGAGAGTGCTGTAGAGTCTAGTGTTGTAGAGTGGAGTAATGTAGAGTGGAATAGAGTGTAATCGAGTAGAGTGAAGTGACGTGGTGTGCAGTGAAATTAAGGGTTATACAGTGGAGTGGTTTGCTGTGTCCTATTGTGGAGTGGACAGGGTACTCAAGTCCTGAAATGGCTGCCAGCAACCTTTTCCCCATGTTGCTGGCAGCAAATCAGATAACTAGCTACGGTGGGAGTGTGACTTCCATTGGAGTGAAATGGCCCAAGGGAAATAAAATGCCCTGGGCAATCAGAATGTTGCATTTTTACATTGGTGCGGACCCAACCATCACGATATACAATTATTTTTTAACATTAATATCTCAAAAATGACTGAATGGATGTACAGCAGATCATAAAATGCAGAATCTCTGGACAAAGACCTAGCTTCCTGCCGAATTTGGTGTAATTCCGTTCAGCAGTCTTTGCTGTAGCCTTGTCTAAAGAAGTCAATGGAATATGCATGGGTATCTGCATTTTGGCTCCCCCCTTTTTTCTCCACTTGACAGAGCAAGAACTTTTTTGGGAAAGTTTTGTGAATATTTGTCAAATGGGCAAAAGTTATTAGGAAAACAAAAAGTGCTCAGTCTATGCAACAGCAGACCTAACTATAAGTATACCTAGTATATGTATACACACACACTTACTGGCTGTCACCAGTAGGGAGCTATATTTAGGACCTAGTTTCCTCGGAAAAACATTTTTTTACTTGCTTATAACTTTGGTATTATTTGACCAATCTTTATAAAATGTTCTAAAACAAAAGTGTGAAGGTAGGTTCTGGTTGTTCTGGAAAGCTTGGGGGTGATCCGTTCAGTGGGGACTGAGCATTTGGGGCACAAAATAAGGGTGTGTTTGTAATGTTAATTCCCATAGTAACATTTAGCCACACCTACAACCTGAACCACTGAACAGACTTACACCAAATATGGCAGGGAGGTAGATGTTGATTAACGGATGTGCCTTTTGCTTATTTGGTGTAAATCCATTCAGTAGTTTTTGAGAAATGTAAGTTTAGAATGATAGTGATATCTCTAGTTGCGATGTCTTCAAGAACAAAGAGAAGCTTGTGCAGGGAAATGCATTGCTCTGAATGGCTGCCAAAACTTTAACAAGGAAGGCCATAAAAAGAGAAAATGAAGAAAAGGGTGCAGGGTGTATGGGTGACTAAATGGATTGTAGTGTAGTTCCTATATCCCTGATAGGCTCTGCACATTGGAATAATATACACTATAGATTTGACATAGGACTGACGTCAGTATGTCTTTATCGAGTACATTAAACTTAATTACTTGTGAGTGCCAGCTAACTCAGAGGTCACTAGAAACTTCTCGAATATACAAGAAGAGATTCGTTTCTGACAACCGCATAAACATGACAACTTTGTTTCCCTTAGTGTCGGGACAATCTCAGAACCGTGGAAACAAAAGATAACAGTTTCACTCAGTCAATCATGCATGCTTCGTTTCTACAGAGTTGCATAGAACTAGAGAGCCGGGCGTTTCAATAAAAAGGGTTTATTGAACAGTCTTATTCCTCGTGCAAGAGATATGAATTGCTTCAATCGTAAGACAGGCTGCGAAGTACAATATGTACAGTGTTAGCAGTAAGATAAAATAATACCGCAATAGCATGGTTTGTAGCTATGACATATATTAATTAAAATACATACATAAATAACACAGGTAAAATGTGAATACTCATCTGATGCTTCTAAATTATTCTACCCCAGTGTAACTAACCTAAGTGTAGTATGAGGTAAGAAGTAGGGGCTGTTTTCTAAAGTATAGCTAGCTATAGTTTTAGTTTTGCCAAGAGTTGTCAAAAGTTTCTCTAAGTTCTAGTCTACTCCATACCTTAGAATGTGCGAGGTTGGAATCTCTTTCTGGGACTCGACATCTAACACCCCGCAAGGGGAGTCAGAAACACTGGAGCTGGATTCTCTGCGAGGAGGATGACAGCATCTGGTCAGTGCATCAGGCGGGAACTCGATCTCCTTCCGAACTTGTCATGGCGAACAGCAAGTAGGCAGTAGGACTGGACCGTACCGAAACCGTGGTTTCCCAGGGCAAGTATATAAGTTATACCTTGAAGGTGTTTTAGGAACGCCTGTATTGACGTAAAAATCGGTCATCGGAACGTCATGAATGAACCCCTAAGGAATAGATATTCATGCATAATAAATGAGTTCTTGGACAAATCAATATCCAAGCAAGGGGAAATTCCTAAAGGCTTAAGAGTCTGGTTTTTCAAGAACTCATTGTGACGTGGATGGACGGATGTAGGAGACCATGCCTGTATTTGGTGAGCATGGACAAATAAGTGCTGGATTTTCTATGCCTAAATAAGGGCAATATGAATTGTACCTGTATAAGGGCATAAATCGGGAATCCTATATACGGAATCTAAATCTACACACAACACCCACTTATGTATGAACGACATTACTAAATCCTAAACATACTAAACATGTCTAAAAGAGAGTATTGCATGATTAGCTAAAACATGCTACAACATATCTAAAAACATATGTCCTAAAAATGCATTACAAAACCATTGCTATGCATAAGGTGCTGTACATATTAAAGCAATGTTTCATTCTTAGCATAAGGTCACATTGGAATGCGAAATGAATGAACCATGAATATATACACATAATTAAATGGCTCTTTGATACAGAAGAAAAAGGGCCGAAACCATTTCATATCAGCTTACATAAATCAATTGTTGTTTATGACAAGGTGGCATATTGTCCCTGGCCGATTTTCAAAGAAGTCTATTCTCTATGAATAGTTCTACTATAAGCAGATTACTGTGCCAAAAATGAGAAAAAATACACATTTGGAAAAAAAAGTAATCATAGGAAAAAAGTTCCAAAGTTAGTCCCTTGAAAAGAATGAAGACCAAATTCAGAGTTTCTTCGGAACACTGTGTGCCTGAATCAAAAGTCAGTGTGTGGGCCTGTTGAAAACATGAAATCTCCTAATCGTGTAGACAAAAGTTTGTCTACCGTTGTAGGTGAAAGTTGGAATACCTCGTTTAGAAGATTAACTGCACATAGATGTGAACTATCGCCTTCAGCATTGGTTGCATCAAGCAATGTTCGAATCGGATGTTACCTGCGTGCCTGATGTCTCATCTTGTACCTCAGCAGTAGCAATTTGCATCTGTGAGATCTCAATGAATGCAGTCATCAGGATTGGTAGCCGCTGGGGACAACACAGAGCATGGGCCGTTACTGGGTCCAGCAGAGTATCGATATCCGTAGGCATGACTGATTGGAGTGTTAGACAGATGTCTAACACACATTCTTCACCGCAAAGCAGGCAGCGTAGAACAGGTAAGATGTAATCTTGCCAGATTAGTCTGAATGACAGAAACCATGTGGTATTTAATTCTCGTAGACGAGGTAAACTCAAAATTTGGACGATGCGCTCACAACACTTCATCTCAATAGAGCTCTCTCAATGGTGAATTGGGTGTCGATGGTGAGTTGGCTTGCCATATCGTAGCAATAGGAGCATAAATAGGATCCCTGCAACGAGTGCTAAAAGGAGCGGCAGTCCGCCAAAGACAGAGTGCACGAAGTTTGGAAAAATTCCGAGGACTGCTTGAAAAGGTGCTAACAGTCCTGCACACATGTTCTTAAATACATGTATAATACCGCTCGTATCAGACATGTTTAACATACGACCTAACATTTCTGAGAAATGTACAGGGCAGTTTGTATACAAAAGGGTATGTATCTCTGCAGAAGTCCTTGCGACTTGGAGATCATAGGTTTCTCTGGCCGAGGGCAGTGGCACTGTTTTTTGTAAAAGAATGGCTTTCATTCTGCTTAGAGTATTAATTCATATAGAAGGGATGTTCAGTGAAGGCCATAAAGGCGACTCCCTGACTGTGTCTATTTGTGGAAACAAGACTTGCATACAGCAAGTGACCCTGGATGTAACCGTAACTAGATATGGAATACCTGGCAACATGCCACAGCAGCTGTGATCGTTCAACATAATGTAACTCCCGTTAGAAAGGTGGCCAAAAATTGGATTAATCTCTGCTGCCGGTGAACCTTGCAGGTGACAGGATAAGTTTGTAGTGGAACTATGACAAAGTTAATACTCTGACAAAGGAGAGAACCGCTTAGTGTGTGTTCACATTTTTCACAGCTAAGAAACACTTCACGTTTCCCACTCCAACATCTATGGGGCAGATTTACAATCCCCCTGTGCCACCACTACATCACTTTTGTGACGTACTGGTGGTGCAGGGGGCTCCTCCAAATTTACAAGGAGAGGAAAAGCCACCCTGCGTGACTTTTCCTCTCCTCAGAAATATGACCCTTTCACACGCAGCACTGTGCGTGGAAGGGGCGTTCCATGGGTGTTGCTGTGGGTGTTCCCACGCAACACCCATGAAACAAGACACATCTCCAGATTTACGAGAAATCATAAATCTGGAGATGTGTGTGAATGCTACGCCACCCTAGAGGTGGCGTAGCGAGGCGCAACAAGGAGAATTTTTTTATTTCTCCTAGTTTTTTCCTCTTTCAATGCGTGCTGCATTCTACAGCATGCATTGAAAGAGGAAAAGCCTCCTGTGATTGTTTTTGTGCAGGAAGGTGTCCCTTCCTGCACAAAAACAATCTCCCCACGATGCAGGCATCCTTGCACCATGGTGCAAGGGTGCCTATGCCGGCGCATGGCTGCAGTTTGTGCGCCAGCGCAGGGGAAGCACAGAGATGCGACATATTCTTGAAAATATGTTGCATCTCTGTGCTTTCCAAACTAACGCAGCACGGTTCAGCAAAATTACTTGCTGCACCGTGCTACGTTACTTTGTTGTAAATCTGCACTTATGTGTGTAAGGTAAATCCCAGGATGTCTTGATGTATCCTTTACTCAACCTTTCATATTTGCCTACTGGTATATGTTTTAGGCAATACTCAAAATGGAAAGTTGTAACAGGCAGAGTAATTTTACCATGTATGAGCCACTCAGTAGCTGGTTTTTCTGCTTCTGTGAATGGTAATGTTTCCAGTTTTTCAATGCTCAGCACAGTGTAGTCTGCTCCCCTTTTTGCCAGTTTGATCTGTTTATCAGTGAGATTGAATTCTGACAACAGTGACGTAGTGTTGATTATATGCCAAGGCACATAGCCTGCACGCAAGTTTTGTAGCGTCCAGCCCAATAGCATGATAGAACGTAGCTGAGACTGACCATGTTGCAACATGACCAAGTCTTGTTCCATGATGTCTATGACAGAAGACACAGTGCTGTCCAATGAATATATTCTGGACGACAGAGTTGTTAACCCATTGTCTACTACAGAGAGAGTTTTCTCTAAATTAATACGATCAATTTCTCGTATTCGTTCTGCAGTCTCTGCTTGGGTAACCTTCCATGCTTCATTTTAAGCAGTGTAGATACCGGCATATATGAAACGTTTTCGACGCGGTTTTCTTGGTCCTAGCAAAATTCCCTAAGGTCTGCGCCTTCTTGAAGTAAAGTTAAGTGTTGTTTTACATCCTTCAGTGTAGCTTTCTGTAGACAATCAAGGCAAAGTTTCCCTACACTATATGTTGCTACTACCCCTGGATGCTGTCATTGTACATAGCGTGGGTCTGGCCTATTGATAGTGAAACCCTGTGTTTTGTTCGGGAATCGATCTTGACAGTTGTTTGTGTCTGTGGGCCAGAGCAACCATTTTTTCCATTCTGGATCTGATCTGTTGTGATGCAAAATATTATGTACGTCGACCTCCCCCTGTGTAGTGCTATTACTTGCAGGTGCAGGTATGGATGGAGTGTTCATGTCTTTTATCTTGGCTAATCCAAGGCATGACGTTTGTTGGACAGTGTCATTCAAAATCATCATTTGCTCAGGGATGATACAGGCTCTAAACAAAGCTTCTACCCCCTGTACTTGCCAATCTTTTGTACCCCAGACAGATTTTGTCTCAATGTTGTCTTTCCAAAAGTCGAAACCCTGTCTAGACAGTTGGGCAATAAAGGCTGCAGAATAAATCGGTTTTGTATTGGTTAACATATTTTTCGTTCCTGTCTTGTTCACATTTTTAAAGTAAAACGTTTCTGGATTAGACAAATTGTATCCTGAAAAATATGGAAATTTCATTGCAAATGTTTTTGAGCTACCCTTTGGAGGTGTAGGACAATGTTCCCATTGGTTATACATAAATACATTTCTAGGTGTTGCAGATTTATGCAAGAAATGATGACCATAGTGGTTATAACAATACATTTGTTCATAGTCTGATGAACCTTCTAAATTTTCATGATTTGTGAATACTATAGACATCTCTAGATCAGACATCATGTTATTAACAGTCTCGAAGTCCCAATCATCAGGAAAGGTACTAGAGGTAATAAAGTCACTTAAATAAATGTGGAATCTTCAAAAGCTCCGATGAGCCAAAAATGTCTTATTGAGTTTGGTCCCAAACTATACCATCATGTATAAGAATGGCTGTGATGTTCACTGCTGACAAGTCTCTTGCTTTACGATGGGATGATTTGTGTGGCTGGAGAAGTAAGTTCACTCTTGTACTTGCTTTGTCCATTTGAATATATCTTCCAGTTATCTGCATACCCAGAGTTAATACCAGAGCTAACCAAAGTAGAAAGAATAATATTCCCAAAACAATCCATAGTTCAGTCCATGGTGAAACCAGATAAGTCTTTTTCAAGAGATGAAAAAGGTTTGTCGCTTGTTCTTTGAAAGTTCTTTGTACTGGCGTAATTTCAGGTTTGCTGGGATCCTCAGAAAACCTATCAAAGTTCATGAAATAGCCAGAGGCAGTTCTGTCTATGGTTGGAATTACTTCAGTTTTTGTTGAATTTGCTGGAATGAGTTGATCATTTATTACTTCGATGTAGACATGTGTATCTGGACGAACTGTTATTTGGGTCTCAAGAGGGATAAGTTCCATGGCATTGTTGCTTAGTCCTTTATTTCTCACTGCAGAATCTTCAAAGGTGATGAGTCTTTCAGTTTGAACCTCTTGGATCGTAGCTAGGCCTGGGCTAAAATTTCGTTCCGTTTGCGGAAATTGCGATAATTTGACATTTTCGCGTTCCGCGGAAAGCGCGAAAATGTCAAAATTTCCGCATTACGCAGCTTGGCGATAATTTGTTTCTTGCTCGCGCTGTAAAATAATACATTCTCACGCGCGCGCGATCGCCTTACCTGAATCCCTGCGTTCGCCGACAAGTTTTCTTGATCCGGTCGCGTTCTCCATGAGATGTTGTATTGTTTTTAGCCATTTGCGCTGTCTCGCGACAGTTCGCGCCCGCAGTGACGTCATGCGTCGCGCGATCACGTCTTTCTTCTCGCGATCATGCACCGTGAGACAACTGAAAACAAGATGGCCACGCCCGCGAGCAACCACATGGGTAAGTTGGCGAGCCGCAACCATGCAGAAAATCTCGCGAACATGCAGGAAAAAAACTTCCGCATCTTCGCGATATTTCCGCATGTTTGCGATAATTTTTAACATTTTCACGATAATTTGCGAAATTGGATTTCGCAAATTCCGCCCACCCCTAATCGTAGCTAGAGAAGTGCGTCTGCTACATTGGTGGAGTCCACTTGGCCTACTGCTTAGTATCGGCCACATAGTGTGGTTTGATCAGGTCGATAGACACAAATCTTTTCTCCTTTTTACCAGCAAGGGGCGGCAAAAGTACTGTTCTTGATCCGTGGATTGCTAGGAAAGGTACTGGTTGTCTGTAAGAAGGCCCAAATTCCTTCTTGTCCGCGATCTTTTCTCTGACTAGATTACCAAGCTTTGGGATCCAGACAGACCTTGCTGGAATGGTCGGTTTTTCCCCAGTGATGGTTGGCTTCAGGAGCACGTTGCTTTGTTTTGTTCGTAGTTCATTTAAGTCCTGTAAAACAGCCAAACAATCTTTGATATCAAATTTCTTATTTTCCATCACTGTGCCTTGCATATCAAGGTCCGGTACCAACATTCTAGTTCCAAATAGAACTTCATATGGAGTGACAACCCATAGAGAACTTCTTGGCAAGTTATTAAGTGCGTGCTGGACCCCATAAAGGTGTTTGACCCACCCATCACCTGAACCTAATACCCTAGCTGTTATAAACTGCTTTATGTCCTGGTTTTTTCTTTCCACAACAGAATTTCCCTCAGGATGGAATTGAGAAGAATACCGCAATACTACGCCCAAACTGGCCATGGCTTCTTTGTAAGCTCGAGAGATAAACGCAAAACCCTGGTCAGAATGTAGTGTGCCAATTGCGTATGTGCCGATAAAGACTCGCAAATCTTTTATAGCAGTTCGAGTGTCAGCCGAGCGCTGAGGCCACATCCATAGAAACCTAGACTTAGTGTTTGTGGGATTGCATTCGTCCACGAGGACGCATGCATTTAGTTAGTCTAATGCTGTCTAACAATGGTGTCTGAACTGGGCTGGCTACATTGTAGTCAGGTGTCTGGTGGCGCTCTGTACTGAGATCTCTATTGCATGCTATACATTCATCGATGAATATGTGAATCTGAGTATTCATCCCTACCCTCCAGTACATCTCTTTTAACTCTAAGATTGTTTTTGAGATCCCCTGATGTATCATACCCTCTCCCAGATGTTCTTTGTAAATCAAAGCTGTCCTATGTTCCATGTTTGGAATTACTCTATCCCTCACTCCAGGGATTCGAGCAAACGGAACATTTTTTGCATCAATTTTATATGATTATTTGAGTGGAAACATTTTAGGTAATGCTGCACCGCTGCCTTTCCTTGAAGCATTGACGGCCAGCATTATTTCACCCTCTATTTTTGTTTTTGAACGAGTGATTGCAGCTACGGAAGCCGTTTGCACAGTCCCTTTCGCGGCTTCATCAGCCAATTAATTCCCTTCAACGTGAACGCCATCACGTTGATGACTCAGCGTGTGTATCACATGAGTGTTTTGTAGTCCGTTTCGCAACTTAACTACTTGTTCCCAAAGCATTTTATGCTTGATTGTGCCAACTTTTGCATCTTTGAAACCATTTTGAAGCCAATTCTGTAAATTTTCATTGTACACAGTAAAAAGAATCGCAGACTATGAGTGTGGGGAATTTGCGATCCGTGTTTTCAAGTGTCATTTTAAATGCTTATAGTTCAGCTCGCTGAGCTGTACAATCTCCTAGAGATTGCGTTTTTGTGACCATTAGTCTGAATTTGCCATCGCCCATACGACCTTTAACGATCGTTCATGCTGCACTGTAAGCTTGTTTACTCTCCGTAGCGGGTTGTGCTGATCCGTCAGTATCAATTATAAATTCGTTCTGATCAAGAGGGAGAATTTCAGTAGGCAAAGGACATTCGTGTACGCCTTGCAGGAATGCTTGTGTTTTCAAATAAGGATCAAAAACATATCCAACATCAGTTGCAGCAAGTGAATTAACCCATTGTATCAATCTCAGATGTAACGCTTTTGCATTCAGAATGCTAGCTTTAGTAACTGCCTCTAAGGCTGGTACAGGAGTCACGACCATAATGCGTTTCCCCTGTGCCAGGGCTCTTTCTTTTGCTACAGTGGTTTGAACTGCTGTCAGATTTTTTTCTGTAGAAGTGAATCTTATTTCTGCTTGTGTATACAAGTGTGATTTGTATGCAATTGGTACCTTTTCACCTTCGTTAAAAGTTAAGTAGGTGAATCCGCATTGACCCGGAATGATTCGGATCACTAAGTTGCTCACTTTAACGCGTGTTTGCAAGTGTTTTGTTGCTAACATGTCTGTTCGAAGTGAACGCAGAATTTCTGTGTGTTCTTGTGTCCAAATTGTTGTTTGGAAATCAGGTTTGATTAATTCATAGAGAGGTTTAACCCTCTCTGCGTAGTTTAGAATGTAAGTTCTTCCAAATATTCAGGAAACCTAGAATCAACTATAAGTTTTTCAGCATTTTTGGAGGTTGGAGCAGCGCACATTTTTCTAAAAAGTTGGCTGCCAGGCTTTTGCCTTCACTTGAAAGTTCATATCCTAAGAAAAGGACGTAGAGATGGGCAATTCTGGACTTTTTAAAGTCGAATTTGTAACCCTCAGAGGCGAAGTCCAATATAATGGTGTTCACAATGTTCAAGTGCCTGTCCAGGTCATCGTCTGTCAGATATATATCATCGCAACATATCAGAGTTCCGTCGCACTCCTTTCTTTCTTCGTTTAAACCTATTTTTCCAATTCAATTGTGTAAATAGTGATGTATGGGTCTGCAGGATGTCGCCTCCTGTCATTTAGGCGAAAATATTGTATACAAATATGAGTTGCCCTTTCCTCCGTGAAGTGTCAAACCTGTAGACTCTCAAAAGCAAAAGTATCGCTTTTATGCAAATGATTCATTCAACTTCTTGCAGTTCAAATTAGAGTTTATTTCATTTTGTAGATCCTTTCTAAATACTCAATATATTCAAATCCATTTCAAGGTTATGTTGTGTACATCAATCAAGTAAACATCTTCACACATATGCAAGTTTATAGTTTGTTCTGTTTGTACCTCACAGACTATCACTTAGCCCCAATGCATTTCGGGACCTGCCCTTCGTCAGGGGAATGATCTAAAATAAAAATAAATGGTGTATATATAAATCCAAGGAAAACCGAAATGCGTCGCTTATCTAGTCTTAACTAGCTGAGTGTCTACATGACCACAATGGTGACCATATCACTTTATAAAGCAGGGTTTGTTATTAGGTGTGAAATACTGCCGTAGATCAAAAAAGGGGTTTGAAGCACTGATCTTCCTATGTAGTGATGTGGAGTTAGTTACCAGAAGGTGAATTTGTGACAATGGATCTAAACAGCGGTTTCTCAAGATTTTTATGGATTTTGGGAACCATTTGCAAATTAGGTGTGCCATCTCCCAAATAGTAGCCAGCAAGAACATCACATGTTGCAAGGCAGACAAAGGAGGAGCACTAGTAATCTTAGCTACAGAGTACTACAACGAAAATGTGGAATTACAAGTCACAGACAACTCATTATACATGGAATTAATCATCAATCCAACAAAAGAATACAGCAGAATACAGCAGAATTCTTAACACCATCATAGACCAAGCTGTAAATCTGGGCACCATAACAGAACGGAATAAGAATTTTTTAATCAAAGAAAATCCGAGCACACCTAATTTGCAAATGGTTCCCAAAATCGATAAAAATCTTGAGAAACCGCCTTAGACCCATTGTCAACACAAGAAACTCCATTCATGAACCCATAGGAAGAGACATAGACCGCCACCTGCAATCAAGTGTCCAAAAAATGACAACATATCTGCAAGATACCACAGACTTTCTAAGAAAACTCAATGAAATAAGAATAGAAGATCAAACAAAAGTAATTTTATGCACTGTGGATGTGAATTCTTTATATACATCTATCCCCCATGACTTGGGATTACAGGCAATGGAATCATTCTTAGTGAATAGTGGTAAATAAGTTGAACTATAAGTATTCCTGATGGAACTTATGCAATTTTCACTTCATCATAGTTATTTCACTTGGAACAATAGATTCTTCGCTCAGTTATCAGGAGTTGCCATGGGCAATTGTGCAGCTCCGGCGTACGCGAACCTTTTTATGCACCGCTTTGAGCTTGACTACATTTTATCTACCTCCACTTGGCAAGAACATCTGGTAACATATTACAGATACATAGATGATATTTTCCCTATTTGGAAAGGAGAGGAGACACTTTTAAACGAAGCATTGAATCAACTAAATGGCATAAATGAAATAATCCAATTTACCCACACAACCAGTAGAGAAAAAATAGCCTTCCTAGATGTGCAAATCCTATTGGAAAATAACACATTGGTCACTTCAGCATACACAAAACCAACAGATCGCAACAACTATTTACATTTTCACAGCTTTCATCAAATAAAAGTCTAAAATGACATCTCTCCTATTCCCAACTGCTCAGAATAAGACGAATATCATCTACAGACAATAATTATAACAAAAACAGCGAGAAGATTAAAGAAAATTTTCTACAACGAGCATATCCAATTGCCATTATACATGAAGCAGTAAAAAGAGTGGATGCCAAAGACAGAGTGCAGTTACTAAGGCCCAAAACATTTACCACCACCAAAACAGAACGACCAGTTTTTGTATCTACATTTTCTACAGAAAGCTCTAAAATTAAACATACCATCATGAAATATTGGCCACTACTACAATTGGAAAATGATTTCCACATGATTTTTCAACCATGTCCAATTTTTGCCTACCATGGCACAAAAAATTTGAAACAAAGATTGTCCGAAATTCCAAAATCAGAGAAAGAAATTTACAAAGGGACAATTCCTTGTCACAACTGTGGGAACTGCAACAGCGTCATTCAAGGAAACACATTAATGCACCCTACACAAGGAATTCCTATCAAATTGAAAGTAAATGCCACATGTGATACCCACTTCGTTGTATACCTTCTTAAATGTCCATATGGCCTACCATATGTAAGCAAACCAGAACGAAAAATTTAAATTAGCCTCACAGAGCATAAAAGCAACATAAGAAATAAGAATTTGAAATCTACAGTAGCGACACACTTTGCAGAGAAGAATCATAATACCAGCCAACTTCGGTATATGATATTTGAACAAGTGTTAGAGAAAGAAGTTCGAGACAACAAAAAATTCTTACTGCAACGAGAGCTTTATTGGATTTACAGACTGAATACAATACACCTAAAGGGGTTAAATGAAAGACTCGAATTTAGCTGTCATTTGTAAACTTCTGAAAGGTCTACCACAAGACTTATTAGTATTTGTCTCTTTTGATAATTTTACTGTTTTCCCTTGTATAAGGTCCGTATATTTTCAGTGGCACTTGAAGATACTGAAGATTGTTCCAAATATTTAAACAATGATATTACATGTTGGAGGCACACACATTATTATCACGCTCACGCGACACTATCACACCCTCTAAGTACGAGTTTAGTTTTTTACACTTTGCTAGTATTGATAGTCTTTTTTCCATTTCACAATAATTTTTTTCTTTCTTTCCTTTACCCACAATGCATTGATATAAGATAGCGTCCCTAGTTACCGAGACGACGCACCCTTCACCACGCCGAACTGGGTGTGAACTTCCGGATTGCACGGGTTTTATATCCAAGTAATTTTTTTCTCTCATTTACTTTACTGACAAAGATTTTCACGCCGAGTCTACACCATTGGATGGACTGCACAGGTATGAACGCGGGGCTCACACAATCTCCGTAATAGAAACCTTGATCACCGTGATCTTAACAGCGTAGACACCGCTAAGAATTTTGCCGCAATATGCAAGTAACATCACCAAAACGATTTTTCTGCGTTCGGCGTTGCACGTTATGAATCTCACGATCAACAATGCTCGACTTGGAATGTTTCTGTTATGCATTTAAAACAATCAAAGTACTAAGTTATAACAGAAACTATAGCTATTACGATCACTATAGCATAAATACGTTAATGTTTGTTCATCGTCACCCACCGGTATGATTTTAATTTGGGCATTGTAACTTTATTAACACCACGATCACCTAAGCACGAGTCACAGTGTTTCCAATATCACAGAATCCTTGACAACATGAGAATGCATGAAGCAAACACTACTAATTACTGTTTAGTTTTATTTAAATAATTTGTTGTTTTCTTCACAAATTCACCTTCTGGTAACTAAATTCACATCACTACATAGGAATATCAGTGCTTCGAACTCCTTTTTTGATCTACGGCAGTATTTCACACCTAATTACAAACACCGCTTTATAAAGTGATATGGTCATCATTGTGGTCATGTAGACACTCACCTAGTTGAGACTAGATAAGCACCACATTCCGGTTTTCCTTGGATTTATGTATACATCATTTATTTTTATTTTAGATAATAACCCCTGACGAAGGGCAGATCCCGTAATGCATTGGGCCTAAGTGATAGTCTGTGAAGTACAAACAGAACAAACTATAAACCTGCATTTTTGTGAAGACGTTTATTTGATCGATGTACATAACATCACCCTGAAATGGATTTGAATATATTGAGTATTTACAAAGGATCTACGAAATGAAATAAACTCTAATTTGAACTGCAAGAATCTGAATGAATCATTTGCATAAAAGCGATACTTTAGCTTTTGAGAGTCTACAGGTTTGACCCTTCCCGGGTGAAAGGGCAACTCATAATTGTCTACAGATATATATCATCGAGATATGACAATGCCTTGTCATCATAGATTTGTAGTAACTCTGTTACTCTTATTGAGAATAAACCTGGGCTGTTTTTGAACCTCTGTGGGAGTCGACAAAATTGACGATGTGGCCCCATTATTGAGAAAGCGATCAAATATCTACTTTCAGGTGCAATGTTTTGACAAAAGAAACCATTTGAAATGTCTATTGTGGTTTGTACTTCTTCCGCACAATGTGATTCATTAATGCTGTACTATGTGCATTTTGCACTGCAACTGTTTTGCAACAAGAGTTTAGGTGTCTGTAATCCAAAACTAGACGATATGTATTGTCTGGTTTGGAAACAGGAAACAAAGGATTGTTCATTGATGAGGTGCATGTTTCAATCACCCCCTGGTATTCAAGTTGATCTAAGATCTCCCTGACCTGTTTTTTAGCTTCTTGCTTAATTGGAGACTGCCTTTGTGCAGTTGGTTTATTTTGTTAACTGGATTTTATGATGAGGTGAGTCCTCATCTCATCCTTCATGATTCTTGTATAATGCCGGGGCTTGGGCCACTGCCCATTTCCTGGCATAAGTATATTTTAAATGTACTGGAACAGGGTTAGAGAAGGCTGGCATAATTATGTCTTTGCCATGTGGGCATTCCCTGACAAATTCTGGTGGCCAGTCTTGTTCTGGTAGAAGTATATCATAACCCTTTGAAAGTCGCTCCCAAAATAGTGCTTTCACTTTTCTTGTTATGTCTCCCTCCATCCAGAGTGTTATTTCAAATAACCTATGCGGAGAACTAACCCTGGTATCTACAGTTTCAACTTGTATGTCTTCATTCAAGTCCACTGTCTCCAGAAGTCCCTTCAGGTTCTGGCGAGCTATTGTTACTTCTGCTGCGCTATCCAACATTATCTGAGCCCATTCTCCATTCTTGAGTTGTGTTCTCAGAATCCTTGGCATGTCTGATCTTCAGACCTGCTACCTTCTTTTTGGAGAATTTAGGTTTTGGTTTGTTTTTCTGAACGTGTTGATCGTCTTTGGACTTCACGCGTTCCTCCTTGTTTTCTGACCATCCTCGTCTTTTGGATGTTTGTGACGATATCTGAAAGGTATGAGAGGAACGTGTATCAGTATCTTGATATCTGTTGGGTTTTCTCAAATTATCCCTATTCCTGAGGTTCTACCTCCTTTCAGAGGGCTCCTTTTGGGGAGACCTGCCTCGGGAATGAGAACGCTTCTCTTTGGAATGCTATTTGCTATTTTCCCACGTCTTTTTAGAAGAGGTTGGAATGTTTTTAGTAAAGACCTTATCAGGACTTTCAGACAGTTGTGGTTTAACTGGTTTCCCTCCCAAACTGTCTCGGCCTAATTCTTCATAGGGTTTTTCAATTATTCTGGCTAGTTGTTGTGGTTATTCTGTTACATAAAATTCCCTTAATTTCTGGTGGATCACCACTGCTGCTGCTTCTCCTTTAATATTAGACAATATTATTGTTGAGACCTGGTCGAAATGTTTAAGCAACTTCATACCTAAATTCAGAGCAGGCTCTGCCCCGTATTTGTTTTGAATCTGTTTCAGGATGTCAGGTATCACCGCCATACACGGAACACCATATGCTTTTGTGTAGATTGCAGCAAAGACTGTGCCCCAAGGTGCAGCCTTCCAGATGTGGTGTGATCCCCATTGGTAGAAAGATTGTTAGAATTCTGTGTTTCTCATAAGGGCTAGTATTGGGAAATACTGCTTCAATTTGAGTAATTTTTTGAGCTATCAAGAATGGAATTTGTTCACATTTTGTGGCCATTTTACCCATGACTGCGTGTAAAGTTTGTGGAGTGATTTTTAGCGCATTCCCCTGGTGAGAGATTTGTCTTGGAATGGCTATTGTCGGTTGGACTGTGAAAGTCCTCATGACATATTGAACCAATTGTCTATATATTTTGATCAACTTTTTGAGTTGAGCAAGTAATTCTACATCTTTCATTTCTTCAATGTCAGGATGTGGTGTGTAGCCGGCTAAAATCGACCATGTAGCTCCTGGTCCACCTAGTGGACCGAGCCTGGTAATGTGATTGTAATGTTTTAGGGTGCCTTTAAACCAGAGCTCGTGCTCCTGGTATGTGAGTGGAATTTCAATATCCTCGAAAGGAATATATTCCTCTGGTGGATCATCTTCTTTGTAGAAGTGAAACATTTTAGTTATTGGATTTGATTCTGGGAATACTATCTATGAATAGAATACCTCTGTCTAGTGTGATTCATGTGCCTCTATCACAAAAACTGCTCTACCACTTCTTGGTTTTAGGCCATGTTTTATAAGTTTTAGAGTGATGGCGCTCCTTAAATTTGGAGTGATGATTTTCACATTTTCATCAGTTTCATTAAAACCTGTATAATCCAAAGCTGCTGCGATTTCGTTGGTTACAGCTCCACCAGTATCGGTGTTTGTGTCGTTTTCGGTCATTGTTTAATGAAAGTTGCAGAGCAAGTTTCAAGGGAACAAAGATAAGGTGCACAATATTTTTGGAACACTGTATCCTTCAACGTTAAATAAACCAAACAGCTAATACATAGGATTTTCGTCCTACTCAGCGATGGTGGATATTATCCCTACCCACTCCAGACGTCTTATGGAGTATTATGAATAGAGGGTCTCTGAGAAAAGCACGACTGAGTTACTTCAGTATCTAGCGTTAAATTAGTGCCTTACCAAACCGTTGGGCGCAATGTAGTGTAGTTCCTATATCCCTGATAGGCTCTGCACATTGGAATAATATACTCTATAGATTTGACATAGGACTGAGGTCCGTATGTCTCTATCGAGTACATTAAACTTAATTACTTGTGTGTGCCAGATAACTCAGAGGTCACTAGAAACTTCTCGAATATTCAAGAAGGGATTAGTTTCTGACAACCGCATAAACATGACAACTTTGTTTCCCTTAGAGTCGGAACAATCTCGGAACCGTGGAAACAATAGATGACAGTTTCACTAAGTCAATCGTGCATGCTTCGTTTCTACAGAATTGCATAGAAATAGAGAGATGGGCGTTTCAATAAAAAGGGTTTATTGAAAAGTCTTTTTTCTCGTGCAAGAGATATGAACTGTAGGACATGCTGCAAAGTACAATATGTACAGTGTTAGCAGTAAGATAAAATAATACTGCAATAGAATGATTTGTAGCTGTGACATATATTAATTAAAATACATACATAAATAACACAGGCTAAAATGTGAATTCTCATCTGATGCTTCTAAATTGTTCTACCCCAGTGTACCTAACCTAAGTGTAATATGAGGTAAGAAGTAGGTGCTGTTTTCTAAAGTATAGCTAGCTATAGTTTTAGTTTTGCCAAGAGTTGCCAAAAGTTTCTCTAAGTTCTAGTCTGTTCCATACCTTAGAATGTCCGAGGTTGGAATCTCTTTCCGGGACTCGATATCTAACACCCCGCAAGGGGAGTCAGAAACACTGGAGCTGGATTCGCTGCGAGGAGGATGACAGCATCTGGTCTGTGCATCAGATGGGAACTCGATCTCCTTCCAAACTTGTCTTGGCGAACCACAAGTAGGCAGTTGGACTGGACCGTACCGAAACCGTGGTTTGCCAGGGCAAGTGCAGGTATATTTATACCTTGAAGGTGTTTTAGAAATGCCTGTGTTTACATAAAAGTCGGGCATTGGAACGTCATGAATGAACCCCTAAGGAATAGATGTTCATGCATAATAAATGAGTTCTTGGAGAAATCAATATTCAAGCAAGGGGAAATTCCTAAAGGCTTAACAGTCTGGTTTTCCAAGAACTTGTTGTGACGTGGATGGACGGATGTAGGAGTCCATGCCTTTATTAGGTTTGCATGGAAAATGCCTAAATAAGGGCTGGATTTTCTATGCCTAAATAAGGGCAATATGAATTGTACCTATATAAGGGCATACATTGGGAACCCTATATATGGAATCTAAATCTACACACAACAGGCTGTGTCTGTAGACCTATGAATTAGTGAGTGGGTGTGTAGGTACTGGTATGGTTGTGTCAATGGTTTTGAGAATGGTAGTGTGGAAGTTGGAGTGGGTGAATGAAAGGTTATATTGGGTTGTAAGTGGGTGTGTGACAGGCTGTGGATGATGCCATCAGTGATGTAATTTGAGATGTCATGAATGATGTCATCAGTGATGTCACTGACCATTCCACGAGTAATGTAATATGTTAGGTCATAAGCTGTGCATTGCGGGGATGAGCGTTATAGTTAGCTCAGCTCAATATAACTGCTGAATTTCTCTGGATTTTGTACGAGTGAAACCTGAGCCTAACAATAACGTCTCTTTAACCTTTGGTTTTTTCAGTGAATATATACATATAACAGATGAAAACTTCTCTTGGCCTAGCAAGCATCAATCCAAGATGGTTATTTTAACGGGACAGAAAAGCAGGCGCAAAGGGTAGTAAGGTTTAGTCATCTCCTTTTACTTTATATACTTTTTACATACATATGATTTAACATATATTGGCGTGAACCTTCCACAGTGTCATAAAGTTCCCCAAACCAGAGTGTCAATTTAAAGGAGCAAGCCCCCCCTCCACCAATCACCAACATCACCCGTCACAGGAATATTTTTCTAATTCCATTCAACATATTTACTGTCATCGTTCATTAACCTTTCACAATTTGCAAAGCATATATATATATGTATATGTCTATATATATCTATCTATATATATATATATATATATATATATATATATATATATATATTCCTTTCAAAGTCGCCCTGCATCAAGAAACGCACTCCAGTCCCAGCGTGCACCTCAAAAAAATGGACACACCGGAGGTCGATATAAATGGTGCAGTGACGTAAGGAACTGTGGAAACCCAAAATGGTGTGCTGACAATATGCCTCTGAGGAAGGAGCACGAATGCTCCGAAATGCATTAGGCAAGTGGACACGATCAGTCGGAGTTGCACTCCTGTTTTTTGAAAATAAAGGGTATGAAACCTACAGCTGGTGGAGTGCGTTTCTTGATGCAGGGCGACTTTGAAAGGAAGATTTCACGCGGCAGGTCCAGCCGCGGAGAGACTGCACCGCCCTTGAAGTAATTGGGGGCTCGTCTTACCTGCATTGCACAGGAACGGATGGCGCAGCTGTTTTCCTCCATTTAGAAACAGGAATTCAACCCCGAAGCCCACTGGAGGGCGAAAATTAGTCCACAAATTATTTGTGTAGCACAAAAGCCACTGGAGGCTAACAAGCGGGTACCGTACCACAAGTCCCAGCGTGCACCTCAAAAAAATGGACACACCGGAGGTCGATATAAATGGTGCAGTGACGTAAGGAACTGTGGAAACCCAAAATGGTGTGCTGACAATATGCCTCTGAGGAAGGAGCACGAATGCTCCGAAATGCATTAGGCAAGTGGACACGATCAGTCGGAGTTGCACTCCTGTTTTTTGAAAATAAAGGGTATGAAACCTACAGCTGGTGGAGTGCGTTTCTTGATGCAGGGCGACTTTGAAAGGAAGATTTCACGCGGCAGGTCCAGCCGCGGAGAGACTGCACAGCCCTTGAAGTAATTGGGGGCTCGTCTTACCTGCATTGCACAGGAACGGATGGCGCAGCTGTTTTCCTCCATTTAGAAACAGGAATTCAACCCCGAAGCCCACTGGAGGGCGAAAATTAGTCCACAAATTATTTGTGTAGCACAAAAGCCACTGGAGGCTAACAAGCGGGTACCGTACCACAAGTCCCAGCGTGCACCTCAAAAAAATGGACACACCGGAGGTCGATATAAATGGTGCAGTGACGTAAGGAACTGTGGAAACCCAAAATGGTGTGCTGACAATATGCCTCTGAGGAAGGAGCACGAATGCTCCGAAATGCATTAGGCAAGTGGACACGATCAGTCGGAGTTGCACTCCTGTTTTTTGAAAATAAAGGGTATGAAACCTACAGCTGGTGGAGTGCGTTTCTTGATGCAGGGCGACTTTGAAAGGAATATATATATATATATATATTAAAGAAGCCAAGTCCTTACTCTAAAACAAATTCGACGTGAAATGCAGGTACGTATAACTATTCTCGTGCGATTATTCAGTGCTTTATTCCATTTTCAGTACATAAAAAAGTTAATGGCTAATGCCATCGTCCATGATGCGTTTCAACCGCCGAGACACGGTCTCGATCACACGTCTACACTGTGTCATAATCCTTCTATTTGAACAAACCCACACTCCCACGTGAGAACTTAATTAAAAAAAACATAGATAAAGGACTTCCTAATTGCACAATATAATTAGTTGTAAATGCAGATTCTATATAAAATCTCATGTTCCTTTTTGTTGTAAATTATTAAATCATTAAATCCATACACAGGCAACTTGATTTGCATTCATATATACTAACTTTTCACTTTAAAATTGCTGATTCTGTAACCAGTAATGTTACACCACATCCTGACTGACCTCAAGGTTAAATACTAACGTCTACTTTAAGTTACAAGCTCATGCTTATGTGTACTTTGGTTTACATAAACGTCTGTGGTGAATTATTGCAAGGCCAAGTGTACTGTGTTAAAGTTAATTTATGCCATTGCCAGTCTTTCAGAGATGTCTCTTTACGTATTGTGTAACACTTGACTTGATTTAACATTTGGCGGACTGTCAGGATCCCTAGCTCCAGTCCCAAAAAGACTCGCAAACGGTTACACACTAGTGATCATTCAGGGTTGAAAACCAGGCGTCAGTGGTCGAGTTGCTGGCAAGTTTGCAACTCCAAGATGGCCGCTAAGGTGCTGGGGTCTGCGGTCTAGTTGATTACAAGATTCTGGAGCGAGCTGATGTGACGCGCGCACACCTGAAGTATTGCGCACTTCACTGAAGCGTTTCCACAGAGAAGACAGAATTTAAGAGCGTCCGTAGTTTAAGGTATAAATACTCTTAGAGCTCGAGTTTAGGAGAGTTTATCAAGCGTCCAAGTTAGTAGTCATAGAATCTCCATAGTTATCTGAGGTGAGAGAAAGGAGTCATTCGGAAATCCCGAGCGGAAAGAAACTATTCGACATCCTGACAGCGCTTCGTTGTTCAAGTCTTCGAGTCAAGTGGCGAAGCAGCAAAACCTGAAGAGAAAAGAAGAAGAAGAAGAAAGCTAAGTGAACTTCTGAGAGAATTCCTAGAGTGATAAGATATAATAAGTAAATGTAAGAATACAATGTCGTTAAAGTAGATACTTACCATTGACAGCAGATTTAAAGACTAAGTAACCTGAAAGAAAATAAGATAAATGATCATTGGTTGCGAGAAGTCCTAAGAGAAACAACATTAATAAGACATTAAAGACAGTAAAAGAAAAGATAAAAGTCAATACCTGAGGAGAATAATCCAGTATAGAACTAGAACTGAGAATTCCTGTGGAGAGAAGCCGAACCAAGAACAAATAAAGAGACAAGAAAAGAAAACGACCTAAAAGACAATAGAGAAAACCATAAGGAAGAAGCAACGACATATAAAGAGAAAAAAACAGTTAATTCTCATCTGGTAGGTTAAAGAGTAGTAGGGGAACACATTAGGAAGTAAGGAATAAATAGATAATAACCAATAAAATATATTACAGGAAAGAACGCCAACTCGAACCAGAGAGAGAAGAAGGCAGCATAGCGCCAAGGAGAGGGGCACAGAGTTTTAGGATCTCGGGTAGGTAGCATTTTCAAAGAAAAAAGTAAAAGCAAGAAGTAGGATAGAGTAGAGGAGGGAAAATAAATAATTGTTGTGTGCTTAGTTTTTCTAGGGAGACAGCTAGCCAGATCAAAGGCGGAAGAAGGTTTACAGATAGAAAAACCTGAAGGTCCAGACCAGAACCAGTCTCTCTTATTGTTTGTTATTTTATCCACTTTCCCCCTTTTCCCTCGCTGATCAGTTAGCGCCAAGTATTCTTTTGGGGCTGAGTGGTTGGTAGTGGGAGTTGGGTAGCAAGCAACTTCTGTTCCTGTGCAAGACTACAGAACCAGCGAGAAACTGAAGGTGAGCTCTGACAGAGTGAAGTGCCCACGTTGTAAATCTTGCACCCGAACAGAAAAGAAATGGTTGAAGGAATAAACTTACAGACCTTAGGGTCGGTCCTAGAGGCTATACAAAAGGAATTGGTAGCGGTTAAAGAAGAGAATCAAAGTTTAAGGCAGGAGGTCATGAATTCAAGGAAAGAGACGGCAGAACTAGCACAGAGAGTTAGGCAACCGTACACTACTGGAAGGGAGGGTCCAACTACATCTATGAGAGACACAAATAAGCTAACTACACAGGTGATACATTCCTTGTCACCAGTAATACCTTTGGCAGCACCCGAGAGATTCAGTGGGGACCCACAAAAGGCGCAGGTGTTTATTACGCAATGTTCCCTTCATTTCATGTGTCGCCCTTCTATTTTTCCTGATGCGCAATCTAAGGTGGCCTTCATTTTGTCATACTTGAGTGGTGACGCTGCGGCATGGTCGATGCCGATAGTCTCACGAGATGATCCATTGCTGCAGAATTTTGACGAGTTCAAAAGAGAATTCCTGAGAATCTTTGACCGAAGGCGGATCTCTCAAGCAGTAGATAATGAACTATTGGAGCTGAAGCAGGGAAATAGAGACTTAGTGGCTTACTTAGCTCAGTTCAACAAGCTTGTAACAGAAACGGACTGGCCGGAAAGCAAGCGGACTGCAGTTTTCTATCGAGGCCTGCAGGATGAATTAAAAGATGGGTTGGCTCAGATACCCAACCGTCCAACTGAGATCTCCGCCCTTATAGATCTGGTTCTAGAGTTGGATTTCAGGCAAGGGGAGCGAAGAGGAGAGAGAAGACGAGAGTATCGAAGTACCGTTCCACGTTTCGACAGAGCAAAGACTGAAGTTGGAAAGAGCGCAGAAGCCTTCTCAGGACCAGAACCTATGCAAATAGGAACTATTCGGGGGCCGCTTACAAAAGAAGAGAAAGAGAAAAGGCGAGTCAGCAACTTATGTATGTACTGCGGTTCTAGTGGGCATTTTGTGCGAAATTGTCCAAAGAAGCCAAAGGGGTCATTTAAGCCGAAGGAAAACTCGCAGCACCACCTGTAGAAGGAGTTGTGCAGGTGGATGCGAATCAGAAATCAACTCCCCTGGAACATCGGTTGGCGAATACGTTACAGTCGTCATCACCGCATTTGATCTTATCTATGACAATACGATTCCGTCAAGAAGTAATGCAAGGAGTAGCGGTTATGGTGGACTCGGGAGCCACAGGCAATTTCTGTGATCTGAAGTTCGCGGCTAAGATTGGACTGCAAGCAATCGCCAAGGCAAAAGGTGAACCAGTTAGAGCAATTGATGGTACCAATCTATCCTCAGGGCCTATAGTCAGTCATACGGAATTGTTAGAGTTGATTCAAGAAAATGGGCATAAAGAAGCAATACACTTTAATCTAATTGATGCCCCTCAGTTTCAACTCATATTGGGGCTTCCATGGCTCACGGAGCATAATCCCTCTATAAATTGGAATGATAGGACAATTGAAATGAATTCTGCGTATTGTAAAGAACAGTGTTTTGGAACCTTAAAGGAGACGAGTAAACAGAACCTGGCTCACGCCTTATGTTCAGCCGAAGTGTCAGTGTGCATAATCAATACGCAATCAATACCACCGGAATATCAAGATTTCGAAGATGTTTTCAACGAGCAGGAACTGCCACCTCATCGTGTCTACGATTGCAAGATAGACCTAGAGCCAGGGGCAAACATGCCTTGCAGTCGGGTGTACGCATTAACGGAACAAGAGAATCACCACCTGAGAGAGTATATCGACAAGTACCTCGCAAATGGATTCATACGGCCTTCCCAATCCCCAGTGTCTTCACCACTGTTTTTTGTACCTAAAAAAGAGCAGGGCGAGCTGAGGATGTGTATCGACTATAGAGCCATCAATCGCATCACAAAAAAGAACAGGTATCCTCTTCCACTTATCTCCGTCTTATTGGACCAGATTAAAGGGGCGCGGATATTTACGAAGTTGGATTTAAGGGGAGCTTACCACCTTATTCGAATTAGAGAGGGTGATGAGTGGAAGACAGCATTCAGGACACGTTTGGGGCTATTTGAGTACCAGGTGATGCCCTATGGTTTGTGTAACGCTCCCGCAGCGTTCCAGCATTTCATAAATGATGTACTCAGTGAATTCATTGATCAATGCGCAATCGTGTATATTGATGACATACTGATCTACTCAGTAGACACGCAGGAGCATCAAACACAGGTTCGAGGAGTCCTACAGAAACTGCGAGAGAACAGATTATTTGTCAAGTTGGAAAAATGTGCCTTTGGAGTTTCGCAGGTGGAATTTCTGGGCTTTGTGATCTCGCCAACTGGAATCCATATGGACAGACGGAAGATTCAGGCTGTACTTGAATGGAAGTCACCCACCAGTGTCAAAGAAGTCCAAGCGTTCATTGGATTTGCAAACTTCTATCGGAGGTTTATTGGAGAATTTTCTCGAGGAATCCTACCTCTTACGCGATTACTGAAGAAGGGGGTACGATTCGAGTGGTCAGATGAAGCAGAGCAAGCATTTGAGGAACTAAAGAGTGAGTTCACCACTGCGCCTGTCCTCCTACATGCTGATCCGATGGAGCCCTTTTATGTAGAGACAGATGCCTCTGATTTTGCGGTTGGTGGAGTGCTTTCTCAAAGGAATAAGAAAACTGGCCAATTACACCCGGTGGCCTATCGATCTAAGAAGTTGACGCCAGCCGAAATAAACTATACGATTACGGAAAAAGAGTTGTTGGCTATAAAAGACGCTTTCAAGGAGTGGAGACACTATCTAATGGGAGCTCACCATGTAGTAACAGTTTACACAGACCATCGCAATTTGAAATTCCTGAAGTCTGCTAGAACCTTGACGCCTCGCCAACTTCGTTGGTCACTTTATTTTGCCGATTATGACTTTGTGATAACTTATCGGCCTGGTACACAAAATGGAAAGGCGGACGCCTTGTCCAGGATGGGAACTGGAGAAGAAAAGAACCCACTTAGTGCTCAAGCGATCATACCAGATACTAAAATTATTGGCGCCACAGACATTCTGAACTTCAAGGAGAGGGTGATCCAAGCTTTGACCCCCGAAGAAATGCTGATTTGGGTGCAGCAAGAGCATGGAAGAGAAGTTCGAGATGAACTGCCTTACAAGGAAGGTGCTTTGTATTTGCCAACAATAGCATTGCAGAACCAAGCCTTACAGGAATGTCACGATCATTTGTTGGCAGGACACAAGGGAGAGTTCAAGACGGCAGATTTAATAAAAAGAAAATATTGGTGGCCACAGATGAATAAGGATATAGAACAATATGTGAAAACCTGTGAGATATGCGCTCAGGGAAAATCAGAACGGCATGCTCCCCAGGGGCTGTTGCAACCTTTGCCCAATCCTCCTCATCCTTGGCACACAATCACTTTAGATTTAATCACAGATTTACCATCATGCCATGGAATAAACACAATTTTGGTAGTAGTAGATGCATACACGAAGATGACACATTTCTTGGCCCTAAAGGGAATTCCTACAGCGAAACAGTTAGCAAGTCATTTTAACACACAGGTTGTAAGGTTGCATGGGATACCCAAGGTCATAATATCGGACCGGGGCACTCAATTTGTCTCACATTTCTGGAGGGCCTTCATGAAAGGATTAGGAGTAGAAACTCGCTTTTCCACCAGTTTCCATCCGGAGACGGATGGGCAGACGGAACGAGTGAACCAGGAATTGGAGCAATATTTACGATTATTTTCCTTGAAACAGGATGGAGAATGGCCTGACTACCTGTGGACAGCAGAATTTGCTCACAACAACGCGAAGAATGTGTCCACTGGGTATTCACCGTTCTATTTAAATTACGGAAGACATCCCAATTCCGCAGTACAAGATGTTGAGCTCTCGGTCCCAGCAGTCAAGGACTTGGTGGTTCATTTAAATTCTGTACATGAATTAGCATCAAGAAACCTAGAACAGGCTAAGGAAAAGTATAAGAAGTATGCAGACAAGAAAAGAAAGGAACCTCCTCCTTTAGAAATTGGAGACGAAGTCTGGTTAAATACCAAAAATCTAAGACTAAAAGGGAACCGAAAATTTCAGCCCCGGTTCATCGGTCCTTACCCCATTGCAGAGCAGATTAATCCGGTGACCTATAAGTTGACTTTACCCTCCAAATTAAAAATTCACCCGGTGTTTCATGTTTCCCTATTGAAAAAGGTAGTTCCAAATTTGAGAAAAGAACCGATTCCGCACCCAATTCAGTTAGATACAGGAGTGGAGTTTGAGGTAAAAGAAATCTTAGACTCAAAACTAGTCAGAGGAAGACTGTATTATCTGGTTGATTGGAAAGGCTATGGTCCAGAGGAGCGATCTTGGGAATTAGATTCAGATGTGCATGCTCCTAGACTAATAAGACTTTTTTATCAACGCTATCCAACCAAACCCAGGGTGGGAGGACCATCTTTGGTGGGGGGTACTGTCAGGATCCCTAGCTCCAGTCCCAAAAAGACTCGCAAACGGTTACACACTAGTGATCATTCAGGGTTGAAAACCAGGCGTAAGTGGTCGAGTTGCTGGCAAGTTCGCAACTCCAAGATGGCCGCTAAGGTGCTGGGGTCTGCGGTCTAGTTGATTACAAGATTCTGGAGCGAGCTGATGTGACCCGCGCACACCTATGTCTATGTCTATGTCTATGTATTGGTATTTGTAAGGCGCATATATCACCCGAAGGTCTCATAGCGCCAGCAGACACTCAAAGGTAAGGTGTAAGACATGCAGAATTTAGAAAAGCCATGTTTTCAAGAGTTTGCGGAATTTCTGATGGCTGGGTTCCAGTCTTAAATGTAGGGGGAGAGCATTCCAGCTTTCAGGGGCAATTTTAGAGAAGGACCTGTCTCCATTTTTGACGGTTCGTACTTTGGGCACCCTTAAGAGGTGCGAGCTGGAGGATCTGAGAGTTCTCGTTGGGCGATAGTCTATTAGTTTATTTGCTAGATAGACTGGGCCGTTGCCGTTCAGAGATTTATGAACCAGACAGCACATTTTAAACTTAATGCGTTTTTTTATGGGAAGCCAGTGAAGCGCCTTCAGACAAGGGGCGGAAGAAGTGCGGGCCGGTAGATCAAGGGCCAATCTGGCTACAGTATTTTGAAGGACCTGGAGCTTGCTCAGGAGAGTCTCGCTAATAGAGGCGAAAAGAGCATTGCCGTAGTCTAGGCGACTAATAATTAGCCCCTGGATTAAAGGTAGACGAGAGGAGAGAGGGATCCACTTAAAGATCTTCTTTAGGCTGCGTAGGAGTCCGAAGCTGGTGTGAGAGATATTTTTGATGTGATCAGCCAAGGTTAGTTTATTATCGAGCATTATCCCTAAGTTGCGGGCAGCTATCTTGGGGGAAGGACAGGCACCCAACTGTGCTGGCCACCATTCTTCTGACCAGTGCTTATGAGCATTTCCGAATAGCACAATCTCCGTCTTAGCCGCATTGAGTAGGAGGTAGTTGTCTGACATCCAGTCTTTTACTGCTAGCATACATTTTTGGAACCTTAATTTGATGTGAGTGGAGTTGGGACCCAAGGTAATGAGGATTTGAGTGTCGTCGGCATATGACACTGTCTCGAATCCATGAGCTTTAATTAGTCTTGCAAGAGGGGAGACGTAAAGATTGAAAAGTGTAGGACTCAGGATAGAACCCTGAGGTACACCTTTGTCAACTGGCTGATTAGCTGATGAAAATTTGCCAATCTGGACCTTGGAACTCCGACCAGTCAGGTAGCTTTTGATCCAAGCCAAAGCAGGACCTTCGACACCAGCCTCTGCCAGCCGTTCTATCAAGATGCTGTGTGAGATGGTGTCGAAGGCTGCGGATAGGTCAAGTAATATTAAGATGGCCGATTGTTTGGCATCCAAGGCAAGCCTGATGTTGTCGACCATTTCAAGTAGGGCTGTTTCGGTGCTATGGAACGCCCTAAAACCTGACTGGGAAGGGTCTAGCAGTTTGTTCGACTCAAGGTGATTAGTGAGTTGGGTGTTGACAAGGGATTCAATGATCTTGCCGAACATCGGAAGAAGGGAGATGGGCCTGTAGTTCAGGGGTAGGGCTGGGTCAGCAGAAGGTTTCTTCAGAATCGGTCTAACGATGGCTTCTTTCCAATGTGAGGTAACCGTTGAGTGGGAGAGTGAGAGATTGAAAATTTTTGTTAAGTGAGGGATCAAAACTGGCGCAATTTTAGATAGAATTGGAGAGGAAGCTGGGTCAATAGGAGAGCCAGACTTGATTCTATTCATAGTCAAGGTGACTTCGTAGTTCGAAAATGGGTGAAATTGATTTAGGATAGTGATGGGGATAGGCGGGGCTATATTGGTGGAAAGATCAGGAGAAAGAGACGAAGTGGTGGACTCGGTGAATGATTTATAGATATCATTTATTTTGTTGTAGAAAAAAGATGAGAGAGTATCGACCCAATTCCGAGACGCGTTAGCGACAGGTTGGCAGGATTGGGGGTTGGAGAACTCTTTTACTATTTTGTAGAGTTCTTTATGTGAATTTGCGGCCTGGTCTATCCTATTTCCCAAGTAGACTTTTTTGGCTAGTGCTATATCGCTCATGTATTGGTGGTGGAGCTTTTTGTAGAGAGATCTATCACTAGGGTCTTTGGTGCGACGCCATTTGCGTTCATGAGTTCTTACAGCCAGTTTCGTGGCCTTAAGTTCCACAGTAAACCATGGGGTCAGTTTGTTGGGGCATCTCTTTAGTTTATTAGGAGCAATTATGTCGAGGGTAGTGGTGATAGCTTGGTCTAAATTGATGGCTGCCAGGTTAGGATCATTAAGCAATTCAGTGTGAGGGGGGGAAAAATGGGAGAAGTGATCCGACCAAAGAACGGGTAAGGAGCAATCAATCGTTATCTTATCTGAATTAGTGAAAAGGAGATCCAGAGTATGGCCGGCAGAATGGGTGGGGCCGGTTACCAACTGGTCCAGGCCTAATGCATTCATACTGGTGATGAGTTCAACAGCGTGAGGGTCATGTGTGAGTTCAATGTGATGGTTAAAATCGCCTAACAGGAGGAAATTTGTCGAGGATAGTACATGTGGAGCGATAATTTCGGTTAGTTTGTTTGCAAAGTTGGTTTTGGTAACTGGCGGTCTGTATAGGAGAGCTCCTTTCCAGGATTCTTTATTTCCTAAAGTTGCCGTGAAAGTACAAATTTCGCCCCATTCTGCAGTCAGTGAGTTGACGAGGTGGAGCTTGATGTTAGCTCTATACACAATGGCGATTCCTCCGCCTCTTTTATCAGTTCTATCTAGTCTCATAATTTTATAGTCCTGGGGAAGAGCAGTTGAAATATCTGGTAATGAGGACTCCGATAGCCAGGTTTCGGTTATAAAGAAGAGGTCGGGTTTATCAGAGTCTAAGAGTGACCAAATTTCAAGGGCGTGTTTGGGGAGGGAGCGAACATTGCAATATAGGCAGGAAAGTTGCTTTTGTACAAAGGGCAAAGGTTTGCTGGTAGTGGGAGCGGTTACTAGGGGTCTTCTCCGGGATGATAATCCAATCGGTACGTTGTTAATGGAGGAGAAGGAGCTATGTTCTGGGGTGGACGTGGCAGCGTTATTGTTGTTTATGGCAAGGAGCTCCTGGCGAGAGTATTTAATGTGAGCCATAGGGAAGGGAAAGATACCCACGTGCAGCGGCCCTGGCGTCTGGCATCGGTCAGGCGCGGACGGGCGCAGACGGGCTTGCCTTTGGCGCGCCTTTGGCGCGCCGCCGGCGCGCCCGCTGCGCCCGTCCGCTCTGCGCACTCAATTTAAGTGGGGAGTGGGCGGGACTGCACGAGCATAGAGCGCTAACCTTCCTCTCTCACAGTAAGTGAGGATTTGTAAGCTTCGTGTCTACCCCTCCGCTCGATCGGCACAAGCCGCGGCAGACCAGGGGGACACCGGGGAAGTAAGTAAGGCAGTAGACAGTACAGTGATAGTATTTAAAAACACGTTATACAGTCTTTAAAATAACACGCAATGTCAAAATTTTGCTTTAACCTACATGAGCTAGTGGTAAAAACAATCTGCTGCGCGCGTCCGCTCTGCGCACTCAATTTAAGTGGGGAGTGGGCGGGACTGCACGAGCATAGAGCGCTAACCTTCCTCTCTCACAGGAAGTGAGGATTTGTAAGCTTCGTGTCTACCCCTCCGCTCGATCGGCACAAGCCGCGGCGGACCAGGGGGACACCGGGGAAGTAAGTAAGGCAGTAGACAGTACAGTGATAATATTTAAAAACACGTTATACAGTCTTTAAAATAACACGCAATGTCAAAATTCTGCTGTAACCTACATGAGCTAGTGGTAAAAACAATCTGCTGCGCGCATCCGCTCTGCGCACTCAATTTAAGTGGGGAGTGGGCGGGACTGCACGAGCATAGAGCGCTAACCTTCCTCTCTCACAGGAAGTGAGGATTTGTAAGCTTCGTGTCTACCCCTCCGCTCGATCGGCACAAGCCGCGGCGGACCAGGGGGACACCGGGGAAGTAAGTAAGGCAGTAGACAGTACAGTGATAATATTTAAAAACACGTTATACAGTCTTTAAAATAACACGCAATGTCAAAATTCTGCTGTAACCTACATGAGCTAGTGGTAAAAACAATCTGCTGCACCTGAAGTATTGCGCACTTCACTGAAGCGTTTCCACAGAGAAGACAGAATTTAAGAGCGTCCTTAGTTTAAGGTATAAATACTCTTAGAGCTCGAGTTTAGGAGAGTTTATCAAGCGTCCAAGTTAGTAGTCATAGAATCTCCATAGTTATCTGAGGTGAGAGAAAGGAGTCATTCGGAAATTCCGAGCGGAAAGAAACTATTCGACATCCTGACAGCGCTTCGTTGTTCAAGTCTTCGAGTCAAGTGGCGAAGCAGCAAAACCTGAAGAGAAAAGAAGAAGAAGAAGAAAGCTAAGTGAACTTCTGAGAGAATTCCTAGAGTGATAAGATATAATAAGTAAATGTAAGAATACAATGTCGTTAAAGTAGATACTTAGCATTGACAGCAGATTTAAAGACTAAGTAACCTGAAAGAAAATAAGATAAATGATCATTGGTTGCGAGAAGTCCTAAGAGAAACAACATTAATAAGACATTAAAGACAGTAAAAGAAAAGATAAAAGGCAATACCTGAGGAGAATAATCCAGTATAGAACTAGAACTGAGAATTCCTGTGGAGAGAAGCCGAACCAAGAACAAATAAAAAGACAAGAAAAGAAAACTACCTAAAAGACAATAGATAAAACCATAAGGAAGAAGCAACGACATATAAAGAGAAAAAACCAGTTAATTCTCATCTGGTAGGTTAAAGAGTAGTAGGGGAACACATTAGGAAGTAAGGAATAAATAGATAATAACCAATAAAATATATTACAGGAAAGAACGCCAACTCGAACCAGAGAGAGAAGAAGGCAGCATAGCGCCAAGGAGAGGGGCACAGAGTTTTAGGATCTCGGGTAGGTAGCATTTTCAAAGAAAAAAGTAAAAGCAAGAAGTAGGATAGAGTAGAGGAGGGAAAATAAATAATTGTTGTGTGCTTAGTTTTTCTAGGGAGACAGCTAGCCAGATCAAAGGCGGAAGAAGGTTTCCAGATAGAAAAATCTGTAGGTCCAGAACCAGTCTCTCTTATTGTTTGTTATTTTATCCACTTTCCCCCTTCCCCCTTGCTGATCAGTTAGCCCCAAGTATTCGTTTGGGGCTGAGTGGTTGGTAGTGGGAGTTGGGAAGCAAGCAACTTCTGTTCCTGTGCAAGACTACAGAACCAGCGAGAAACTGAAGGTGAGCTCTGACACAGATCCATTCATAAAACCACTTAAATAAAGTGCTTAGCATCCTATTACCTAACTGCCCTACTAAAGGGCAATGTGCTAATAAAGTGATCACTACATTTTAAAGTGTTGATTCTTCTGATTTCCACCTTTTGCTGAAGCCTCGTATCAGCATACTTACATTTTGTGAAATTATGTAAGATCAAGTTAATCAGTTGCCAGAAGTTCAATGTTTTTTTTTAGGTAAAGTACCTTGATGTATATATAAAAACAAGTTTTAACCCATTGATTGGTAACATTTTAAAGTTCTATATACTAAATGTAATATTAGCTGGACTACCCTTATGGGCAAACTATAACTATATCTATACAGTCTAGAAACTTTTTACAAAATGGACGTAGCCAGTAAAAATTATAGGAAATTATGGAGATCTTCACTCATATTCAGCCCATTTAGTATCTTTGTGTCCAATTACATTATAAATTTTGATTCCATCTGCCACAACAATCTCTCCCTTTTACCTCCTCTCCTTAATACAGGTACTGCCCCAAAGACAAAATATTTAAGATCATTTAGGTGGTTATAATAAACCAACTTAAAATGCTTCGCTACTGGGTACAGGGGATCAGAGTTCACAATAGCCCTGATGTGTTGCAAGATTTTGTTATGTACTTGCAGCTTTGTGCTCCCCACATATTTTAGTCCACAAGAACATTCAAGTACATATATGGTGAATTCTGTCCTACAGGTATAGTGCCCTTTAATGCTGACTTCTTTTCACAAAATGCAGTTGTGTAATTTTTCATGTTGACACCGAATTTACAAGCCCAATACAAACTGCATCTAAAAACCCATTCTCAGGGGACAACCAGTTCTGACTAGAATTGAGTTCACGGCTGCTGCTGATGAGAGAATCCCGCATAGATGGTGCTTGTCTAAAAGTCAGTGAGGGTTTATCAAGGAGGACCTGACTTAGTTTGATGCCCATCAATATAATAGGCCAGTGCTTGTTGATGATCGTTCTTATTTGCCTCTCCTGTTTGCAATAAGCCGTGACTAACCTAAGCTCATTTGGTTTGTCAGTTTTTTGGGGGGCTTCCACATCTGCTGATTCAACTTCTTTTGAAACATTGAACAGTATAGCCTCTCTTGATTGATCATTGGTTTTTGTTTTGGCCTGGTTCAAAATCCTAATGTTATTGCCATGAATCTATCTGTGGCTTCATTCTGGCAGTTTATCAGATCAGTATCAGAACTACATATCCTCCATATTCTGAGGTATTCCCCATATGGAATACTTTGAATTAAGTGCCTTGGATGTGAACTAGTGGCATGGAGAATCGAATTTCCAGCTGTAATTTTCCTGTGTAGCTTGGATTCTTCTCTGCTCTTGTTGATATATAGTTGTACATCCAAAAACTCAATCGACTGATTGCTGATCTGTGCTGTGGATTCAAGATTCAAGTCATTCAAGTTAATTTGATTGACAAAACATGTAGCTCTATCTTTTGTTCCCCTCAATAAAAACATAATCAATAAACCACCACCATCTTATCACATGATTGTTCCACAACTGGCTAAATTGTACTTTGAAGACCTGCTCCTCCCACCAGCCCACGTGAAGACACACGTTACTGGGGGAGAAGCAGGCCCCCCATAGACAGTCCCCTCATTTGTTAGAATACCTCCTTATTAAACAGGAAATAGTTGTTCGTCAGACACAAATTGATCATTTCAATTAGCATTGAATTTTGGTCATAGAGACCAATCAGCCTTTTGCTCATGAAATGCTCTACCGCCTTTAAACCATCATTCTATTTTATGCTAGTGTACAGTGATGTAATGTCCATGGCTATGAATAGATAAACATACTTCCACACCAAATTGTGTATGTTTCTGAGGAAGTCCCCCGTGTCTTTGATATATGATGGTAAGTCTGACACAAAATCCTGCAAACAATAGTTCACATTTTTCGAGTTTGACTCAAACAGACTATTTCTTGTGGAAATTATAGGCCACCCTGGTACAGGAGTCGTCCCTCTTTTGGGATGAAGTACAGCACTGGTACCACCGGGAATTCTTTTTAAGGAAGTTGAATTCATCCTTTGTGAGTAAGCCTTTATGTTTCCATTGAGACAATTTGTCACTTAGGGGCAGATTTATGACGTCTGGCGCATCTCTGCTAATCAGCAGAGATGCGCCAGAAGAGTTGCGATGCATCTGCCCACCCGTGCGCCACCATTGATGCGCCGCATTTACAATGCGGCGCACCGTGGCACTCGGATGGGCAGATGCGAGACGCATCTCCTGTCGGAAAGGCGGCGCATTGCTGGAGTTGCGTCGCAAGCGCGACGCAGCTCCAGCAAGGCTCGGGGGTGCCCTATCCCTTACATGCTGCATCAATCCTTATACCTGCTTCAAGTAGGCGCAGGGTTTTGATGCAGCATGGCCTTAAAAGTGACTGAGTGAAATCTTGTAGATTTCACTCAGCCACTTTTAGGAGGCGTTCCTGCGCCGGAACGCCCCCCATGCTCCAGAACGCCTACATGTGGCGCAGGGCTTTACAACGTGACGCATCTGTCAGATGCGTCACGTTGTAAATACCCCGCAGCATGGCGCAGGATGTGCGCCGCCGCTGCGTCACAAAAGTGACGCAACGGCGGCGTAAATGAGGCGCAAGGGGCTCATAAATCTGGCCCTTACTACTTTTTTAACAGTACGTAGATCCAGATGAGTGGCCTTTCTGTAACAAGCTTTATCTTTCAAATGCTTTGTGCCTCATAAGATATTCTTCCTTCGGCCATAAAACCATATTGCCTCCTTTGTCTACTTTATTTATAACAAACTCTTTGTAATCTCCGAGTTTTCTCATTAGATTAAAATATTGTCTTTCTCGATATTTCCATTTGCGGTTATGAAGGTTAACTTTGCGGTTTAGTTTTTTAGATCATCTATAACCCGGTCATTAAGCAAATCCATAGCATCTCTTGGCATCATCGGAACGAATGTTGATACCGGCTTAAATGGGCTTTCAACTGCCTTAGATGTATTAATGCCCACACTAATCAATGCTTCTTGAGTTGAAATTGATATATTTTGAGCTTCTTCCTCACTTTCAAGTGCCTGAAGTGTCTTTAATGTCACCTAATCTGAGTCTTGTAGAATAGTTTGTTCAGGAGTGCTGCTCATAGTGTGCTCCTTAGGCGGCTGATTTGTCATGTTCTTTAATTTGAAATATTTTATTAATTTTAATTTTCTTATGAACTTATATATGTCGATTCTAGAGTGATTGTAGTTAAAATTGCTCTCTGGGCAGAATGTCAGACCAAGGGATAATAGCTGGGTTTCAGCTCGGGTTAGCTGAGTTTCTCTTAAATTGATCACCGTGTTTTCTTTGGACGTTGTTACTGTAACCACTTTTTGGCTTGAGCCCCTCTGTTGGCATTTGTTCCTTGATTCCCTCCTCTCCTGTCTTCTTTGATTTCTGCACCTCCTTGCTTGCGCTGGGTATTCTGAGGACGTAACGTTTGTCTGCGGTCCTGTCTTAAAAAATTGAGTTCTTCTGCTGGCGTAAAGTTTGCTATTTCCATGACATAGTTGCCTGTTGGAATGTCATTGCCGTTTGCCGAATCTGTTCCACTTTGTTACTGAGCTGAACTCAGAGGCTGATGTATCATCTAACCATGGGCAATGAACTTCGCTCCGCTAGCAGAGGTTGCAGAGATTTGTTCACTGTGCATTAAATGGAAAGCACATAATTCATGCAAAAATTCCGACTCCGCACCCACAACCCTTTGATAAAAGAACTTAACCTTTACATGCTAAAAAGCATATAACCAATTCACAAAAGTGAACTTTGAAAAATATTAGGCAATGAGAGAGGTGATGATTTTGGGGTCACCCCTAACCTAGGGGGAGGGCCAAGCAGATACCTTGAACACAATGAGCATATCATGCTGAACAATTTGGTGGTGGTCCCATCCTCCTAGGACCACCCCAAACAAAAGTATGGGCAAAAATACAATGCCAGTCAAAGGCACAGCAATGGATTATATTGCAGGGGGCCTGTGAGGTCTCCACAGCCCCGGCAACAGCCACCTCCCCGGGGCTTGTTCTGTAACTATTGGGGGGCCTCAGAGGCCCCCACATGCCCCGGGGATCACCACTCCCGGGGCTTTGATCAAATATGCAGGGGGGGCCTCGCGGGCCCCCCAAAGCCCCGTGGACCGCGCCTCCTGGGGCCCTGCGGACCGCCACAGCCCACGGCTGGCTCCTGTAATGTCCAGGGGAGCCCACCCCCACAACATTGTTGTTTGCTATGACAGGGTGAAAGCATGTCTCCCACCCTGTCCTAGCAAACCATTGTGTGCTTCATTGAAGCGAGAGGAGGAAAACCTGCTCTCACGTCAATGAAGCAAAGCAGGATTGGTTTGGGCAAGGGGAGCTGTATGTTAGCAGCTCCCCTTGCCCAAAAGCAATGTCGGTTCCCGCAGGAGGAGGGTAGCCGGTGGGAGCGTGGGGGCATTGGGGCTCCCCCCACGGTCCCCAATGAAGAGGCCAGGCCCCGGGGGGATGGGGTCCCCGGGGCCAGAGGTGGACAAGGGAAGGGGGACCACGTGGCCCCCCTTCCTTATGATTAAAAAAACATTCATGAATTGGGCATGCCCCAGGGGATAGGGTCCACGGGGCGAATATAAATTAATGGAAGTGGACCATTTAAAAAAAAAAATGTTTGGAGTGGCGATCCTAACGCGACACTCAGCACGGCCCCATAGTGTGAATGCGCTGGGTGTGCGGCTCTCAGCACGACCCCCTAGTGTAAACACGTGGCTCTCAGCACGGCCCCCTAGTGTGAACGCGTTGGGTGCGCGGCTCTCAACGTGGCACCCGAGTAATTCACAGGTCTTTAAAAGACCATTTACCTGTAAATGAGGCTTTGTTTAGCCCCCCCCGAAATATTTATCAGCCTCACCCAAAATTTGGCTCTGGTTGCGCCAGTGACTGGCGTACGCCAGCTCTGCCCACTCCGCTTACGTTTACAGAATTCCGTAGATTCTATCCGCCGTATGTCAATGATACAGCTGTGGGGCTGGGAATATCTTGCAGACAGGATTATGGGCCTTTTATTACCGGTGCTCCACGAACCCAGCAGCTCGCTTTAGGGGATCTAGTGGAAGGGACTCCGGGGATCCAACAGTCAGAATTCCTTGATCTAGAGATTAACGACCTGGTAGGGTATCCACTGAATGAGAATGCAGTATACCACAATGAGAATTCCAAGCTCCTGGACTTGGTTTTCCAGGCATCTGTGCAGTATTCCCGCTAGCTAGATTTTAGTGGGTGGGAACCCAGATTACTAGAGCAAAGGCTGTGGGGTTCCCTTAGCAAAGAAGGCGGGTGTCTCAGGAACCAGCGCGGTGCCTACTCATGCTCCGTGTGCAGCGTCGGCTCTCCCGAGGCTTGGTTTGCAATCCTGACACTCTGCCACTGGTTGGCAGCCAATTACAGCCAAGCTCGTCCTCGGAGGTTAGGCTCCGCCAACATATGTACTTATCCAATCACTCTGCCAATCCCCAAGCACTTTTAAATTCACTATACAGTCTCCTTGCAGTACTCTAATCATCCAGTCTCTACCCATGTACTCATAGAATGACCCAGACAAAGTTACATAACCAAGATCTTCCCCACTGCCAGGTAACATGGTTGCGTGCGCAGTCAACAGCACAATGTAATGTAGTAGGGACCAGGGTGTTCTGCTTGGGTTTTCGGATCAGATAGAACCCGCTCATCAGAGCCTCACTAACCCAGCCAGAACGTTACCCCCTCCCTAGGGCCTATTTACAATAGTGCAACCACATATATCTACCACCTAAGGACAGGGAATTCCTACTATACATACCAAGACCTCTCATAATCGGCGGCCTCGCGATCCCATACGGATCCAGACCTCTCTGCCCATACGACAGTATCACAAGTGGCGGCCTCGCGATCCCATACGAATCCAGACCTCTCTGCCCATACGACAGTATCACAAGTGGCGGCCTCGCGATCCCATACGAATCCAGACCTCTCTGCCCATACGACAGTATCACAAGTGGCGGCCTCGCGATCCCATACGAATCCAGACCTCTCTACCCAGACGGCAGTCTCAGCACAATCGGCGGCCTCGCGATCCCATACGAATCCAGACCTCTCTGCCCATACGACAGTATCACAAGTGGCGGCCTCGCGATCCCATACGAATCCAGACCTCTCTACCCAGACGGCAGTCTCAGCACAATCGGCGGCCTCGCGATCCCATACGAATCCAGACCTCTCTGCCCATACGACAGTATCACAAGTGGCGGCCTCGCGATCCCATACGAATCCAGACCTCTCTACCCAGACGGCAGTCTCAAATCACAAGTGGCGGCCTCGCGATCCCATACGAATCCAGACCTCTCTACCCCGACGGCAGTCTCATACAGCAGTTCATCCTATGATCACCATAACATACACAAAGGGAATCAGTCTCACTATTCATCAGATCACACAAGAACTGTCAGTTCAAGCATAGCCTGTTCTCTGGTTCGAGGGGCTCCTCTTTCCCTTATTCAGCTACCACTTACCTGATCAGGGTTAACATCTGTTCATGTAGCCGCAGCTGACTAGAAGAATAGGCTACCCTCTCATACAAGAACACGCAGCACATGTTGGTTCACTACAAACTGGGTACTTTATTACTCATTACATACGCAATCACATAACATTACAATATAACACATAACCTGCAAAGAAAAGTGAAAGATTAAGTTGTACACTCTAATAAGAAAGGGTCGACATCACCTTAGTAGTGTGTAGCCTGCACTCAGTGGTCATCTAGGTTCCCTTCTCGTCTGTGCCTCGGCTCGCCTGGAAGTCACACCTCCGCAGTCACGGATACATGTCTGCACCACTATGCGCTGTTCTCTTCACCCTTCTCCGAGTCACTGGGACCTCTTCCTTATCGGCTACTCTCTCCTCTCTGGCTATTCTGCTAGGAGAGTATCTGTCTCTCGGTTCTTCTCCGCCTTCAAGATGGCGCCTGTCTTCCCTGGAATAAGTAGTAGCTTTACTGCTAACGGCTAGATGCCGCCTACGGACTGAACATGTAACTGCCTCAGACTTTCACTAATATAGAGGTGCGTTTCCTCATGGAAAATTCCGGCCCGTAACCTGCCGCCCACCAAATTCTTGTACCTCCCCGTACCAAGGACACGTTCCCAGCCGGCCGGCCTGATGTAGTGTCTTCGGCATGAAGAAAAATACAATCCTTCGATAAGGGCCGGCCTGAACCGGTTCTCTCCAAGCGAATAACACCTCATAACTAAAACATTACATTTGACCTAGAAGCATCCCAAGCTGCCGGAGCAGAAAGAAAGATGGAGTCTCTCCCGTTTGAGGCCTACTAGGCCTGAATTCAGCACGGCTCCATGAAATACCCTCACTACAGGACAGGTTATCCCTAATACTAACGAATCTATCCCCTAGGCTATGTGTGCAAGCCCTGATCTATGGGGAAGAACACAGAATCATGTCGAAGTGCCTAGTAAATAGGCTCCATTCACTACTCTAACCCTTAGACTTGAATGGTAAGAGACTGAAGTCACATTCGATCATCTTTTCCTCACAAGAAGGCCGGGAAAATCGAGCAGAACACAGGGTCATCATGCATACATATTGAACACACGGACACAGTTAGATAGATAGTGGAACTGGCTACGGGCACGTGTGCTCGGCCCTTTTTATTACCAGGGTCACATGTCTAGTGACGTCTGTGCTGGATGCATGTGTAAGCCAGCCCTCAGGTGCTGGCAACAACTACAACAGTGATCATCGGATCACACACAGAGATTCAATCATAAATGGTCCATGACTTGTGGTGCAATAAGGTAGGGGCACAAGATCTTAAATCACACACAAAAGATTGTATCGTAAAGGGTCCATGACTTAAAGTGCACTGAGGTAGGGGCACCAGAGATGAGCGTGCTGATGTGAAGAAATTGTTAATGTCCCTTCGAGGTATATTCCTGCTGCCTGAGGTGAGTTTGTTGCGTCCGGTGTCTACAGCATGAAAGTCAATAATAAAGGGTACATGATTTGTGATGCACAGAGTTAGCGGCACCTGAAGAGCTCAGCGTGTGTGCAGCCAACGATGATGGCCTGTCCTTGCAGGACAGGATTGGATTGGATATGTGTAAGACTGCAGTGTAGGCCGTGGTCAGCAAGGGCCTACAACCATGTGGTGTTGACTTGTGGAGTTAGTGGCATCAGAAGCATTCAGCATGTGTGCAGCCAGTAATGATGCGTGGTGCGGGCAGGCCGCACTGGGAGCAATGTCTGTTGCCTACTGGACTGCATCATCTGCAATTGCGACTCAATCTGAATTGCGAGCTCTGCTGTCCGCAGTGTAGATGGAAGGCAGTAGTCAGCACAGACATCGAGGAATGCTTTTTGTCACTTCCTCTTGACAAAATCCGAGAACATAGAGTACAATTCTCTCTGCAATTAATAAATCAAGACTCAATTCAAATTGTGAGCCCTGCTGACCGCAGTGTAGGCATATGGAACAAAAGAGGAAATCTGTATGGAATACATTGTAGAAATGTGTAGGTTTCAGGGACGTTATAGTTAGTTGCCTACTGGAGTCTGAAATTAATGAATCAAGACTGAATTTCAATTGTGAGCCCTGCTCACCGCAGTGTAGGCTGGAGGCAGCGGTCAGCAAGGGCCCACAGGCATGTGGCATTGAGTTGAGCTTCACAGTTAGTGGCACCTGAAGCACTCAGCGTGTGCACAGCCAGCGATGATGCGTGGTCTGGCCAGGCCGCATTGGGAGCAATTTCTGTTGCCTACTGGGCTCTGCAATTAATGAATCAAGACTCAATTTTAATTGTGAGCCCTGCTGACCGCAGTGTAGGCCGGAGGCAGCGGTCAGCAAGGGCCCACAGGTACGTGGCATTGAGTTGAGCTGCTCAGTTAGTGGCACCTGAAGCACGCAGCGTGTGCCAGCCAGCGATGATGCATGGTCCGGCCGGGCCGCACTGGGAGCAATTTCTGTTGCCTACTGGGCTCTGCAATTAATGAATGAAGACTCAATTTTAATTGTGAGCCCTGCTGACCGCAGTGTAGGCCGGAGGCAGCGGTCAGCAAGGGCTCACAGCCACGTGACGTTGACTTAAGCTGCACAGAGTTAGTGGCACCTGAAGCCCTGCTGACCACAGTGTAGGCCAGAGGGAGCGGTTGGCAAGGGCCCACAGCCACGTGGCGTTGACTTGAGCTGCACAGATTGGGAGCATTTGATCTTCTTAACCGATTATACTCTCTTATACAAATTGCATCGGCACTAATCTTGAATTGTAAGCCAAACTGGTAGCAATGTCTGTTGCCTACTGGACTGCGTCATCTGCAATCGTGACTCTTTCTGAATTGTCAGCCCTGCTAACCGCAGTGTAGGCTGGAGGCTGCGGTCAGCAAGGGCCAACAGCCACGTGGTGATCACTTGAGCTGCGCAGAGTTAGTGGCACCTGAAGCACTCAGCATGTGTGCAGTCAGCGATGATGCGTGGTCCGGGTGGGCCGCACTGGGAGCAATGTCTTTTGCCTAATGAGTTCTGCGTCAATAAGGCCATGTGGCAGTGACTTGTGGTGCACTGAGTTAGTGGCACCTGAAGCACTCGGCGTATGCACAGCCAGCGATGATGCGTGGTCCGGGAGGGCCACACTGGGAGCAATGTCTGTTGCCTACTGGACTGCGTCATCTGTAATCGCAACTCGATATGAATTGTGAGCCCTGCTGTCCGCAGTGTAGGCCGGAGGCAGTGGTCAGAAAGGGCCCACAGCCATGTGGCGTTGAGTTCAGCTGCATAGTTAGTGGCACCAGAAGCATTCAGCGTCTGTGCAGCCTGCGATGATGTGTGGTCCGGCGGGCCGCACTGGTAGCAATGTCTTTTGCCTAATGAATTTTGCCTTAATAAGGCTACGTGGCGATGACTTGTGGTGCACTGAGTTAGTGGCACCTGAAGCACTCAGTGTGTGTAGCCTGCGATGATGCGTGGTCCGGGAGGGCTGCACTGAGAGCAATGTCTGTTGCCTACTGGACTGCGACATCTGCAATCACGACTCGATCTGAATTGTGAGCCCTGCTGTCTGCAGTGTACATTGAGGGCCACCGCTCTGGCAGACGCGCTGGCCTTCCCAGAAGTGAACCACGCCCAGAGCCCCGGCCTATTTATTCACACTCCTACGCTGGGGTGGCATGCGTTGGACCAGCCCACTCCGGCTTCCGCTTATAGGAGGGGATGACACAGCTACATGACCGATATCTTCCCCACTGCCTGTGGTAACATGGTTGCATCCACTGTCCACAACAGTACAAGCACGAGCAGTATATGTACACATGGAGAGGTCTGTGCTTTGCAGAGTGAGGTCTGTCCAGCACATCACCGCTACACTTGGCATTGTGTGCATTGTTATTGATGGGTGACTTGCCTCCTTCACACATACTTGGTTTCCACATCTCCCAACATTCAGCTATTGTGTGGGCAAGGAGCCATGCCATTTTGGGAAGGTCCGCTGTTCTGTTCTGCGCTGCCTCGGTGGTAGTAGGGGGGGTCCAGGGGTGGTCCTGGGGGTGGTGGCAGCGGGTGTTGTGGCCTTCTTGGGTGTCGGAGCTGCATGATCAGTAGCTCTATGACATGTGTTGGTCTTCAAATGTGGCTCTGGGCTGGGCTACACTTGGCATTGTGTGCATTGTTATTGATGGGTGACTTGCCTCCTTCACACATACTTGGTTTCCACATCTCCCAACATTCAGCTATTGTGTGGGCAAGGAGCCATGCCATTTTGGGAAGGTCCGCTGTTCTGTTCTGCGCTGCCTCGGTGGTAGTAGGGGGGGTCCAGGGGTTGTCCTGGGGGTGGTGGCAGCGGGTGTTGTGGCCTTCTTGGGTGTCGGAGCTGCATGATCAGTAGCTCTATGACATGTGTTGGTCTTCAAATGTGGCTCTGGGCTGGGCTCCCTTTCCACCAGTAAAAGGCAGATGTTAAATTCTTACTGCTAACACGGCTTATCACCTGTTTTTTGGATCGCATCGCAGATTTGGCTGGTCGTTGAAAATATCGGGAAGTGGTGTTTTCGTGTTTTATTTGCTCGGAACGTCTATTCTACATATCATTAGCGTTAGTTGTCACTCTCATTGGTGGCGATGTTTTTTGCGGAAGCTATCGCTGGAAAAATAGCGATATTGGCATTTTTCACCAGGTTGAGAATAGGACGATAATTCTTTTGCTGCGCTAAAGTGCTGATAAATCAGCGATAAGTCCTTGAGAATACACCCCATCTTGTCTTTAATTTTTTCACCCGGATTCGTGCACCCAGACGCTTTTTTAAAAAAAAGTAATTTTTTTTGGCCCTGGGGCTTTTTGTGGGATCCCCTGAGCAAGCCTAGGGGGTCAGGGTGTTTGTACCCTGCCAACTTTTTCTTGTTTTTTCATCTTTTTTCTTGTGAATCTCATGTAGCTACAACAAAGTCATAATAAATACAAGGGCGCATTTTAGAGTCACCCTATAACCCAACAGTTGGGACTTATGGCCGAGTTATCGGCACTTTAGCGCAGCAAAAGTGGTGCACACTGCCACATTGCCCACAGGCTGACGGTACCAACACAAAGGACAATCAACATCCTTACGCAGACAAAGCTGCTGGCTGTGCTGTACCTGTTGGCCTCTGCTACCGTCCAACTAACAACTGCGAGAGTTGGAGGAGTCTCACAGCCAGCCCTATTAAACCTCCTCACACGTCTTAGATGCATTTCTACAAAAGAAACGTAGGGCCCCAGTATCTGCACCACCTGCTCGTCCCAATTCGTAGTATTCCTGCACAACCAACCCCGGCCGTTGCTTGACGCCTCTGTGCTCCAGATCCAAGATTGAAGTCACAGAAATGAGGGTGCACCAGGTCATGAAGTCTAGTAGTCAACAGCAGTGGAAAAACAGTACTTTATTAGAAAAACATAAATTAACAACACAAAAACATCAAACAATGAGTGACACTGCCAACGGAGAACATCAACGTGTGGATCGAAATAACTGTAGATCGTCCTGGAAATCCCCAAACTCCGTATTCAGAAACCTGTTGGATAAATGAAGACAATGGTCAAGCGTTAGTATGGTCACAAACGTAATATGGTTCAATCTATTCCACTTGTACAAACCAGAATGCTTACAGGTATGATCAATCCTGCACAAAATTTAAAAAAAGAAATCCTGCACAAAATGACCGTAACAGAAGTTTGTGTGGTCGTAACCTTCGTAGGAAAGAAAAGGAACGTTACAACCACACACATTTCTGTGACGGTCTCATTATGCAGAATTTATAACACATGTAAGCATCACGGTTTGTTTCAGCTTGATACACCTGCATGTTCACTTCACCCACACTGCGCAGGAACAGCTGGAGACCAATTAAGGGAACCACGCCATAGCGGGCTTCCTGCAAGTGTTGGGGGCAACTGACTGCACACATGTACTACTTGTGCCCCCTGCCGACACTGCACACAATCACCACACCTGAAACCACATGCACTCCAACAATGTGCAGGCAAAACTGGACCACCGGGACCTGTACACTAATGTCGTCGCAAACTTCTCAGGCAGTGTGCATGATTTCTACATCTTTCACAACCATTCCAGCCCTGGTCCCCAGACCAGTCTGCCACCCAGCAAAGACTGCCCGACCCTGTGCAACCAGACCTCAATGCTCACCTGCCGCCACCGGTGTGTCTCCAAGAGGGCCAACTACGTGCCGGAGCAACCTCCTCAGCCATCGCTGGATTCCGCGGCACAGGCCCCCAGCGCATCCTGCTGCACTACGTCGAGGAGTCATGTCTGTACAACCAGCTGCCTTTGGCGTACTCGCGGTCCAGCCGAGCTCACAATTCAAATCGGGTCTTGATTGCCAGGATGATGTATGGAGGCCTACGCATGATCGCAGGCTGCACACTAGCTCAGCTCTGGTGGCACTAACTCAGTGCAGCTCAAGTCATCGCCACATGGCGTGAGGCCCGTGTCGGCCAAAATGCCTTGGCTGCCACTAATTCTGTGCACCTCAAGTCATTGCCAGGTGGCATGAGGCCAGTGTCCGGCAAAGTGCTTCGGCTGCCACCAACTCTGTGCACCTCAAGTCATCGCCACGTTGCGGGAGGCCCGTGTCGGCCAAAATAACTTGGCTGCCACCAACATATGAAGCACACAGATACACCCAGATAAAGAGTGGAAATGGCATTGAGCACGTGTGCTTTTACTTTTTATTAGCAGGGTCACATGTCCTGTGTCGCCTGTGCTGCATGAGTGTGGTGTGGGTGTAAACCAGCCGAGAGGGAGTGGCTGTGGCATGCTGACAACTAGACCTGTGATCAGCTGATCACTACAGGGAAGACCTGGGACATGTAGCATTGTAGTTCCTTCCCTGTAAGCGTAAGCGGAGTGGGCTGGCTAAAACACGCATCCTTCATGACTTTACCAATATGGTGGTTTGAATCCGCACACCCACCGAGATAGGTACACGATGGGTGCGCTTTATTCTCAAAAATAAATAAATATATATATCAATATTTACATATAAAGAAGACATTACATTATTTTATTAACAAAAAAATTACAAAAACTATTTTTAGGATATTAAAGTTACAAAATATCACTAACAAAAATTCAAAATGACTGAAAAAACCAGAGGTTAAATGAATATTATAATTCAAAATTAGCATTTAAAAAACCTTTGAAATTCACTGAAAAAAACATCGTTTTTAGGCACGTTATAATTAGAAATTAGCATTTAAAAAAACCTTAGAAATTCACTGAAAAAAACATAGGTTTCAGAACCAATATAGTTAGTTCAACATTTCTCTCATACAAAACCATAGAAATTCCCCCGTTATAGTTAGTTCACCTAGATATAACTCGCGCCCCCGCAATGCACTGCTGATGATGTCACATATTACATAATTCATGACATGGTCAGTGACATCACTGATGTCACTGACCATGCATATGATAGTCCTGTACGGAGTGACTGTAAGTATGAGTGACTGTACAGGTGAGTGAGTGGAGATGTATGTAGACCTAAGAGTCAAGGAGTGGGTATGTAGTTATTGGTATTGGAGTATCTATGGTTTTCAAAATGGCCGTCTGAAATTTTGAGTCGGTGTATCAAATTTTGAGTCGTGTGTGAGAAGATGCACTAATTTATTACATGGATGACATCATCAGTGATGTCATTTGAGATGTCATCAGTGATGTCATCAGTGATGTCACTGACCATGTCATGAGTGATGTAATATGTGACGTCATCAGCAGTGCATTGCGGGGGCGCGAGTTATAGTTAGCTGAACTAACTATAACGGGGGAATTTCTAGGGTTTTGTACAAGGGAAAGGTCCAGCTAACCATAACGCCCCTGAAAGCTATGGTTTTTTTAGTGAATTTCTAAGGTTTTTTAAATGCCAATTCCTAACTATAACGCCCTTGAAACCTTTGGTTTTTTCAGTGAATTTCAAAGGTTTTTTAAATGCCAATTCCTAACTTTAATGTGCATGAAACCTATGGTTTTTTCAGTGAATTTCAAAGGTTTTTTAAATGCTAATTCCTATCTATAACTTATCTCTGAAGATATCATGTTTAATGATTTTGATTGGATTTCTATATTTTTCAAATTCAGTGTGTCAATTTCATTAATTATCTTTTTTTTAAATACTTTTTTATCACCATTTTTTAAACTTATTTTTTTAATTAATTCTTTTAAAAATTAAAAAATGTTATTTGAACTTAATGGGTTTTGCAAACATAGTTTTTTATATTTTTCAAAATATTTTTTTAACTATGTGTTCAAAACTGTATTTTATATATTTTTTTCAATGTTTTTGGATCCGCGCACCCTATGCGCACCGTTCTCGATCCCTACACGATAGCATCCGTGCATGGTACGAGTTGGGTACGTGTTTAGTGCGCGATCGCAATGCGACAGGTACGCGAATCCCAGCCTATACGCGACACTTCGATGTACATAACGCGACGTTTACGTGCTTCCGCGATGCGTCATCTGCATCTATGACGTGGTAGGTGCGCGGATCCTGCAAAGTATTTAACATTTAAAAAAACATATGTATGTATTTCATGTGAATATTAATTGAAGACAAACTCTAAACTAGTCTTAAAACTAATATATTTTTACATCTAATCCTATAATTTTTTTTTATTCAATTTCGCGGACACGCGCTGGGTGCGTGCTGCGTAAGCGCAGGGTGCGCGGATCCCATGTGACCTGCAAAAACAGAGATTTGATTGGTTCATTACACTTCCTCTTCTAACTATTGAAAGACCCCACCCATTTCAATCATTCTTCTTTGACCTTCTTTAGAGCACCATCTCTTTGGAGAGAAAAAGACTTTTTAGACTAAGTTTACACTTAGCTCTAACTTTTTTCAACCAAAAATGGCTTCAGGGCAGCAGGCATCACCTGCATCACCTCATACTTCTGAGGATAAATTTTTGCCGGAGGCACCACCCAAAAAACGTTTTTCTTCAGTGGTGTAGAAATTTTTTACTTTTCCAGAGGGGCAGAATAAGACCTATGCCACCTTGGTCACGTGCAAGATTTGCAAAAGAGTCCTATCGAGAGGGGATCCTAACAAGAAATACTCTTGCGGCACGGCAAGTATGATGAAGCACTTGAGGACCCTTCATCCAAACAATCTTGCACGAGAAGAGTGCCGACGGATGAGAAACACTCCTGCTTCTGCGCCATCCACCTCATCGCAGCCGAGCACAACAAGAGTGCATCCATCAGCCCAAACCTTGGACATCCGTCCTCAATTTAAATATTTAAAAGTGCACTGCACTAAGTGCAATAAAACTTTGTGCTATGGTGAGCAGTCGATCGATCTGATCTGCCGCCGGTAAGAAAGTCACATTTGCTTGTTTCTTTTTATTATTCCCTGAAGTTCATAGTTTGGTTTCTCCTGTTTTGTTTTTTGCAGAAAAACCAAAAAAAAATAAAAAATTGTTCAGAAAACCCCAAAAAAATTATAAAAGAAGAAAGAAGAAAAAAAAAGTTCTTGTAAGAACTAACTTTCCTGGTTTAAAAAAAGAGCTAAATGTCTTTGTTAGAGTTAGTTTAGATGAATGTATGTGTAGTATGTAATTGACAGAATGAATGCATTAGTAGCGTATGGTGAATGTATAAGTGCAGAACTATGAGGAAGTGCTGCAGCATCACACAGTAAGTAACCTCTTTAACTGCAGTGTGCTGTAGTACTTCCGAAGCACAGGGATGCAACATATGTACATAAATATGTTGCAAATCTATGCTTCTCTCTGCACGGCTGCTTAAACTGCAGCCATGTGGTGACACAGGTGCCCTTGCACCATAGTGCAAGGATATCTGTGTCATGTGCTGTTTGTTTTTCTGCAGGAAGACACACCTTCCTGCACAAAAACAATGAGAAAATGCATTTTTCTTCTTCAATGTATGCTGATCATTTCAGCATGCATTGAAGATATAAAAATCTGGAGAAATTAAAACAATTCTCCTTGTTGTGCTTTCCTACACCAAATTTAAAATGGTGCAGCATTCACAGAAATATCGAGATTTATGATTTTTGATAAATCTAGACATGTGTCTTGTTCTATGAGTATTAAGTGCAATCATGCACAACAACACTTATAGAACACCCTTTCAATACAAAGTGGTGTGCATGATGAGGTTATATTTACATGGAGTATAAAAAGTGCACAGAGTGCCTTTTCCTCTCTTTGTAAATATAAAAGAGTGTCTTGCACAATAACTATGTTACAAAAAGTGACATATTTCCGTTTTTAAATTTCATTGCGAATGATAGAATATAAGCACAGAGTTTTGTCTCCAAAGATGTTCAAAGAAGAATGATTGAAATGATTGCGGTCCTTCAACAGCTAAAAAGGTGAAATATTATGAACCCCTCAAATCTCTTTTTTTGCAGGTCACATGATATCTGATTATGGTCAGATTTCAAAACTACATAAACAGAGTGTTTTTAGAAACGTGTTTCAACTTTGTAGTTTCTTGCAGGCCTCTTCATTCTGCATATTGAGACTTAGTTAAACTTACCTGCACAGTAATAGGAATAAAAAAGGGTATACATTTTTTTCTGTTTTTCATTCAAATATAAATTCATATACATTGCTTATTTTAAAATGTGGATCTGTGAAAAAAAAATAATACATTTTTTACAACATGGCATAATTTCCACAAAGTAATTTTTTTGCCTTTTTTGCTGTTCTCAGAATATATTAAATTTCACTAAAAATAGTGATTTCAATCGTACTCATCACTTAACAGCGAGCAAAAAAAACACAATCTCAAAGATTGTTAAAAAAAAAAACAACATGCCGTTCTCAAAATACAAATCACAGAAATATACAATGCACACAGCTAACAATTTTTTTTAACTTTAACTTACAAAAACTGTAAATGATGTCGCTATAAAATATTCACCAAATCTAAAGTTGAATTTTTGGAGGATGCACCACGCCCACAACGTTTTCCTTCAGTGATGTGGAAATGTTCTACTTTTCTCGAGGGGCAAACAAAGACCAATACCACCTTTCTCATGCACAAGATTTTCAAAAGAGTTCTGTTACGAGGGCATCCTAACAAAAAATACTCATGCGGCACAGCAAGTATGATGAAACACCTAAGGACCCTTCATCCAAACAATCTTGCACGAGAAGAGTGCAAACAGATGAGAAACACTCCTGTATCTGTAAAAAAGAATCACAAATAAATGTATATTAATAACTTTCAAAATTATACTATTCCATTACTGTACAAACACATTTTATATAAATACTGACTAAGAAACTATGTCCCTGAACCACAAGTGTGACAATGGTTAAAACACTACATGCATAGTGCATACTACTTTGAAGCAGTTCATGCCCTAAAGCCTACCGCACTAAAACTCTACATGCTAACTGACTAAATGATTACAGTACTATAAGGAGACATACTGAGTGAGTGACAGGGTGTTTGCTAGAAGAGTATGAATACTAACTAGGGAATTGAAGGTGTGAAACACAACTGTGTAGGTGATTAGAGGACTGCATCCATACTGCATAGGCATTTAAAGCAGTCCATGTGCTAAGGCCTGGCTCACTGCATGACTACTTGGGTACTGACTGAATGATTAGAGTACAGCAAGAAGAGTGCCTAGGTGAATTTATAAGTGCTAGGCTTTTCTTACAGGGAATGGATTAGTACTTGGTACTGAATGGGTCACTAGAGGAGTGCAAAGGCAGTGACAAGATGTTTGCTGGACTGTATGGATACTGACTAGGAAATTGAAAGTGTGAAAGACAAGTATCTAGATGGTTAGAAGACTGCATACATAGTGCATAGGGGTTTGAAGCAGTTCATGTGCTAAGGCCTGGCTCAGTGCATGAATACTTAGGCACTGACTGAATGATTAGAGTACTGCAAAGATAGTATCTTGGTGAATTTATAAGTGTTTGAGTTTTCGCACAGTGAATGGATTAGTACATGATGCTGAATGGGTCACTAGAAGACTGCAAAGGGAGTGACAGGGTGTTTCCTGGAAGTGTATGGATACTAACTAGGGAATTGAAGGTGTGAATGACAATTGTGTAGGTGGTTAGAGGACTGCATGCATAGTGGATAGGGGTTCGAAGCAGTCCATATACTAAGGCCTGGGTCACTGGATGAGTACTCGGGTACTGACTGAATGATTAGAGTACTGCAAGGAGAGTGCCTGGGTGAATTTATTAGGGTTTGGCGCAGTGAATGGATTAGTACATGATGCTTAATAAGGTCACTAGAGGAGTGCAAGGGGAGTGACAGGGTGTTTGCTGGAAGTGTATGGATACGGACTGGGGAATTGAAGGTGTGAAAGACAAGTGTGTAGGTGGTTAGAGGACTGCATGCATAGTGGATAGGGGTTTGAAGAAGTCCATGTGCTAAGGCCTGACTCAGTGCATGAATACTTAGGCACTGACTGAATGATTAGAGTACTGCAAAGATAGTATCTTGGTGAATTTAAAAGTGTTTGGGTTTTGGCACAGTGAATAGATTAGTACATGGTGTTGAATGGGTCACTAGAGGACTGCAAAGGGAGTGACAGGGTGTTTCCTGGAAGTGTATGGATACTGACTAGGGAATTGAAGGTGTAAAAGACAAGTTTATAGTATGTTAGAACACTACATGCATACTGCATAGACATTTGAAGCAATCTATTTGGTACTTAGAAACTGACTAAATCATCAGACTACTTATAGGACAGTGCTTAGGTAAAACTTTTAAATTTTCAGTTCTGCCACAGTGAAGAGAATAGTACATGGCACTGCACCTTAGTGTCAAACCCTGACTCATTTTATCAATGCATAAGCAAATAATCGCTTCTAATGCTACTAAAACTTGACAACATGACAGGTTTTAAAAGAGTTATCTGCTAAAAAATACACAATGTTACCAAATGCTTCTCTCACAGTGGTTCCCAAATGCACACAGACTCACAATGTGATTCTAGACAACAACCACTATACCTAGGAGTTTACCAAAAATCATTCACTACTGTGGAAGTGGTAAGGGAACTGCACACAATCTTCATATTTCAGGACTGCACATTTGTGTCAAAGCCTGACTCATTTAATCAAAGCATAAGCAAAGACTGGCTTCTAATGCTACTAAAACTTGACAACATGACCGGTTTTAAAACAGTTGTCTGTCAGCAAATACACGATGTTACCAAATGCTTCTCTCACAATCCTTACCCAAATGCACACAGACTCACAGTGTGATTTTAGACAATCAACACTATCCTAGGAGTTTACCAAAACTCATTCACTAGTCTAGAAGAGTTAATGGTACTGCACACAATCTACATATTTAAGTATAGCACATCAGTGTCAAAGCATGACTCATTTAATCAACGCATAAGTAAAGACTGGATTCTAATGCTACTAAAACTTCACAACATGACAGGTTTTAAAAAAGTTATCTGTCAGCAAATACATGATGTCACCAAATGCTTCTCTCACAGTGATCCCAAATACACACTAACTCACACTGTGATTCTAGACAAGCACCACTATCCCTAGGAGTTTACCAAAACTCATTCACTACAGTGCAAGTGGTAAGGGAACTGCACACAATCTACATATTTCAGGACTGCACTTTTCTGTCAAAGCCTGACTCATTTAATCAAATCATAAGCCATAAGTGTCTTCTAATACTACTAAAACTTCACAACATGACAGTTTAAAACAGTTATCTGTCAGCAAATACACAATGTTACCAAATACTTCTCTCACAGTGGTTCCCAAATGCACACAGACTCACTGTGTGATTCTAGACAAACAACACTATCCCTTGCACTATACCAAACCACATTTCTTCATCTAGAAGTAGTTCTACATTTTAGTATAGAAACATAACATAACTAATTTCACAAATTCATAAACAATGACTGGTTTCTAATTCTACCAAAATATAAAAACAGCACAGTTATCTGTCTGCAAACACATGAAAAACACAAATGCTTATCACAGAATGGTTTCTACATGCACACACACTGTCAATAAGATTGTAGAGAAAAAAAGTACCCCCTACACAGTCTGATTAAAATCAAAATAGTCTACATACATCCCCTCACAATTAAATAACTCATCTTTCAAGTTCTTTTGTAGATTAAGAAGTATATCAGTCACTCACCATATTTTCTTTTACAGAATCTCTGCACTGTGCACCTCTCAGCAAAAACAAAGAATGGAAAAGTTTCCCTTTCATTTTCCACACTTATACATGTAAACATCAAATCACAATCCTTCACACATAAACTCAAAAGCAAACACACATTTCTAGTGGTTAAACATTTCAACCCTTTCCAACTGAAATACATTTCAACCCTTCCCCCAATCTGCCTTCTGCCTGTTACCATAGAAACAGGTCATGGAACACTGCACTAAGCACACAGGTCAGAAGTTCAGCACACAATGTTCCTACACAAGAGAGGAAGTGTGCTTCACTTTTCAACATATCAGCTAATCATATATAATGTTCCTTACAATCTGTTTTTGTTAACCAATAAGTATCATACCTTTAAAAAACAGAAATATACACCCTACCTTTCAGTGTACAAAGTAGTCATACAACAAAAGATTTCTTGTCTTTTTTTAAAAAAAATCTGTGGATCCGCGCACCCAACGCGATAGGATGCGCGCACCGTGCTCGCATTTCACCGTATTTTTTTTTTTTAAAGGGGGCCCCAGGGGGTCCTTCTGAGACCCCCTAAGCACCTCTAGAGGGTCAGAGTATTTCCACTCTTCCCCCTTTATATGTTTTACACACTTATTCCCCTTGCTTCTTCAGCCTTGCTTCTACCGAGGCAGGAAATGGCCGCCAACAGTTTCTGGTTTCGAATGTAGAGAGACACTCGACAGCCAATTAGCATTCAGCGCGCGATCGGGAGGATGCGCGCTCGGTTCGGGGAGGGTGCGCGTACGGTGCGTGTACGGTCCGCGGATCCTCCGCGGCCATAGATATTTATGTACTTTTAACTCTAATTTTCTCAGGAACTACTGAACGGATTCACACCATTTATGCAAAAGGCACGAGTCTGAACTGAGGACTACCTGTTTGCCAAACTTGGCGTCATTCCGTTCAGCGGTTCAGGCTGTAGCTGCGACAACAGATCCTATTGGAAATTGCCTGGGGAAAACGTGTTTTGGGACCCCCTTTTTTCTCGGCCCCCGCTAGACGAATCAAAACAAAACTTTCAGGGTAGGAGCGGAGCGGAGCTGGCCAAAATTTCCGTCAACTGGCGCCAGACTTATTGGGAATAGAATGTTGCGGATTTCCTATGGAAAACAGGTCCTAACTATAACTACCTACTGGCGACTGCCAGTAGGTAATATATATATAAATATATATATATATATATATATATATATATATATATCATCGCTCCCACTGCACCTCCAAACCAGCGCACTCAAAAGACGGGTGCTTCAAAACGCGAAGGTGCATTCGCGTTAATAAATGCGCGCTCAGTCCCAGTCACATCACAAACTTAGGAAAGCACTCACGGGACACTTCTGCAGTTCTTAGGTCATTTATTGCATAGCGAGCATGGAAAACATGACGCGTTTCGGCTATGCCTTAGTCTGATGTTGTTACAAATTTCGCGCCAAAGAAACGGCATATTTAAATGAAAACGTTACGTGGATCACATGACATCATAATTCATAGACATCATAGAAGGACAATCACATTAGAAGAATCGCTATTGGTAATTCATCGCCATTTTGGAATGTCAAAACAATTAAATAATATTGCTTATTTCGCCGTATATCGGCATTAAAAAACAATCCCAGACTCGAAGTAAGATTAAAAACTTCACACATAACGCCATATATGGGCATGTGGTGTCCCTCAAAAATGACAAAAATAAAGCCGTGTATCGGCAAATCGATGTCAACTGATAAATGTCTAGCAATATGGAGGTCATTTAAATCACTTGATACGTTAGATAACCATAGGTATGTTACAATAACATCCTCTCACTTGCCTTATGTCCGACAATCAAGTATGTTTTAAGAAAATCAAGCCATGTATTGGCTAAGACCTCAACATTATTGCTGGCATCAAAGAAATAATAGGATGATCCACATTTATACTAACATCATTTAAAAATATTGATTCACACACAATGTCCAAAAGCTAACGTGTATAGCCAATACCATAAAATAAACCCAGATTACATTATGATCACCATATCGCGAATTACATTTTACAATTACCTGTCTAACCTCTACTGTAAGAATTGTTGCTACTTTTTAATCCCCAAGATGAACAGACATTTCCTCCCCTATATTCATCCCCAAAGGATTCTTAGTTCCTAAGTCGATGATATATCGTGACTCAAGCCTGCGAAGTTGTTTGATCCTGTCCCCTCCTCTAACATTTGCTGGAACTTGATCTAAAACATAATAGCGTAACAATTCCCTATTACTATTATGCTTCTCAGCAAAATGCCTTGCTACGGGGTAGGTGACATCGTTCTTAGCTATTGCACGCATATGTTCTAAAATGCGAATCTTAGCACAATGAATCGTGCTGCCCACGTAGCGTAACCCACATGGGCATTCCAGGCAATAGACTACATAGTTGGTGTTGCAGGTAAGGAACTTTTTGATGGGCCGGGGACTCTTTAGACCTGTGACCAAATAGGTCAATGTTCTCTTGCTGCCAACGCAGGCTTTACACTTGGCACAAGGGAAGAAACCTCTAAGATCCCTTAGGGTTCCCATCACCTTGGGTCTGGTAGATAGGTGACTTTGTACCAAGTTGTCCCTCAGTGATCTGGCTTTTCTGAAGGTTACTAAGGGAGCCGGAGGGATGTCCGGACCAATGATATGATCCGTTTTCAGGATGTGCCAATTTTTCTTCATAATCATCTTTACTTGATTGGCATCATTCGAATAAGTTGTAATCATCCTGAATTTGTTAGTGCCTGACTCATCCATCCTGTTTTTCTTTCTACCCCCTTTTTTTTTGCTGTGTGTCCTTATTTGGGTCACCATCCAACAGGGTGGATCTCGGTATATTTCTGACTTTTTGCAGTGTGGTTTCAAGAAATGATTTACCGTATCCCCTTGCAATAAATCTATGGATACTTTCTCTTGCTGCATCCTCGAAATCATCTACTCTTGTACTGTTCCTCTTCAAACGTAAGAACTCCCCATAAGGGATATTTCTAACTAAGCCTGGAAGATGGTTACTCCTGGCGTGAAGAGTCGAGTTCCCAGCTGTGGGTTTTCGATATAAGGATACGGACAGCTGGTTATTGGTTACTGTGATCTTTAAATCAAGAAAATTAACAGTTTCGGAGCTTATCTCCCCACTGAATTCTAGATTAACAGTATTCCTATTCAAACTTTCAACCAAGGAAGAGGCTGTTTCGAAGGAACCATCCCAGATAATACAGAGATCGTCGATATACCTATACCAACTTACAACCCTGTTAGAGTCAATCAAACCAGGTGTGTTGGACACCTGCTCCTCCCACCAGCCCACGAACAAGTTCGCGTAACTGGGGGCAAAGCAGGTGCCCATCGCAGTGCCAGATCTCTGGTGGTAAAAGTCTTCACCAAAAACAAAAATATTGTTTTTTAAACAAAATTCAGTGAATTGAAGAATCATAGTGTTGTGTTCTGTGAATTTCAGAGGTTTCTTCTTGAGAAAATGGGCTACAGCTTCCAAGCCATGTTCGTGTTTTATCCTGGTATACAGGCTGGTGATATCTAGCACAATAAGTTTATACTCAGGATTCCATTGTTGATTCTCAATGTGCTTTAGGAAGTCCTGCGAGTCCTTAATGTACGCAGGCAAGGTTTGAACCAATGGAAAAAGAAAAGAGTCAACAAAAATAGATAGATGTTCTGTTAGTCCCCCCTGAGAGGAGACAATGGGTCTTCCTGGGGGTTGGTCTTTATCCTTGTGGATTTTGGGTATGTGGTAGAACGTGGGGACAACTGGATTCAGACAACGGAGAAACAGATATTCTTCCATGCTTAACATTGATTTGTCAAGCCATGTTTTAATCATATCATGATATCTTCGGATACTGTCCAGATAGATATCCTTGGAAATCTTTTGGTAGTTCTCCGCATCAGATAGTTGTCTCATCGCCTCAGCTTCATAATTTTCCCTTGTTTGTAAAACCACATTGCCCCCTTTGTCTGATGGTTTACAGATCACCATATGGTCATTACCCAAATTGGTAATCGCTGTGCGTTGCTCCTTCGTTATGTTTTGCTTAATATGTGAGTGTTGTAACTTCCCTCTTAAGGCCAAAAGATCTTTATTAACTGCCTCAGCAAACACGTCGATGGCATCCATGGGTAACTGCGGTAGGAATTGTGAGGTTGGTTTAAATCCACTGGCATCTCTCACTTGATTAAATCCCAAACGCGTAGTTCTTTGTATTAGGTCAGTTTCCGGGATGTTAACATCCTGACTTCGATCTGTATTGTCCATATGTAATGAATCCATAGTTTCAAGGGCAGCTAAGTCTTCACCAGTTAAGATGTCAGCTACCCCTGGTCGGCTTAAAGATTTTCTTGATTTCAAGGCATTGGGTTTCAACTTGAAATATTTATGAAGCTTGAATTTTCTTATCAGCTTGAAAAGATCGATACGAGTCTGTGTATACTCCATTCTATTGGAGGGGCAGAAAGTTAAGCCCAGACTAAGAACTTGTTGTTCCGCTGATGTGAGGGGTCTGGGTGTAAGGTTGATAATGGTAAGGTTGTCTAATTCCATTTCTTCCCCCTCCTGTTGCGAGAGGCCCTGGTAGGAACTTTTCGTCCTTCTTCTCCAGCCGCCCCGCCTTGTCTTTCTTTTTCTTTTTCCCCCTCCGGTGGTCTGCTCTTGCCCCCTCTCAGCCATGTCTGCCGCATTATCCGGAACTCCTCCTGAAAAGGTGTCGCAGTAGATCTTGCGTGTCCAGTGGTGTCATCCGAAGATTCACCCCCCGTAAGGTCCGATTCCGATGTTTCAAGTCTGACAGTATCAGGTTCATTACCTTTGGCCCTCAGCTCCTTACGTGGACCCTCAAATTTCTTGGCGAACGTCAAGACTCTTCCCAGGGCATAGTCCCGCTCGTCGCGTTCGAACTTTTCTTGTTTCCTTAATTTGATTTTAGCTTCATATTTGATAAGCCGTTTTTTCATTTGTTCTTTCAGTTCTTCTATCTTCTTCTTGTCTTCCTCCTTATCGATTTCCTTTTCCATTTTCTCAATTTCAAGTAGGGCTTTATCTCTGTCGCTCCAAGCGAATTTGACCAGTATTATTAGCATACCTTTACTCGATTCCGCTGAGTGTGCAGCCCATTCATCTAGCAACTTGGGGTCCGGGTTCTCATATGCCGGAATGGTGTAAATTCTCAACCCTCTGGGGATGCGATCAACGTCGATATAGCTCTGGAGGGAGGTAGCTTCCCACCATTTACGTTGTTCCCGCTCGTAGAGTCGTTCAAGTGCCATGAATTTAGTGGTCAAATTCGTAACTGTAGGGAGCGCTTTATTGCCCCGCTGTGTGGTATCGGTAGAAACACTACTCTTGAACATGTCCTGAGCCGCTTCGCGGCGTTCTGATATGTTGAACATACTCGCATAGGAATATATTTCCCAAGACCAAACTGCACGGTCCCTCGTCTGCCCAAATGGTATCAGGGAATGGAAAACGAGTAAACGTTGGTAGCTCGCTTACCGGTCGCCGCTTTTCGTTTGTTGTCAATACATCACAAACTTCCGGACTCGACAATCTCGTCCTCGCGGTCGATCGAAATTCTTGTTTCCTTTTCACACCTCGACGGTGTCGCTGGTAAATCCAATCATCGCTCCCACTGCACCTCCAAACCAGCGCACTCAAAAGACGGGTGCTTCAAAACGCGAAGGTGCATTCGCGTTAATAAATGCGCGCTCAGTCCCAGTCACATCACAAACTTAGGAAAGCACTCACGGGACACTTCTGCAGTTCTTAGGTCATTTATTGCATAGCGAGCATGGAAAACATGACGCGTTTCGGCTATGCCTTAGTCTGATGTTGTTACAAATTTCGCGCCAAAGAAACGGCATATTTAAATGAAAACGTTACGTGGATCACATGACATCATAATTCATAGACATCATAGAAGGACAATCACATTAGAAGAATCGCTATTGGTAATTCATCGCCATTTTGGAATGTCAAAATAATTAAATAATATTGCTTATTTCGCCGTATATCGGCATTAAAAAACAATCCCAGACTCGAAGTAAGATTAAAAACTTCACACATAACGCCATATATGGGCATGTGGTGTCCCTTAGTAACCTTCAGAAAAGCCAGATCACTGAGGGACAACTTGGTACAAAGTCACCTATCTACCAGACCCAAGGTGATGGGAACCCTAAGGGATCTTAGAGGTTTCTTCCCTTGTGCCAAGTGTAAAGCCTGCGTTGGCAGCAAGAGAACATTGACCTATTTGGTCACAGGTCTAAAGAGTCCCCGGCCCATCAAAAAGTTCCTTACCTGCAACACCAACTATGTAGTCTATTGCCTGGAATGCCCATGTGGGTTACGCTACGTGGGCAGCACGATTCATTGTGCTAAGATTCGCATTTTAGAACATATGCGTGCAATAGCTAAGAACGATGTCACCTACCCCGTAGCAAGGCATTTTGCTGAGAAGCATAATAGTAATAGGGAATTGTTACGCTATTATGTTTTAGATCAAGTTCCAGCAAATGTTAGAGGAGGGGACAGGATCAAACAACTTCGCAGGCTTGAGTCACGATATATCATCGACTTAGGAACTAAGAATCCTTTGGGGATGAATATAGGGGAGGAAATGTCTGTTCTTCTTGGGGATTAAAAAGTAGCAACAATTCTTACAGTAGAGGTTAGACAGGTAATTGTAAAATGTAATTCGCGATATGGTGATCATAATGTAATCTGGGTTTATTTTATGGTATTGGCTATACACGTTAGCTTTTGGACATTGTGTGTGAATCAATATTTTTAAATGATGTTAGTATAAATGTGGATCATCCTATTATTTCTTTGATGCCAGCAATAATGTTGAGGTCTTAGCCAATACATGGCTTGATTTTCTTAAAACATACTTGATTGTCGGACATAAGGCAAGTGAGAGGATGTTATTGTAACATACCTATGGTTATCTAACGTATCAAGTGATTTAAATGACCTCCATATTGCTAGACATTTATCAGTTGACATCGATTTGCCGATACACGGCTTTATTTTTGTCATTTTTGAGGGACACCACATGCCCATATATGGCGTTATGTGTGAAGTTTTTAATCTTACTTCGAGTCTGGGATTGTTTTTTAATGCCGATATACGGCGAAATAAGCAATATTATTTAATTGTTTTGACATTCCAAAATGGCGATGAATTACCAATAGCGATTCTTCTAATGTGATTGTCCTTCTATGATGTCTATGAATTATGATGTCATGTGATCCACGTAACGTTTTCATTTAAATATGCCGTTTCTTTGGCGCGAAATTTGTAACAACATCAGACTAAGGCATAGCCGAAACGCGTCATGTTTTCCATGCTCGCTATGCAATAAATGACCTAAGAACTGCAGAAGTGTCCCGTGAGTGCTTTCCTAAGTTTGTGATGTGACTGGGACTGAGCGCGCATATATATATATATATATATATATATATATATATATATATATATATATATATATATATTTATTAACTACTGGCTGTCGCCAGTAGGTAGTTATAGTTAGGACCTATTTTCCATAGGAAATCCGCAACATTCTATTTGGAATAACTTTGGGGCCCGTTAACGAATCTTTGCGAAATTTTCAAAAGTTTTGGCCAGCTCCGGTCCGCTCCTATCCTGAAAGTCTCGGGATGATTCGTGTAGCGGGGCTGAGAAAAAAGGGGGATACCAAAACATGTTTTCCCCATGCAATTTCCCATAGGATCCTTAGGCGCAGCTACAGCCCGAACTGCTGAACGGAATTACATCAAATTTGGCAGAAAGGTAGACCTTGGTTCAGAGTCATGCCTTTTGCTGAAAAGGTGTAAATCCGTTCAGTAGTTCCTGAGAAAATCAAAATCACATATATATCTGGGCGGAGCCTAACCACACATCTCATCGTGAGATCTGATTGGCTGTCTGTACTTCATCCAAGAAGTGTTGGTAGCCATCTTGGGACCAATATACATGATAGCACCTCATTAAAAAGCATTGCAGTTAATAGAAGGTTTTAAGACTTTAGTTAGATTATAAATCATTTGCTGATGGTACCATACTCATTTTAGGAATTGTGGTGTGTTCTAAGGTGATTTTACCATGTGAAAAAGCCTTCTGTTGTGATATCATGAATCATGTTTGAGAGAAAACTATTTTCTCATGCTTTTCCGACAGAGATTTGGAAGGTGATCTATAAGCTAAACTGAGAGCATATTTTCTGTAAATTCACATTATCTTTCTCAGTCATGTGAGAATGAAGTGTGACATTCTCAGTAAAACATGTACATCCAACAAGGGCAGAGACTGTCAGATGATTTCTTTGTGTTCTGCTGCAGCTTCCCAGATTGTTCTAAAGAACAACTAGAGCGCTAACAGTCCTACTTATGACAAACGTATTGCACACCTGAAGACATCTTGATTGGAATAAAGTGGTAACTCTTAAAACATTTAATTTAAAAAGGAACAAAATGAGGGGGTTCATTTTGCCATGGAAAGTAGGATTAATGCTGCAGAAAGAAAAATTAGGGCACATTTTGAGTGACTTCTCAAATCTTCTTCTATTTCATTAAAAAATTCTGACAAGCAGACTGAAACATGCACTTTCAATACCAGCAGTACACTTCCCTGGTGAGCAGTAGCTTTACTACAGTGATCTAATGAGCAACTAGAGTGCTAACATTCTGAATTTATGGCAAATGTGTGACACATCTGAATGCCTTCTTGATGGAATCAAAGTAAAAAACTGAAAGTATTTCCTACTGAGGAGACTGTAGTATATGAGGAAATTAGGAAACTTTATAACAAATGAGTCTCCCAAAATGGCCACCAGAGACAAAAGAGACCAAATGTAGCACAAATATCACCCAGATGTAGCCCAAGTATAGCCCAATGACAGAATGTCCCAGAGTGTTCTAACGAACAACTAGAGCGCTAAGAGTCTTACTTATGACAAAAGTATGGCACACCTGAAGCCATATTGATTGGAATAAAGTGGTAACACTTAAAACATTTAATATGCAATGGAACAAAATGAGGGGGTTCATTTTCACATAGAAATTATGATTAGTGCTGCAGAAACTGAGGAAACACAAGGAGATGATGGACGGAGCGCTGAAAGTTTTCAGACACTCACCCCCAGTCACAGATCTGGGTTGAATCCATCATCGTTCTTTAGCTCACTTCGCCATCCCAGTTCAGACCAAGCCATATGCAAATCAGTGTTGACTCTGTTCCTCATGGGAGCAGTCCAGCCCGAACTGCCAAGCCAGGTCTTCCCTGGACCAGAAATAAGCATCCTGGGATCGGTTTCTGGGCTACACCCCTTATCAGCCAGGCTAACTTGAATCCAGTTGATAAGTGAGCATGGAACACACGTCTGGGCATCTATCCTACCAAATAATTGCGAACAAAGCAAACACAAGAAGGTGATGGACGGAGCACTGAAACTTTTCAGACACTCACCCCCAGTAACAGATCTGGGTTGAATCCATCATCATTCTTTAGCTTACTTCGCCACCCCAGTTCAGACCCAGTCATATGCAAATCAGTGTTGCACAATATTTTGTTCAAAAGGTGCAAAGCAATCATGAAAACATAGAATATGATTTTATCAATATTATGGCTTGTCAGTTAGAAATACATAAAGATTGCTTTGAAAGACAGAGAATTGAAATGCATGTTCAGACATTTAGGTCCTCTGTTTGGTTTGTTACTCGTTAAGCTGTGCTGAGTAGCTATGGGACAACTTATATTCATCCAATTTTTTTTTTGATTAAGCAGAGCATCAAGAACAAAGCAAGCACATATACACTACATTAACAGGAATCAATAATAAGCTGACATTTTTAATAAGATACATATTAATTAACATTTAATTCACTATGCAAGCTATCTCTACAGAATTAACACCAGCAAGGAGCTCCACTTTTAATAAGATTTTCATATGAAGCTGCCAAGTATTTTTTATGAGCTATACAAAAAAGGGTACAAGAACTTCAAAGATAATAATAAAGTGTCACGGTGCTAAAGTGCGAATGCTAAAGTGCTAGTGCTAAAGTGCTGGGACTTTAAACAAGAAAACCCTCCAAACTTTCTTTTATTTAAATATTCCACATACCATCAAACACGATATAAAAGAGAGCCAGTGATCCATTTCAGGCTTGTCCGTCTCATTTTATTGATATATTTATTGTAAGTGGGAACTTCCCTCGACCTCCAATTCTGCAGGATTAAAGAGCGTGTGACTAAGGAGGTAATGGCAAGAAAAGTCTCTTCAGTTTTCCTCAAATTTGTCCTGTCCTTGTTAATTCCGAACAGGGCTACCTCAGCTTCAGGCACTATCTTCTTCTTAATTGCCCTATTTAAAGCCAAAAAAATCTCCCCCCAAAATGGCCCTATTCTAGGACAAGTATAAGAAATATGTAGCCAACCTCCTTCGCCTACTGCCTGACAGCGGAAGCATCTATTTTCAACCGACGGATATCTTTTATTAAGTGCTTTTGGAGTCAAATATGCCAACCACCGGGATAAAAAGGCCATTCTTTTAAAGTTGGCTGCTCTCAGGGCCTTTCTCCCTTGGATACATAAGATCTCCCATTCGTGCTTGGAGAAGGTACATTGCGTTTCCCCGGACACCCTTTCAAGCTGACTTTGCACCAAAGGGAATGGCCTGAGTTATGTATCAAGCGATTACAATTCCCCACTCCTCTTATCTTTGCTCCGAACAAGGCTGCCACAAGTTCGGACGGTGTGCAAAGTAAAAAATTCTGTTTATTTAAAAAGTGGATGATCTCTAAATACTCGAAAAAGGGAGGCTTGCTCTGGTCTTCGCTTCCCGACAGCACCTCTTCCCAAGTTAGTATCCTGTTCAGAATTAAAAAAATGTCTTAACTCTAGTATACCACAAGACTTCCAATTTTTTAGATGACAAGATTGAATTGGGATGACAAGATTGAATACGGAGGTCGAGATTTTTGCACTCCCTGAAGTTTAGATAATGTAGCCCGAAGAACCCGCCCCCTTAAAAAAGGACTGGAGTCTAATTGAGTAATCTCTCAACGTCTTATATCTTGTTTTTTTCGGAAGTTTGGAGATTTGTAAAAATATCGGTGTCTGAGAACCAGCTTCCTGCACCATTTTAGCCACAAAAAAATTGTCTTTGGACCCATTAAAAACCAATAAACAAACTATTAAATCCAAAAAAGTAGCCTCATAGTATGTCCGTGTATGCGGCAACGCCAGCCCTCCCTGTTCAGTGGTTAATTGTAATACTGAAAACTTAACCCTTGGTGCTTTTTTACCCCAAACAATCTGTCTAAACATAGTCTTCAAATCTTTAAAATAATTAGTATTTATTTTAATGGGTATATTAATAAAAAGGAAGACGAGTAACGAAAGTATAGACATTTTGATAAGAGATACTCGTCCTACCAGAGTCAAAGGGAGTAATAGCCACTTGTCTAGTAGGTTCTTAATTTTGTCCTGCATTTTTATATAATTCAACTTATACAACTGTTGGTATTGATCAGAGATATAGATCTCCAAATATCTTATAGGGTCCGGTTTTGCTGCTTGCTGCCTAAGGTTGACTGGGAGGAAATCTGAATCAATGTTCAATGTTAGAATTTCTGTTTTGTTTTGATTTACCTTATAACCCCCTATTAATTCAAATTTAGTAAATTCCCTCAACACCAATTCCAAATTCTGGCTACTAGGTCTCAAATATAAGATGATGTCATCTGTGAATAGATTTAATTTAGCCATGCCCAAGATTGGAGACACTAAATGCAGTATTCTAATGGCCAATGGCTCTATAAAAAACGTAAACTACAAAGGGGAAAGCGGGCACCCTTGTCTTGTCCCCCGATTGATTTTAACTGTGCCCACCCATTTTGCGTTTATCACTGCCTGAGCCCCCTGATAAATGTTACGAAGCATTAAAATAACCTGTGGGGGGACGCCAAACCTACCAAGGGCAAAGATCAGAGTATTGCAAGTTACCAGGTCGAATGCTTTTTCAGCATCAACCATCATAATAAAGGCCGGGATTGAATTGTTGTTACAGTAATTCAATGCCTTTATTAAGAATTCGGTGTTTGCTGCCATAGATCTCCCTAGTATAAACCCGGCCTGATCTTTATGGATTATTTCCTGAGCAGCAGATGAAAGACCCTGGTCCCAAGCTTTCATTATGATTTTATAGTCCGCGTTGAGAAGGCTAATAGGTCTATAAGAATTGACGCCTTTTGGATTCTTGTCCTTTTTCACGAAACAAACAATGACTGCCTCTTTGAATGAGGAGGGTACCTTTCCACCATTTTTAATATAATTAAAAAGTTTTATCAAAGGTGAATTCAGTTCTTTTACAAATACTTTATAAAATTCTATAGGAAACCCATCCTCCCCAAACACTTTAGCCCCAGCCATAGATTTTTTAGCAGCCAAAACTTCTGAACTTTCCAAATCTGATTTTAGCTGGCCTATCAAGGAGTCAGATAGTCTTGGAAGATTTACGTTATTATAATAATCCTGTATGTTCCTTCGACCAACCTAATATTCCGTAGTATAGAGCTGCTGGTAATGTTCCATAAAGATCTGCGCAATACCCTCACTATTCAATACTTTGTCTCCGCTCTTGGGGTCTATCACCTTCGAGATATAAGCCTTTTCTTGTCTAGTTTTTGTAAAGCTGGCTAGCAATTTGCCAATCATTTGGCTGTCTTCATAAACCAGTTGTTGGTAGGTTCGCGAACTGCTAATCTCTTCAAAAGTAAAGAATTCCCTCAGAGCCTTTTTAGTGTATCCAAGCTGACTTTGATTCAGTGCCTTTTCCACAGCCCGCTATTTTAGCTTGTCGCGCACTCGACTGGGCAGCTGAAAAAGAAATAATTTGTCCTCGTACAGCAGCCTTGAACCCACCCCAAACCGCGAAAGGTTCTGCCGTCTCCTCGCTGATCCTAAAATATTCTAGGATCCATGGTTTAAAACCTTCAATCCATTTCTGATCCTGCAAGAGGAGACGATCCATCTGCCACCTGGATTGCTCTAATCTTGCCTCACCAATCTTCACTTCAAGCCCAACATAAGAATGGTCAGAAAAGGCATTGATCACGATATATGTCTTCAGAATATTAAATAATCTAGATATTAGGAAGAAGTAAATGTGAGATGCGGTCTGATGTCGGCAAGAGTGGAATGTGTAGCAATTTTTATCAGGGTAGGCTGCTCGCCAAGGATCTAATAGCTGGTAATCATGTCTGATAACTTCAAAAATTCTTTTAGTTATTGGTTTAAATTTTTCAATTTTTTTATTAGAGGTTTCTTTTTTAAATCCTGTATATAGTTAAAATCTCCCCTGATAATAATCTGGCCAGGGGCACCCCTTAACAGCTCATTAGTCTTGGTCAACCCAGAGGCATCATCAAAAACCATCTTCAGATGTGTTTCCTGAATAAACAAAACATGAGGGGAAAAAGAGAAAAGCCACCTGATAAGAATACCATATTTTTGCTTATTGAGTATCCCGTTCACATTAACTGACAAAATACTACATTTACTGATAATTTCTATTTCTAAAAAAAGCTTGATATCTAATCAACTGTAAAATCCTGTTTACTCCGCTCTTTGTTCTTTTTGCTCGTGCTCTTTTCCCTTCAGAAACCCCCCCAACACTGGCCATCTCTCCTCCCACAAACAAGACCCCTCCCCTGAAATGTGGAGATCCGCACTGGCCACGCTAACCACATTTCAGCCCTCCCTACATACCTACTGGGTGTCATGAAACTACACCCTGGGTGACAGTGCTACCCCCAACAATGAAGAAACTTAAACCTCTCTCCTGTACATACAAGTTATTATCAACTGCTAGAAGAAATCTCTTTGAGTAAACCTTGAGCATCTTCTAGGTTTGAGAAGAGGTGAAACTTCCCCTTGACAAGAACACAAAGTTTTGATTGTTGCGCTATTGAGGCCTGAGCGCCCTGTGCTTTGAATAGATACAGCACTTTTACAAATTCCTTACGCCTGCGCACTGCCACTGCCGACTTGTCAGAAAATATACATTTAGTAGTTTCATTGACAGAAAATTGTCTTTGCTGAATTGCCTTTGCCAAGTCTCTCTCCTTAGCAAGGAAATCAGAGAATTTGAACAAGATTGTTTGTGGTATTCTTGAGTTTGGCAGGGAGTCAGCGGGAACCCTTGTGATTGTTAAATCTCCATTGAAGTCTGGGAGAACCTTTTGTTTAATAAACGTATCGGCCCAATGGAGAGTTTGAGTCCCCTTAATCCCTTCTGGAACCCCCACTATTCGAAGATTGGACCTACGAGAATGATTTTCAAGTTCTTCAAGTTTGTTTTCCAGAAAAGTCTTACTCGTTGCCGCTTCATTCGCCTTCGCAAACATGTTGGTCATCTGATCCTGAAGGTGCGCTATTCTTGTTTCCGCTTCCTGTAATCTTGCTGGGAAGCGACAGCCTCTTCAATTTTGCCTCAACGAAGATGAAGGGAGGCAATCTCAGATTCTTGTGATTTTTTCATCTCCCTGATCTCTTCCAAGATAAAGTTTAACATATCTCTTATATCCAACTGTTGAATAATACTCCCCTCTGTTGAGGAGTTACAGCTGTCTTGTAAAGTCTTCACATCTGGCTTTTGATTCGCATCTGAAAGGACTCCAATCCCTAGTCCAGTTCCATCCGACCACTGCTCCTGTTGGTGAGGGAAAAGTAGAACCTGTGGCTGTGGATGGTTTTGCGCCTCTACGGATGACATTTATGTGGCTACAGGTAATGGCAACGTAGACTGCACCTGTAGTTGCGATGTATACGCTGTTTGGGCTGGCATCATATCCGAGTCATTTAAAGAGGTTCCCAGATTTTGCACTGCCGGGCCCCCCTTTGGAACAACAAGATGGAGCCTGTTCAGCTGTATGGGCCGTCTGGGCCTGCAGTGGGGGCTGGGATATACCCTTTTGCAATTTTTTCCACTCTCATGCGGCTTCCTGTGATTTTATTGTGAATCTGGAGGGAGTAAATAAAGATTTGTTTTGAAAAACAGAGGAAAGTCTTTAGCACTTTTCAGATCTTTCTTATGATCCCCAGTTGCTGAAGCCTCTTGTTGTTCCTCAGCTAAAGGTGTCCCCGTGGACTTTTTTCCCCCCCAAATATTTTGTACTCCAACTGTTCCGAGGACAAAGACTATTCTTCTTCTGAAATTTCAAAGCTGGAGTTTAAGCCAGATTGATTCACGATATGATTGGCTCTGGCCGCTTGCACTGCCGCCTTTGCTTGGGCTAAGCGGGTTTTAGCTTTTAACCCGGCTGCTGAATCTACCTTGGCTACAGTACTTGTAGATTTCAGATGTTTTCCCATCTCAACCAGTTTTTCTTTTTTTTTTTTTTTTTAAATCTCCAGCCGCAGTGACCATATATATGGAGAATATGACAAGTGCCTCCCTGGTCACATAAAGTTATCACCAGATTTCTGCGGAATTACTATAACATGACTGTTCTTTGCCAAAAAGAGAGATCTTCATACCTTCATCCTCCTGCAGCGCGTGACAGAATTCCAGCTCCCGAACTTTAATCCTGGGTTGGTTCTCTGCCGGTGCTCCAGCCCTCCTGAATAGCCCCTCGCACAGAGCCAGAGCCAGAACAAGTCCAGAGAAGGGGGTCACAGCACAGGTACGTCAGGCAATCCAGGCTCCAGCCTCGCGCCTCGCACCTCCAGCTTCCAAACTCTGTCTTTATCGAGCCTCCAGTGCTCCACCAATGCCCCCACGTCCTTCTTAGCACTCGCCAGAGCCCAAGCCAGTTCTACAGCGAAATCCAAGAGCTGTGAGCTGGACGCATTAATTATATTAGCCACGGGGGAAGAGGAAGAGAACCGCAGCTGTGGACAGGAGCTCCGTTTCCTAGCGCGCGAACCTCGCGGGGTGCCAAGTCTCCATTGCTGGGGTGGAGGCAGCGTCACCAGTGGCTACACGGAGGTGTGGTTCTCTGTAGCCATCCACCTGTGATATTCATTTGTACTTGAAACAAATGCTGATATATTAGGCATTACCTCCATGACTACAAGTGGATTCTGTTCTTTAGAGCCTGCAAATGATTTCAGACATTTCAAACACAAAATTCAAACTATGCTTAGTTACTTAACCAACAAAGAGAAAAATCCCATCAGCGAGGTACTTGATTTTTTTCGAAGAAAAGAGCATCAGTCAAAAGGTGCCACACACATTCATATGCTTTTGTGGATTGAAGATGCACCTTAGTTTGGATATGACTCTAATGAATCAGTTCTACATTTCGTTGAACGTTAGGTCACTTGTGACATCCCTTATAAAGACCAAAATAAGAAATCATTTGAGCAAGATTTTCACTTCCAGTCATATAAGTGTGGTAAATACTGTTTAAGAGCAATTTTATGTCATGTGTTAGACATGACATTAATGGAAATTCAGAAAAAAAATACCTGTAATCATAAAAAACAACAAATATTACAATGGATCATCATCTATAATCCTTTAATTTTCCATATGGGAGATGATAACATAGATATACAATTTGTTGCGGATAACTCGTCAGTGGTAACACATTATGTTACTTCCTATGTTACAAAGTTCTACACTTACCGTAATAAAGTAGCAGGAGATACCAAAGTGGGGAAATTTTGAGTTCAAGGGACAAATGGATGCTGTAATACATTATTCAAAACCTACACTCCTTAATCATCACAAACTCAGTTGTGAGACAGGAGGGAAAAAAATCTACTACTTAGCACTTCTACAACTATTTAAACCATGGCACAAAGAAGAGAACATTATAGGACCTTTTCAATCCTATGAAAAGGCTTTCCATATATGTAAGAATGAGTTTGGGGTGCCTCAATTTCACAAAAATTCAGAAATGTTGGAACAAAAAGTATCAAAAGAGAGTAAAATGATTGCAGAAATACTATGCAATACTGCAACAAGTACTGACAGTTCCACTTCTAGGACGGCTGACCCACATGGACAACCAATAGTTGATAATGAAGCTATGGTTTCTATGGATGAGGATGAACTTGCAACGGACGAAGTTCAAAAGGACACGGAAAATGCTGATTACTTTGTATCCAAATTAAATTCTTACCAACTTAAAATATACAAAAAAATTAGAAGTCTGTAGATCATGGACTTCAACATGAAAATATATTGTGTCAATGTAGTAAGTTTGAACCTACATTACAATATGCCAGTGGTCAAGCTGGAAATGGAACAGGAAATGGTGCTCTTGCAAACAGCGATTGTGCTGCTGCTCTTCTTTCTGTGTCGTCCTCCATATTGGAGTGAAAATATCACAGTTGGTATATTCCTCTGAACTTAGTTGTGAGTTAAATAATTGAAAGTGTGTTCACCCGATGAGATATCAGGTTCCTTTTGCCGCTGTGATGACAATAAAGGTGCAAGAGCACCAGGGATCAATGTCAAAATGCCAGTTAACATCAGCAAAGATGGAAATAATGAGGAAAAAATAAAGAAATTGGAGAAACTATGCAAATCTGAAGTCTCAAAATGGAGGGAAGCCATATCCTTGCAACATTATATTGACAAGGGTATGGTTCCCAGAGGACTGCGGATTTATACTAATCCATCTTATGAGAAACCTAACCCAAAAATGCTCGAGGAATGGGCAGAAAATTCAGCGACAAGCTCCAGAAGGATGCTAGAAATTCTAGTTAAATACTCTTGGCTAGACAGAGAGAAACTCTTGCTGGATATCAAGAAAATCAGAAATGACCTTGAAAAATCTTCGGACCAAGCAGTGTTGAATAAGGAGATGGAAAACATGAAGAGAAGAATAACGAAGCATGAAGACGAGATCAAAGAGCGTAAACAATGGAAGCTTCACAGAGATTGTGAGGATTACAAACTTGGCGGGATGTTAACATTTAGCAGAAAGTATGTCCATATATACAAAAATCAAGTGCCGTGTACGGGACTCTCTTCAGGAACATCAGAGAGTTCAATATCAGAGGACGCACAGATCAGTGGCAATGAAACTGACAATTCAGCCACAGCAAGCAATATTGCGTCTGAAATAGAACAAGGCAATAAACCTGTGGCTTTTTTAAAAGAGTACAGGCTCCTAAGACAGGGCCGCCAAACGCCAAGAAGGACACCAATGACGAAGCCCAAGGGACAAAGAGGTCGAGGAAGAGGAAGAGGCGGAGCAATGAAAGATGAAAAAGAATCAGACAGAGTTCAGGGGAGCATGGGACAACAGGTGAAAAGCTCCACGGCAGCAGAATGATGGACACTGAAATGGTGAATAAAGCAATAATGACCTTATCAGAGACAAATCAACGATGTAGAGAGGAAAACCCTTTGCTTAGGACTCTCATTCTGCCCTTCACTACCTTTCAACTATCCAGAAACCCGCATTGACCTTTTCAAATTTGTTTGTAAGCTCAAACTAAAAACTGCCATTTACTCAGGCCCAGAGGGACTCAAGACCTACAGGATGGTAATAATAGGAATAGGGACCTGGCTCTCAATATAAGTGATATTGATACCCTAGTAACTCTCCATCTACTAGAGACAGATATTGAAGGAGAGACTAGTGATACTGTTATTGAAAATGTACTTGATGACTTGAATATATCTTATGACCACACACCCAAAACACAATTTAGACCACGTTCTACTTTCTTTCCACCCCCTGGACTTGATAACATAGACACCTTTCATGATGTCGTCAATACCACTCTGATTAAGTTTAGACACAAGAAATGGTTTAGAGAACAACAAGCCCACAGACTTACCTTACCACAAAGACATGCGCTCATATCCCTGGCAGAGGACAAAAGTAAAGTGATTCGTCCAGCAGATAAGGAAGGGAATGTTGTGATCCTCAGTAGAGAAAAATATGGCGCAGAGGCTTTACGCCAAATGACAAATGTAGGTTTCTATACAGTCATCAACAGGGAGATCTATTCCCAAAGTGTGTAAGAAATTTTGGACAAACTCAAGAACTAGAAAGACATAGGGATATTAGAATAGGGGGAGTACTGTTATCTGAAACGGGACTATCCCTTTCTCCCTGTTCTTTACCTTTTACCGAAGGTACATAAAGACAAGATTAATACCCCTGGGAGGCCCATTGTTTCCTCGAAGGGAAGTACCACGGAGAATATCTCGAAGCACGTTGACCATTTCCTATGGGATTTTGTGAGTAACCTCCCATCCCATGTTAAAGACACCAAAGACTTTCTCAATAAAGTAGGTCTGCACTGGGAAAAGGACTTCCTCCTAGTCACCCTGTATGTAAATTCACTTTACACCATTATCAAACATGATCAGGGTATAGTGGCGTGTAGACAATTTTTGCAGACTAGACACATCAGATTCAAAGTCCATACTTCTATGGTTTTGGAGATGATAAAATTTTGTCTCACCAATAACATCTTTATTTTTGACAGGACTCTATATAAACAGATCACGGGGACCACAATGGGGACATGCTTCGCTCCTAGTTTGGGGCCAATGGGAGAAAGAAATCTTCATGGATAATCCCAACTTTCCCGAGGTAGAGCAGGTCGTGCTCTGGCTCCGTTACATTGACGACATCTTTATGGTTTGGAATGGAAAGGAAGATGAGGCCAATTATTTTATTGACAAACTCAATGTTAACAATCATAACATCATTCTCAGAACAATCAGTAAAAACTCAGTGGAGTTTTTAGATATCAAAGTAGAAATCATTGGTTATACTGTACAGACCAAACTGTTCCACAAGGACACAGCTGGTAACACCTTGCTTCATGACCTTCATCAGCCACCATGACCCTCTAAATTGGAGTATACCGTTGGTGAACTGCTGAGGGCAAAACGCAACTGCAGTACCGACACAGCCTATAAAGAAGAAATGACTACCATGACCCAAAGGTTTAAGGCGAGAGGGTACCCACAGTGAGAACTTAATAAAGCTATCAAAAAGGAAGAACAGGTACAGAGACAAGACACGCTCTTCACTAGAACAGATAGTGAAACTGACAAGAAAGACCAGGAAAATAACACAAGGATCATCCTCACGTACAACAGAAGTGCCAAAAACATCAGACAGATTCTCACCAAACACTGGGATATTCTCAAAAGTGACCCCAATATCGGCCACTTAGTTAGCGAGAGATCCAGCATTACCTATAGAAAGAGTACAGCTTGAGAGACAAATTGGTACATAGTGACATAACAATCTATAACACCATAAGAGATCAAGGTTTGAGTGGGTTCTACCCCTGTGGGCACTGCAAGGCCTGTATAAACAGCTACGTGAGAAAAGAACTCACCACAGAGGGAGGAACCATGAAAATGATCACACAATTCCTTACATGTGGCACACCCTTTGTTGTTTATGCATTGGAATGCCCATGCAACCTGAGATATATTGGCAGTATCATCCACCCAGCTAAGAAGTGTGTACTAGAACACATGAGGGCGATCAATAATAGAGAACAACAATACCCAGGAGCATGTCACTTTCAACAACACCATTACTCAAATAGTGCCCTTTTGAGTTACTTTGTGCTAGAGCATATCCCGAGACCAACTAGGGGAGGAGATAGGGCACTCAAACTAAGATAACGTGAATCCAGAAACATTATTGATCTCCAGACCAAAAGCCCAGGTGTCTTAAATCTTGATGAAGAGTTATGAATACATTTGCATGTAGCTTGAGTTGCTGTTTGCTCCTCTCTAACCTCCTTTGCTTCTGGGGAATGTTATAATATTGAATACATTTGTTTTAATCACCTGTACATAAAGGTACTTTCACGTGTATCTGTTATTAACCCATTTTTTCTTTCCCTTTTCTCACTGCAGGAGGAAAGGAAGGGACCCACACTACTCCGGTAGTTCACCCTCACGGGTACACTAACCTTTTCTTCAGAGGCACATGGTGACATCAAGTCACTTCAGCCAAGAACATTCACCTTGTGGTTTGATTTAGTTTGTCTCTTTTTTCCAGTCTCATATACTTTTGACCAATGTTTCCAATGGGGCACTGTCCCGATATATGACGATATGTGTGGCAATGGGTACAACTTTACATTGTGTTTAGGAGTGTGTACTCATAGTGATTGTTGGGCACTGGCCCCTTACTTACCTGCTACACTATGCACAGTGGTATACTTCACCTACATGTTCCCCCATGGCTTGCTACTGAAGTTACTGTCCTTAGATACCAATATCTAGACACATAAGGCGCTGACAGTCTTGGACAGTCTATTCCTGTGCCCAGGGTGAGGGATTGTCTCTGTTGCAACCTATCCCCATGGCCAATTTCCAGTATACATCGTCAAGTGGGTGGTATGATGGGGCAATCTAATAAAGGTAGATATCCTTTGACCAATATTTGGGATGAAGATGTTGAGCGTTTTAATTTCATTTGATATTATGGTTTAATTTTTCCCTATCAGTTTCTTCGTGAGGTTTGCTTATACACATACCTAGACTCCTCATCATGCACTGACACATTGGAATGTTGTATCTTGGTATACCCAGCACAACAACCATTAGGCTCAGAAATGCACACAGATATCGATTGCCTGGGTTTTGTTGTCTATTAGGTTGTTGTACCCTGCACTGCCTAGGACAGTTTTATTCCAAGATGGCTGCTATATTCACTTGTGCGTAGTCCAGGTTCGTAGATTCATGAGTATTTGACACATGTCATAATTGGTTTCTAATGTGAACCGCCATAATGTAATACAGCGTTTCGAATTTACCTATTTTCAATTTAATGGTGATATTTTTTCCCTGAGTTGTAAACAACAGCATTGATTGTATTTTATTTTACATGCATGGACTATATGCACACTACAAAATGGCAGCAGTATTTTACAGTTACTTTTATTTAATGCACAATGAGTCCTTTGTTCATTTTTGTGGTTTCTATGTGTATATGGTGTACGTAGAAGCGGATCAAACAATTCTGAACAGAGTGCATTATTTCCCTACGTGAAGCAACTTCATGGTAAAATATATATATATATATATTCACTGAAAAAACCATAGGTTTCACACACGTTATAGTTAGGAATTAGCATTTAAAAAACCTTGCAAATTCACTTAAAAAACCAATGGTTTCACACATGTTATAGTTAGCTGGACATTTCACTCGTGAAAAACCATTGAAATTCCCCCGTTATAGTTAGTGCAGGCAACTATAACTCACGCGACCGCAATCCTCTGCTGATGACGTCAGATATTACATCACTGTATTTAGACACCTATTTACCCATGTCTTCTTCCATTAATTTTTAGCTATACATATATTACAATTTTTTTTTTTCAGAAAGACACATATGTCATCAGTGATGTAATATCTGACGCTGGGGGGTGCGGGGGGGCAGCGCGGTGGCCCGGTGCTCATGACGGAGCCGCTCCGTCATGAGCCACAGTTGAGCTGTGCTCATGACGGAACGGTTCCGTCATGACTCCGCCCACTTGCGTTGTCCCCCCGCACAGGCGGGGAAACAGCGCCACGTAGGCGGAGCGGCCGCCAACGGGCGTGTCATGACGGAACCGTTCCGTCATGAGCACACGGCAACCGTGGCTCATGACGGAGCGGTTCCGTCATGAGCGGGGAAGGGGTTAACCCTCTCTGTCCAATCCATTTAATGTCTACATTTGGCAAACCTAGGTCTTTGTGAATGCCTTTGTTTTCTGCATACCTTTGGCTCCAGAAAATATAGCTGTGTCCCACAATCCACACTCTAAGTATCTTGAAGGGAGGTCTGGATGCACTCAGATGGTCTCTGTAAATGAAATGGCAGTTTGAAAAGTAATCTTCTTCTAAAATGGTGGCTAAGATGCAGTTTTGGAAAAAGACAAGAAATCCTTGGTTGTTTGACAACCTTCTATACTGAAAACTAGGGTGCATGTCTCTGTTTTTTAACCGCATGATTCTTATTGGTTAACAAAAACTGATTGAAAGGAACATTATATATGATAAGCTGATATGTTGAAAAGTCAAGCACACTTGCTGTTTAGATTAGCAACATTGTGTGCTGAACTTATGACCTGTGTGCTTAGTTAAGTGTTCCATGACCTGTTTCTATGGTAACAGGCAGAAGGCAGATTGGGGGTAGGGTTCAAATTTATGTCATTTGGAAAGGGTTGAAATGTTTAACCAATAGAAATGTGTGTTAGCTTTTGAATTAATGTGGGAAGGAATGTGATTTGATGTTTACATGTATATGTGTGCAAAATGAGAGGGAAACTTTGCCATTCTTTGGTTTTGCTGACAGGTGTACAGTGCAGAGATTCCGTATAAGAAAATCTGGTGTGTGACTGACATACTTCTTAATCTACAAAACAACTTGAAAGGTGAGATATTTAATTGTGAGGGGATGTATGTGGTCTATTTTGATTTGAATCAGACTAATGTATTTCTCCTGCTAAAGTGCAGGGAGTACTTCTTTTTGTCTACAATCTTATTGACAGTGTGTGTGCATGTAGAAACCATTCTGTGATAAGCATTTGTGTTTTTCATGTGTTTGCAGACAGATAAGTGTGTTGTTTTTATGTTTTGGTAGAATTAGAAACCAGTCATTGTTTATGTATTTGCAAAATGAGTCATGTTTCTACATTAAAATGTAGTACTTCTTCTAGATTAAGAAATGGGTTTTGGTACAGTGCAAGGGATAGTGTTGTTTGTCTAGAATCACACAGTGAGTCTGTGTGCATTTAGGAATCATTTTGAGAGAAACATTTTGGCACTAATGTGTAGTAGAAAATGTTCTACAATGTGTGCAGTCACCTTACATCTTGAAGACTAGTGAATGTATTTTGTACAAGGGATAGTTGTTTGTCTACAATCACACTGTGAGTCTGTGTGCATTTGGGTAACCATTGTGAGAGAAGCATTTGGAAACATCATGTATTTGCTGACAGATAACTGTTTTAAAACCTGTCATGTTGTGAAGTTTTAGTAGTACTAGAAGCCAGTCATTGGTTATGCATTCATAAAATAAGTGAGGCTTTGACACTAAAGTGCAGTACTGAAATATGTAGATTGTGTGCAGTCCCCTTACCGCTTCCAGAGTACTGAATGAGTTTTTGTAAACTCCTAGGGATAGTGTTGCTTGTCAAGAATCACACTGTGAGTCTGTGTGCATTTGGGTAACCATTGTGAGAGAAGCATTTGGTAACATCATGTATTTGCTGACAGATAACTGTTTTAAAACCTGTCATGTTGTCAAGTTTTAGTAGCATTAGAAGCCAGTCATTGCTTATGCATTGATAAAATGAGTCAGGCTTTGACACTAAAGTGCAGTACTGAAATATGTAGATTGTGTGCTGTTCCCTTACTCCTTCCAGAGTAGTGAATGAGTTTTGGTAAAGTCCAAGGGATAGTGTTGCTTGTCTAGAATCACACTGTGAGTCTGTGTTAGGCCTGGGCTAAAATTCCGTTCCGCTCGCGGAAATTGCGATAATTTGACATTTTCGCGTTCCGCGGAGAGTGCGAAAATGTAAAAATTTCTGCAATCCGCATTTTACCGGAAATTTTTTGCTTGCTCGCGCAGTAAAATAATACATTCTCGCGTGCGTGTGATCGCCTTACCTGAATCCCCACGTTCGCCGACAAGTTTTCCCGATCCGGTCGCGTTCTCCACGAGATGTTGGATTGTTGGTAGCCATTTGCGCTGTCTCCGGACAGTTTGCGCTCGCAGTAACGTCATTCGTCGCGCGATCATGTCTTTCTTCTCGCGATCATGCACCGCGAGACAAGTGAAAACAAGATGGCCGCGCCCGTGAGCAACCGCATGGGTAAGTTGGCGAGCCGCGACCACGCAGAAAATACCGCGAACAGGCGGGGAAAAAAACGTCTTCATCTTCGTGATATTTCCGCGTGTTTGCGGAGATTTTTAACATTTTCGCGATAATTTGCGAAACTGAATTTCGCAAATTCCGCCCACCCCTAGTCTGTGTGCATTTGGGAATCATTGTGAGACGAAGCATTTTGGTACTTCATATCTTTGCATACACATAACTGCTTAAAAACCTTTCTTGTTCTCAGGTTTTGGTAGAATTAGAAGCCAGTCGTTGCTTATGCATTCACCCAGGAACTCTCCTTGCAATACTGTAAACATTCAGTTAATATCCAAGTAGTAATAGAGTGAGGCAGGCCTTAGCACATGGATTGATTCAAACGCCTATACACTATGTATGAATCCTTTAACTATCTACACACTTGTCTTTCACACCTTTAATTCCCCAGTCAATATCCATACACTTCCAGGAAACACCCTGTCACTGCCCTTGCACTACTCTATTGATCCATTCAGCACCATGTACTAATCCATTCACTGTGCGAAAACCCAACCACTTATAAATTCATCCAGGCACTGTCCTTGCAGTACTCTAATTATTCAGACAGTGCCCAAGTACTCATTCAGTGACCAGGCCTTAGCACATGGACTGCTTCAAACCCCTATCCATTATGCAGGCAGTCCTCTAACCATTTACACAATTGTCTTTCACACCTTCATTTGCCTAGTCAGTATCTATATACTCCAATAAACACCCTGTCACGCCCCTTGCACACCGCCAGTGACTCATTCAGCACCATGTACTAATCTATTCACTGCGCCAAAACCCAAAAACTTAAAAGATTCATCCAGGCACTCTCCTTGCAGTACACTAATGATTCAGTCAGTACCCATGTACTCATGCAGTGAGCCACGCCTTAGCCCATGGAGTGCTTCAAACGTCTGTCCAGTATGCATGCAGGCCTCTAGTCACCTACACACTTGTCTTTCACTTCTTCAATTAACTAGTCAGTATCTATAAGCTCCAGTAAACACTCTTTCAGTCCACTTGCACACCTCTGCTGACTCATCTGGCACTTGGTAGTAATCTATTCACTGCACCAAAACCCAAAAACTTAAAAATATTAACCCAGGCACTCTCCTTGCAGTAGTGTAATGATTCAGTCAGTACCCAGGTAATCATGCAGTGTCTGAGGTCTTAGCTCATGGACTGTTTAAACGTCTATCCACTATGCATGCAGGCCTCTAGTCACCTACACACTTGTATTTCACTTCTTCAATTAACGAGTCAGTATCTATATACTTCAATAAACACCCTGTCACTCATCTTGCACTCCTCCAGTGACTGATCCAGTACTATGTACTAATCTATTCACTACGCCAAAACCGGAAAACTTAACAGTTTTACCCAGGCACTCTCCTAGCAGTAGTCTAATGATTCAGTCAGTACCCAGGTACTCATGCAGTGAAATGTCTATCCAGTATGCATGCAGGCTTCTAACCTACTACACACTTGTCTTTAACAGCTTGAATTCCCCAGTCAGTATCCATGTACTTCCAGCAAACACCCTGTCTCTCCCCTTGCACTCTTCCAGTGACTTATTCAGCACCATGTAGTAATGCATTCACTGCGCCAAAACTGAAACACCTATAAATTCACCCAGGCACTCTTCTTGCAATAGTCTAATCATTTAGTCAGTACCTAAGTACTAATGGAGTGAGGCATGCCTTAGCAAATGGATTGATTCAAACGTGGTTCCACTATGCATGGAGGCCTTTAACTACCAACACAATTGTCTTTCAGACCTTCAATTTCCCAGTCAGTATCTATAAACTCCAATAAACACTCTGTCACTTCAATTGCACACCTCCACTGACTCATTTGGCACTAAGTACTAATCTATTCACTGCGCCAAAACCCAAAAACTTAAAAAGATTCACCCAGTCACTCTCTTTGTAGTACTCTAATGATTCAGTCAGTACTCAGGTAGTTTTGCAGTGACCCAGGTGTTACTCCATGGACTGTTTCAAACTTCTATCCACTATGCATGCAGGTCTCTAGCCACCTACATACTTGTCTTTCACACCTTCAATACCCCAGTCAGTATTCATACAGTTCCCGCAAACACCCTGGGCCCGATTCACAGAACTAACTTAAGACAAAATCCTAAACTTACTACCATTTTCGTATTCACAGAAGGCACTTACTCATTTTGGTATTCACAGAAGACACTTACTCACTTCGGTATTCACAGAAGTTAGGAGTCCTAACTTTAGGACTCCTAAATGCCTTCTGTGAATACCAAAAGTCTTAAAATTAGGATTTTTCTCAGTTTAGGAGTCCTAAAGTTAGGACTCCTAACTTTACTACTACTAAACTAAGAAAAATCCTAATTGTAAGGCTTTCGGTATTCACAGAAGGCATTTAGGAGTCCTAAAGTTAGGGGTCCTAACTTTACTACTACTAAATTGTGAAAAATCCTTATTTTAAGACTTTCGGTATTCACAGAAGGCATTTAGGAGTCCTAAAGTTAGGAGTCCTAAATATACTACTACTAAACTGAGAAAAATCCTAATTTTAAGGCTTTCGGTATTCACAGAAGGCATTTAGGAGTCCTAAAGTTAGGAGTCCTAACTTTACTACTACTAAATTGAGAAAAATCCTAATTTTAAGACTTTCGGTATTCGCAGAAGGCATTTAGGAGTCCTAAAGTTAGGAGTCCTAACTATACTACTACCAAACTGAGAAAAATCCTAATTTTAAGACTTTCGGTATTTGCAGAAGGCATTTATGAGTCCTAAAGTTAGGACTCCTAACTTCTGTGAATACCGAAATGAGTAAGTGCCTTCTGTGAATACCAAAATGGTAGTAAGTTTAGGATTTTGTCTTAAGTTAGTTCTGTGAATCGGGCCCCCTGTCACTCCCCATATACTTCTCCAGTGACTCATTCAGCACCATGTACTAATGTCTTTACTGCGCTAAAAAACAAATACTTATAAATTCATCCAGGAACTCTCCTTGCAATACTCAAAACATTCAGTCAGTATCCAAGTACTATTGGACTGAGACAGGCCTTAACACATGGATTGATTCAAACACGTATCCACTATGCATGTAGGTCTCTAATCACCTACACACTTGTCTTTCACACCATCAATATCCCAGTCAGTATCCATACACTTCTAACAAACACCCTGTCACTCACCCAGTGTCTCTCCTTATAGTACTGTAATCATTCAGTCAGAAAGCATGTAGTCTTTCAGTGAGGCAGGCTTTAGGGCATGAACTGCTTCAAATTAGTATGCACTATGCATGTAGTGTTTGAACCATCGTCACACTTGTGCTACAGGGCTATAAGTTCTTAGTCAGTATTTATATAATATGTGTTTGTACAGGAGTAGAAAAGTATACATTTTATTTACATTTATTTGTGATTATTTTTTTACAGATACTGTTTTTCACCATGAAAATAGAGAAATCATACCAGAAAAAAAAGAAAAAGAAAAGAACAGAGAAAGGAGAGTTACTTGAAGAAAAATCAACCACAAGTATTGAATGAACAACATAATGTGGCTAAAAAGAAAAAATCTTCTGGTAAGATCACTAAGCAATTTATTAAAAATGTTTGTAGGACCAAACAGAAAGTACAGAATGTTGCAACCTCTGAGAATGCTTCAACTAGAAAAAAATTCCAAATAATAGGAAAAGCAAAAAAGCAAATGGACAGTCAAAGGAGACGAAGTATGGTAAAAGAAGGCAAAATCAGTATAAGGAAATACGCAAAAAAATATTTTACAAGAGAGTAGTACATAATTTGCTGAAAGATGTGAAGAAATATAAAAAGAGTGCTCTATTTTATAAAAAGAAGAAGCATATTGAAACCATTGTTGAAAAGGCTTTTGAAGTAAAAAGGAAACTATTGATTTTAGTATTAAACAGAATTCGATCACTAGATAAACCAATCCATTTAATGAAGGCCAAAAGCTCAGAGCCTTTCTTTAATGAGGAGAGTTATTTACAGAGCAATAATTTATTGCATGCAGTTGACACCAGTGGTCGAGGTTATGAGGTTAGAGATGGTTGTCCAATTGACAAAGAGAAAATGGTTGAAAGAAATGCAGAAGAAGTGATAGCTGATGAAGTTCTAGGGAGACGTCCTAAACACCCTGTGTACACTTGGGATTGCAGTAGTATTTGTAGTGTACAACAAGAATCTATTGATAAATTATGCAGTTTTTTACGAGCATATAGTAAAAAAAGTGTTTAACAAAAGATTAAGGTGTTGCAAGGACTAGACCCTTGCAGAGTGAGAAAAAATACTGGTTTGCAAGGTCATTCTCTGGCTTGTCTTTCTGGGAAAGTTTGTCAAAGTGTTTTTCACCATTTCAGGATGTTGGCAGTACATCATACTCAAATGCGGAAGTTAGTGAGAAGATTGTATTATGCAAAAAGTCCAGCACTAAAGTTAAATGAGTTGAACAGTGCTCTATTGCGTGGGTGAGTTTCAGATGTGAAGAAGGTTTGTGATGATATTGAGTTTTGTTACTTTGGTCCTCAGCAAGAGAGTGCAGAAACTGACACTTTAGTAGAACAAAATGTTAAGGACAATGTAGAACCAGTGATTACAAAAAGTTTTGAAGATCAAATCACAAAGTTTAAGGTAATTTCAGGTGAAAGACCAAATGTTTCTTGTATTTGTTGTCGGCGAAGTCACTATAAAAATCAGACTAGGAGTGTCAATCTGTATTTAAAAAATGAAATAGAAAATAATGATAAGTGGAAGGAATTTGCAACTTATTTGTTGGTAGAGGATTATTTTGATTTGGGATCTGAGCAGCATATTTGCAAATATTGTTATAACAAATCAGATGAGAATAAAATGCCTGCTAGAGCTGTTCATAATAATCTAGAGTTGGTTGCTATTCCTCCAGAGCTGATAGATTTAAATACGCATGAGTCTATTCTCATTCAATGTGTGCACCCGTTTCAGGCTATTGTTCGTATGGAGCCTAAAACAGGTAAATTACCTCCATCAGAGTTACAAAGAGGATTGAAAGGAAGAGTTGTGTATTTACTGTTAGATTTAAAGAAAAACATTGAAACTATTGGTGTAGACCATGCAGAAAATGAACCACTAGTCATTCTAGTTAATGGTGTTCCTACTAAGAATAAGAAAATCTGGCAAGAATTAGTGGATGTTAGAAAAGTGCAAAAGGCATAATTGTATCTGATAAAAAATAATGAGTACTATAGAAATGTGTTTGTAGGAGAAGGAGAAATAGATTTAGCAGAAGATACTGAAACATTAAGTGGACAAATTGAAAAAGTGGACATGTCCAGATGTGAAGAAATCTATGAACATTACAGTGTACATTCACTTCATTCCAAAGAGGTGATGGGGAATACGATTGAGTTGTTCCAAATGAAAAAAGCAAGAGGAAGTCCCATGAGTGTATGGGAAGAGAGCTTGGAAGCTCATTGTTTCCCGCAGTTGTTTCCAACAGGAAAAGGTGGACGATATGATGAACGTCCTGTGCAGATTCCTGCATCTGAATATCGGACAACTAGATTATATGCAGTAGATCCAAGATTTTGACAATGTATCCCTTATATGTTTCATCTTCTGTTTGAAAGTGACTTGTCTGGACTTTCATATGCAGTAAATCACATTTTAAAAACTGGTATGCATCTGCAAAATGTAACTGCAAAGGGGTGTATGGATAAAGTGCATCAGAGAGATGATCATTTAGAATCTCAGTTGATTAATCTGATGGCATGTCAGCGTGGGACTAATGAATATTGGTACCGTAGTCATGGAGAACTGAAATGTATGCTACGGAACTTGGGAACTCCTACATGGTTTGTTACACTAAGCTGTGCTGACTATGCTTGGGATGATTTACTTGAATTTCTTCGAGAGGCAAATTCCAATATAAAAATTATTGAATACAAGACACCTGGAGAATTGTGCTCTTTGGATCCTGTTAATGTATGCAGATATTTCAATCATAGATTTGAAGCTATGATGTCTTTCATCTGCAATAAAAAGAATCCTCCTCTTGGAGAAGTTGTGGATTTCTTTTGGAGAAAGGAGTATCAAGCAAGAGGTGTTCCTCATATACATATGTTGTTATGGATCAAGGACGCCCCCAAATTTGGAACAGATTCAGATGAAACTGTTTTGTCTTTCATTGAAGATTATGCCACATGTGCCGTACCCAATAGCAGAGAAGATAAAAACTTAAAACAACAAGTCTTACGATTCCAAAGCCATAGGTGTGGAAAGTACTGTAGACGAAAGTACAAGTCAAAGGATAAGTTCTATACCAAATGTCGTTTTGGAATTCCATGTCCTGTATTATGCAAAGGAAGAGTGAACAGTTTTATGTCAGCTATGTGACATACCATCACAAGAAAGTCTCCAAAAAATACCTACAACTTAAGAAGAAGCGAAGAGTCAAAATACATAAATGACTACAATCCAGCCATTTTATCCATGTGGAACGCAAACATGGATATTCAGTATGTTGTGGACAATTCCATTGCTGTTGCTCGATATGCAACGTCCTACATTACTAAATCAGAAAAGATGGAATTGAAAGAAATGTGGGAAGAGATTTCTCACGAGAAGACTCTAAGTAAGAAATTATACAGTTTTAGTTTGAAGATGTTATCGCATCGTGAAATTGGAGCATATGAATGCTCAGATTGGTTATCATCTGCAAGCCTATACTCCAAAAGTAGAAGAATCATTTGGGTGAGTCTAGGTCTTGCAGCAATGCGAAATCGGGTACTGAAATCTGTTCAAGAAATTGAATATTTAGCAGAAAAAGAACCCGAAAGTACAGATATTTTGAAGAGGAATATGTTGGACACATATTACCCAAACAGAAGTCATCATCTTGAGAACATGTGTGTCTATGAAGTGCTGCAAAACTTCACTTTTAAACGGAATACTACAGAGAACATCAATGATGGAAAATATGCAGTGATTGGTTCTGAAGGATGTCTGGTAAAACAAAGGAAAGGAAATTTAATTAATCACAGGAAACTGAGTTGCGACACTGCTGACAAAAGCGAAACTTACTATTTAGCCCTTTTGCAAATGTTCAAACCGTGGCGTTCAGAACTGGAATTACTTGGAGATTTTCAGAGCTATGAAGATTCATTTAATGCTTGTAAAGATACCATACAATGCAGTGCTTTTGCAAATTATGTGAAAATGTTGAATGATGAAATTGATCAAGAAGCTACAATTGCAGCTGAGATTGCTAGAGACAGTTCTCAAAACAGTCAAAGTTCTGCTGCACTGAGTCAAGATCCACTAGGACAATGTTGAAAATGAAGCAGCAATTGCCATGAATGAGGTGGAAACAGCAATGTATCAAGCTCAAGAAGATGTAATACAGTTAGGAAACTTGGAAGATCAACTAAATGTTGAACAGAAACAAATATATCAACAAGTGAAAGAGCAGATTGACCTTGGATTACTTCATGAAAAGAAAGGGTGCTCATGTACATCATTTCAACCTATCCAGATGTATGTGAGTAGTCAAGCTGGAACAGAAAAAAGTTTCTTAATTAAAGTAATTACAAGGTATCTGCAGACAACAACTGAGTCGCATTTGTTTGTGTTGTCACTGCTCCAACTGGGTTGGCAGCACATAACATTAAAGGAATTACTTTACATCGTTTACTAATGCTACCAGTAGAGCATGAGAACAAATTGGAATGCCACAAGCTGTCTGGAGAAGCTTGTTGTGAAGTTTCAAGAGTCCTGAAGAAAATGAAACTTCTCATTATTGATGAGGTAAGCATGGTCTCAAACTTGATGCTTGCCTTTGTGCATTTAAGAATGCTGCAAATTCTTAAAACAGAGTATGACGTTTTATTTCGAGGAAAACACGTCATAGTTTTGGGAGATCTACTGCAACTTACTCCGGTAAAAGGACAACTGGTATTTAAAACACTTGCACATGAAGATACCAGAAAGTCTCTTGGTAGTGTTGGTAACGTGAACATTTGGACATATTTTGAATACAAAGAACTGACAACAAATATGCAACAGGCAAATGATGCTGAATATGGAAGTATTCTTCAAGATATAAGAATTGGACTTCTGACAGAACATGGCAGACAAGCTTTGGAGAGTCGATTACTTTCCAATTTGTTTCCAAATGAAAATGTAGTTCCTGAGAAAGTGTACATGAAAATTGCAGAAAATAAATCAGTGATCTGCTTAATGCCAACACTGCGCGAGTGTTCTATATTCAACGAAGAACTATTGAAACTGGAAAATGAAGAAATTATAAAAATGGAAGCCATCGATAAAATAGAACATGAAGGAATGACTATTATTTTGACGGGAAAGATGAAAACAAAACTGGATTCTTTAGAAAACAAATATCTAAAATGGCTGGTTTAGAAAAGTCACTATGTGCATGTTTAAACTGTCTGGTAATTTTAAGGCGTAATTTGGATGTAGAAAAAGGTTTAGTTAATGGAGCAATGGGTAAAGTGGTGGATTTTGTTAATTATCAGAAAAAAGAAGGAATTGAATTTAAAAAAATTACATTTGATCAGATTGAAGTAGTTAAAGAAATTGGTCGTTGTTCAGTTCGTTTTTTGCTTGTTAAAGATTTATATGTCCGTAGGAAACTATTTCCATTTTCTCTGGCATACGCAGTGACTATTCATAAATCTCAAGGATTAAGTGTAGACAGTGCATTGGTGAACATTGGATCTACCGTGTTTAAAGAGTGTATGGCATATGTTGCTTTGTCGTGAGTCAGAACATTATCTGGTTTGTTTTTGATTGATTTTGATGAGACAAAGGTTACTGCAGATGCAAACTGTGTAAAAGAGTATAATAGGTTAAGAAGGGTGTATGCTCCCAATTTAGGTCAATATCCTGTATTTCAAAAGCATGTGGTTGGTCGAAAAAGAAGGTTTGAGAATATCTGTAGTGAAGGTGTAGAGAAGGGAAAAGTACAAGATAATGTTGTGATAGCAAGTAAAAAGAAAAAGGACACTATTGAAGAGATTGTTGGTTATCAGTTTGAAAATAGTTCTGGTGTCAACTGCTATGCTAATGTAGTGGTCAATGTTGTTTTATATCTTGAAGGTTTGCAAGAACAAATTATGCAGACTCGGGAAAAAAGATTTTGTTCTCTGTTGCATTCTGTTTATGAAAAATTGACAACAGGTACAAGTAAAATACAAACTGTTTCAGATGTTCATAATCTTTTGGATGTGTGTTCTGGTGCTACACAATTTACGCAAAATATCCAACAAGATGCTCAGGAATTTTTGATGTATATGCTTACCATTTTTGAAAATGAAGGTGTAGAAATAGAAAATATTTTTGGCCTTTCTTACAAATGGGAACATCATTGTGAAAATTGCATGTATACATTTAGCACTAATGTAGACACTGAAAGATTTCTGTATTTAACATTACCAGACTGTAAATCAGCGTCTTTCAATAAATTAGTTAAAGGTGCAAATCAAAACATGGAGTGTAGCCAATGTAAATCAGAAATGTTATCCACATTATTTAAAAAAAAATATGGACAATATATAATTTTAATGATGCAACGTTGTACAGCTGATGGAAGAAAATTGGATACTTTAATAAAGCAATTTGTAGCAACACAACTATCAATATCAGGAAGGACTTTTGTAGCAATTGCAATCATTTTCCATGATGGTCCTTCCACCACATCTGGACAGTACACTGCCTATCTAAAATGTGACAAAGGCTGGACACTTTGTAATGATGCCCATTTGGGTTTCAAACAACGTTTGCCTAGTCAATTACCAAATTCCTACCTAATATTTTTAAACCCAAAGTTTTAGGAAGATAATTCACTCTCTGAGGAATTTATTATTATAATTTAATAGGATTACCATTGGACAATTTACATACAAAAGAGTGCAAAAACACCATTTGGCCTCAAGGAAAGGTATATGTTTGGATTATGGACTTTTTCGCGCTCATTGACTCGGTGAATATTTTAAAGCGAACACATTTACAGTTTTTATAAGTTAAAGTTATAAAATTGTGTTAACCATAAGCATTTCATATATGTGTATTTTGTATTTTCTGGTAGTTTGCTGAGAATAGCATGTTGTTGTTTTTTTTAAACAATCTTTTTGATTGGTCTTTTTGCCCCCTGTTATGTGATGAGTACGATTGAAATCATTATTTCTAGTGAAATTCAATATATTCTGATAATAGCAAAAAAGGCAAACAAATTACTTTGTTTAAATTATGCTGTGTTCTTATAAATGTATTATTACATGTTATAACTATTTTTTCTTTTCTTTCACAGAATCCTAATTCTAAAATAAGCAATTTACCCCAATTTACATTACAAAAAACATAGGAAAAAAATGTGTACCATTTTTTATTTTTATTACTGTGAAGGTAAGTTTAACTAAGTATTAATCTGTACAATGGGCAGATCTGGAAGAAGCTACAAAGTTTGAATATGTTTTTCAAAACACCCTGTTTATACCTATGTAGTTTTTTAATCTCCCTGTCATAAGATATCATGTGACCTGCAAAAAAACAGATTTGAATGGTTCATAATATTTCCCATTGTACCTATTGAAGGACCGCAATCATTTCAATCATTCTTCTTTGAGCAACTTTGCAGACAAAACTCTGTGCTTACCTCCTATCATTCGCAAGCAATTTTTCAAACAGAAATATGTCACTTTTTGTAACATAGTTATAGCGCAAGACACTCTTTCATATTTAGAAAGAGAGGAAAAGGCACTGTGTGTACCTTTTCTTCTCCATGTAAATTCAACCTCATCATACACACCACTTTGGAAGGGCGTTTTATAAGTGTTGTTGTGCGTGATTGCACTGAATACTCATAGAACAAGACACAGCTGCAGATTTATCAGAAATCATAAATCTCGACATGTGTGTGAATGCTGCGCCATTCTCCAATTGGTGTAGCAAAGCACAACAAGGAGAATTGTTTTCATTTCTCCTCATTTTTTAACCTTCAATGCATGCTAAAATGTTCAGCATATATTGAAGGAGGAAAATGTGTTTTCTGATTGTTTTTGTGCAGGAAGGTGTGTCTTCCTGCACAAAAACAAACACCACATGACACAGATATCCTTGCACCATGGTGCAAGGGTGCCTGTGTCACCATATGGCTGCAGTTTAAGCAGACGTGCAGAGAGAAGCATAGATTTGCAACATATTTATGTACATATGTTGCATCCCTGTGCTTCGGAAGTACTACAGCACACTGCAGTTAAAGAGGTTACTGTGTGATGCTGCAGCACTTCCTCATAGTTCTGCACTTATACATTCACCATATGCTACTAATGCATTCGTTCAGTCAATTACGTACTATACATACATTCATCTAAACTTTCACACACTAACAAACAAATATAGCTCTTTTTTTAAACCAGGAAAGTTAGTTCTTAGAAGAACTTTTTTTTCTTCTTTTTTCTTTTACATTTTTTTTTTCGTTTTTTGAACAATTTTTTTGGTTGTTCTTGAAAAAAAAAAGGAAAAAACAGAACTGGAGGAACAAAACAATGACCTTCAGGGAAAAAAACAACCTAGCAATGATAGTTCTCTTTCGACAGATAAGGCCAATCGACTGCTCTCCCTAGCATAGTACAGCATTACATTTTATGCAGAGCACTTTTAGGGTTGCAAACTCTGGACGGATGTCCAAGTTTTGCACAGATAGATCCACCCTTGAAGTACTTGGCTGCGATGCGTCTGATGGAGCTGGAAGAACTCACATTCTTTGGCATTCCTCTCGAGAAAGGTTCACAGGATGGAGGGTCCTCAGATGCTTTATCATACTGGCTGTACCGCAGGAATATTTTTTGTTGGGATCCCCACAGGAGAGCACTCTCTAGCAGATCTTACAGGTCACTAAGGTGGCATTGGTTTTGGTTTGCCCCCAGGAAAAGTAAAAAATGTCCAAACCACAGATGTATATCTTGGTTGGCGTGGTGGTTCTTCCAAAAATTCATCCTCAGATGAATGAGCAGATGCTGGTGATGCCTACTGCCCTGAAGCCATTGTTTTTGAAAAAAGTTTGAACTAAGTGTAAACTTAGCCAAAAAAAGTTCTTCTCTGCAGAGAGATGCTCCTCCAAAGAAGGTCAAAGAAGAATGATTGAAATGGGTGGGGTCTTTCAATAGTTAGAATAGGAAGTGTAATGAACAAATCAAATCTCTTTTTTTCATGTCACATGGGATCCGCGCACCATGCGCATAGGCAGCACGCACCGAGCGCTAATTCGCGAAATTGCATTTAAAAGGAATATAGTATTAGAAGTAAAAATATATTAGTTTTATTAGTAGTTTAGATTATGTCTTCAATTAATATTCACATGAAATACATTTATATATGTTTTTTGACATTTAAAATATTTTGCGGGATTCGCGCACCCACCGTGACAAACACGCACATGACATCACGCGGAAGCACGCGAGCGTCGCGTAACGTGATTCGTTCGTGTCGCGTATAAGCTTGAAGTCGCGCACCGGTCGCATTGTAATTGCGCACAAAAATACGTACCCAACGCATACCGTACGCGGATCCTACACTACACTTGTAAAATGTCGACTATGTTCCGCACAGGGATTGAGAAAGGTGCGCATAGGGTGCGTGAATCCCAAAAAAATTGCAAAAAAAAATTCCAAAGTATTAAAAATATAGTTTGAAAAATATAACAAAATATATAAAAAAATAGTGTAAATAAATTTACCATTTAAAAAAAAAATCATTAAAACTATTTTTTTTAACACATTTTTTAAAAGAATTAATTGAAAAAAAAGTTTAAAAAATGGTGAAAAAATAATATAAAAAAAATAATTAAAGGAATTAACACACTGAAATATAAAGATTTAGAAATCCTATGAAAATTATTAAACATCATAGCTTTAGAGATAAGTTATAGATAGGAATTTGCATTTAAAAAACCTTTGAAATTCACTTAAAAAACCATAGGTTTCAGGTATGTTATAGTTAGGAATTAGCATTTAAAAAACCTATGAAATTCACTGAAAAAACCATAGGTTTCATACACGTTATAGTTAGGAATTAGCATTTAAAAGACCTTAGAAATTCACTGAAAAAACCATGGGTTTAAGGGGCGTTATAGTTAGCTGGACATTTCCCTCGTACAAAACCCTGATATTCCCCCTTTATAGTTAGTTCAGCTAACTATAACACACGCCCCCGCAATGCACTGCTGATGATGTCACATATGACATCACTCATGACATGGTCAGTGACATCACTGATGACATCACTGATGACATCTCAAATAACATCACTGATGACATCACTGATGACATCATCCATTGACTGTGAGTTTCTCTAAAGTTTAAATACGCTTTAATATATATAAGGAAAGGCGTGTTGAAGAATGAGAATCCTGAACAAGGTGGCGAGAGGCCATCGAAACGCGTTGATGTGAAGTAACTCATCAATAAAAGAAGCCGTGAAAGAAAACCCCTTGGAGTGCAGCGTGGTTACTATAAAGCTGTTCGTAACCCTATGCTGAATATGTATATATATATGTATATATATATTAACCAGCAGTGGTCACCACTCTGTAGTTCTAGTTAACTCAACAGTTCCATGGGAAAAACAGTTGTTTGTGTGGCTTATAACTTTAACCCCGTTTGAAGAATTTCCTCGAAAAATGCCAAATAGGCACTACATTTTGATTAGTTTGTGCATGGAAAAGTTCGGAGTGATCTGTCAAGCAGGGGCTAAGAATAAAGGACTCCAAGAAAACAAAAGCCCCATGCATTTTACATGGACTTTTTAAAGAAGGACTACAGCAAAATGTGCTGAACGAAATTACACCAAATTTGGCAGGAGGGTAGCTCTTTGTCCACAGATTGTGCGTTTTGTGATTTAGTGTTGAAATTAAGTTAAAAAATATTTGTCTATCTAGACAGTAGGGTCTGCAAGAGGCTCAAGGGACTCTTGTAGGAGCGTCAATTCAAAAATAGAGTCATCTGATTGGCCCAGGGAGCTTTTTCCCTAGGGGAAATTTGCTTTGCAGGAATCAGACTCTAGTAGAAGCGAGCACTGATTGGCTGCTAGCAACATAGAAAAAGTTTGCTGGTAGACTTTACAGGACTTAGGGGCTGATTCCGAGTCTGGCGATTCTCAGGTGGGTGCGGTGGCGGGGGCCTTCCGATAGCCCTGTTACAACTAGGGTGGTCGGCCGCCCTGGGACCACCGCAACCACCAGAGATCCCTGGCACTGACGTGACATTCTTGAGGCCACAATATGCTTGGTGGGACTGCCGCGTTCCTGTGAAGCATATTACTAGTTTTTTCTCCGTCGCGGATTTCATGGCGGTTCCACCTCCTTTAAAACCGTGGTGGACAGGAAACAAAGGGGGTCCTACACGGCCCCCTGTTCCTCTAGGCTTGGGGATGCATGCAGGGGGACACATGTTGTGCCTCACTGTGTGCGTGCACCCCAGTACCTGCACAGAATGGACTGCAGCAGTCCATGCCTTGAGGGTACTGATTTTGACATTCCTATTGCAGAGCCTATTTCATAGACACCGCTGTGGAAACGCCAAAGAACCGCCAAACAGACCACATGAAAACTCCTAATCTGGCAGGCAGTCCAACCATGGGTTTGGTGGCACGGGAGCGGGGTGGTCCCATTCCCACGCTGCCAAGCTTGAAATCAGGCTCTTAGTCCCTTGTCCTGAAGTTTGAAGAAAAAGGAATGTAAGGGAAGGCATGTTTGGGATACCCTGCCCATACCCTGCCCCTTTAAGCCCCATGGTGGGGACCTAGAGGGATCACCCCTGGGGCCAAAATAAAAAAAAGCATATTTTGCCATGCTCCTGCAGATCTCCCATAGGATTGTAAAAAAGCAAAATGGCAGCCCGGGGCTACAATATTTAATTAAGGGGAGGGAACATGTGTCCCTGCTCCCTGAGCGATTATAGGCCCCGGGAAGCCCACACCAGACCAAAAAGTTCAAAAAAGGGAATAGGGGTCACGCAGCCCCCCTCCCTAAGCCTTGAAAGTCCCTGAGAACCCATCCCCTGGGGCTGAATTATGCATGGTGCATGCCCTGAATGGACGCCAGGGCACCCACCTTTAATTAGTATGGGTACATGAAAAAATAGGCTCATAGAGGGGACCTATGCAGCTCTTTTAAAAAACTGACCCAGGGGGATGGGCCCCCAGGGCCCCAGTAAGCAGGGCAAGTGGGGTCATGCAGTACCTTAATAATAGGAATGGTTCAGGGGGATGGTGTCTTCAGGGCCTAATGGGGCTCAGGGAATGGGGCCAAGCAGCTCCCTTCTCTTTAAAATAAAAACGAGATTGGGGATGGGGTCCCCGGGACACAGTTACGTTATGGGTGGGGGACCATGTCGCCCCCTCCCCTTTAAAAAAATTGGTCACCAGGGCCAAAATAAACTCAGGGAGAGGGGCATCACAGCCCCTTCCCTTTTTAAAGAACAAACCGAGGGATGGGTACATATGCCAATGAAATATTAATTGACATAAAGAAAAAACCTAGAAATTCATTGAAAAAAACAAAGGTTAATGTAACATTATTGGTACGTGGGTGAAATCAATTGGCTGGCCACTATTGATATCTGGGGAAAGTGTGTTGGTTATCATTCACCAGGGAATGGGGTGCAAGATCTAGAGACTCGGGATACTGGGAGACCACATACACCTTACACACCTGAAGGAAACCATAAAGTAACCATGGCATGTGTTTCTGGTTAACTAACATAGAGTGAGGGGGCAAATTCTCATGTGGCCTCCGATGGGTTGCTTAGAAAATTCACGCAGGAGAGGGCTAGTGCCATGTGAGGGCAGGAAGCTACCACAGTTACCACCTCCAATTTGACCAAATCCCTCTCTTGGAATGTACCAGGTATTGGGCTAAGCTGGGTGATTCTGAGTGATAGCAGTATATAGATGGACTTGATATCTGTCTCTTTCAGGAGACACAACCCCGGTCACTAGGAATGGGTTCTCCTCTTTCTGCATCAATACTACCACGTCACACAGGGGAAGACCGTAGGGAGGTTTAGCGATATGGGTGAGGGTAAACTTCCAATGTGTAGTAAGAGGACTACCACTTAACTCTCGGGATGTGCTGCCAGTTTGTGTGGACTTTCACGGTGGTATTTCATTACTGTTGTTTAATGTGTAAAATCGGGTGGTTGACAGGAAGGAAGAAACCAAAGCCATAAGTATACTGGAGGACTTCATCTTGGAGTATAAGGACAAAGGGATGGTGTTGGTAGCAGGTGATTTTAATACACCTTTGAGCCACTTGTGCCTGCTAATCTAAATTTGGCAGCTGACCTGAATGCTAGATGGAAAATCCCTCCCATAGCTATAGTGAAATGGACCCTAGATTTGCACAGCTGTTGCCATTTTCCCTAAAATTTGACCTTAGGGTTGTAAACAGTAGATCTAGGCCAGATGGGAAGGGCAGCCATACATACAATCGACGTGGCCATTCCAGCCGGATTGACTATTTTTTAATAAGTCTGACTGGATGACCACTTATACTTGATATGGTAGTAGTTCAATGGATTGATAGCAATCATAATGTCCTTAGTCAGTCAACATTGGGCTTGCAAGCTCAAGCCCCTCATGCCAAAGTCCATGTAAAAGTAGGGGTTGTTGTACTCCCCAATAATAGAAAAGCTATCGTGTGAGAATGGATTGAAAAACACCCGGATGCCTTGGGGAAGGTGGCAAGCAATGCAAAGTGATGTTAGATGGACTTCTCCCAGTGTATAGAGATCGGTACCTGGAAAAGAACCATAAACACTATTCATTTATATAAGAGAGACTTTGATGTTGGGCAAAAAGTGTACTCTGAAACCCCAGAAGGAAACCCTGTTGTAAACTAAATCCTGTGGGGTGACCAGGACAGAGCTTCTGCTAGGTGATAAAGCGAAAAATAAATCCCATCTTGTGCCCTGTAGGGTGATTTATAATAGAGAAGTGTCCAAGGCCAAGAGGGACTCGGAAGATGACCCATGGGATGAGTTAATTTTTGCCATGTCCTCTAAAGATAATAGAAGGTTTTAGAATTCTTTGGTGATGAGAGGAAATGACAGGAGAAAACCAGTGGAATGCTTTGTACAACCTCAGGACTAGGGATTGACTTTACAATTGTGTACTCTTGTAGTGCAGACCATGCATGGATGGGCATTGATTCAAAATTGGCAGCCAAAATCAAAATAACCTGTGATTCAGGTCAGGGTCCATTCCCTGAGAAAAAGTGCCAGGCCCTGAAAGGATTCCAAATGACCCTTTTTAAACCCAACTTGAACATCTGGGGTCTCTACATGAATTATCTCTCAAATTCGAATATTATGACAATCACCCCTACAAGGCTCACCGCTGAGATTATCCTGATTTATAAGAAGGGCCAGCAAAGCGTCCTAAAGTAACTACTGGCAGAAAAGTCTAATTTACCCCTCACAGAAGATTTTCTGCAGGCAAGTCCTAGTGCATATTTAGGAGTGGACCAAGGAGAAAAACATAATCTCTGAGTTCCAGGCACAGTTCAGATGTGCCATTAGCACGGTCGATCAGATCCTCCATTTTAATTGTATCTTTTGGAAGGTAGCAACAAACAGCGGGGGTGCCATTTGTTGCTATCATTGATCTCCGTGACCCCTTTGATCTAGTCCCAAGAGCACAGCTGTAGGGAGCCTTAGACATTATCGGGATCCCCTCCAATCTATTGGCAATTCTCGTTTGGTTACACAAAGAAAATTATGCAAGGGTTAGGTAGGGGGAGCAGGGTCAACTCACCGACCCCATAAGGATATTGTGGGGGTAAGGCAGGGATGCATCCCGGCCCCAACCTTATTTTCATTGTATTTAAATACCATAGTGAATCAGCTGGACAGTTGTGACTCCCCCAAAGTCTCAAATCGCAGTGTACCTGCCCTAGTTTTTGCAGATGATACACCGCTGACTTCGAAATCACTTAAAGGCTACAGCAGCATCTGGTTGATTTAAACAATATCTGTAATGAGCGTGGGTTGGACCTTAATAGCACAAACAAATAATTTATGGTATTTAATCCTGCAAGAAGTAAGAAAATAAAGGGCCTCTTGTGATGTCAGGTGTTCCTCACCTCCGACAGGCCATCGGTGGCGGTCCTTCCAACAGACAGCCCTTCCGTCCGACCGCCTTAGTTTGATGCATGCCGTCGGACCATCAGCAGTCGGGAGGAAGACCGCTGCCTCCACTAGGATCTCAGATCCTGACAGGGTGTCTGTTGGAATCGTATTCCTGACAAGAGACAGTAGTGAGTCAGGCAGGCACTGACTTTGGGATTGCGATGTCCCTTCACAGCAGCCTTTTCATGGCGGGAAGACCCTTGTAGACCACATGTAATGCCCTCTGCACATGCATGCACAGTGTGCCTTGCAGCACATGTTGCATGGCGCACAGTGTATGGATGTGCACAAAGTGCTCTTTAACACTGTGACTTGTGCTGCGGCACTTTTCTTGTAGTCTCCTGACCGCCGCAATAGCAGTCAGTGTTCTGACCGCCCGATATTGTAATCAGGGCCAAAGTGTATTCTGGCTGTTAACTAAAACCCATAGAACAGATTCACAGCTTTCCACTACCTGGCTCAAAGATCAACCTCAGACTTGGACTGAATCATGCAGGTTCAAAAATCCCATAGCTCTTAACTGCACCACACCTCTAGACTATTGAATGTCTTTAAAGAAACCCACTCAAAAAGAGTCATTCCCACCAAAGAGATTTATTATGTTAATGTCCTGGGAGCTGTTCTATATTTCTCGAGGTCTGTATGTAATTTATGTTTTAACTGTAGCTGAAAATACATTTATTAGGTCCCTTTTTACATACAGGGCACCCCTTTGATCCCAATGTATCTTGACACAGCCTTTAGGCAGATATCTAGGAAAGCTGAGCTCAGCCCATTGCAATACTGGCACAGGCTTCATCTGCCCTAGTTGTTTACAGTGAACCCATAAGGGAGTTTATGTGATGTCCTCCCCAGCTGTTCAAACAATTCTTTGGTTAATGTCTGTTAGGTCGGCACTACGGAAACTGAGGCTTGAGAGGTGATGGGCCAGCCCTGAGGAACATAGCTGTTTGTCAAAAACTAATCTTAATTCAATACACTGGGAGTCCAGTTCAATTGATATTATTTGAGGAAACAGAGATATTTTCACTACAGAATTTAAAGCTATTCCCTGCATATAACAAGTCAGTCGATTAAATTTGGATGCCCAAGTTTGCAAACTGTATCTGCAGTTTAGGTATCAGGCTCTTCCTACTTAAGTATTTTGTGCTGAATGGGCACTAGCTCATTCCAAAAGGGAAAATTGTCCAGCCTGCAAAGTCCCCCGAAAAGACATTCCCACCTCCTTCTTTTCTGCCCAGCCTATGGCCTCCAATGGAAGAAATGGCTGTTGTCACTGTGTAGAGAATTGGGTGTCAGGTGGTACTTGAATGCAGCTAGATACTAAGAACAAATTGCTCTAGGCTGGTGACTTTTTCGGTGGCAAATTATCTATGTTCGCCTTGAGATGGCAATCAAAGTGTATCCTTGCAGAAGAGGAGGAGCCACAATAATTCAATAATACCACACATAAACAATAGGTGGGCTTGGAAAGGTTGTTTTAGTATGGTAGAATTATCTTGGGTACTCTTTTAATTTTTATTCTCTGTTTGTGGGATTATATTTTAAAAGCTAGGATATTTATGCTCACTAGAATAAAATTGCAATTTATTGCTAAACTTTGCACTGATGCCTTGTCTGCATAAAAATTCTGCATTGTTTGTGTAGCTTTAAGGGAATAAATAGACCTAATGGTCTTGTTTTAATGGAGCCAGAGTGTTGTAGTACGCAGAGACACAGACTAAACTGTCCAAGTTTCTAAGCCCACCATTCGTATTCTCTATGGCCTTTTATGACATCATGGGTCATATGTACAAGCCCCTAGAGGCATAGGAATGACAGTTTTTCTAATGTTCATTTGGGGGTAGGGGCCTTGCCTTATTTACAAGGCAGTGTTAAGCCACTTAATGTGGCTTAACGCTGCCTTGTAAATAAGGCGCCTTTTCACACTATATTTAGCGTGAAAAGGATGGGCATTAGGTGTTGTGGTGGGCATTCTGCCGCAACACCCATTGATTTTGATGGTGCCCCCTTTTTAAAAGGGTGGCGTAAATATGGGGTAGCACCAAAATTAAGACCAAAAAACCTGGTCTTAACATGGTGCAATGAGGAGAAATGCTTTATTTATCCTTGTCTTTGCTGCTTCTGTGTGTGCCTCATTGTGCAGCACACATAAAAACAGCAAAACACCATGCATGATTGTTTATGTGCAGGAAAGTGTCCCTTCCTGCACATAAACAATCATTTTAAAAATGACGAGTTGCAACTTCTATGTGTGCTGCACAAACCAGCATATATAGAAGTTACTAATTTCCATTTAAGTTTGTTTATGTTCAGGAAGGGGCACCTTCCTGCACATAAACAATAATTCCCACAAAACAAGCACACTTGCACTATAGTGCAAGGGTGCCTGCATTGGCTCTAGGCAGCTGTAATTAGTGCCAGCACAGGGGGAAACTCAGGGCTGGCCGTATTGTTGCAAATACGGTGCAGTCCTGAGTTTTCCAAAGCAGCGGAGCGCGGCGTTAAGTCAAGAAGGCCAACAATGCTCAGTTACTATCTTTGTAAATCTACCGCCATGATTCTTGTTTTTATGTAATGTTAATGCACTTTTATGATCTTGATTATCAAATAAAGTTATATCAAAAGTTAGGTGTGATAAAAAGATCGGTTTGTGTTAAAAAAAACACTAGAAATTCACTGAGAAAACCATGCTTTTGTTGCTAAATATGTCAGTGACAACATTAACGATTTAAACTACAAAAAACGACAGAAATTCACAAGTTATAGTTAGCAGAGCTAACTATAACGTGCGCTCCCACCTTGCTTATGACCTCACTTATTTCGTTTCTCATGACATGTTGTATGACATAATTTATAACATCACTGATGACATTTCTAATGACATCATTGATGATATCACTGATGACATCATCCAATGACTGTGTTATTTTAATTTATAGTTACATACAGGCAGGTAACTACCATATTACATTTTGACCTAATTTTTTACAGCCTGTGTCCAGCTATTGGGTGTAAGTGTTTACAAAAAGCATGGCATAGTGCACGGTATACATCTTTGTATTGAAGAGTAACTCTGCGTGCAGATGGCAGTTGAGGAATTGTGTCCCATATGTTCCATACACATTTTGAGGTTCTGCAGAAAAAGTTTCCAAAAAGGGCAAAGATTTTACTTTAATAGATACTAAGTATTGTAAGCAGTCTTGAGTTAAAAGACAGAATCGACTCAGCATGACAATTTCTACATAACATACTATCCTATGTATATGTACATTTTTTGCTTTAGAAGATGGACTATCTTTAACATTTGTGCCACAGTATGAAGGCTACAGGTAGTATGGTCTTTATCACCTTCAGACATTGGCTATTTTAAGCAAATAGTACATTTTTTGACAAGCTGACAGTCATTTATACATATCATAAATAAGTTGAGACAGAGGTATTCAGCTTAAAAGAAATTCCATAAATTGTTAGGATACCATATGAATGGAAGAAAAGGAAGAATACAGCTGCAAAAGTTCAACAGGCCTAATTCACCCTGATCAGAGTCCTTACACCCCATCTGTACCTCATTTCCTCACCCAAAATCTCCAAATAGTGGCAAAAGCCTTATATCACCATACTTCCTGCAAACATTTTTACTTGTTCCCTGACCTTGTTCATTTTTGCCACTAAGCGAAACAGGGCACAAGGTCGGAACTCCATCTCTGAAGAATCAGGGACCGAGCCACCAGCATGGCAATGTGCAACAACTTCTGTGATCTTATTGGTGTACCTGACATTGGGCATATTTTGCAATAGTTCGAGCCTCAGAAGATTTTCTAAAAACCTAACTAAGTGGGCCCACCCTTCTCTCTCCACCATTCCACACCACCAGTTCTGATTTAATTCATACAAAAATTGGGGGCCCTATATGCCAGCCATTTTGCAAAACACTGCTTGCGAAAATTGGCCCTCCTCAAGGTTGAGGTGTTAAGACATGCAGGTCTACTTTCTCACAGGGCTACCGGTATCAATTCCACTGACCTATCTTCCTAATATTTGAGTTTTCCACCAAATTCAGTATCAACTCCTTTTCGGTGCACCTATCTTTAGGATTGATCTTACTTAACACATTGAGTACAGTACTATGAGACCAATGTAGCCAACCTTTTTTGTAAGTCACCAACAGCTCCATCTCACCTGTCATTCTCTAAAATTTACATATTATACTTTCCTATCAATTGGAAAGCTGCGAGAATATCAAGAACCCTTCTTTGCCCTTCTTCCAAAAGTGCCAGCAATAGCAGGATATCATCCTCATACAATTTAATTTTGGCCATAAAAGCCACCGGCATTTGAATAGTTATAGGATTCCGAAGTGCAAGCACCAAGGGCTCAATGAAAAAAGCAGAGAGAAGTGGCGAGAGCAGACAGCCCACACCTAGTTCCATGCTGAACCCTAATGAAGCTTATCTCTGTAGAATTTTTAAATTAGCTTGGCTGCTACTCTCGAGTACATCATCCTAATACAGTCTGTAATCTGGAGAGAAAATCAATGTTTCTTCTAATACGGCAAAATGATTCTCCCAGACCACCAGCTCGAAAGCCTTTTCTGCAAAATATCGCCACGGGGTCTACTTAGTAAGAAACATATCCAAGGCCACTCTTAGGTAATTAGTATTAGTGCTCCATTGACTACCAGCTATTAAACCATTCTGGTCCTTATGTATTAGAAAAGATGCTACTTTATTAATCCTATTCGCTAATAGTTTCATTATGATTTTATAACCTGTGTTTTAAAAGGTAATCAGATGGTAAGAGCTGGGATCAGTTGGATCCTTGCCCTTTGTAAGCAAATTGGCGGCATTCCGTTGCTTAAAAGATGAGTATAGAGGGCAAGGGCGACTAGATGTTGAACTCTAGGATGGGAGGGATCGTGAGGGCAACACATGTAGTCAGAATTTGATTGGCCATAAAAGCACAGTTCCTGTAAAATTGGCCTTCTGAACTATCAAGGCTCACTGTGTATGTAATGCAAATTAATTCTCTTGTTATCACATGATGTGCAAAGCTTATGTTTTTGTTTTCAATAAAAAGAATTTTAAGAAAAAAGATGAGGGAGGCAAACCACTCTTGAAAATAAAGTTAGCAACTTTCAATAAATAAGAGAATAAAAGATCTTATCAAATTCTGCAGTGAATCCGTTGGGCCACAAATCTTACATCTGGGTAGGCTACATATTACCTCTTCTAATTCGATTAATGAAAAGGGGCTATATATCAATCTACTATCTACATCTGGAAGAGCCGGTATTAGAAGAGAGTCTAAAAAATAGTTTAACTCAAACAGATTAACTTCCAGCTGAGCATTATAAATATAAATAAAATCTTCTAAAAAAATGACCTTAATGTCATTTTCCGACGTGCATTCTCACATTCTGGGACACTTTTAATGGTATTGCATGTAGCCCGCTCTCACACCTGCCAAGCCAAAAATGTTCCTGCAAAATTACTTTCTTTGTAAACCTTTTGGCCACAGTCGGAATCTTTCACATAGTTTCTCACATAGTAATAATCTTGAAAGAGCCCCCTTCCCTCTCTCCAGCACCTTCCAGTTAATTTCTTAGCTATTGTGCAGAAACCTTTGTGCACATGATTGACCAGATTCTCTAATCCTATCCCTTCATCTATCACGGATTTGTACCAAGCTATGTCCCTGAAAATAATGAAGGTGGGTAGGGAAGCTTTCATGGCATCCCAAACTATGCCAGCCATAGCATACCCCTTGTTTTGTTCAAAGAAGTTCTCATTCTCAATTTTACAGGACCTGCCCCAGTTTTCATCCTCTAAATAACATTTAGTAAACCCCCTTCTCTGCTTTCCTGGGCCTGACTTCTTAGTGATTGTTTCTAACGCTAGAGCTGAATGGTCAGGAAAACCATAAGGCAGCATATCCAAGCTTTTAACCCCCACCGTTGGTGAAATTAAAAAGTACTCTAGGCAAGTTGTAGTTTTATACCTAGCTGAAAAACAGGTGTATTCTCTCTTAAAAGGAGTGGCCAATCTCCATGGATCTATCAACCCCTAAGTTCTCTGGAGTTCTCCGAAGCTTCTTACAATTTTGAGCTTCAACTGTGAGTTTTTGCTAGAGGAAGAATCGAGGTCTAGCTGTTGCAGATAATTAAAATCTCCCAAAAATCAATTCTCCCTCAGCACCCACTAATGACAAAAGAAATGTATTAAATAGGCCAATATTATCTTTGATCACGGTGTATACATTGACTAGTGTAAGTCGTGTTTGATCGTGCAGTCTCCCCAGCACCACTTCCCATCTGTATCCGATTGTCAACTGTGGATCCGCAGCTGAACATGTTTACATATAAAAATATCTACCCCTCTGTGGGCTGCTTCTACAGAGGAGAAGCATATAAAGCGGCCCAAGTATTAAACATATCAAACTTGAATATCCTGTTACGAGAGATATGAGTCTCCTACAAACAAAGCACTGTTTCATCCAAATGTACACTGATTGCTTCTTCTGAAAACTGTTCAGCCCATTCACATTAAGAGAAAACACCTTTATCATTCTTTCTTATTACTTACTAGCTATAGGACAAGAAATGTTTCCTGATTCACTTATCCCAATCACCAAGACAACCTTTCAGCACTCCTAAAGGTGCAAAAAAAGCTAAATGACATAATTGATGACATCTCAGATGACATCATTGATGTCATCCCTGATGCCATCACTGATGAAATCATACAAACTTCACTTTCCCACATATTGAGCTATGAATTGCTATGGCATTAGAGACCTGAGTCTGAGTAAGTACAAAAGAACTCAGGCCATCAGCCATCATTACAGCCATCACAGATTCAACTTCCTCAGGTGTTGAAAACAAGCATAATGTGCAATATTGACCATATAGCGTACACTTTACAGGTAGCATAGTTCACATTAACAATCAACCACAGATATATGGGAAACCCTCATTGAGTATAGTGTTCAATCTGTATACAACTTTTGAAAGAAAGTAAAAAATGTGACTGCCAGTTCCAAAACAAATGACCTACTATGGACAGCTTTTATCTGTATCAAACCCCTGGCACTCACCAAACCGACATTGAGAAATTAAGTTGATATCAGTAGAGAACATGGTACTGTTAACACTATTTACTCTATGGGGAGTATTTACTCTGTAACACACTGTTTACAAACAGTAAAACTAATGAAAAATACAGCCCAGAGTATTAAAAAGTCTAGTATGAACAGTGTGCACTCTATGGAACAATTGTCACAAAAGACAGTATTTGCTAAACATAGCCAAGTTCTGAAGGTGCTAAGGATCATACCACCTTCACCTTTCATACTGTGGTGACAACTTTACATATAGCCCATCTTCTGAAGCAAAACAAGCACATGCACATAGGTAAGTATGTGGTGCTCAGAGTGTTCTATGTTAAGTGCAAATTGTCTTGCTGACACTTCTCTCTAATAACTCAAGGCTGCTTACAAAAGTTAGTATCTACTTCATAGAAACTTTCTCATGTTGAAAACCTTTTCTGCAAAACCAAAAATCTTTTGTGGAACAAAATCAACATGAATCAACTGTCACTTGCACACAGTGTCATTCCTGAATACAAAGATTGATAATGTGTTCAATACTTTGTTTTTTCAGTGAATATATAGATATATGTGTTTATATAGAACAAAATCAGGAACTATGCCCGATTTTTCAATCTCAGGTCACTGGTACCCTCCTAGTGTATTCCTAAATTATATATATGAATGTCCACAATCAGAGAAAATCCACTCCTTCATTAACTTCTCCAGGGAATCATTAATTATTCCCATGATAGGAATTCCAGTCTCAGCCCAGCCAACACAAGTTTTGCGGCACAGACGCTTCTTCAGGGCTGTAAGATAAAATACACTCATTGTAATGTAGAAATTGTAATTAACATCCTCATGAGCATACCATAGTAAACAGATTCATAGTATAAAATAATCACAAACATGCACCTAATTTTTGCAAGCACATTACAAAAAACCCTTCACATTATATCCTTATATGAATCATCCATTTTAGATCAGTACTGAAAAATCATCTACCACCATCCTGAAGGGCAACAGGTTAAAAAAAATCACCAAATCTCAATAATATGATAGATGTCGGGTGAATCATAAAACAATCATAATACCCCATGGAAGCGAGCATCAACAAAAATCTCGATCAACTGAATAATTTCTATATAAATAAATGATCCTCACAAAAAAAGTATTATTGCCAGTCAAGAAATATTGATAATGAAGTGATATCTAGTGATATAAATAACTTCCCAATCATCCTATTCAACTACTCACCTCATAAGTGTGCATACGTTTCAATATTCATGTATCAATTGTACCATTCAATTCTCCCAGCTGATATATTTGACAGTCAAGTAATGATGAACAAGAATATAATCACATGAAATAGAGAAAATTCATAAAAAGATGTTAATCAACAAAAAACCCTACACAGTTGACCTTGTTTTACTAATGCATCCAAATTATTTCTCTTTCAGATCAAACCAATATATCAATTTTGTTGACAACAAAAGTTGTGAATCAATTAGTTTGTTACCTCCTTCATGCAATCACCTTGAATCTGACATATAATGATTTCTCATTACTTGAAAAATCATTATAAAGCCCAATTGCAATTCACAAATCTTATCACTGAGTAGTTTATTACTTCCTCCGTGTATCCACTGCAGATGCATTGTGGAGGAACAGCGGGCCACGCACCAACAGCGATGTCGTGATTGGCTGTCCGCAACCTGAAAGAAAAGTTGGGTCCACCATTATGTGAATCAGGACACAGTTCCTGGAGAGGAAATAAAGTAGAAATGCAATACAAAGTGTCAGGATAGAGGTATCCTTACTCCATGGGACTGATGAAGGGGTCTGTGAGGGACCCCTCATGGGAAAGAAATTGTGGAAAGACATTTGTTTGCATTGGGTAGGATCTGCAGATTGACATGGTGCTCAGCACAGCCCCTATGTGAATGCTCATCAGATCTGCTGATCGAGACCCCCAATAAAAGAAACACATACCTACTCACCGACCCACTCACATACTCTCTCACCCACCCACACAACCACTCACATACCCACTCACACATCCATACACCCAGACAGTCACTCACACACCGCTCATTGACCTATACTACAAAACCACTGACACACCCACCACACACCCATACTGCATCTCATATACCACTCAGAGACTGACACAGCCACTTGCATACCCACTCACACACCCACCCATAACACACTCACACATCCTCTTACATACCCACAAAACCACTCACACACCCTTACAGCCATTCACACACCCACTCAGAGACCCAGAAATCCACTCACATACCCCTACAGATACTCACATACCCAGTCATACATCCATATAGCCCGTAACACACCTTCTCACACATCCATACAGTCATTGATACACCCACTCACTAACTCAGAGAATCACTCACAAACCAAATCACAGAGTCACATAGGCACTCACACACCCAGTCAGAGATGCAGAAAACCACTCACACCCATTTACATACTTATACTGCTTCTCACACACTGAGTCACACACCCATACAGCCACTCATATACCCATACAGTCACTGATACATCCACTCACAGACCCACACAGGTGCTCACAAATCCACTCACACACCCACTTACATACCCACACAGCCACTCACTCACACACCCATTTACACACCCATACAGCCACTCACACAACCAGTCAGAGACCCAGACACCACTCACACACCCATTTGCACACTCATACAACCAGTCACACACTCACTTCCAGACCAAGAGAACCACACATACATCCACTCACATACCCACACAGGCACCCATAAAACCAATCTGACACATACATCAATATACACACCCTTGCAGCCAGTCACACACCCATTCAGACAACCGGAAAACAACTAGCACACTGATTCACACACCCAGGCAGCCACTTACAAACCCAGAGAACGAGTCTCACATCTACTCACATTCTCACACAGGTAGTCACACACTCACATACATATGTATACAGCACACACACACATACCCACAGAACAAAAAAACCACTTACACACCCATTCACACATACCACACTCACACACACTCTCAAATAACCACTCACACACCCATACAACCAGTCACACACCCAATCAGAATCCCATAAACCATGCACATATCAACACAGCCAGACACAAAGGGCCAGATTCACAGAACTAACTTAAGACAAAATCCTAAACTTACTACCATTTTGGTATTCACAGAAGGCACTTACTCATTTTGGTATTCACAGAAGGCTCTTACTCATTTCATTTTAAGACTTTCGGTATTCACAGAAGGCATTTAGAAGTCCTAAAGTTAGGACTTCTAACTTCTGTGAATACCGAAATGAGTAAGTGCCTTCTGTGAATACCGAAATGAGTAAGTGCCTTCTGTGAATACCAAAGTGGTAGTAAGTTTAGGATTTTGTCTTAAATTAGTTCTGTGAATCGGGCCGAAACCCACTTACAGACCCATAGAACCACTCACTCATCCATTCACAGACCCACACATGCACTAACACACCCACTCACATACCCACCGCACACTCACACAACCAATTACACATCCACACAACTGCTCACACACCCACTCACACACCCATACAGCCACTTACAGACCCACACAGCCAGTCACACACCCACTCACAGACTGACAGAACTGCTTTTACACCCACACAATCACTCACACACCCATACAGCCACTTACACACCCAATCACATATCCAAAAAAACACTCACACACCCACACAGGCACTAGACACCGTACACAGATACACACTTAAACACCCACCAACACAGCCAGTAACCAATCCATACTGCCACTTCAATACCCATCTAGACACTCCTACAGCCACTAACCCACCCAGTCACATACCCACACAGCTACTTAAACAGACAATGACCCACCCACAAAGTCACTGATACATTAATTCACATATGCACTAATACACCCAGTCAACCATCCATATATCCACTCATATATCCATTTATACACCCATACTCAGACACTTACACAGCCTCAAACACACTTAAATAACCACTTATGCAGCTATCCATTTGCTTATATTATGTAATATAATAGTATGTAATGTACAGATAAATGTATTCTTTATTTGCTTTTCAGCCAGCTACTTGTGTTTAAAGACGAATTTAAGGTGGAACAGTGAGGTAAAAAAATTATGCTTTTTGACAGCAACCATAAACTGTGTGACAGATGACATGTGTAGTGCAACTGGCATACGGCATTTGCCACAATGAATCACCATGTCTTGCAGTTTTGGTGAAACAGCGTGGATGGTAACCATCTGGTTGCATGGTAAGGGTCCCACAGATTGTTTAGCTGCTGATGATGATGCACCTCTTTCCCTCTTTCTCATCAGAGAAACCTGTGTTTGCTCCTACTTGGTGGGAGCAATTTCAAAACTCCGGCAATGGTGGAAGCAAACACCAAGTCCACTCTCAGCAGGTTGGAGCATAAACAATGCTCCTGCCCACTGGGAACTGACTTTCATCTGTTTCCCTGCTCACAGTGACGGGGGCAGGGAAACAGATGAAAAAATGGCTCCGGTCCTAGCACTAAGCTTGAAATTTTAATAATCCGAGTGCATCGTGAAACACAGAGGACTTTCCGTGATACTAATTTTGAATATTGGTGCATTCTGGTTAAGGTGGTTTTTAATTGAGCCAGAAGACCACTGGGTTACTATGATACTCACCTGTGAACAAGGAGCATGCATGCCGAAACGCGTAAGGTAAAAGAGTTGATGCTGACATGCACAGACCAAATAAAGTGTCAGCAAGAGAGGATGTCACAGCTGTGGGCTCTCCAATCTTCGTATATATATATATATATATATATATATATATATATATATATATATATATATATAAATTAACCACAAATACGTTGGAGACATCCGCATAGAAGAAATAACATGTAGGTTGGTGAATAGGATTTTTAGTACGTGAGTAGTACTATTGTCGATACTAAATATACCACAAAGTGTAGTTTGCCTATAGTCCTCTTTTAATTTAATGCGTTGTTTCATACGAAAGCTCAATATATATAATTATATTTAAAAAGACAGTGTTTCTAAAAAATTAATTCGTTTAAAAAAACTTTGCTAATCACAATACAATCCTATGCTTTTTGGATATTTACCTTTTGCATCGAGTCAGGGTTTAAAAACACGGACAAGCCTCAAAATAACTGCGAAATGGTATGTTAAAGATAGCCGCAACTTACTTAACATGCTAGAGTATCATATGCTTGCTCCTTTGAAGCTGCAAATTAATGATGAACAGGAACAGTGACTATCTTTCATAGGAAACTGACCTCTTTCTCATGGCACATCGCTAATGTCATCTGTCTGCTGTATCTCATTATGTGAATTTCACAGAGTGCAAAACAGTATCTTAAGGCGGTGCACAAATAAAAGGGAACTTCTCGTCTTGAGCACTTTGAAATTTTTTGATCTCTCCAAATACCTTGCTTAGATACTGTGGCTTTTGTGCCTGGCGAACCGCTTATGTCACCCATTCTCTGTGACTAATTATGTTAATTTCATGCTATGAAACTAACTGAAGGCTGTTAAGGAATAAAAGCGTCTTAGTGGCCTTATTTCATAAACAGCCCTTTTGAGCTAGGCGCGTTTAGCAATATTTGCAGCAATACAAAGAGGCTTGTGCTAAAAATACAACAAAAGCTCTGAATATGGCGATTTATTCCTACGTTATTAGGTCATTTATGAAAAAAAGTATGAAGGGAAGCCTTTTGTTTGTGTAATTTACATAAAGCTGGTGTCCCTTTAATTAGATAACTTCCTGTCCTTTGTGTATCAGCAGCTGGATGTGGAAATGTAGGAGTTTTTTGAGGTTGCCCAATTACCTAGCCTGCTGAGTTCAGAGTTAGAAAGTAAGCAGGATTCATAGCATTTAGGTAACAGACGTTTGTTTGACTTAATAAATTAAAATATCTCATTCAGCTATAATGCCAAATAACGCCCCACGGATTTCTAATTACTTCCCAGTGAGGTTCATGTCCTTTTTATTTTTTTATTGGGTTTAGTAAATGTTTTATAGATATTAACAGATAAATAAGTAAATTGGCATAAAACATTAGAATTAGGGGAAAAGACTTATGAAAGAAATTAACCATACCAAATATCTTAAAGCACTTTTTTCAACTTGTAAGTTGCTAACCAACTTTACAAAATAGTATTTTTTTGGGGTGAGAATGGCAGTATCTTGTGCACAACAAATTAATACTAACTATTAAATATTTATTTCTCATGGAATAGTCATTACACTGATGATTCAGATTTAGACCCTGAAGGAGAATACGTGTACTTTACTTTCAGATTTTCTATTTTCTCAGTTTCCCAAACACAATATATTCTCAGGCGTGGGTCTTGGGAATCGAAACCTAACATAAGGTTTATCTGTGGGGAAATGTGACTTTGTTTCTAGCTCTCTTAATACTTCAGGATTAATAGCTGTTTTACGGTTTAATTCAATATCTGCCTTTCAGTTGATTACCATTATTTTCAGTCAGTTTAAGGACTTTACACAGCAATTGTGTTTTTGAGGGCTTTACAACATATAATAGTCCAAAAGTAGACAATCTTCGTTTGATGGCTTTCCCTGCTCATCTGTTATAGAGTAGTCTTTGGTTATGATAACTTAATTGATTTTAAACGCAGTAGTTTGTCTATTTGAGTTAATTTTAACAGTTTCATGAACATTCCTATTTCCCACCTCAGGTGTTTTTTGTATTATTTCACTTCATAGATAGTGCTACCATTGTAATGCAAGATTGTGTATTATCACACTATTTCACATTCAATCCTTTACGTACCACAGATTTCACACACAAAACAATCCTTGACCATGAGCAAAGTGTTCTTATAAAGACCACAATTCAGCTACCTTAGTTTGTCAAGAAAACTGAGGTGAAGGAGTTGGAACATGGAATTGTGTAGTGATCTTTTTTTCTTAAAACTCTGCCTATTTCTCATAGATCTTGCCTCAATGATGTGCCTGCCTCAAGTAAAAGTCAGTCTGTTTCACAAAGCTCTTGCAAATAAAACCCATGATACTTCTGGCGATAATCGTACATTTCATAAAAGTAATCATGCTCTTTGTTGCCATACAATTTGTTTTCTATTTTCCCATCTATTCCCAATGAACGAACTCAGATGGATCTCTGAGTTTAGCTAAGAGGTAGTGTTATTGTTTTTCTACTAGCAAGCCTGTATACAAATATTACACTTTATTCCTCACGCTGAACTATGTCTGTTTCAATGGGACTGAGCATTTTGTTTTTCTAACCATAACCTTGTTTATGTCAAATGCAATCCTATTTAAGGTGGGCTTTCCAAATGTGATTCTAAAGTCATATACGTTGTATCCCAAAAGAGTCTTCCTTCCTCACTCTTTTTTCAAGACTGCAAAGACTGCAAATAGCATTTCGGATATTCACTTTAATGAATTTTAGCAAATGTTAAACCCTAAACTAGGATAGGTGTTGAGTCAGTTTAATTACAGTTTTAATCATGCATACCATATTACAGAGATCATCAAAAACATGGAGTATTTTATAGTTGTGAAACGTGATGAAAATAGATGATCCTAAAGGATGGATTTTAGTAAGTCACTTTGATTCAAGTCTGTTACCCATTCCATGTTTCTTGAAATGTCCACTCTTCAATGTACTCTAAGATTTGTGTTTTTTTCTTATGGAGACCGTAATACGATAATGGGCAAATGCATCAACAAAACCATTGTGCATTACTGTGTTTGCATGCAGTAGCACCTATTGGCTTTCCTAATGTTTGTTTTTGTAGTGTCACTATTAGCCAGTATTTCTTCTTGCTGTCTGGTTTAATGTGAAATCTGGACTATGATGAGAACCAGTTATTTAGATCATATGGTATATGGTTTGATGATCTTAAAACGCATGCCTCTACCATGCAGTCACTTCACAACACAAAGCCTGTACCATGAATTATGACTTTATGATGCATGCCTTTGAAATAAAAGGTAAGTATATTTAAGGTAAGTTGAACATATATATATATATATATATATTGTTTTTTTTTTTTTTTTGTATGCCCATTCAGGGCCAAATTTCATAGATCAAATGCAACATGTTCCCAGCCAATGTAGGTGTAACATCGTGACGGAGGGCCAATTGTGCTGCCTAAAGAACAGTCATAAAAAATATGAATGAAATGTTTACTGTAATTAGAAATGCACATATATGTTTAAAAGCCCATTCGGGGCGTAATTTGTGATGAGAGGTTATTCTAATGAATTCATGAATAATCCTGGCAAAAAATTGAAAACAATATGTTTGTTAATTATGTATGTGCACCTTGGCGGAACTCAGCTATAGGATTACATAGAATTCCTGACTAGCTCAAAATGGCAACCTCTTAGATCGGCTGTGATGGAGTCTTTCTGAATGTTGCAGTCCTCTTTCTATTGTAGTCTAAGATGACGTGGGTTAAACAATGATTATTTATCCGGTGCAAACACTGTGTGCATTGACATTGACGAAGGCCAGCATGGCCGAAACGCGTTTGTCTGCCTTTGGAGCGGAATAAAGAAATTTGAAAAGATCATCGAAGTGTGTGCGCCACGTTTTATGTCTTTGACAAAGAAACGCTTGGAGAAATATATATATATATGTATATATATATATATATATATATATGAAATAGAATTTTCAGATTTCCTATGGGAACTCGGTCCTAACTATAACTATCAGTAGATAATATATATATATATATATATGCATCCAACACCGCTCCCAGCACCTCATTACGGCGAACTGTGAAAAATCGAACCACCAGGACAATTTGACGGCAATTGTTGTTTATTTCTCCTCACGCCTCAATCTCCATGACGCGTTTCGGGCATCCAGTGCCCTTGATCACATAAAGAGAGTGCAGTACGCCATATTTTTTATATGCTTAGTGAAAAACACCCACGTGACAATCGACAGAGAGAAAACACTTCAGTTTTCGTGTATGCTCATTCACTTGCATAGGCTGTTATTATATCATTTGTTTTGGCACATTTTACGAGTGAAATCAAGAGCAAAGATTATTCTGCAATATACATTAGACTCGTATTCATATTGATGTGTATTCAATAAATATACAAATAAATACATTATTCATTAAAATAAATAAATATGTATACATAATTTTAAAATATACATATTATCACACACATATAAATATAAATATCAATGTGCAAAATGTTTCGAAGAAGTAGTCGTGTATAGCCATATTTCTGCATCAATGCATTTTTGCCTTTCCCATTTTGATTGCATGTTTCTTTACTACCAGCTTAAATGATTTTGTATTCAAACACATGTCAACAAAGGCTTATGTATGGTTTTAATACTTATGTTCTTGCTGAGCAATGTTCTAGATTGAAAGTGCTTCCTAAATGATCTGTGCAAAGATTTGTATTATCTATAAGATAGACTGCATAGTGCCTAATATAACATAGCCCAAAAAGTGATAACAATGGTGATGTTTCCATAAAATTATTTGATTAGATGTTTAAAAAAAGAGAAGCATTCCATAATTTCTGTTTGCATTTCCTTTAGCAGCGGATGAGATGTATCAATAATATCAGTACCTACATTTGCAACTGAAGGATCCTATTCGATCTATAGAGAATTTATAAAGTCAGGACATCTTAACTCTAAAAGTATTTGATTAAACTACCTGGACCAAAATCTATGATTCAGAACTTTCAAGAAACATACATTGTTGATTTCCTTGAAATCAAAAACCACATATAAATAATTCACATAAAAAAATCAAATCTAATTTAAATATATATATGTGTGTGTGTATATATATATATTAATAAGTCTTTATTTTATTTTCAAGTACAATGAAATAATATATGACTATAACTATGAGCGTTTCCATTTGTTGCCAACAGCATATAATTGTACCGATATGTAAAACTACGAGTCTGTTTTCACATACACTTAATTTGTAGTTTAGAAGTCACGTGTGCAGTAAGTTAAATGGCCGCTAATAATGTATCTCTATGTCAGTGAACAAGGGTGCAACGCACTCGAAACGCGTTTGGCGAGCGGCTGATTGAGGAATAAAAATTTGCTCAAACCACACAAGGCTTCGTTTTTCTTCCGAAAATATTGGGGAAGACTTCAAAGGCAATATATTAATATATATATATAAATATATATATATACATTCAACTCGATTAACTGCAATCCCCAATCTCCGCCAGGCGATGAAGAAAGCACAAACTCCTCTTGCAGGTGAAATCACTATTTTATTATTCACTTGGAGCTGGTCATAATGCGTTTTGACTGCCTGAGCAGCCTTGATCACATGCACACATATATATAGATACCAGTGGCGGCACAGTGAGGGAGTGCTGAGGGGTGGTGAGGCGGGGGAGTGGCAGGGTGGGGGTAGTAAACTCCAGAATAGGGTCGAACGGAGTTGAGTAAAGAAATAAATCAATAAAACGAATTACATTGCACGCGCTGCAATGCCAAATCAGAGATGCAGCGTGCAATGTAATTTGTTTTATTTATTTATTTCTTCACTCAACTAAGTTGGGCCCAATTCCGGAGTTCACTACCCACACCCTGCCCCTCCGCCGCCCGCCCTACTGCCCCGCTGCACTCCCTCGAGGAGTCGCCACTGATAGATACCCTTTCCAAAAAATGCCCTTACCACTCTGCTTGACTTGGCCCTCTCTGCAGGGTAACACCAAAACATTTTGCCTGTGCGTGCAGTTTTAAACTACCATTTCGACCTGGCAAGATAACCCTCTTGCCAGGCCCAAAGCCCCCTTTTAATACATATAAGTCACCACTAAGGTAGGCCCTTCACAGCCCATAGATCAGGGCTGTATTAAAAAAGTTGGACATGTACTTTTAGGTCTTGCATATACTTGTAGTGAAAAACTCCAAAATTCCTTTTTTACAACTTCAAGGCTTAGCTCTCCCATAAGATAATATTGGTTTACCTTATTACATTTAATCAGTGACAACTTTCAATTGGGATCAGGTGGATAGATCAAGTTTGGCATCTGAATAATTGTAAGTAAAGACCCTCTTTAATGATAAAGTTGAATTTGTAGTCCCAATTCTGAAAATGCCAATCTTGGAAAGTTGTTTAAGGAACAGGGGTCCCTAATCAAACCATACATAAATGATTGTACTGGGGAAGAAATAATGTCTGGATAACTTGTTCAATCATCTACAAATATACTAGTATATTAGTACAACTGAAAGAATTTGTGGCGGGTAGTACAATACTTGATATATGGTTTGAAATTGTCTTGAGAAACAGATCACGGAATCAAGTTAAATAACTGATGCTAAAAACATACTAGAGAAAATTGAAAAAGCTATCTCAGAATTTAACAGATTAGAGCAAGAAACAAAACAAACAAATTAAAGAGAGACAAATGCAGCTATAAAATAGAGAAGACTTACCCATAATTAAACTAAGAATGTTATGCTAACTGGAACCATTTGAACCCAAGCTGTGGACGCCCCTGGGGCAGTTTTAACAAACAAAGTAAACTTGTTACCTTCACTAACACATCTGAGGAATCAACCAACAACTCTGACTCAGGTGAAGGCTATAGTTCATTCACCACCACACCTAACCCTATTTTCAGGAAGTGGCCAACCCAGACCTTCCAGAAGGGGGTGATGGTGCAGACAACAATGTTTAAATACACCGGGTGTCAGACAAACATGGCAGAAACACTTCTGGTGTGGTCAACAGTAAACAATGATACTTGTAACACCTTATTACCGGCATCTGTTGACAGCTATTGTGACGCTTCACACACAATCGACATTTTTAATTTGTCCAAACATTGTCTGCCCTCTACAGAGATATTGCGTCTGAGCAAGGGCCACTCATTTGTCCCTATGATACAACCTCATTTTTTGGAGCTTCAAACTGAAATCTTTTGGTTCTTTAGAAAGATATTGTTGCACCTATTTTTTTTGCAGACAGCCCATATGATCCGGCTATTGCAAATAATCATTTCCGTCCACCCTCCACCATCTCACCACCTAGCAATTCTATCCCACCCGAAGTACATGTCTTCGAGAGACTTTTACTTGATGACATTTCTAACATAGAACACCAAAGGACCTTCAACCCACACAACATCTCTATATGGGAAAAGAAGGATCTCGCAAACCTCAAATAAAACAATTCATTGATTATGAAACCCATACCTAAAGGCAGGGGGATAGTGATACAAAATATTGACCAGTATAATACAGATTATCAGAGAAATTTCAAATAGTGAACACTATCTGAGACTTACTGGGAGAAGAAGTGATACAGGCTTCATCAGAAAAAATGTGTATTTTTTTTCGAAAAACTAAAACTCATGCCGGGTATTTACACCTTGCCTAAACTATATAAAAACCTAACCCCTCCCCCACCGGCAGACCTATAACAGGTTGCGCTCCATATTTGAACCTATCGGCTGCTGCATAGATTTCTTTATCAAATAGTTTGTCCCGACTACCATTTGTTATGACAGCATGGACCTAATCAACTGGACTGAGCATCTGGCTTTTGACCAGAGTGAGTGCCTTCTTTGTATAATGGATATTGAATCTTGTACACTAACATACCCCAAACTGATGGCATTGAGGTCATTAGACAAACCCTTGAGAAAAGAATATGCACTCACCAGGTACCCACTGCCTTCATTACAGCATTACTGTACCTTACACTGACAACAACAAAAACACTTTAATGGTGAATTCTACCAACAAATTAAAGGGAAGTCCATGGGTGCGGTTTATGCACTTAATTTTGCCATTGTGTTTATGGACAATCTTGAAACAGAGATTATGCTGTTTGACCACAACCCATTTCATAGCCATATATTTGTATGGAAAGTTATATTGACTAAACAATTTTGATCAGGAAGGGATGCACAGATACACTTACTGAATTTCTCACATGGTTAAACACCCACTGTAAGGGACTTACATTTACCCTCGAACATGACAGAAATTAAGGGGGCGGAAAGCCTCCTCTCAACAGCCGGATTCTCCTCGACCGTGTCGGACCCCTTACGACTGACTTGGTCAGTTTACAATCTGCCCGATCGAATATGATGTTCATGGTCTGAAGGTAAACCACGCAGTCAATCCAAATTGGTTTAGACCTGCTCTCTGAGTATGCGTGTCAGTCGGAGCCACATCGTACACCCTTATGGAAAGCGTTTTCGACACTGGGATTATGATGTTGATTTCCAACAGCCTTTTCGCGTTGGCCTTTTCAACATGAAAATGCTGTCAGAAAGTGATCTCGGGGACCCCTAGCAGGGCCCCCTTCATCCTGTAGCCTCTAGTTGGGGGCAAAGGGGATACCTAAGGGACCCGACTATAAAACCCTGCACTGTGTGGCAGGCACCATAGGGTGTGTTGGAAGCCGGAGTCCCCGTCCCGCACTACTGTCACCAAATGCGAGACCCAGGACTCCCCACTCAAAGTTGGGCCAAGTAAGGACACCATTTGAGATAGCCCTGCTCACCCCCTTAGTAGCTTGGCACGAGCAGCCAGGCCTATCTCTAAGGCACGAGTGTACAGTAAGTGCAACCACGCCCACAACAACCCACTGGTGACACCACAAATGGACTCCACACGAGTTAGATTAAAAGAGTATAACTTTATACAAAAAGATATACAATCAGACCACACGATACAAAAGTCAACATATAATAAAGAGTAATATTCGTTCCGGCTGGCTGGTAGGTTCAAATCCCAACCACCACTTTCAAAATGCTATGCTGGTCACAATGCTAGAATCACAAACGTTGCAATGGACAAACAATAATGCACTTCATAACGATACAATCCTGTGCCGGGCAAAGGAGAAATAATACAATGAGTAACGATACACCCGGTACCTTGCAATGGGAGAAATAATGCAATGCGTACCGCTACAACCATGTACTGCGCAATGAAGGAATAATGCAATGAGTCACACCCCAACACGTACTTTGCAAAGTAGAAATAATGCAATGTGTAGCTACAATCATGTAATTTTCAATGAAGAAATAAGGCAATGGCGGGCGACTGCAATCCTGTATTTTGCAAGGGAGAAATAATGCAATGCGTAGCGCTACAATTGTGTACTTTGTTATGCAGAAATAATGTCAGGTGTCATAAGACAGTCCGGCAGTTCGTTAGCAGCAATATTGGCAAAGTGTATTATGACAATCTGTCTCTTCGATAACAGATGCCCCCCACACGTATCCACGATGACATAAAGTGCAGCTTCTCATTCTGGCCCCAGTACTGCCACTCCATTGGTCAGTACCGGCCCAATCGGAGCCCAAGCAAAGGCTCACGCTGCCAGAAGGACTGAGAGGCCGCCCAGGTAGTGATCCACGTTACCTGGGGGCACGACCCCACTCTCCTCTCCTCCTTCAGCGAAATGGACGTTCTATGTAGGGGGGAACAACCTTTACAACGCAACTTTTACAACGCACTACCATTACAACGAAACTGTTACAACGCGAGTGCATTGACAACGCAGGACATTACAACGCAAGTCTTTACATCGACTTGCACTAGATGGCGTGCTAACATTAAAAATAGTGTAGTTTACTATCCCAACACCTTCCCTACTGTTATGTGGACTGGAGTTGGAATAGTAAATTTCACTTTTTTAATGTTAGCACGCCATCTAGTGCAAGTCGATGTAAAGACTTGCGTTGTAATGTCCTGCGTTGTCAATGCACTCGCGTGCATCCCTATGTAGGACTTTCTCAATGGGCCTCAGTGGCTCGGCCTGGCAGCTTAGCTCCTACGGGGCTGTTGGTCCGGGCCGCAACTGTTAGGCAGGTCACATGTACTCCACGCCCCTGGGATTACATTACTCCGGGTGCACGTTATCCACAGCACCCTCCATGTCTCTTCTGGCATGAAGCCACACACACAAAGCTGATGGTACTTCACGTCGACTCCGAGTGCACGTTCACCAGGCACTCCTTCCTGTGGTCTCAGTTGGCACCAAGACATGCACACAGTCTCTTCAGTTGTTCTTTCCTTAGCAAACATTACTCTTTACCACAAAATGGGTCTAAGCCTTTTCAATCTCAATCAATTTCTATTCCAACGTTCAGGGGCTTCAGCTCTCATAGTTATACCCCTAAATGTCTTTGAAGTTTGTTTGCCTAAATCAGTTCTGGGTGTCTCCCTCCCAGTGTCACCTTTCTCCCTTTGATACTGGGGGTCTGGATCCTTAATCACTCAGCAGGAGACGGGTCAATTGTTTTATAGTGGCAAACCCAGGCCTCTGCACCTCCTAGGCTTCTCCTCCCCCTACTCCCCAGATGCCGGTCAGCCTGGTGCCATCTCAACCCCTCCCTGGGTCAAGACCTCCCCCAGCTTCTCTCACCTCTCAGATCCAGACAGTCAATCCACATTCAGCAGAGACACACAGAAATGCTTAAAGCACAAAAGGTAGCCACTTTTTAAAAGAGTGGTTTCTGAACACACAGTGACAAAACCACTTTCATAGAAAGATGTGTTATGACACTGTGAGTTCATACATACTAAATTTCACCTCTCCATTTTAATCTTATAGGAAACTAGTCTAACAAACACAACACCTAGCCTCCCCCATTCTGTCCTTAGGGCAGGATGGCCTTTCAGCAGTGAAAAACAAAATGGAGTGTTTTTCACTGTCAGGACATAACACACACCTGAGTATATGTCCTGCCTTTTACTTACACTGCACCCTGCCCAGGGGTTACCCGGGACCTACCACAGGGGTGCCCACGGTGTACGCAAGAGGGAAAGTAAAACCCGACAAGTGGTTGCACTTGTGAGGACTACATTGTAACTTAGCAAACTTCGCGCAGGCCCTACACTGCAGGTCTGAGTTCTCTTCTCCATGCACCTTTGCATTACTAGCCCTGGCTCACACAGTGCACATCACTAGGGACTTTACTAGTAAGGTAAACCTACCAATCATGGCCAACCAATTACCATTACACTTTACACAGGGAACACTTGTACTTTAACACTGATCAGCAGTGGCAAAGTACCCAAAGCATCTAGATTTGCAACCCTATGTCAGGAAAATGGTCTAGGGGGAAAGCGAAAAGTTTAGGGAACTTTAGTCAAAAAGGCCAAGTCCTACAGGATGCCTGCGATAGGGTGCAAGGTTTTACACACACATACCATTTTCCAAGAGGAGCCTGTGTTACGGCCTGTGGTAGGCAGAACACAAGCTCCCATAGGAAACAATGGGAATCTGACTGAACAGTGTCCTGACGCATCGTAATGCAGGGGGCCGAACCGCCAACCGCAAGACAGTCAGCCCCGATTCCAAGTTGGTGGCAGGCAGAGTATTTCCGCCCGACATCGTAATGAGCGCCTAAATCTCTTTTGCAGGCTTCATGATCAGAACACATCATGGAGAACTGTATAGATGACTGTATTGCAAACCAACAAAGAAAGAAACACTGCTGGCTTATTCCAGTCATCACCCCGGGGCACTACAGGGCATATTTACAATGAAGTTACAGAGTGCGGTGTTAGCCTTCCTGGCTTAACGCCGCACTCGCCACTTCAGAAAGGCAGGGCTGCACCATATTTACAAAAATATGGAGCAGCCCTGCCTTTTCCTTGCACTGGTGCTAAACTTAGCAGCCTAGCACCAATGCAGGCACCCTTGCACCGTAGTGCATGGGTGTCTGTGTTGAGGGGAAGATTGTTTATGGGCAGGAAGGTCAGCCTTCCTGTACAGAAACAATCTTTAAAAGGCGTTTTGTAACTTTTAAGTGGGCTGCTTAACATATAGAAGTTGCAACATCTCATTTCTTTTTTTTGATTATTTATATGCAGGAAGGAACACCTTCCTGCACATAAGCAATCAATGGCAATTTGCTGTTTCTATGTGTGCACACATGGAAACAGCAAAAGCGAGGAGAAACAAAGGATTTCTCCTCATTCCCCTATTTAACACCAGCTTTTCCTTTTTGGAGCAATCCTTCTACCAGTAGGATTTGCCCTGAATAATGAGAACATTTCAAAACTTTCAACAGTAGTGGATAAATTGGCAACCAGTACCTCTGCTGCTTTATTAGTTGTTAACACTGAATTAGTGGCTGTTAGATCAATGGTTTTACAGAACCGCTTACCTTTAAATATTTTTATCGCATGAAAAGGTGGAGACTGCAAGATGCTGAAAGCTCAGCATTGCTGTACTTATATACCTGACAAAATTAAAATAAATTAGAATAGATAAAGTACATTTCTGCACTTAAACCTGAATTTGAATCATTAGAAACAACTAGTGTTTTAGAATGTTTAGGGAAAGGAGTTTCACAACTGCTGGAGGAGGGATTCTTAAAGTCATACTAGTACCTATAATCATTTTGGGTATTTATTTTTCTAACCCTATTAGGGTTTTACAAAGATATCAAAGCTTGTTTTGGAAAGAGAAAAAAAGCAGAGTGACACAAACAGATAAGTAGGGAATTATATTAAATGATCACATTAATCGAGAATATAGAAGGTTGAAATAAACTGAGAGTTTGAAAAGAAAGAGTAAAGACTCAACTGAAGATGAGAGTGATATCTAAAGATTAATTTGTGAAGAAATTATCATGTTTGATAACCAGAAGAAGGGGAATTGAGGGAGTGGTTTAATAATAACGAGAAAATAATTCTATAATTATAATGTGCAGAATTAATATGTAGACTTTAATGAAAATACAAGTGTTAAAATGTAGAAAATTGCAGTAGGCAACCATATTTACTCTTTAAGCCTGAACTAACATCATCTGACAAAAGCTGATATGACTAGAGAATGCTCACATAACCCAAAATTTTCCTTTTTCTGACCTTCCCATGGTCACATTTTTTATAATGAGTAATACTTGCATACATGTTTTCATATAATTCTGCATATGTTTCTACTTACAAAAAGATCAATGTTAACTACTGAATTGATATTTGTTATGTAGTGAGGTAGTGAGGAAGCTGCAGCATTTCTAAAGGGAACAAATGATGTGAAAGTTCAGGAGAATTAACAATTTATTCGATAAGAAATGTTTCACTCAGCATTGCGATCTGTGGACTATTGTATTCCTGTGAGAAGATGAGGAGTGATCCTGCTTGTGTTGAAAGATGAATGACGTCCTGAAGAAAAAGAAGACAAGGAAATGCAACATTGAAAATATGTGTTGTTTATATAGGTGTGTGTTCCAGAAAGCTTTTACCCAGACCGAGCTTGGCCCATTTACACTGCTCTGAAACTCTACTGTGTTTCTCCAATCTCTCTTTATGAGAAGTTCTGCTTTGATTGATTATTGAATTATTGTGCTGAATTTAATGCTGAAGCTTTATGCTTAATGATTTCTCTCAATCTAGAACTCTTCATAGGTTCTAACTGACACCCTTTTCTTCCCATTCCTAGAGTAGGAATTATTTTCTTTATAGAATGATCAAAATGTGTTTTTATTACAATTTATTGATTTGCTTCTTGATTATTGATTTCTAATAAGATTCAGACAACTGAAATTGATTAAATTAACTTGTGACTGTAATAAAGATGATTTATTAGCTTTTTGGATAATAAAACCTTTCAAATCATATTGAACTCTCATTATATTCTGAAATTTAGTTTAGAAATTATGTCATAAATTATGTGATATGCAGCTCCTGGTTACTCTCAGCCAACGTCAAAGATCTATTGGCCGTTTGAGTAGAAACAGTAGAGATTTTTCATTGATAAAGATGTAAAAGTTCTTCTCATGGTAAACAAATACTTTAACTGAGATCCCCACTCCACCAATCTTGTCACAATTGTTTCAGCAATAGCACATCATGTGCTGCTCCTATATTCTCACACAGATCCTATTATATTCTTTCAGAGATATCCTCGCTCACACACACTATGATATTTTTCCTTGATAAAACAATTAATAATAGTCAATACCTTAACTGAGACCTGAGTCAGTATCCAGACAAATAACCATGGCAACTCCAAATAGTCTAATCACTCGAAAGATTTTCTGGCAAATAGCTGACACATATCTTACTTGTCTTACTATAAACCACACCATTTAGACGTGAGAACTTGAGACCACTTTCCATGCCCTAACTGGCCTCCATTCATCTATGGTAACCAATCCCAAATCACCTAAGTCAAAGGAACAACCCAATCTAAGCCAGCACTGGCTATTGATTCCAAAGACACAAAATCATGTGGAGACATAAACTCGCCACAAAAAAAGCCTGATAGTAAAATGTCTACTCCACTCACTTGCTGCTGGGCACCCAATACAAATGACCTATAGCAATAAAATAATTTGAGAAAAATTCAGACCAAATTGAAATTACTCCATAAAATCCTTCCAGTCACAGAAAATGAAGCAGGTTTTCATAGATATAGTCTCCCCACAGTCTTACAGTAAACTTGGTTTATCAGATCATACCAACTCTAGATTTTTCTAATTATTCTTCCTGGAACCGTGATTTGGGAGAAATGTAGGAACTGTTCAGGCACTACTTATAACATGACCTCTATGCTTGATGTAATGAGTTTCATCGCTTCCCTGAGTAACCTTACTCCTCAGGCTGTGATGAAACGGGGCAAATAAGGAGAAAATTAATCAAAGAACATCAAAAATATGCACTGCAGCAATATACATTTCATTATCATTGACAAAACATAAAATAACTTATCTGTATCTGTTTGCTGAGAGATTATGAACATTTTTTTGTGGATTGGGTAATGGTGCTGCCCTGGCTTAAGCCCTGAACTCAATCGTGAATGGCAAAATCGGAGCCCTAGAATAATAGTACCCGTCCATGGTGTAATGTGGGCATTTGTAAGATAATTGAGTCTATTTCCGATACAATAGGGCCTGTACTGGATGTACTCTGCACATTCCTGACATAGGTAGTCTACAACTGGAATAATGGAGGTCTTACACAGTAGGCATATGCTTGGCATACTGCAGACATTCTCAGAATATCAGTGGCTATCCCTGGAATAATGGTGCCCTACCTCGACTTTTTGTAGATATTTGTGACATAAGTGTGGCCATTGGTTACCATCCTTCCAATATTATTGCTTAAATATCATATCGGTGGCTTGCAATTGTTAATTGAGGCCCGGGCATTTTGTGGATATTGTTGCCTACATTTTACTATCTTTGGCATAATGTAGATCATGCAATAAATGTATCCAACCCTAACGTATTGTGAGCAAAACTGGTACATTTCAGTCAATCGCTCAATACATGTTCCTTAAAAACAGAATTTAGAGAAAAAGGATTAACTTTTGTCAGTGCTGACAAAATGAATGTGATCATTATGGCTGGTTTACACAGACACTCACTCTAAATTCTTGTCCCTGGTTAACTTGCCTGCTTACGATCTCAAGAGGTCAAAGGGAATTTAGAAATAATGACTAATTTCACCACCACAACATCTCAACGTTCTTCCCAAACCCAAAAAATGTTTTTTTCAGGGTTGAGATTTTATTCAGAAACCCACTGCCCCAGATTTCAGAATCCGAACTGTCTCTGAACCTTTTCTGGTTAATTTCTCATTCTTATATAATTCTCTTCAGGTAACATCATGCAACTGTGCTATGTAACAAGGTTAAGTAAATTAATAAATAAACAAATAAAAGAAGAATGTTGAAATGCATCCACTTTACTTTAAAAACGTAACATAGTTATTCAAAAAGCATGTCTTCAGACCAGGCTTCTTCAAGTTATTTTTGGTCCTCTAAATCATGTAGAACAATTGCTTAAATGCATGTTTGATCATGCAACTCAATATTACAATGTGTTTGCTTTTCTTCCAATATTTCTTGTTTATACTTAAGTATTTTCTTGCTGAGATTGACAGTGACTCTCAAATCTCTCTGGTTCGAGCGTAATTCATACGTTTTGGGGGCCAATGGCACTGCAAAATACTGAGGTAATAGGCTTCTTCTTAGTCACTCAAAAGCATTTGCCCGAAATTCATAATTAGATAAATCAATCAAGTATAGGTGAAGGCAGGTGAAAGAGAAGGTGGTATAGAGAATGGTATAGAACAATCCTCAAAATTCCACTAACCAAGCCCATCTTGAGAATTACATTGCCAGTCCTGAGGAAGACTTCTGGAAATATGGTCCATAAGGGGAGGATGAAACATTTTGATATAGAGATGTAAGGAGCCCTATGCAGAAATCTTGACTGGCCCTAACTAATTAAACCCCGAAACCGGTCCTAGGATGCTTGATTCCGGTCCAGGGAAGACATGGCTTGGCAGTTCGGGCTGGACTGTTCCCATGAGGCACAGGGTCAAGACTGATTTGCATATGGCCATGTCTGAACTGGGGTGGCAGAGTGAGCAAAATAACGATGGATTAAACCCAGATCTGTGACTGGGGGTGAATGTTTTGCCAATGTGCAACATTCCATCCATCATCTTGAGTGTTTTACTAACTAATGAATTAACTAATTAAACTACTGGGGGCACGTTGACACTAGTTCCCTGCCTTCAATTTGAGATTCAAAATGATTATATTATTACACGCCATGTATTTGGGTATAAGCTTGCATGCAGTGAAACAGTTTTACTGTATGCTGTAGATCATTCAAAGTGAGAGCTTTATTAGTATTAGTATTAACTACTAATGTTGCCAAGTACAATTGGAAACAGCTTATATTCGGTCTCACAAAAACAGTGAAAGTAATTATTAAATCAGAGTAAATAGCACCAGAATTATGGTCAGGTGTCTTGATTGGAAATTGTTATAATTGATGGCTGACTGAAGAAATCTTGGGCCAGATGTACGACCATGTCATTTTGTGAGGCGCAAATTGTGCTCAATTGCGAGTCACAATTTGCGACTCGCATAATGACATGTACAACAGTGTCAGAGACACTGTTTGCAATTCACAATGGGGTCGCAAATTGCATGTCTCATCAATATTCATGCTGGCCCTCCCAGGTCTGGTGGCTTGCTGGGCTCAGCAGACCTCCTTGTCTGGGACTACTTTTGAATACAGCAGTTGTTTTTTTAAAATGCAGCCCGTTTTCCATACAGGAAAATGGGATGCATTTTTTAAAAAATGAAACGTTTTTGTTTAATTTTTTAAGGGCAGTTAGTGGTCCCTGGGAATTGCAAGTGATTTGCGACCGCAATTGAGGTCCCAAAACATTTGTACATGGCTACCTGTTTGGTGGCTTGAGAGGGGGGTGTACCATTAGAGGTGCTTTGAGGAAGATCGTTATTTTCTTGCATGTATGCTGATCTAACCTCTTCTCCTATAGGCATAGCTACATCTACTCGAAACGGGGCTGTAGCTGAACCTGTAGTCTGATGCTTCTGGCATTTCTGGAAGAGAGAGTATTGCTTGGGGTGGATAGGACTATCATTTGCACCCTGCGTCTCAGTGTTCCTGTCTTGTTCCATTCTGCTCATTATATCCAGCCATTAATCGGGTGAATGATTGAGATTATCTTCATCATTTTCCACCTCTGACGTTCTCTCTGCATCTGGTGTATCATCCAGCTCAGTTAGCTTTTCAATTTCAGCTAGCGCGTTAGCCTTTATTTCCATCCTCTGTTGTGCATTTCTTTGGCCTCTTTGTTTCCCTCCAGGAGCTGGTGAGGGGGTAGGCTGATCTGACATTTCAACGTTATCCTTCTTTACTGTCTTAGGCTGGCAAGCCCAGATTTGAATAGGGCTGCGAATAGGACCACTAACTACTGAGGAATGCTAACGATCATTGAGTTTTTACAGTCTTATGATAGCGCCAGGGTCTCCATGGACTTTTCAGCATCTTCTCAAATACAGGCTGTTCAGCAAGCGTGTTAACAAGAGCCCCCCCTCTCTCCCTTCCTTGCCAGAAGTACCGGTAGCGTAATGTTATCTACCAATACCCCGTAGCGAGACCCCATCTTGTACTAACTTATATCGCCTTGAATCTCGCAGCCCTTGCTGTAGTGCGGCTAATGAATGAGCAGGGCTCGAACTATAGTTCACAGGGAGCCTCATGAGTCTCAGGGAGCAGCAGGGGGTGTCGTTCTTGCTGCAATGCAAATTTTGAGGCAGGGGGCAAGACTCACAGAGCCATAGGGAACCGCCAAGGGCTGCAAGAAGCTGCAGGGCGGCTGCTGGGTTAAATGTGCCATGTGGATGTACTGCCAAATGACCTTGCCAAATTAAGTCGGTTTTCCCCCCCAACGGCTGGCTTACTTGCCACCTGTCGCTCTCCTCGACTCTCCTCAGCTCTGCTTGTGCCTTGTAACGCCGTCCTCACTTGCGCTGAGCTCATGTGTAGCCCAGCGCCAGTCCGGGACACCCCTGTCGCTGACGTCGTAGCTTGAGCTCGCAGCCGTGAACCGCAAGCTGCAGACTGCTAGAGGTTCTATATACGGGCTAAATGCAGGCTTCTGTGCCTTCTCGACCACCTGGATGGCTGCCTGGGTGACTGCTCATTTGCGGCGTCTCCATCTCAGCAAGGAGCAGGAAGTGCAGTGGTAATATCATGGCATGGCTAATACATGGGTTCACGAAATGACATGATTTCCACAGGAGGAAATGGGAATCATTTTGCATCACAGGATATTAGGGAACTTGATGACATCAGCATAACTCACACATTTGTGAATTTTCCACATTCTGGCATGGTAGGGATATGGGTAAATGAGCACATCATGGCATAGATAGCTGGCTGAAATTGTATTGTATTGTATTGTACTGGTTCTTATATAGCGCTGCTGTCACCCCACGGGTATCCTGGCGCTCCGATATAGGCACATACAGCTGGTGCTGAGGGATTAGGGCAGGACAGAGATGATTAGGCTTTCGGGAAGAGCCATGTTTTGAGGCTCTTTCTGAAATCAGTTAGAGAGTCAATCTGTCTAATCCTCTGTGGTAGCTCATTCCACAACCGAGCGCCCACCACGCTAAAGGCCCTCCCTCCTAGCCTAGATCGTTTAAATCTGGGAATTACCAGCAGATTGGTGCTGGAGGAATGGAGCTGTCTCCGAGGGAGGTACCAGGTGAACCTTTCCTGTAAAGGGACCGGGCCCATCCCATGTGTTGCTCTGTACACCAGACAGAGGGATTTAAAAAGGACCCGTTCCCTAATTGGTAGCCAGTGGCGCTCTCTCAAGGCCTGCGTAGAGGACGAATTACGTCGCCAGTTTAACACCAGTTTTGCCGTGGCCGACTGGACTCTTTGCAGACTCTGAAAGATGTATTGAGGGACCCCTAAATACAAGGAATTACAATAGTCCATTCTGCTCATCACTGTGCTACTTATTATCAGGGGGCGCAAATCCTTCGGTAACATCGGAAGTATCCGACGAAGCAGACGCAGCAAACCCAAACAAACACTGGCTGTTTTGTTTGCCTGCGACTCCATTTGGAGGTTATTATCTATTAGGACCCCCAAGTTGCGTATCGTATTGGCCGGGGTCAGCGGGTCCTCCTCGGGGGTAAGCCTAAACTCCACAGGTGTGTGCAGAGGCAGCCTCGCCAATGGGCAATACAGTACCCCAGTCTTCCCTCCATTGAACTGCAGGGAGTTCCTCCGCAGCCAATCTACAGTCTGACGCATGCACTCTTGGAATAGTTCCATAGAGTCCGCCTGTTTTCCCACCAAGGAGAATGCCAGTTGCGTATCGTCCGCGTAGTTGACCAGGTCAACCCCGAACGATTTAATGATAGAAAAGAGTGGCTGTAGATAGATGTTAAAAAGAATTGGGCTGATGCTGGAGCCCTGCGGTACTCCATAGACTATGGGTGATTTGCGAGATGTAAATGGTGCTAGTGTTACCGTCTGTTGTCTCCCAGTCAGATAAGACCACAGCCACTGCAATGCCCGTCCCTTCACCCCTATTCTCTCCAGCAGGATTGAGTGACTCACTGTGTCGAATGCGGCCGACATATCAAGGAGCACCAAAACCGTGGCATTCCCGTTGTCGGCCCGCATCTGTAGGTTGTCCATCATAGTGGACAGAGCTGACTCTGTCCCATGTCCGGGACGGAAGCCAAACTGATTCTTATCCAGCAAGTGATGTTCCTCCAAATAGCATGATAAGGATCTGCTTACAACCTTTTCCAGATTTTTGATTGGAAAGGGAAGGAGTGAGAACGGCCGAAAATTAGCCGGATTTGTCGGGTCCAAGGAGGGCTTCTTAATTAGTGGTGTCACCACCGCCTGCTTCCATCCCTCCAGGACGGTGCCTTCTTCCAAAAACTGATTACATATCTGTCGTAACCAGGGAAGAGTCGTATGGCCATAGGTCTTCCATACTTTCTGAGGTAAGGGGTCGAGCGGGGAACCTGAGGATATACTTTGCACCACTGTGTTAAATGTGAGATCTGTAAGGGTTGGAAAGCTGTCCAGGGAGCATAACTGACCCGGATCCCCTTCGGTTGCCTGTATAGCATGGACCTGGGCGGCCGTTTCGTTGTCCTTAAAGGATCCAACAATCTTTGCCACTTTGTCCACGAAATGGGAAGCTATCTCGTCACATAGTTTCTGTGAAGCCTCCACTTTGTTTCCCAGGCAGGTTGGAGCGGAGATATCCCTAACAATCTTAAAAAGTTATTTGGTCCCGTTAGACGCTTGTAAGATGGAATTGGCGTAAAAGTTTGCTTTGCACTCTAGAATAAGCATCTTATACTTAGTCTGTGTAGTCCTCAATTCCAACTTATCCCCCTCTAAGTACCTCTTCCTCCATTTTCTTTCAGCCTTTTTACATAGTAGACGTAACTGTTTCAGCTCGTCATTATACCATGGTGCTGAGATTTTATTTCTGGTTCATATTCTTTTTATTGGGATTAGTTGATCCAGAGCATCCGTAATATATTTCTGATTAAAAGTATAGTTCTCCTCTACCGTGCTAGAGGCACAGAAGGGAATCGCAGTGGGTGATGTTAAAAGGGCACCCGTCCTCCCTAATTTTGCCCATTCCCTGCCTCTCCGAAAGGTCGCAGGGATTTTGGATTGGTCCCTCAGACCAGGTAACATAATTTTAAAATGGATTAAATAGTGGTCTGTCCAATTTTGGGGTATAATATTCAGTATCTCAACTTCCAGCCCATTAGCGAACAGTAGGTCAAGAATGTGTCCTCCCTGATGTGTCGGGGAGGTAACTAATTGTTGAAGATTAAAATTAGTACAAGTACACTTCAGATCTCTCAGATAATTCCCCGTATTTGCATTCTCCCACAGATTGAGGTCTCCCAGCTCCCAGAAATATAGCATAAAAGGGTGTGGCATTGGTGGCATAAGTTGGATTTCAGGCCTGTAATTGCTGGAATGTAGGTGAACATGGCAACAAAATGGGAGGCAATCTATTTAGCTGAAACAGTAACTCATCATTGAATGGCTGGTTTATGGGGCAAATAGCCACATAGTTGCATATATTTTATCTATGGAGGACAAAGGGCACCTGAAACCATGGTTGACATATAGGGTAAATGAGCATACCATGGCATAGCTGGCATGGAGAATACATTTGCATCTTTGAATGCCCTGCATATGTGTGAAATGTATGCATTATTGCATGAGTGGCATTATGGGTAATAGGCACATGTCATTGCATAGCTGGTATCAGTGGGAAACCAGGATAATTTTACATGGCTGACATATGGGGGAATAGAAAAGTATTTTAATATGTTTGGTATATGGCCAAAAAGGCACCTGAAGGCATGGCTGGCAAAGCACCAGCAGCACATCTTGGCATAGCTGGAAAAGGAGAAATATGGACACATTGGCTCACGGCTGTTGTATATGGTGAGGTTCCGATATATCATGGACTGACTGGTATGTAGAGGAACTGTGTCATCTGTGGCGTAGCAATAATTGAGGGGGCCCCCCTGCAAAGTACGTGGAGGGGCCCCCTCCAGACCTATCAGGAGCTCCCTGGCCGAAGTGCAGTGCTGAGGGGGCCCCATGGAGTTTGACCCCCCCATACTGCGGGAGATGCGGGGGCCTGTGTTATGCCCCTGCGTGTCATATCATGGCATGGCTGGCACACAGGTGAGAGTTTGCGCATCATGGCATGTCCGAAGTATGCGAATTCCTGGAGCACATAATGGCAGCGATGGCTGCATGAGTGGTTATTGTGCAATGACTGGACTTTACACTGTCGATAGGTGGGGGTTCCCTCTGCAGCCCGCGATATTTTGGAGTATTTAATGGGTGCCTTTTAGAATTTGCTTATCAAACCTCCAGCTGTTTAACTAGCTTCAATGTAATATTATGCTACATGACATTTCTTTTAATATTTTAATGGCCTATTTGGCCCTGTTCTGTGCAGACGCTACTGTTGGGAAAGAACCTCAGAGCAGGGTGGACAAATACACAAAGTCTGTCAGTTTTGAGGATGGGATGTTTGTGCCTGTCGGTGTTATTCGCCATTAGGGAGAAACCTATGTTTCTTTTCGAATCCCTAATTATTTTTGCACCATCTGCTAAGAAACATTTCAGTTTGCGCTTTTGAAATTCTGTTTTTAGCAACCAGGAGAGGATGTTGTAATGCCACAGTTTCCCATCTCAGGATTCATCCAGAGAGAAAACAATCCTATCTTGTGTGGCTGTTTGAAGTAGATGTCCAAAAGCTCAACAAAAAATGTGAAGCACTTACAGTAACGTCAAACATCGACAGCACTAACTCGTTGAATGTCTTCAAAGATCAAAACCCATAAGTTAGAAGTTCAGAAGGAGACAGTAAGTATCCTTTCTTATTACTTTGCCCACAGAATAGCATTTCTCAGCACACTTCCGGTATTGTGTGTTGCTTTTCAGTTACTTCCAGTGTGCATGACAGAGGAAAGAACAGTTTGCTCTTGGAATGGGATGTCGTGAATCCTGTCTGTCGGGGTAAGAGAGCCATGTCCAAAATCCATTGCTTGCAACCCCTCTTTTGTGGTGTATTGAGTTAATGACCAGGATCAATAAATAGGCCACTTTCCAAATGTGTACTGAACCACATGTGACTGGGAAAAGATCTAAAGTGTGTGCAGATTCAAGGTCTTTGGACGCTTGGCGTCTACTCCCATCTTGCATCGCTTTGGCATCATTTGTGAATAAGAATTTCCTATTCAGAGTATTTAAATGCCATTTCACATCGGTCACATATGCTAATTTTAATACTAGCATTCCATTAACCCAACAGAGACCTCCGCTCAGCCCAACTGGCCCTGGCTACCGTCCCACGGATCCGCAATACCACAGCTGGAGGAAGATCCTTCTCCTACTCACTGCTAAGACCTGGAACTCCCTGTCTCTGCACCTCAGGAAATCACCGCCAAAGCCTCACTTCAGTAAGGCCCTCAAGATCTGGCTCTTTGACTGAACCACAGTGCCCTGTCGGAGCAGCAGTGCGCCCAAGCACCTTGAGACCCTTACGGGTGTGTAGTCGCGCTTTGCAAGACATCTGATTGATTGGTTGGCACTTTTGCCCTATTTTGACTTTAAAAGTATAACACCAAGAGGGATAGGGAAATTATGGGAGTCACTCTCAGTCCCCCTGGTAACTATCAAAAAACAACTAAAGAATGACACCAAATTAATGGAAGAAAGAGAGGGAAAAAGGCAACAAACAAAAAACCTTTTGGTTTAAAAAGAACCCTCACTCACCAACCTAGTTGGTGACATGCTTCATCATTGGGTCCCCAACAGAGAGGCCGAGTGCTGCTCTGGTGTGCTACAACGCCTGGTTACAGCGGAGCTGGTTTGTTGTGAATCGTATACGTGATAGTGAAAAAGGTGTGAGATTTAAAAGATGCCTCTGTTTATTCCCCCAAAAACTTTAATGGTGGAAAACCAGGCCACAGTAAAAACAGGTGAGTAGGATGAAAACTGCATGGCTAAATTGACCAGACGCATCCAATTTGTCAAGTGTGGTAAAAAGTGGTCGACATGTTTCTGGTTCTATGTACTTTTTGCGAAGCTTTCATCAGGACCAAACCTCCACGGCGGTATGTGCACGCTACAGCGCACCCTAACCTGGGGGGGGGGGGGTGTATCGAACAAACTCACGTTTTTTCCGATTCAACGTTTCAGGATTTCCAAAAGCCGTTAAGGATATGGACTAGTAGTGGACTTCTCAACATGAGTCCCGGTGGGGGGCGCTTGATATCAGTTCAAGCATTCTCTGAAGGACCGCGCCCATTCGGCACCTACTGGTTGCCCTCCGTGGATCCGCATGTTGAATTTTGACTTTAATCATTTTTATATTTTGACTAGTGGATGGACGTGGGTCACACACACTTTGGAACTTCAGCGCAACTTTGGAACTTCGGCTCTGGGCCTTTATATGATTAAGACCAGTGCTTTGCAGAGTAGGAAGTCTAAGTATACTGCCTGTTCACCCTCAACTACTAGGTCGGTGGAGGCTTAAAATATGGTTTGAAAAGCTCTGGAGAAAATATGTTCCACATTCTAGGACCTGTTATCCGTATGAAGCGAAATTAGCATGAATACTTTATTAATAATTTCTTGATGCAACATTTGAGAAAAATACAGACATGGTGCTCTCATTTTGACGTGTTCTCTAATTGTGTGGATAACCAATTCAGGGCAGGATAGAAAATGCCTTATTACAACATAAAGCTATATTTATCTCGTCTTTTGTTTAAAAACTGGTCACTGCATTTAGATTTACACATAAGAAAATCATGGCTCGCGTTCACTCCGATTCTACTGATGTAAAACGTTAGCTCCTCAACTGGTAAATATAGTTTTGAAAACTAATTACATAAATCGGTTCTGCTTGCAAGTTTATGCTAGTCATTTCTGCAAACTCTAAATGTGAGGCACGGAAGAAAAATGAATGCGGTAGGGATATGTTTTTGTTTTAAACAGCATGTATTTTGCTATGAAATTGTTCTAAGCATTTTTACATTTATTGAAAGGGGTCACCTCAATAAAATGCGAATATCAATTATACATGCGCTTTTCGCGCATATGGATATGTGAAATATTTGGTAAAAGTCAAATCGACAAATACATACTGCATTGTTATTTTGAAGCCACTCGCAGGTTTCATTTTTTTTGTTCTTGTCTAATACGAGTTATGATGTGTATATGAAGGTTTGTTCCCCTTGCAGTAATGACTGTATGCCGAGATTTCAAGGGGCTGTTCATGACAATCCCATTTTCTGTGTAATTTCATGGTTGTCTTCTTGAATGAAGATATTGGCTGCTCTGAAGCAGGAGGTCAGACGCCCCTGCTCCCTTTCAGTATTGTTCCGGAGTATGTTTCCTTTCAGTGATGAAAAGTAATTCATCATTTAAACCCCTGAAATCTGCCAGCATTTTTTGAGCAACTTTACTTTCCTCGTAGTACCTAAGGCCCATGAAAGAGATAAATAGGCGTAATACAACAGCAGGCCCCAGATCCTGTGAGCAGGTTAGGCCTCGGAGGCCCTGAGTGCCCCTGTCTCATGATAGAGTTTGTCACCTTTCTACCTCTGGAAGTCAAATCCCGTCGACTCAGCCATCTTTCAGGCTCTCTGAAGTGGCTTTGGCACCCACTGGGGCATGTGAGTTTAAAATTGATTTTTTTAAGATCTGTCAAGTTCCCTTAAGGGACCGAGTTGACAGCCAGGAGGTCTCAACCTATCACAAAGCACTCAATGTGTAAAAGACACCTAGGGAACTTCCTTTGCGAGGGCAAAGGGCTTCAGACTTGTGACACAATGTGAGGGTGCTGTTGCTAAGAAACTGGCCCTTGGCAATACACATTTTACTGCAAGTCTGTGTCGCCGAACGCGCTTGTTTGGCTACAACACTGAAAATAACACATTCAGCAATAACAGGTAGCGTAAGAAACGACCCTTACTGTAGCTTATGTCACTACCGGCTTACTGGGAAAAAAAAGTTACAGTGAGAAAATACATCTCTGCATTGCTGAATTCCTCCTGTTTGGAAATACGATTATTCTCCACCATTGTAATTGTGAGTTTATTTAAAATGAAGGTCATAATAAATTAGTTCCTTCCAAATGTCGCATTTTTGAACATCAGGTGATGAAAATTCGAAAGTGATATTTTAGCCAGGTGTGGATGTGTTGCATTTTAAAAAAATGGAAGCTGAACTATCATGCGACATTCTCAGGCTCCCTAGAATTGTGGCCAATGGGGACAGCAATACAATGTGCAGTAATACTGGAAACAAGACATTAGTTAATGGTGGAAAAATTACCTCGCATTTGTACGTACAAAATACGGTTTGTGTAAACAAGCTGCCTTCTTACAAACACAGACATTTACATTGTAATACTCTTCTCATATGCACTATTTGAAGCTCCCAAAAAAGAATATCACAATTGAAATCGCAGTGCTATATTTTGAAAATATTCTACATAAAGACAAATAATACCTTCACCTGAGATGATAATCAGGTTTATTTTTGCAAAATATGGATTGAAACAACACTTTAACAAGTGTAAGTTTCGTAACTTGTTAAAACTTTTTGAAGGCAGAGTTCATCAAGAAATGAAAGCACAGTTTGTGAACATTCAGAGATGTTTTTCCCCTCCACCGAGACAGGCAATGTAATAATTTGATAATGTCAAAGGTAGGACCTAAATTTGGCACCGATGCTGAACCTTCTTGTTCCTCTTTTTGCACACTGTTGATAATTGTTTTTTTTATAGTGTTTCCTACTGTATTCTCGCTGCTTACGAGATCTGTAAACAATGAGTGTTACCAGTACATAAGAAAACACTTAGCCAATTTATTGACGGTTTTGCAGGGGATTCACACTAAAACCTGCACATACCTGCAGGTCACACACATATCTCATCAGGGAGTACCAATCCAGCTGAACCATCTTGCTGGCTCAAGAAAACTCCCTACAGGTTTTAGGTTTTTTTTTCTGCAAAATAATGACTTAAAAAGTCTGAACATCAGAATGCAGGACAATACAACGAGCAGAGCATCACCAACCACACATAATGAGTCAAATCACAGCTTTTAGTTATGCCACATGAAAGAATCATGTAGTGATCTGGAAACTGTGGAGTGTTAACAAACAAACCCCCACACGAATGCTAACTGAACTTCAGAATGTGAGTTTTAAAAGGGACAAAGCACCACTGCCCAACCACAAAAAGACTGAAAAAAAACACATTTCACCAGATATTCCACACAAATGTTCACAGCATGAATTCTAAAGAAGTATTGATTTATAGAACATTTGTAGATAGCACAAGAAAGGTGCCCATGAATGGATCATGAGGCTAAAACCAAGAAATCTATTAACTTTATTGGAAGAAGGACTGACGGTAGGAAAATACGTTACTGGAGGGATAGTACGTGCTCAGAGCATTAAGAGAAACAATGACATGGGATTGATTGGCATTGCCTGGCTGCAAGCACAAAATGATGTCAAGTTAAGAGACGGTCCATTGTTAAAGGTACGTGCTTTACGTCATCACTGTAATGAGGCAACATCTAAGCCAGGCTCTACATTTCACTTCCAGCATCTGTTGAAGGAACATGTCAGAAGAACAGATTAGGATAGAGACCAGATCATGCAGACAAGAAATTATTCTCAGTTGCAATAAAGAAGAATATCCTCCAGGTAAATCGTAAATAGATTTCTGTCTCGTAAGTGTAAAAGGATGTAATTAAGATACATGAACAGAGAAACGTGGTGATAGAAAAGAGAATGGATTTCCTTATTATGTTTTTCAGAAATGTGTTTGCTAAACCATATCAAGGAAAGAATTCACAGGTAAGTCCTCTGTGTTCGCCAAGGGAGTAAACAAAATGCTGCTAGATCAACACAGAGCCAGAGTAATTCTAACTTTTCACTCAAACATTCCCCATACAAACATGTGAGGAATATCAACAAACACCTGTATGTTGTGTGACCTTTTTAAAAAGTTGACACACTGTACCTATGTGTTTTGATTCACATGGTCCACTAGTGTGTGAAAGTTTTACTACACACATAAAAGGCTGAGTCACAGCTAGGGTCCCTGTCCTAATGAAGTCCAATGCTTCCCACATCCCCCTTACATGAGAAGTAGAGTAGGCCTCACAACTGAGGCCTGCAACAATCAAATAGGACTTCTTTAAATTTGAGGGATCCTTCAGAAACTTTTGAACTCTGGATTTATTAATGCAGCTCAATGAGATTTTAAATTGAAGACTCGGACTAGTCTGACACAGATACTAATGGTTAATCATAATTGTTATACTAATTAAACAAAGTGATTTATGATTCTTTAAAAAAACTATTTTTTAAAGAGCTACATTAAATTAACTCCTTAAAAGTTTAGTGTTAGGAATATGATCTAAATGGGAATTCATTATTGGTAATGAATTGTGCTTCTTGTTTTACATGATTACACAATTGAATGACATCCAAATAATGGATAGATAAGTATACAATGTCTTGCTAGTGAAAATTAGACTTGTTTTTGGAAAAAAAACTAACATGAGGAATACGTCCGAATGCCAGTAGGTGGATTTAACGGTCGTACTCAAGTTTGTGTTTTGATTTGCCCGAGGAAAGAAAAGCACTCCTGATTAACCACTTTGCCTTTACACTTTACTAAAATAAAATGTAACTAGCAAGTGCCTCAATGACGGAGGCACAAAAGGAGGATAAAAAACAATGTAAAATGACCTAAGCAAGATGAATTAAATCTGTATAAGCACTGCAATTCTGTACCAAACACTATCAATAGCACTATGCATAAGAAAAGAAAGTAGATCCAGATAAAAGTTTATATATTTATTCTTCTTCTTGCAGAAACAAACATCAAGTGTAAAAAAGGAACAACATAGAGTGAAGGGGCAACAAACACACCAAAGAAACATAGCACAGCATTGTAAAGCAGTACAAAAGGAGATATTCTTCCTTACAGGGCACCACAAGTAATAGAGAGCTACAGAGGAAGAATAGGTGCCATCTTGCTTTGGGAACTGATAAGGAGCTAGGAGGAGAAGGCAGAATTCACAGAAACAAGCAAAGGTTATAGGGACGTTATAGTTAGGAATAAGCATTTAAAAAACGTTAGAAATTTGCTGAAAAAAACCAAAGGTTGCAGGGGCGATAAAGTTTGAGTCAGATTTCACTCGTGCAAAACCAGTGAAATTCAGCCGTTATATTTGGTTGCGCTAAATATAACTCATGCCCCTGCAATGCACTGCCTCGTAGCCCCCCTTCCCTGGGGCATATTCAGCCCGGGAACCCCATACCCCGGGTCCTGCCTCTTTTTAGATTTATTTTAATTATTTTTTGAAAGGGAGGGGCAAATTTTGGCCCCGGGGCCAGACCTTTTAATTTAAAAGTGGAGGGGGGCACGCTGCCCCCCTCCCCAGGCTGGTTTTGGCCATGGGACCCCATTTTCTGGGGCCTGGCTTTTTCTTGTCTTTTTTTTTCATTTCAAGGGAATGGGGCTGAGTGCCCCCCCCCCCTTCAGGGCCATTTTCAGCCCCCATCCTCTGGGGCATGCCCACCTCGTTGGGGGCCACGGGGGGTTTGTGAAGGCCCTTGGAGTCCCACCAGCTCACCGCCTTCCGCGGAAGCTGGCATTGCTTTTACACACGGGGACTTGCTGATATGCAGCACCCTGTGTGTATAAGCAATGTGCTCCACTTTGAGCAAACAAGAGCAAAAATGCTCTTGCTTGCTCAAAGCGAAGCACGCTACCTGCTATGGCATGGCAGGAGCAGTACTCCTGCCATGCCATAACAAACCATCTAGGACTCCAGGAGGGGGGCCAAGTGGACCCCCTTCCTTCTTCAAATTTGCCATGGGGAGGTGGTGGTCCCCGGGGCCCTGCAAGGGATCCCCATCATTGTTGAATTTTTGTGCCCCTGGGAGATAGCGGTTCCTGGGACTTGGATGTGCTGGATGGAACCCCTGCACACCTAATGTAAATTGGCCCGGGAAGGTGGAGGTCCCCGGCATAACAGGAGTGGCCTTGCAGCCTTCCATGCATTATTTTTTAAAGTCATCTCTGGCCCAGGGAGAGGCAGTCTCCGGGGCATCGTGGGACCCATGAGGCTCCCCCGCATATAATTATATTACTGCCGTGGGGAGATGGCAGTGCCCGGTGCCACCTCCTATATTTTAATAATGCCCCTGGGACCTGGCCCACCGGGGGGCCTAATTTAAACAAAGTGTAGGAGCCTACCCGTTGTTTGTTTTCTTTTTCAGTGGGGGTCATAAATCCAATGCATCTTCCTGTGGGGACCCCCCAAGCTGCCTAGGGGTTCCGTGAGTTTCTACCATGCCTCTTTCCTTTTTTTATTCTTTTTTGTAGTTAATCGTTTCAACCGAGTCGCAAGATGGCTGCCAACAGTTCCTGGTTTGAAGTGTTGGCAGCCAAGCAGCTCTCAGGCACGAATCGAGAGGGTTTGCGTATCCTTTCCATCCCTAATATGCAACTGGGAATTTCCTTAAATTTCTCTGCAACTTCTGTACGGATTCACACCATTTAAGAAAAAGGTCACTTTCTGGACCAAGAGCTGCCTTTCTGCCAAATTTGGTGTAATTCCGTTCAGCAGTTCAGGCTGTAGCTGTGTCTATAAACCTCCTATGGAAATTAATATGGGGAAAAGGTGTTGTGAAACCTCCCCTTTTACTTGGCCCCTGCTTGACAGATCCCCAAGATATTTTGAGGTCAGCAGCTAAGGAGACTGGTGTGTTTGTTTTGAAACTTTTGTGATGATTCATCAAACGACACTAAAGTTACTGGCAAATGAAAAAATAATACCAATGGAAACTAGGTCCTAACTATAACTACCTATTGGGGACAGCCAGTAGATAATGTATATACATATATAGATATGGAGATATATATATCTATCTATATATAGATATAAATTCATTGGAAAAACAAAGGTTACAGGGACGTTATAGTTGGGCTCAGGTTTCACTTGTCCAAACCAGTAAAATTCAGCAGTTATAGTTAGCTGAGCTAAATATAATTCATGCTGCCACAATGCACTGCTTATGACCTCACATATTACATCACTCATGGCGTGGTCAGTGACATCACTGATGACATCATCTAGGGACTGTGAGTGTTTTAAAAAAGATTTTTGGTATATATACCAAAGTGTATTGGTGAATCAGTGGGGGTGTGAGTGCCTGTATGGATGATTTAGTGGATGAATGACTGACTGTATTAGTGAGTGATTAGGTGTCTCAGTGAATGTATGGGTGAGTGACTGGTTGTGTGAATGTCTATATCTTTCTGTCAGTTGGTGTTTAAGTGGCAATATGGGTGTGTGTATGGGTATATGAGTTTCTGATTTGGTCAGTAATTGGTTGTCTGAGTACCTCTATAGGTGTTTGAGTGTCTGTGTGGGTGCATGAGGGTGTGTGTGACTGTCTGTATGGACAAGTGAGTGGGTGTTGCAGTGGCTCTATGGATAAGAAAGTATGTATGTGAGGTGCTGTATTGTTGAGCGAGTGTGTGTATGGCTGTGTGGGTGAGTGAGTGGATGTTTCAGTGGTATATGGGCAAGTAACTGGGTATGTGAAAGGTAGTATAGGTGAGTTATTGGGCATATGAGTGACTGTATGGGTGAGTGAGTGAATGTGAGAGTGGCTGAATAGGTGATTGTGTACTTGTGTCAGTGACTGTATAGGTGAGTACCTTTTAGTATATGTATGAGTAAGTAAGTGGGTATGTGTGTAATTGTATGGGCGAGTAAGTGCCTGTGTGATTGACTCTATGGGTGATTGATTGGTTGTATGAGTACCTCTATGGATGACTGACTTAGTGTGTGATAGGCAGTATTGGTGGATATGACAGTGGCTGCATGATTGAGTGAATCAGTGTATGAGTGGCTGCATGGCTCAGTGAGTAGATGTGTATGTAGATCTATGAATCAGTGCAGGGTGGGTGTGTAAGCACTGGTATGGGTCTGTGAATGGGTTTGTGAATGGTTGTGTGGCAGTGAGTGTATGAAAGATTAAATGTGGGTGTGAGTGGGGGTGTTAGTGACTTTGTGGATGACGTCATCAGTGATATCATTTGAGATGTCATGAGTGCTGTCATCAGTAATGTCACTGACCATGTCATAAGTGATGTAATAAGCGAGGTCATATGCAGTGCATTTCAGGGGTGCGGGTTATAGTTAGATCTGCTAAGCTAACTATAACTGCTGAATGCCACTGGTTTTGTACAAGTGAAACCTGAGGTTAACTATAACATCCCTGTAACCTTTGTTTTTTTCAGTGAATTTCTAAGGTCTTTTAATTCCATTTCCGAACCATAACATCCCTGTTACCTTTGGTTTTTTCAGTGAATTTCTGAGGTTTTTTAAATGCTAATTCCTGACTATGCAAAAAGAACAATTGATGGACTGAATGCAGAACAATGTCATACATTCACCCCAGTACAGAGATCTGGGCCAAAATCCATCTGTTTTTTGCTCACCATGCCATTCCAGTTTGGACCCAGCCATATGCAAATCAGTCTTGACCCTTCGCCCAATGGGAACAGTCCACTCCGAACTGCCAGGCCAGGTCTTCCCTGGACTGGAAACAAGCATCCTAGGACCAGTTTTGGGCTTTCAGCCCTCATCAGCCAACATAGCTTGACTCCAGTGGCATGGAGAGCACGGGACCCATGTCTGGGCATACCCGTCCCACTCGGGGTGAGAAATGAAAAAAGAACAATTGATGGTTAAGATTGCAGAACAATGCCATACATTCACCCCAGTACCGGGATCTGGGCCTAAATCTATCGTTTATTTGCTCACCATGCCATGCCAGTTTGGACCCAGCCATATGCAAATCAGCCTTGACCGTGCGCCCAATGGGAACAGTCCAGCCCGAACTGCCAGGCCAGGTCCTACCTGGATTGGAAACAAGCATCCTAGAACTGGTTTCGGGCTTTCAGCCCTCATCAGCCAAGATAGCTTGACTCCAGTGGCACGGAGAGCACGGGACCCTTGTCTGTGCATACCCGTCCCACTCGGGGTGAAAAATGCAAAAAGAACAATTGATGGACAGAATGCAGAACAATGTCATCCATTCACCCCAGTACAGAGATCTGGGCCTAAAGCCATCATTTTTTTGCTCACCATGCCATTTCAGTTTGGACCCATTCATATGCAAATCAGTCTTGACCCTGCGCCCAATGAGAACAGTCCATCCCGAACTGTCAGGCCAAGTCCTCCCTGGACTGGAAACAAGCATCCTAGGACCGATTTTGGGCTTTCAGCCCTCATCAGCCTAGAAAGCTTGACTCCAGTGGCATGGAGAGCACGGGACCCTTGTCTGGGCATACCCGTCCCAACCCTGGGTGACAAATGCAAAAAGCACAATTGATGGACAGAATGCAGAATAATGACATACATTCACCCCAGTACAGAGATTTGAGCCGAAATCCATCGTTTTTTTGCTCACCATGCCTTTCCATTTTGGATCCAGCCATATGCAAATCAGTCTTGACCCTGCCCCCAATGGGAACAGTCCAGACCAAACTGCCAGACCAGCTCTTCCCTTTACTGGAAACAAGCAACATAGGACCGGTTTCGGGCTTTCAGCCCTCACCACTACACCACTGGTTTAAGCTAGCCTGGCCGATGAAGGGTGATGCCCTAAAACCGGTCCAGGATGCTTGCTTCCGGTCCCGAGAGGACCTGGCTTGGCAATTCTGGCTGGACTGTTCCCACAAGGAACAGGGTCAAGACTGATTTGCATATGGCTGGGTCCAAACTGGGGTGGTGTGGTGAGCAAAGAATGATGGATTAAACCTAGATCCTTGTGACTGGTGGTGAATGTTTGCATTGTCTAGAATTCCATCAATCAATTGTTTCTTTTGTATATGTCACCCTCAGTGGGAAGGGTATGCCCAGACGTGGTCCCGTGCTTACTACACCACTGGATTCAAGCTAGCCTGGCTGATGAAGGGTGATGCCCTGAAACCAGTCCCAGGATCATTTTTTCCAGTCCAGGGAGGACCTGGCTTGGCAGTTCAGGCTGGACTGTTCCCAAAGCAGACAGGGACAAGACTGATTTGCATATGGCTGGGTCCAAACTGGGGTTGTGTGCATCCCTGTCATTTTTGTTTTGCTCAGTGAATTTCTATAGTTTTTTAAGTAGTAATGGCATTTGCAGAGTGGTGGAGAAAGGAGTTGGGGCCTCTGATGAGCTCTCAGGAATCCGGCTGTGTAGGACTTACAGAATGTATCAGGAGGGCTTCTGGGCGCCCAAGTCCATCTGTATCCAAGAGGACTTTATTCCTCAACCAGTAGTGTGCCAGGAGGTGCGTTTGCAGAGTGGTGGAGAAAGGGGGCTTGGCCTCCAAAGACCTCCTAGCTGTCTTGCTGGGTGGGACTTACTGGAGGTAAAAGGAGGAGTTATTCAACCCCAATGACCCTCGGCATCCAAGGGTACTTCATACCCCAACCAGTAGTGCGCCATGAGGTTTGTTTGTAGAGTGGTAGAGAAAGTGGGTAGGACTTACAGAAGTTAATATTAAAACTCCTGCCCTGTGTTTAGGATAAATAAATAGAGCTCTTTTGAATGGTACAGTAGCAGAGGTAGAAATAGTTTGCGAAGATGTTCAATTTAATTTCTTTGGTCCTGTTCTGAACAAGAATGTAGAGATAATGAGGGGTTGGTATGTACAGGTGTAGAGGAACATGTGTCAGGTTTTAGAGTTGATAATTTTGAAATGATTAGAACATTTAACACAGTTTCTTCAAAGAAACCAAACTGTATTTGTATTTGTTGTTGACGCACTCACTACAAGTCAAACTCGCAATGTTAATGTGTACTCAAAAATTGAACAAGAAAACAGTGATAGGTGGCAAGAATTTTCTGTTTATTTCTTTGTAGAGGAATGTTTTCATTTGTCTACACAACAGATTATATGTAAGTACTGATAATCTACTTTAGAGGAAATCAAGATGCCAGCTAGAGCAGTACTGTACATAATAAGTTAGAATTAGTATACATTGCAGAAGAAACTGCGAAATCTTTTCTCATACAATGTATATACCCATTTCAGGCTAAAGTTCGAACGGAGCATAAGAAAGGGAAGTTGCCTCCAACTGACCTCTAGAAAGGCCTTAAAGTAGGAGTTTTATACTTACCTTTAGATTTTAAACAGAATAATGACTCTATTGATATGCACACAGAGGTTCATGAACCAGTTTTCAATCTAGTAAATGGTGTGCCTGCAAAGAGTAAAACAAACTGGCAAGAGTTAGTGGATGTCAGGAAAGTTGTTTGAGATGTGATATATGTAGGGGATAAAAAAAAATCAAGTAGTCAGATTGAAAAAGTGGATCAATCCAGCTCAGTAGAGATTTATGAACACTACAGCATCCATTCTCTGCATTTTAAGGAAGTCAAAGATGATGCTATTATTCTCTTGCACATGAAGAAAGTAAAAGGAGCTCTGATGCGTGTGTAGGAAAAAAGATTGGAAACTCACTGTTTTCCGCCGCTGATTCCCACTGGAGAAGGTAGCCACTTTGATGAGCACCCTGTGCTGATATCAGCAGCTGAATAACGGTTGCCAAACCATACTCAGAAGATTCATGATTTCAACAATGTATTCTCAATATATTTAATCTTATGTTTGAGAGTGACTTGTCTTGACTTTCGTATGCTGTTAACCATATACTAAAGACAGGCGTTAATCTTCAAAATCTGTCTGCAAAGTGATTAATTGACAGACATTTTGGTAAGGACAAAAACTTGGAGTACAACCTGATTAATTTGATGGCATGCCAATGTGACACAAACAAGTATTGTTATCACTGTCATAGAGAACTGAAATGTATGTTGAGAAATCTAGGTGCACCTAGTTGTTTTCTGACACTCAGATTTGCTGAGTATGCCTGGAATGCCCTGCTTCAATTTTTGAGAGAACTGAACTCAAACATAAAGGACATCAAAGTGAAAATAGCTGGAGAACTTTGCTCCTTTGATCCTGCAAATGTTTGCAAATATTTTAACCACAGGTTTCAAGCCACGATGTCTTTCATCTGCAAGAAATGTAATCCTCCACTTGGTGAAGTTGTTTATTTCTTTTGGTGCGAAGAGTACCAAGCAAGAGGTGCTTTTTACATTCGCATGCTTTTATGGATAAAGGATGCACTGAAATTCAGACATGGAAATCTCTAAAAAACACATACAACCTGAGAAGAACAGAGGCCTCCAAATACATAAATGACAACAACACTGTGATACTGAAGATGCGGAATTCAAATATCGATCTACATGTTGTTGCAGACAACTCCTTTTGCTTGGTATGTCAAGTCAAAAATTAAAAAATCAAAGAAGATAGAGATGAAGGAGATGTCGGAGGAGATTTCTGCAGAAAAGTGTCTATTTAAGAAATTGCATGGCTTTATCTTGAAAATGCTTTCCCATTGAGATATTGGCTCCTATGAGTGTTTTTTGACTGCCTACGCTCAGACAGTTTGTTCTCAAAGTCAAAGTGATTTGTTAAGGTGAATCTAGGCATAGCAAGTACACGGCATAGAGTGTTGAAGTCTTTCCCAGAACTTCATGGGTAATTTACAAGGAAGTGGCGGAACGCGGCGTTAGCCTCCCTGGTTTAACGCCGTGCTCCACCACTTCTGAAACATAGGGTTGCACTGTATTTACAAGATTACGGTCCAGCCTTGCATTTTCCCCTGTGCTGGCACTAATTTAGTTGCCTACCTCCAACGCAGGCACCCTTGCACAATAGTGCAAGGGTGCCTACGTTGAGGGAGATGATTGTTTATGTGCAGGAAGGTGTCCCATCCTGCACATAAACAATCTGAAATGGCGTTTTGAAACTTCTATGTGTGTTGTTTAATGCTTGAAACGTAAAGGTGAGCTTTATGCACAAGGTGGCGTTAAGCCATGTTAAGTGGCTTAACGCTGCCTTGTGAATATGGTGAAGCCCCTATCGCCACCACCACATTGAGAAAAGGGATGTTGTGGTGGCGATAGGGCTTGTAAATATGCCCCTCAGTATCTGGCAGAGTTTGATCCGGAAAGTACAGACATTGTGAAAACAAGTATGCTAGATGCATACTAATGAAGAAGAAGTCCACATTTAGTAGACATGTGCCTATAGGAAGTACTTCAACGCTACCAACACAAAAGGAATATGACAGAAAATATGCAGTAGTTGGATGTGACTGTTCTTTAGTGAAACATAGCAAAGGAATTCTGATTAACCACAGGAAACTGAATGGACAAATTGCAGACAATAAAGAGTTTTTCTATTTGGCAGTTCTGCAACTGTTCAAGCCTTGGTGTGCTGAATCAGAGCTACTTTGACAGTACAACTGCTACGAAGCCTCTTTTAATGCTGTAAAAGACAGTATTCAGAATCTAGTCTATTCAAACTATTTGCAAATGTTGAAAGATGAAATTGAACAGCAAGAACTATTGCTGCTGAAGTAGCTAAGAAAAGTTCACAAAGCAGACAATGTTCTATACCACTGAGTCAAGATCCACATGGACAAACAATTATTCAAAATGAAGATGAGTGAGGCGGACACTGTTGCAAATATGGAAGCTGGTGGTGGTATCTGTGCCACATCTCTTAGAGCAGGTTGAGATGGGGTAACATTACCCTCCACTGGGACTGGGCTAACATCCATATTGACTAGCTCACTGTCATCCTCTTCATCTTCTTCCATAACTCTAAGGCTTTCAGGAACCTTCCTTTTCACTAGCCTCTCCTGGTGTGTCTCAGACTGAAGTTGCATCCAAGTGGAGACTTGATAATCAGACGGGAGGTGTGCAGAAGAAGCTGATAGAGTACCCCCCCCCTCTTTTTTCTTGCTTGATATCTGGAGAGCGATAGATCTTCTGAAATCAGGGCTACTTCTACTTCCTCAGCATGACTCCTACATTGGGAGGAAGTACTATTGCTGGCTGTGGTTGTTGTTGGCCACTTAGCTGAGTTTTCGGCAAAGATTGGATACTACTTTGCGAAAGAGATGAATCCAATTCAACTTCATGCTCATTGGCGTTGCCTGATTGGAGTGGATGCCTCTGTGCCAGACATGGGTTTGGGACTAGGTTGGAGTGGAGCTGCTGATGCAGGAGTGCGGCTCCCAGTTTGCACACTTTTTTGCCCGAAAAAGATTGGGAGAAACATACCAGTGGTGGTAATAGCCTTCTTATCACTAGCCACTTTCTTGGTAACATCTTTCTTTGGGGCCATCTTGAAGCTGTCATTTGGCAGTGCCATTTAGCTCACAAGCTGAGGAAATATACGTGTTGTGTGGTCATGCATCACATTGTGCACAGGCCTTCTGTCTGGCTGTAATGTGGGTGATAGCTCTTCTCTTGTGCACCTAAAAGTAAACAAGCAAGAAGATCATCAGTGAAACGTGGTATTGTTGCAGTTGAATCAGTAGTACAAACAAACAATATCATTTAGGGTGTGGTTACTTAAGTTGTATATAATTAAGAACAATATACTGCATCCATTCACAAAATCATGTGCAGTCAGTATCAGGAAGGATAAGAAAGAGCAACAACATACAGATGTAATTGTTTGCTTTACATGGATTAAGTTGGGATATGGCATTCAAAGAGGTGCAGGTGACAATGGAATAATCCTTATAAAAGGAATGCTGTTGTCCGGCGCTTACGGTAGACATGGAATATGTGAAAAAGAAAAAAACACAATCAAAAATTCTAAATAAACAATTTTCAAAAAAGTTTTCTTTTTTAAATTTAAAAAAATGAAATAAAATAAAAGTAACAAATACAAATAAAAATAGAACTCAATTAAACAAACAAATTTAATAAAAATTTAATAAAAAAAGTAACAAAAAAGTAAATACATTGAAAAAAATCACAATGACAATGAAATAAAAAATGCAAAAACAACAGTTGATTGACAGAATGCAGAACAATGTCATACATTTACCCCAGTACAGAGATCTGGGCCTAAATCCATCGTTTTTTTGCCCACCATGCCATTCCAGTTTGAACCCAGCCATATGCAAATCAGTCTTGACCCTGTGCCTCATGGGAACAGTCCAGCCCGAACTGCCAAGCCAGGTCCTCCCTGAACTGGAGCCAAGCATCCTAGGACCGGTTTTGGGGTTTCACCCCTCTTCAGCCAGGATAGCTTGATTCCAGTGGCATGGAGAGCACGGGACTCACGTCTGAGCATACCCGTCCCACTCGGGGTGACAAATGCAAAAACAACAGTTAATGGACAGAATGCAGAACAATGTCATACATTCACCCAAGTACAGAGATCTGGGCCTAAATCCATCATTTTGTTTGCTCACCATGCCATTCCAGTTTGAACCCAGCCATATGCAAATCAGTCTTGACCCTGTGCCTCATGGGAACAGTCCAGCCCGAACTGCCAAACCAGGTCCTCCCTGGACTGGAACCAAGCATCCTAGGACCGGTTTCGGGGTTTCACCCCTCTTCAGCCAGGATAGCTTGATTCCAGTGGCATGGAGAGCACGGGACTCATGTCTGGGCATACCCTATCCACATAGGGCGAACAGCAAAACACACAAGATGATGGACGGAATGTTGCACATTGGCAAAACATTCACCCCCAGTCACATACGCGCTGGGGGTACGGTGCGTACATACGTGCCGGGGGTACGGTGTGTACATACGCGCGGGGGGTACAGTGCGTACATACGCGTAGGGGTACGGTGCGTACATACGCGCTGGGGGTACGGTGCGTACATACGCACGGGGGTACGGTGCGTACATACGCACAGGGGGTACGGTGCATACATACGCACGAGGGGTACGGTGCATACATACGCGCATGGGGTACGGTGCGTACATACGTGCTGTGGGTATGGTGCATACATACGTGCTGGGGTACGGTGCGTACATCCTCGCGAGGGGTACGGTGCATACATGCATGCGGGGGGTACGGTGCGTACATAGGCGTGGGGGGTACGGTGCGTACATACGCGTGGGGGTATGGTGCGTACAGAAACGCGGGGGGTACGGTGCGTACATACATGTGGGGGTACGGTGCATACATATGCACTGGGGGTACGGTGCGTACATACATGCGGGGGGTACGGTGCGTACATACGCGCATGGGGCCTGTACGACTCGCACCCCGGGAACAACTTTTCCCAGGATACGAGTCGTACAAACTTCACTTTGTAGCGGATAATGTCATTCCCCGTGTACGGGACGTTTTCCGTACGAATCGTAAATCATAAAGCCGGTCCGGATTGTGCTTGTATGCTCAGACTGTATTTTTACGATTCGTACGGAAAAGTGTCCGGGTACGTCTCGTACAACTTTTCCCGATACGATTCGTACGGATCGGGCCAATCCGTATGTACTTTTTCCCGTACGAATCGTACTTCACGAGTTGGACGTGACTTGTACGATTCGTATGGAAAAAAATACGATTACGAGTCGTACGGAAAAAAAAAATACAGGAACGGAATCGGCCCCTAGGTGGGTATTGTACAGAAAATGACCACCAGCCACATAGTCACAAAACAATAACCAGAAAGGAGGCATGGTGACAACAAAGAACACATGCAGACCCATGGCAAAAGCACACTGGCTGGCTACACAAATTGACCCCCAGCCACATTGTCACAACAACAGCCAACAAGGAGGCATGGCCACAACATAGAACACATGCAGGCATATGGTAAAAAAGCACACTGGCTGCCTACACAAAATGGCCACCAGCCACATGGTCAAACAGCAAGCGGGAGGCATGGCCACAACAAAGAACACATGCAGGCCTATGGCTAACGCACAATGGCTGCCGACACAAAATGATTACCAGCCACATGGTCGAACAACAAGCAGGAGGCATGGAAAATAATGAACACATGCAGGCCTATGGACACAGACAATACAAAATGGCCCCTGGCCACATAGCATGGGGAACAAAGACAAATGGTAGACTATGGCAACACACTCACACACTGGCCAGACAAAGGAAGCATGGTAACACAAGAGAAAACAGCAATAATTAAGCAATGGCAAAAACGAAAATTAACTGGGCTAAAACATTTTACAACGACACACATCCTACAAAAGGCATAAAATATCTTACTCCACCTATACACTGTTTGCAGGAAGAAAAAAAATGAATTACCCCCCCAAAAATACATTTTGTAATTTAATCCAATGCCATGCATGACCTACATGATGTTTCAATTCAACAGACACGACAGAAACAGTTGTTTAATGCACCCATGACTAGTACTTGGCCCACTGGATGGAAGGTCCATTGGCAGACTGGACCACATAGTGAATTAAATGAAGATAGCAAATTTATTTAAAAAACATGGAAAAAATTGACTGAAATTTGCAATATTTTTCATTTATAAAGAAGAAAAATGAGTTGAAAAAAATAACTAGGCCCCTACTGAAACTGCAGGCAACCCACCACAACACATTTTAAAAATCAAATAAAAGTACAAATAAATCCTGGTGCATTCCCTCTATCAAACAAACAACACCCATATACAACAGTTTTTGAACTTACTTGTGAAATCTCAAATACAAAGTACTTAACTCCAATGGTATATATGCAGCAAACAAAGAGAGTGATACTTCCAGCTCCAAATTCAAATGAAAAGTGACCAGGAGGTAGACAAAGCACTGGGAGGAGTCTGCTGGACAGGAACAGGACATTGGAGTCTTTTGGGCACTTCCTTCCTGTTGGAAAAAGAAAGTAAAAAGGACCACTTGTATAAAAAAACAATGCAAACGATCCATTTGAGAAGTTTTTTAACTCCAAATTGTCTTTTCGAGAAGATTTAGCTGCTTCTTGAGAGGACAATCTTCTGTAGGTTGCAGCCGCAGGCGATCGTGATTTCCTACCACACAAAAGAAGCGCCGGAAGTCACTGGCACTGCCTAAAGCCTTGCTAGCGGTAAACAACCTTTACAACGCAACTTTTACAATGCACTACCTTTACAACACATTTTTTACAACGCATTTTCTTTTACAACGCATGCTTTTACAATGCCTGTTTTTACAATGTAAGCACCTTTATAACGTAAATACCTTTACAACGCAAGTATTATGTTTTAAATTATTTTTTATTTAATTATTAAATAAAATCAATTATTATAAAATATTAGGGAAATGTAAAATTAATTTAATTTTTAAATAAAGTGAAGTTTTTTAATAATTTTTAAAATGTATTTATAAAAAAATTACTCTAGTATTGATAAAGAGTACTTTAGTATTCATAATTAAATTATTTTGCTTAATCAAAAATCCAAAAAAAAATAGCAAATTAATACTCTAGTAATAATCTAGTGTATATACTTAAAAATATACTGTGAATAATGTATTTAATTATTTATAAAATTGTTAACTACAAAACTTAATTAATTTGCAAATTAATACTCTAGTAATAATCTAGTATATATACTTTAAAATATACTGTGTACAACTTATTTAATTATTATTACTGTGTAAAATATATATTGTTTAATAATTAGATGTATGAAAAATAAAAAATAAAAATCTGTAAATGTAAATTCATACTCTAATATTTTACATGTGGAAATATTTAAATAAGATTAATTTTTACATTTACAATAAAAAGATATAGTGTTAAGATATTTTTAAAATACTTTGCTTTTTTGAAAGGAAAAAAAAATTAAAGTCCTCAAAATAAAATCATAAAATGTTCTTAAAAATGTAACACAAATATATTTATTTTTACAAGAATTTATTAGTAGGAAATTTAATTAAAACTAATAGTAAAAAAAAAATTCCCACAGTTTTGTATTTATTTCTATGGGTAAAATTGTCCATCATTTATTTCAATAGCTCAAGCTGGATGTCGCGCGGAACTGGAAAGCAAGGTGTGAAAAAAGAAGAAAGGGGAACTTTGGAAAGGAAATGAAATTAGTGTAGAGGTAAGGATGAAATTACGTTAATTTAGAAGTAAAAAGATATAAGAAATACGTATATGTAAAATAAATTACATTAATACAAATAAAGAAGACATTGTTTCTGGTTTCGATTGTTTATTGAAAAAAAAAAATTTCATTTATGATTTTAGACATTTAAGAATATTTTACATACATTTTAAAAGTAACATTTAATTAAATAAAATATAATAAATATTTGTCTAAATAATAAGAAAAAATAGTCCGTTATTCATCTTTGCAGCTTTCAAAGACGTAAGGACGTAAACGTAAACGTAAGCCGCCATTTTGAAGAGCATCGATTGAGGAAGCAGCTGGAAGCTGATCTACGTCCAGGTAGGAAACAATTTTAAAAACAACCGCAATGGACCGCACTCCGCTAGCCCCTCCTCCGGGTCGCCCCAAGGGAAGCTGGTACATGAAGTTCTTGAGTGGTTCACCCCAGTGGGTGCAAGTAAGTACTTGTTGAACTGATGATCTCTGATGGAGTTCTTGAGTGGTTCACCCCGAGGGAGCCATTTTTAGAAGCAACCGCAATGGACCGCTCTCTGCTAGCCCCTCCTCCGGGTCGCCCCATGGGAGCTTTGAGCTGACGAGCTCCTGGACGACGCACCTGCGTGCCTGTGCGGGCGCTGAGGCCCTTGACGGTTGCTTGGCGGCCCTCTCTTCCACCCCTAACTATTTTCTCTACTGAGGAGGGAAGTTATCCCGAAACTTGAGCCATGTCTCGGGCGATATTTTAAAACCCGGGACATGTATCGGGTCTAGAGATCATCAGTTCAAGAAGTACTTACTTGCACCCACTGGGGTGAACCACTCAAGAACTTCATCAGAGATCATCAGTTCAACAAGTACTTACTTGCACCCACTGGGGTGAACCACTCAAGAACTTCATGTACCAGCTTCCCTTGGGGCGACCCGGAGGAGGAGCTAGCGGAGTGCGGTCCATTGCGGTTGTTTAGGAAACAATTTTAACTTTATTTATACATCTTAGATTAAAAAAGGATACATATATTGTAAAGAAAGGATAAGGAGAGGTTGCGGTGTTTGAATGTTTTGTTAAACATGTAAAAAAAGCATGTCGCCGATCATGTTATTAGCGTATGCCTATGTCGGGTCTCTGAAAGTGAAAGTGAAATGTTTTGTTTATAATTATTAGTTGTAAACATTAAATTCTTTTTGAACATTCATGTTTAATAGAACGTTTTTGAATATTTTGTAAAAAAAAAAAGAATGGTTAAATAAAAAGAAAATTTTGGCTTTTGGTACGGAGAAAAAAGAAAAAAAAGGAAAGAAAAGTATGTAAAAAGGTAAAGATCATTTGTTTAGTATATTTTCTAAACATTATTGGAAGGTGGTACTAAATGCAGGTTTGGAATGGATTGTCACATTTAGAAAAAAGTGAACAGGTATTTTCGCATTTTGAGTATGGTTTAATTTTGGTATTGGGTTTTTGGAAACATTGCATTTATTGTTGAGAAAAAAGGAGAATAAAAAAAAAAGGTAGCTTGACCCGACTAATAATTTGGAAAAATGTTTTACAAAAATTGTATTGCCAATTGTAATTAGTGTTGGAATAAATTTAATGCAAAGCAGGAAAGTAAGGTTGAAAAGTTATTTAGAAGTTTAGAATGTTAGAAACATTTTCAAGGTAGTCTAGAGCCACACACAATGAAAACTGTTGTATAATACCCAATAGTCTTTCAGACATTTCCTTTGTTTTTTGAGAAACTCGTGGGTTTAGACTACCAGTTAATGTTTGTGAAAGTCTCATTTCTTGAAAACTTTGCTCCTTCTTCAAAGTTTCCAAGAAAGAGTAGAAATTAGGATGTGGTTTGCCAATTGTATGGTTGAAGGAGTTATGCCATCCCTCAATGGCATTATTTGTTTTAGCTTCTCTCTCTAAACAGCTCGTGTAACAGTTCCACCACTCCACATGGAAACGTGGCTTCCTCCTGCGACCCGATCTGCTTAGGTGCCCAATCCATGTGTCTTCAAAATAATTTTAGATGGGTGCCAATTTCTCTTCATTTACATTGAAATATTCATATTCTGTAAAGGCAGTGTAGTACTCGTCTACACTTTCGGGAGGAACAAAACAAAGAGCTGTTAATTTTTTTAATTCAAATTGAAGTTTGCTATCTCTTGAGTATTCTGCAACCAGGGATGTTTTTTGTAACTTACGCCAGAATGCCTGGGAAAAATGGAAAAAACACCCCTGAATTTGGGTATCCGTGTACGTTTTACTGATCACATTGATCATGCTCAATTCAAAATCGACAATTATTTTCCTAGGACTTTTGGATGTAGAAGTTTTAATAACTGATAAAAGTTCAGAGTAAGTTGCAGAAGTCTTATCAGGTAGCAAACTATATATTAAGGGGATCACATTATGGTTAATTTTTGCATGTATAGTGTAAATTTGAGTGAAAGAATGGAGTGTACTTTTAAACGTCCCATCCATCATCCAAATTTCACTATTTTCCAAGTTAACAAGGTTACGTGGTGTGCTAAAAATAAGAATACGTTTTTGAGGGTTTTCGTTGTCATGGAGAAGGAAGTGTTCATGAGCAAAAGAGATTGTTAGTTCATGTGGTATAACTATGTCAGAAAAGGTATGAGGTGTTGTGGTTTGTGTGTTACTTGCCTGCTTTTGTCTTTGAATTATTCTTCTCAAATTAGGAATTGTAGGCATATTACTAGCAACATGACTGGGGACATGCTGTGCAACCTCTCTTAAAATGGATCCAGTGGAATCATTGGAGGTGCTTGCAATTTCTTTCATTTCGTTTAATGTTTCTCTAACATCAATCTCCATTGCAGAGGCAGAGTGGTTATGTTCTGTTGTTTTAATAATGATATTATCATTTGTAACCGCTCTGCCACTGCAATGGGTTGAGTAGTATTGCACACACCTCCAATGATTTCTAGGAAAACTTATCCTTTCTTTACAATATATGTATCCAGCATGTTTCAGTAATTTGTTTCCTTTTCTGGATTTAATGTAGCATGCAGTTTCTTGAGTAGACATTATCTGTGAAGAAAAAATGATTTTTTTATTACTATGTGGATAAAAATGAAAACAAAGAAATAACAGTATTAGACTATTTAATTACAAACACACTTTCCAGGAGTTACAATAGAAAGTCCTGCCTTCACAGTATCCTCCACTTTCTCTACTGTTCAGCTAGCTTACAGCAAGATTAATAATTCATACACGTACACTGTTCAAAAATGTTGCTATTGATTTATCTTGGTGGAGTAACATTAGTAATTGTCATTCTTCACACTATCCCACATTTTCTTTACTACTACAGCTACCTGGACTTAGAATAGTAATTGCGAACCCTACACCATCCTACACTTTCCCTACTGCAGAACCTTTCTGTATTTACATTAGTAATTTTTATCCCTACAATAACCAACACTTTCCCTACTACTGCACCTACCTGGAGATAGAATAGTAATTGTTACCCCTATACCATCCAACACTTTCCCTACTGCTACACCTACCTGGAGTTAGAATAGTAATTGTTAAACCCCACACCATCCTACACTTTCCCTAATGCCGCACCTTCCTGGAGTTAGAATAGTAATTGTTACCCCTACACCATTCTACACTTTCCCTACTGCTACAGCTACCTGGAGTTAGAATAGTAATTGTTACCCCTACACCATCCTACACTTTCTGTATTGTTGCATATTACATGAATATTTTCTAAGAAGTTTTGCTTCTTAATTTTTTTTTAAGTAAGGATTATTGATTTAAAATACCTTTTGCTTTTGGTGCTTTTTTCTTGGCCTTGCTTCTGGTCTGGTTTCTACTTTTAAAGCTGAATTTTTTGGTTGTCTGGTCTTGTTGGTTTCGAGTTTTTCTGAGATGTTGATCTGTTTTATGTCAGTATCTGAAAAAGAATAAACATTTTTGCAAATGAAAAATTTTAACTCCGTTTTAGAAAATAGAAAAATGTAAACAATACTGTGTATGAGTGACATTTTATGTTTGACTATCTATATACTCTACTACACTTTCACTGCCACTGTACCAATCACGAATTATAGTAGTAATTGTTACCCATACAACATACCACACTTTCCCTACTGCTGCACCTTCCTGGAGTTAGAATAGTCATTGTTACCCATACGCTATCCAACACTTTCCCTAATGCTGCACCTTCCTGGAGTTAGAATAGTAATTGTTACCCCTACACTATCCAACACTTTCCCTACTACTGCACCTTCCTGGAGTTAGAATAGTAATTGTTACCCCTATACTACCCTACCCTTTCATTACTACTGCACCTACCTGGAGTTAGAATAGTATTGTTTACCCCTACACCATCCTACACTTTCCCTAATGCTGCACCTTCCTGGAGTTACAATAATAATTGTAACCCCTACACTATCCAACAGTTTCCCTACTGTTACACCTACCTGGAGTTAGAATAGTAATTGTTACCCCTACACCATCCTACATTTTCCCTAATGCTGCACCTTCCTGGAGTTAGAATAGTAATTGTTACCCCTACACCATCCAACATTTTCCCTACTGCTGCACCTTCTTTGAGTTACAATAGTAATTGTTACCTCTACACTATCCCACACTTTCCCTACTACTGCACCTACACTTTCTGTATTGTTGAATATTACATGAATATTTTCCAACAAGTTTTGCTTATTATTTTCTTGATAAGTAAGGATTGTTGTTTTTAAATACCTTTTGGTTTTGGTGCTTTTTTCTTGGCCTTGCTTCTGGTCTGGTTTCTAGTTTTATAGCTTGATTTTTTAGTTGTCTGGTCTTGTTGGTTTCGAGTTTTTCTGAGATGTTGATCGGATTTATGTCAGTATCTGAAAAAAATAAACATTTTTGCTAATGAAAAATTTAAATACCGTTTTAGAAAATAGAAAAATGTAAAAAAAAACTGTGTATAAGTGACATAATATATTTGTCTATCTACATAATATACTACACTTTCACTGCAACTGCAGCTACCATGAGTTAAAATAGTAATTGTCATCCCTCTACTATTCCATAGTTTCCGTACTTTTGCACGTAGAAGGAGTTAGAATAGTAAGTCTTACTCCTACATTATCCAACACTTTCTCTACTACTGCACCTACCTGGAGTTAGAATAGTAATTGTTACTCCTACACCATCACACACTTTCCCTACTGCTGCAGGTTCGTGGATTTAGAATAGTAAATGTTATCTGTACACCATCCCACACTTTAACCACAGATGACCCATTGTGGAGTTAGAAAAGTAATTATTACTCCTATACATTCCAATTATTTTCCTAGTGGTACACCTTTATGGAGTTTATTTAGTAATTTTTATCCCTACACTATCCAACACTTTCACTACTGCTGCACCTACTTTAATTTAGATTAATAATTGTTACCCCTACACTATTCCACAGTTTCGAAATGCTGTACCATTCTGGATTATAAAAAGTAATTTTTTCCCCAATACGATCCTACATTTTCATCAATGGTGCACTTTCAAGGAATAACCTGATTTTGCTTAATTACTACACTATCTTACACTTTCGCAAAGTTTTTAGAATTAATGAAGAAAGAAAATAATGCTATTCTTTTACGTTCCAAATATTTACCTTATTTATAACTCGACGTTTCAATTTTCAAAGATGGTATTATTTTTTTTTTTCGTTCTTGAATTTCTGTGTGGAAACAAAAATTATATATGTGTTGAAATAAGTTTTTGTAACTTGCAAATGTAAAATGGTGTATAAGTTTTTTAATTAAAATACCTCTTAATTATTCTCGATGATGAGTGTAGCTTATTTTTTAAAACGATTTTTTATATAAATTAATCTTTTTCGTCACATGTGAGAAAAGTTCTGTTTAAGAAAAAAAAGGATCATTTTAGGATTTTTGACAAATAATAACACTCATTATTTATTCGTTAATTATTTTGTTAAATAAACAATTTACTATAGCTATTTGTCAGTAAAAAATATTGACTGTATTTGTTTATTGAGATATGATTTAAATACTATAGTCATAGATTGATATGATTTTTGGCAAACAAAAATGCAAACTGAAACTTCTTAGGTGTAGCGTATGCAATGTTTAACATGGTAAATGTAAAAAAGAAATAGTAATGTTATTTGTTTAATAAACGTACTTGTATGTCGACAAATAATGGTTCTGAAAAGGATTCCGGTCTTCTCTGGGTGAAGAGGTCAGAGGGTCAGCTTCAGGCGTCTGCTCTCTCTGGGAGTTGATAATCAACTGAATTTAAAATGGTGTCTTGCTCGTATTTATAAGTTTTAGTCATTGTCATTGTTAATTATTAGAAACACAGCGTTGTTTATATTTTTAAAAATTGTATTAATTAGTGTGGAAACTTATAATTTAAAAAAGCATTTTAAGTTGTGTAGTTTTCGCTTTTTAGTTCCGTAATGGTATCCATTTTGAAAGTAGTGTTGTGGTATTATTTTAATGGAAAGTGTTGTAGGACAATTGTTGGAACTACAATGTTTAAAATGGCGGCTATGTGTATGTAAAATGTTTGGATATCCGAATAAATATTTGGTGAATTAGTTATATATTGAAAGTTAATTATATTAATTATTTCTTTGTTTTTGTAAAAAATTGCAAATTGTAAAATAATTGACCATTTTTAAAATACTCGAGTATTAATTTTAATACTCGAGTATTAATTGTAATACTCACATATTAATTTCGTTCAATGATATGTAGTTCAATGCATTTACGTACAGATTTTCTCTACTTTTTAAAACACTTCCCCACCCAAAAACCCCTAATTTCCCTGCATCCTGTGCCAGGTTTTATTTAACAAAAAAAAAAATATATATATATATTTTTACGCGTTGTAAATGTATGCGTTATAATTGTGTTCGTTGTAAAAGTACTTCTCATTAATTTACTCTATTTCGCGTTGTAACAGTATTCGTTGTAACAACATGCGTTGTAAATGTATTGGCGTTGTAAAAAATGCGTTGTAAAGGCATGCATTGTAATGGTATGCGTTATAACGTCATACATCCCTTGCTAGGAGCTGCAAAATCTCGTGACATTTTGCAGGCGGCTAGAAAATCTTGTGGGAGCGCATGAGCACCCAGCAAGTCTTGTTGTGCTCACTGCAAGCGCAAAAAAACTTTATCAGCTCTGTTGCAGAGTTTATTGGCAACTCTGCGTTCTACGTGGAAATGCAGAGTTGTTGAATTCCACAAACTCCACGAGCAGAGTGAAGTAATACGCCCAGGCCTAGATGACATACTCTATTTATTATGTGGCATTGAGACCCAAGTGCACAAGCAACCAATTCAACTCAAAAGGACATCTGTCAATGTCTTAAGCACAAAACAGAATCCTTTATGGGCTACCTACAGCACATCTTAGAAGCGTGTTATGTGCATTAAAACGTGGGTTTGACATTTCTGAAAGACCTATAGCACAGGGTCTGCACTACTTACCATCACCCATTTTTAAAGACTAGTTCTGTACATGGTTGACAAGGTTGTATCAGTACTTGTCTATATAGCTGAGAGATTGTAAGAGTTCACCTATATCAGAGACACGAGATGGTTAAGTAAATATGCTGGAATGTAACTGCCTGCTATAATACCTCTATGGCTGTCTAAATGTATATGTAAGTGGTTGCACAAATACTTCAATACCTGTGTTAGGTAATAGAGAGCTATGTATGTGTCACTGCAACTACAATTTTGCATGTGTGAATAGTTTCTGGTGAGGGACTGAATGTATAAGTGCTTTTGTTGCTGTCTCTGTAACTGATTTACAGGCTCTATGCATTTGTGAACATTTCAATTGTTTTATGGATGGCATAATCTATGTAGTACTTGGAATAGAGGCCTGCAAGTGCACAAGTAACATATTCAACTCTAAAAGGACATCTCTCAATCTCTTAAGCACCAAACAGCATCCTTTATGGCATATGTACAGCATCCCTTAGTAGTTGTTTTGTGTGCACTAAAACGTGGGTTTGACACTTGAGAAACACCTATCACATGTCAAGTGAAGTTTGGAGTGACAGTGCACAGACAGGGTCTGCACTAGAAGCTATCACTCATTTATAAATACTATTTCTCTGCATAGTTCCTATCTCCAGTGAGCACATAGTATATATCTCCAAAATATTGTGCTTAAATAATAATAAGTGGAGACTGTACATACAATAATAGGTAACACATATTCGAATTCCAATCTTCAGAATCATGCATCCACAATTAAGCACCAGTGGTCATATGTTTGAAGTAACATGTCTGAATGCACCTGAAGTGTCCCTGTTGCTATAATGCTAACATTACTACATGCATCAAGAAATATCTAAACAATAAATAAAAGAATTAATAGAGTAGAGTAGAAAAGTATATCTACAACGCTTTGCAAGAAAATGAATAAAGTGTATAGCAAACGGTATATTATCATACTCTCTGTAGATAATTCCTCAGCCTCCAATGAAAGAAGTGAAAAGAAGTGCCCAGACTCAAGTTGTACCTGTTGTACTCTCTATATATGCAGCTCACTGTTTAGCAAATGACAACAGTCCTATGTGAAATATAAAAACACAAACAGACAAAACAAACCTATTAAAATCACTATACACATTGCAATCGACAAAACAAATCATCTGAGACAACTAAAATATAAATCAGCTGGAGAGAGGGGGAACAGAGAAAAGAAAAGAAAAGAAAGGAAAAGAAGAAAAGAAAAGAAAAGATAAGAGAAATGAGAAATGAGAAAAGGAAAAAAAGAGAAAGGAAAAGAAAAGAGAAGAGAGAAATGAGGAACCAAGAAAGTGAGAGCAAAGAGTAGGGAACTGCTTTAATCACTCCAGTTACATTTTGCAAGACATGAAGGCCAATAGAAAACATAATGTGTGGAAAAGGAAAGAACGTTACCTAACCACCTATCCCTATATAATTCCTCTAAGTGTGTGGACATCTCATTGGAATTCAAACCTAGTGGTACCTTAGTATCCAATTCCAGTATATACTTTGATTCCAGTTGTCGTAATTTGCGTACTCTATGCCCACCTATGCTGGATTTAGGGTTACGATCAATAGTAAAGAAGCGTAACATATTCCGATTACTATTATGTTTTTCTTCAAAATGGCGAGCTACCGAATATCGTTTGCCTTTATATTGTATGGCTCGCATATCTTCCAAAACTCTCTTCTTAACTGGAAACATAGTACTGCCTACATACATTTTTTCACATGGGCATGTCAATACATATACACAGAAATCTGACAAGCATGGCAGATGTTTATCTATAGTCCTGTATGCCTTAGTTACTGGAGAGAAAACATGTTTCATATTGATGCCATATTTACATGCCTTGCATGTAGTACAAGTGCAAAATCCCTTCACTGTGATCTGATTAGGGATAATATCAGTAACCTCGGTTTGCCACTTAAGAAAGTACCCTTCCTAAAGGTGATTCTAGGATAATCCGCCACTACATCATTCAGAGTGTTTTCTGTCTTTAGGATTTCCCAATGCCTACTCCAACTCTTCCTTAATTCCTGTACTTTATTGTTATATGTGGTGATGAATCTCAAAGCAGCTATTTCTGCAGGGTCTGGTTTAACTTTTGAAGCCAGGACTGTCTCTCTAATAACTCCCTATGCTTTCAACCATGCACTCTTGAGGATACAATAATTATATCCTTGTTCTTTAAAGCATGTCTTCCTGAAAACTAATTTCCGACCTATAGTTCCCGTGGGCCCGCATGAACATCAACATAAGGGATGCAATTTATAAGTTTTCTAGGATGACTACTCGGAGCATGTAGAAGGGTATTACCCACAGATTATTTTAAATGTGGCTTGAATGTTCATTTGCTGTTCCCAACTTATATCCGAGTGTCCAGAATGTCAACTTGGGTGTTGCTGATTTGTCCCTCAAATTTTAAATTGTATGCATTCTCTTTCAGAACAGCAATACATGTAACTGCCTGATTATAATTCCCTCTCCAAGCAATGAATATGTCATCAATATAACATGATCACAGTACCACATATGCACTGTACTCCACAAGGGTTCTGGACAACTTCTACTCACACCACCCCATCATAAGGTTGGCATAGTGGGAGCAAAGCAGGTGCCCAGTATTTGCCTGAAGAGGAAATTGTTACACATGAAAAAGTTATTCTCAAAGCCAAACTTGATCATAGATATCAACATTTCTGTGTGATGTAAGTAAGTAATGGAGCGAGACTTAAAAAAAATTCTACATGCCTGTACACCATCACTGTGTCTACTGCAGATGTACAGGCTACATATGTCCAGTGTGATCAGAAGGAAGTCGTCTTCTCAGATGTTGTCATGTATTTTGCGAAAAAATCCTTGCTGTCTAGTTTTTATGATATCAGTGCACCAAAAGTCAATGCCACGTGGCCTTATTAAGGCATTATTCATTACACAAAAGACATTGCTACCAGTGCGGCCTTCCCGGACCACGTATCATCGCAGGGTGCACATACGCTGAGTGCTTCAGGTGCCACTAACTCAGTGTACCACAAGTCACCGCCACGTGGTCTTCCTGAGGCAGAATTCATTAGACAAAAGACATTGCTACCAGTGCGGCCCGCCCGGACCACGCATCATCGCAGGCTCCATACATGCTGAATACTTCTGATGTCACTAACTGTGCAGCTCAACTCAACGCCACGTGGCTGTGGGCCCTTGCTGTCCACTGCCTCTGGCCTACACTGCGGTCAGCACAGCTCACAATTAAAATTGAGTCTTGATTATTTAATTACAAAGTCCAGTAGGCAACTAACGACAACGTCCCTGAATATCCTTTTAGTATCCTTGCTTCAAGAACTTTTTTGATATCAATTATAGCTTTAGTACAATGACCAAATTCAGCTTGCAAGTCCAAAGGAACACTGAATGGCAGTCTACACTGTGTCCAGCAGAGCTCACAGTTTGAATTCAGTCTTGATTCATTAATTGCAGAGTCCAGTAGGCAACTAACTATAACGTCCCCGAAACCTACACATTTCGACAAAATATTCCATACATATTTCATCTTTTGTTACCTACAATGCGGTCAGCAGAGCTCACAATTTACATTGAGACATGATTTATTAATTGCAGACAGAATTGTACTCTATGTCCTCTGATTTTTTCAAGAGGAAGTGACAAAAAGCATTCCTCGATGTCTGTGCTGACTACCGCCTTCCATCTACATTGCGGACTGCAGGGCTTACAATTCAGATGGAGTCGCAATTGCAGATGACGCAGGTCAGTAGGCAAGACACATTGCTCCCAGTGCGGCCCGCCCAGACCACGCACCATCGCAGGCTGCGTACACGTTGAGCGCCAGAGGTACCAGTAACTCAGTGCACCACAAGTCAAAGACACGTGGCCTTATTAAGGCAGTATTCATTACACAAAAGACATTGCTACCAGTGCGGCCTGCCCAGACCACATATCATCGCAGGGTGCGCACACGCTGAGTGCTTCAGGTGCCACTAACTCAGTGCACCACAAGTCACCGCCACGTGGCCGTACTGAGGCAGAATTCATTTGACAAAAGACATTGCTACCAGTGCGGCCCGCCCGGACCACGCATCATTGCAGGCTCCACACATGCAGAATACTTCTGATGCCACTAACTGTGCAGCTCAACTCAACGCCACGTAGCTGTGGGCCCTTGCTGACCTCTGCCTCTGGCCTACATTGCGGTCAGCACGGCTCACAATTAAAATTGAGTCTTGATTTATTAATTACAAAGTCCAGAAGGCAACTAACGACAACGTCCCTGAAACCTACACAATATCCTTTTAGTATCCTTGCTTTAAGAACTTTTTTTATATCAATTATAGCTTTAGTACAATGACCAAATTTATCTTGCAAGTCCAAAGGAACACTGAATGGCAGTCTACACTGCGGCCAGCAGAGCTCACAGTTCGAATTCAGTCTTGATTCATTAATTGCAGAGTCCAGTAGGCAACTAACTATAATGTCCCCGAAACCTACACATTTCGACAATATATTTCATACATATTTCATCTTTTGTTACCTACACTGCAGTCAGCAGAGCTCACAATTTACATTGAGACATGATTTATTAATTGCAGACAGAATTGTACTCTATGTCCTCGGATTTTGTCAAGAGGATGTGACAAAAAGCATTCCTCGATGTCTGTGCTGACTACTGCCTTCCATCTACATTGCGGACTGCAGGGCTCACAATTCAGATCGAGTTGTGATTGCAGATGACGCAGTCCAGTAGGCAACAGACATTGCTACCAGTGCGGCCCACCCGGACCATGCATCATCGCTAGCTGTGCACACGCGGAACACTTCTGATGCCCCTACCTCAGTGCACCTCAACTCATGGACCCTTTATGATAGAATCTTTTGTGTATTATTTCAGATCTGCTGACCCTACCTCAGTGTACCAGAAGTCATGAACCCTTTACGATAGAATCTTTTGTGTATTATTTCACATCTGGTGCCCATACCTTAGTGCAGCACAAGTCATGGACCCTTTATGATTGAATCTCTGTGTGTGATCCGATGATTACTGTTGTACTTGTTGCCAGCTCCAACCAATCACTGAGGGCTGGCTTACACTCACCCCACACGCATCCAGCACAGACGTCATTGGACATGTGATCCTAGTAATAAAAAGGGGCAGAGCGCACGTGCCCATACCCAGTTCCACCATCTACCTAACTGTGTCCATGTGTTCCTTATGTATGCATGATGCTTCCCCTGGGCCCTACTACATTACATTCTGCTGGCGACAGCGCTCGCGCAACCATGTTACCTCTGGCAGTGGGGAAAACTTTGGTTATGTAACTTTGCCTCTGTCATTGTATAAGTACATAGGTAGAGACTGGATCATTGGAGTACTGCAAGGAGAGTGTATAGTGAATTTATAAGTGCTTCGGAATTGACGGAGTGATTGGATAAGTGCATATGTTAACGGACCCTAACCCCCGAGCATGAGCTTGACTCTAATTGGCTGCCCTCCATGTGCCAAAAACGGAAATTTGTGCTTTGCATGGCCCTGTATTGCTACTAGGGGTGGGCGGAATTTGCGGAATTAACTTCCGCAAATTATCGCGAGAATGCAGAAAATCTCCGCAAACACGCCGGAAATATCGCGAAGACGCGGAAGTTTTTTTGCCGCCTGTTCGCGGTATTTTTTGCGTGATCGCGGGTCGCCAACTTACCCATGCGGTTGCTCACGGGCGCAGCCATCTTGTTTTCACTTGTCTCGCCCTCTGGCGATGTTTACTTCCTGTTCCGGGTCGCGCAATGCCTGTTCGCGGTCGATATTTCCTGTTCGCGACCGCTTTTACTTGATCGCGTTGCTTTTTGCTTGCTCAGGGAGAAAATATCGCGCGAACTTGCGCACGTGATCGCAATGGGCGCGGCCATCTTGTTTTCCACTCTATTGCATGGTTCTGGGGCCTGATTTTCAATCCTCCCTAAATCTTTTCAATCCTTTGTTTATAGCCACTTTTTTTGGATCTTTATTACTTATTATTTCTCTAACTATTTTCCTGCCTCTATATTTTTGGTTTTTGTCTACTTTGTTTTTGTTTTTTAGCTACTTTTTCTCTTTGTATTGCCCGCTATTTATTTCCTTTACTCCTTTATTTATTTTACCTTTTCTTTCCCGCCCCGCCCCCAGAACCATGTCCAAGGGCAGGGCTGTTCGCCGGCGCAGCCAGAGCCGCGATCGCCTTCCTTGCGGAAGGCGGCGCCCACAAGGGGTGCATGCACGGGCCTTATTTGGGGAGGCGGAGTTGGCTGCACTAATTTTCTTTGTGCAGCGCCACCTCCCCTCAACCCTGGCAGCAGGTGGCAGGCCTGGGTCCGGGTACGGCCTCCGGGAGCGTCGGCAGCGGTGGGGGAAGGTGCGCCGGGCAGTGTCGCGCATCTCTGGGGTCCGGCGCACCCAGGCACAGCTGACGCACCGGTGGTCCGACATCCTGGACCGTGAGCAGGACCTGCTGGACCTGCTAGGAGTGGAGGTCCCGGGGCTTGGTGAGTACCTATTTAATTATTACAACTTTGTGTCTGTTCTTCTGCTCTATGTTATATATTGCGAATATCTTTTTTTCCTTCCCACTAGCTAGAATGTTGCTGCTTACAATACATTCCAGGTTAATAACGTTTAAAAGTCTTCTGTGATTATGACACAGGTGCTCTTCTGCGCTACTACTAATCTTACTTGTTTGCAGCTTTGCGTTTGCGCTTGCTTAGCGTGATTCTTTACGAGTTTATTTTAGAGAAATTAAGTTACGTAATGCTACAGTGACTCACGTCCACTCCTTACTTTGTCCTGTCACTAATAGATAGGGGCGGATTGATACTTAGGTTTAGGTACTTTGTATGAGCTTCTAATTGGTTAGTGGTATGCGTGATGCCCCCCCTCACTCAGTTACGTGACGTGCTGCTAGTACGGCAGTCTTTAGAACCTTTTCTAGTTTGTTCAATGAGTGGAGGTAGGCTTTGCAGTTACTTAGCAGTAGCAGATCAGCATCAATCAAACCAAAATTTGGTGTATACAAAAAATGTAGTCATGTTCATGTGTCCTCCATGATTGGATCATACACATTGTTGAGGAATACAGTGGAAATGCATACTTAATGTACAATTGGCATGCCTGGAATAGGTGGGCTAGGTTGGGTGGTACGTTGTACTAATACTTAGGCTTACTTGTAACTTAGTTTTCTGGAATCAGAATGGAAGAATGGATTACTGTTGATAAATAGTAACTTAAGTAGTCGAACTGCGAATCCCACGATATTACATGTTGACCAGATGAGATCGGTCAATGTAGTTATTGCAATTGTTGTTTACATAAGTGTTTTTTGACCATTGTTGAAAAATATTGTATTTGTTTGACACCATCCATCAATGTTTGTCTCTTTCTTAATTCTTATATCTCTCCTGTCCATCAGCACCCAGGGGCAGACCGACAGGGACTGGACAGTCGGCGGGACAGGAACACCACCAGGAGGACACCGCTGAGGGCTCCTCTGCTGGCCCCAGTAAGTCTTCTTGTTTTTAATAATATTTCTTATTCCATAACTTTTACTGCTCCATTTCTCCCGAACTATAGTGTGTTTCCAAATGCTATTTTTTTACCACCAATTATCCTTCGATCTGTACGGTTTCAAAAAGCTTATCCCTGCCTCCGCTATGATGACTGAGTACTACTACATACTATCAGTCTGTCTGTCTGTACTGTAGTAGCTAGTCTTGCCCAGTTGGCCAGTGCCACTCTTTGTGAAAGGTTGTAATATAAAACTCATATTCACCAGTAGCTCGTACAATCCGTTGGGTCGTTGTCTTGTACTACTTTTTACTCTTATTGATGTTGAGGCTTTGAAAATTCACAGCAACAACAGCCCTACCAGATTTCTTAATATTTTGATATGATACCCTATAGGACATACCACTGTTGTAGGGATCTTGCACATACATTTGCACCAGAAAATAGGATGTTGGTGATGGTAGGTTGGACCTTCCTTGCACACCTCAATCAGAAATTCCGCACCCACCACAATTCCACTGCTTGACTATAGTACTGTCTTGTCATACCTATTAGGTCTCGGAACCCTCCCCCCAAGATAACCAACAAGTAGATAACCCAGAACATAACACACCCAACCTCTGTCGTGGAAGCAATTCACATGCACACCCTTACTTTAATTTGCTCACTCGTGTAAGTTAGTCCACTCCACACCAAATACCACGAAGTCTATGTAAGTTTAAAATGTTTATTTCAATTTGAGAAGGTCTGTACACTGTTTTCTTAGCAGCACCAACCGGCAAATCAATAACATTAAAACAATATACATTGTTACACTTATACAGTTGGGAATTAAATCATGATGACTGAACAGTGGTGGAAGGCAGCACCACCATCCCATAGCAATTTAGTTTATATACATTTATAAATGAAGATGTGAGTGAAGGGACCCCTCACCTCAGAAGAACCTAGTACTGGTAGTTGGTGCATCGTTCAGAAGCTCTGGTTCGTAGAAGGGAATCTTGCGTCTGTAATGCGAAAAAAGAAATGGTGTGCGTTAGTATATTGCAACTTGCAAGCATTTCTCAGCCGTGCCAAAAAGTGTAGCATCTATGGATAAGCAATATGGACTAACAGTAACAGTAGTACACCAGTTCTTCCTAAAAAAGTGGCTTGTTAATGTTTGTTGACCGCTTGTACGCAGCGCGTAGACTAGACAGTAGCAGTGTGAGGCAGGTCATGTGGGCTCAAAGGTGTCTTAAGAAGCTGCAAGGTAAAGGTAACGTCACATGTGCATGGCTAGGGCTAATCAAGCAAATGCTACAATGATCATATAACTTAGTGTCTACTCTACTACTACCTGATTTGTACTAGTGATGTCTGTTAGTACTATTAACTCATTTTTCAACCTTGCTACTGATCAATAGGGGGGAGGTGTATATGTCGCCTAATAAATGTGTAATGTTTTCTAGGCGCACTACCGACCACCATTGCTGGGGCCAGCGAAGGCGACGCCGAGGGCGAGGATGCGGCAGTTGCAGATAGCAACGGAGGGGGAGTGGCAGCACCAGTGGCAGGCGGTGGTAAGTTAGATTCATAATCTTTAACTATTGTTGAACTTGACAGCACACTCACTGCAAAGGTGTACTGTATGTATATGTATACTGTACAGTTGTGAATTAGGGCCCCATTAGGATGGTGGGCGTATTGCCCCCGCCGGGCCGGCTGGAATTCACTGCCGTCACCGCAGGGGCAAACCTCCCGCCATCCCTGTAGAAAATATTCAGACATGTCCAGGCGGAAAAGGGTTCAATATGGTGTTGGTGTCTCTCTCACCACACCGGCAGCCATATAATCTGCATTTTGGAATGCCTTTGCGTGGCGGCGACTAGGAGCCGGAGTATTGAGTAACCAATGTCCTCATATATCTGATTTCAACTCCGCTTTGAAAGTTTTATGGAGAAGAGCACCTGGTGCACTGTTCAACTAAAAAGTGTAAGACAGGTGGAAGGAAGAAGGACGGGCGACATTTAAAATGTTTTGTACTACTGTGCTTTATTTTATAGTGCTACTCTACCATGCCACTATGTGTATAAATAATTACCTTGTCCTACTGTTTTATTAAGACTATATTTTACAATTGTCTTGTTTTTTTCTTTTTGATACACAGCAACTCCGAAACTCAACCGTAAGGAGTTGGCCGCCAAGGCACGGCGCCGGAAGCTGGAGGCAATCCAGCAGGAATACCGGCGGCTGGTGGTCCTAGCCGAGGAGGAGGAGGAGGCTGCTGCAGCTATTGAAGCCTCCTCCAGTGCCCCGGGCCCCAGCCACCGCCCTCCAGCGGTACGGCGCCACCGCCGGACGGCTGCCCGCCGGCACCGTGTCATCTCCGGTGCCCCCCCCACTGTGGCTGCAACTGCCGCGGCCTTAGACGCCACGTCGCCCATTTAGAGGACCAGATGCGTGTCCTCCTCCAGTCCCGCCCCACCAGTTAGTCCCTGTCACTGCCCCTTTTTTAATTCCTGTTCGTTCTTCACTCGTTTGGGCGTTCTCTACTTCTATGGACAGTCGTTGGGGTTAGGGAGGTGGGTGGGTCAGCTTTTGTGGGTTTAGTTTATTTGTTAGGGTCAATTAAATATATTTTTCTATGTTACATGCAATGTTGTTAATGTTTTGTAGGTGGGGTAACTGTTTTACATCACACTGTTTCCTTGCTGGTGCATGGCCGCCCATAGCGTGTGTTTGATTTCAATAATTTGCTGACTGTATAAGACACAAACAGATAGATGCAACACACCTCACTCATTGACTGGTCCTAGTATGCATTCTTTGGAGTGGTGTTTGAAACTGAAATCATTGACAACATGTCCATTATTAATTCTGCCTCCCCCAAACTTCTCTCTTACCGGTGCTTGATGTTTATGTCCAACTGTGGCACAGCACTGGCTGCATGGTGAAGATGGTTTCCTTTTTCATACATGCCATGATTGGGGTGGTGGTGGTGGTAGTATAGTAGTAGTAGTATACACTGGCAGGGTGGCAGCATTTCCAAAAAAAGAAAAGGAGTTAGTCAATAGCCTTTGAGAGACTGTTAGAGGAGTAGTTGAATGAAGTACATCACAGAATTTACCGAGCCACAATTATATGCTCAAATATTTGACAAAAAAACTGAATGCTGGTTATTATGAGGATAGCCTACTAGACAGAGTTACAAACTATAGTTTTGTCGACTCGAGTCACTTGACTATGCCTACAGTCTAACAGTTAGTGCTGTATATGAGGAATGACAACAAACAAATCCAATCAATGCCGGCAATTCATGCTGAGGTATATGTTCCTTTGTTAAATAAAATAACCTCTGAAATATCCTACTCATGGGTGGGCAAGCAGAAGAAGATCATCGCTCTGCATTGAAATTGAAGTAGTGTTGCTTTCACCACATCCGCCCCAGCAAGTGTGTGATTAAGTATTGGTGTACATTTAATTTAGTTACACCTCGACAATAAGTCACACAGCCCGGGGGAAGAGGGTTAGGGTCCGTTGATTGGATGGGAAGGGGGATTTTGGGAAAGGTTTGACATAGAAAAACAGTATGCATATATAGACAAACAAACGACAATCATTGAAGACTACCATACCATATCCATTCCATATGTTAAGGGAGAAAAAGGCAATGCATGCATGATGATGAGACCCGGATTACATACACTTCTATTTCTTGTTCTGTTCCGGCCTTAATACTTTAACAGATAGCAAATAGAAATTTTAAATATTGGTAGTGAAGAATCGTAAACACAGAGCAAACGTAATGATGATTGATAATAACAACTCCAAGAACACACTGTTGTAAAGAATGTATACAAGATATTAATCAAATTATTTAAAAGAAGTGAAAAGTGGATACTGTTACTGTCTTATCCTGGTCAAAAATGTGGACTGGTTTTTTGCATCTCGGCATTCCTCTTGCTCCTCTCGTCCATCAATCTTGGGTGTGTCGCCTCGCCACTCGCCACTGCCCGGCTGGAATAAAAAGGTGATTGATTGGTAAGGTAATTAATATGCATTGTAATGTTTTACAAAGTTTTGGACAAGGCCCGGCCTGTAATTTTAGATTGAAAACCAAAGGGGATATTCAGAAAGAAAGTGAAAACAAATGCACAAGTGATGGTGTAGTGCAACAAGAACACTTTCCGAGGTGGCATGTATGCATATGCATCATCTCTACTGTAGTCTGTTTCCAGCATAGACCTTCAACAGTAACAGGAGAGATCAGGCCCACAGTGCTTACCATTAGCACATCCTACGTTAACACTTTAGAGTCCTTTTTTTTTCTCTCAAAGAGTTGGACAAACGCAAAGCACATTATCCATTCCAAACATAGCATTTTACAGTTAAAGTTAGTAAAATCAATGCACTGCAGTCATCCCACCGCTACACTCTATTCAACTTCTACACAGACATTTGGGTGTGCTGTGGTTGTTGTTGACGTGTTTACCTTTAGGCTTTTCCGTTTTATGCCACTCATGAAACATCCTCCTGACTTCATCATCAGCTCTGATACTTCTACTGACTAATTGGAGATCGGCCTGCAGTACAAGTGTAATTTTTATAACACAACAAGAGTAGAAATATAAATATTACTGACTTGAGTCATTCTTTATTGTGTACAGAAAGATAGATTACCACTAGTACACTTTGACATCACTTTGTGCACAACAAACAATGCAAACACAAAGACCAATAGCTCAGAGTCAGGTGTCTAATGCATGCCATTAATTGTCATCATTCATTACCTGTTCCTTCTCATCTTAAGTTAACGGGCCGTCTCTTTCGCCATCATCATGATGGACGGTGCTGTTAAGTCACAGTCATTTGCATTGCGCAGATTGAGTGAGTCCCCTTCCTGTATTGAATTAAAAGCAATGTATCACCAAGATGCAGGAGAAGTACACATTTCTTGTTTGCCAGAAGGGGAAAATTAGTAATTACTAGTGTGTTCTGTAGAAAGTTGATTAGTGGCAGTGCACAATTACATCAATTCATGCGCAACACACACCACAAAATCTACATCATTCAGTCTGCCATTCTGCGGCCAATGCATGGCATCAATCATTACCTGTTGCATCTCATCTCGTTAACGCTGCAGGCCGTCTCTTTCGCCATCATCATGATGGACGGTGCTGTTAAGTCACAGTCATTTGCATTGCGCAGATTGAGTGAGTCCCCTTCCTGTATTGAATTAAAAGCAATGTATCACCAAGATGCAGGAGAAGTACACATTTCTTGTTTGCAAGAAGGGGAAAATTAGTGTGTTCTGTAGAATGTTGATTAGTGGCAGTGCACAATTACATCAATTCATTCATGCGCAACACACACAACAAAATCTACATCATTCAGTCTGCTATTCTGCGGCCAATGCATGGCATCAATCATTACCTGTTGCATCTTATTTTCAGTTAATGGCCAGTCTCTCTCGGCTCTGAAGGAGGATAGCTATAGAAGTCATCAGATTCATGGTCCACTTGTTTTGGAAGGACGAGGAAAGTTTGAATTTGTTGTTACCATCATCCAATCATCATTCATGAGGGAAATGGAATTGACCAGGAGATGCAGTATGATCGAGCGGAGGAGCTGGATTCTGAGGACTGTAGTGTCAAATGGCAGACACCTGAAACTTGTATCTTAAATTAGAAGAGTAGAAGACGGTGATAATGCATTGGTTGCGATTGACAAGTTTATAACCGGAACGACAGACACAAACAAAGGGGGAAAAAAGGGAGGAAGACAGTAAGTGCGAGCCTAATTGTCAGGGAAGTATAGCTCGTCCTCAAACTCTGGGGGATCTTCCAGTAGTAGGTAATCATCTGACACAATACTTCCGTCACCTGAGCCGCTGTCCTCATCTTCCTCTGTTGATTCATGCATTGTGTAATTCGGTGGTATGAAGTGCTGATTCATTTTGATCATTGTTAACCTCTCCACGTTTTTGGGAGATAGACTGGTCCTTCTCAAGGTTACAATGGAACCAGCAGCACTGAAAACACGTTCGGAAGAGACACTTGCGACAGGGCAAGCCAGATAGCTTATCGCCAGCCTGCTGAGCTGTGGCCATTCAGACCTTTTCCTATACCAATACTGCACTGGGTTTTGATCAACGTACACCACTGTTGGGTCGTCCAGATAGGCCTGGACCATCCGCTCAATGTTCAGGGTTGCTGCTGGTAAGCTTTTGTGCTGTTTTTTCTGTGCATCAGCACTGTGCTTAAGGCCCATCTTTACATACCAATCTGATAATGATTGTACTCGGCCGAATGATCCAGTTATTGTTTTTGTAGTCGATGGTGATGGTGAGTGTTGCGATTGTGAGCCAACCGCACTGCCCTCAGCCGACGAAGTTGCACTTGATTCTGCATGGCCTGCTTCAGTATCAGTACTTGTTGTGGGTTGATGTGGCGGGCTTTTAATTAGCAGCCCTTCGTTTTCAAACTTGATGGCTGCTTCAGCTATACAACTTTTGTAGCGGGCAACATCAGTGTCGGAAAAAGAAAGGAATAGTCCTAATTTTGCACGTGGATCCAGAATTGTGGCACAAATGTAATGTTCTTGTGACAAAATTTTATTTTGTATCCTTACATTTTCTGATAAGCGCCTGGATAAGCTCTCCACCAAGTCATGGGCTTGCCTTCTGTCCTCTACACCTTTGTAGGATTCAGACACATTATTCAGCTCATGCTCTAGCATTTGCAACAATGGGATAGCTTGGCCCATTGTACAGTCCTCCTTGCTGACTTCACGTGTGAAGACCTCAAAAGGAGACAGCATCTCAGTCAGGCATTGAATTAGGGTCCATTGCTCCCTCTGAAGGGTCATGCCTTTAACACTAGCATCACTGCTTCTGTACCAGACATATTCATTGAGTGACCTCTGCTGTTCGTACAGACGATCAAGCATGTAATACGTTGAGTTCCAACGTGTTGCCACCTCCTGGATGAGTGCCTTGACTGGCATCCTACACTCACGTTGGAGGATCCTCAGCTGCTTCCGAGCTTTAAAAGAATGGCTGAAATGAGTGCATATTATTCGGCAGATGGCCAGTAAATTGCTTACTATGGGTTCTTTTTTCAGAAAGTCTTGCACTATAATGTTTATGCAGTGTGCCAAACACGGAACCCTGAAATAGGAACCAAGTTCCGTGGCCTTAAGTACATTACTGCCATTGTCTGTGGCAACAAAACCAATACCAAGCCCTCTGGGCCGCAGCCACTCCAAAACCTTGGTGCGAAACTCTTCTAAAATGTTTTCAGCCGTATGAGATTTCTCCATGGCGAACATGGCTACAGTTGCATGTTTCCGAGTACCTTCAAAAATCGCAGCTGTGTCAACAACACCTCGTGCAGATAGTTGATCTCTAACCCCCACAAAAGAGATCCAGTGTGCAGTGATGCACATGTAATCTGTGGCTTGGCAACTGGTCCACATGTCTGTTGTCAGGTGGATATTGTGCACAGCACTCTGCTGCAAACCGTGACCAACCAATTCCAGCACATCATGATGTAGTGCCGGAACAGCAATTCTTGCAAAATAGGACCGGCTGGGAACTTTCCATTTCGGGCAGATGGCAGACACAAATTCAAGGAAACCCACCCCTTCCACAAATGAAAAAGGAAGAAGGTCCAGCGCTAACATTTTAGCCAGCTTCGCATTGTACAATCGTGCCGTTGGGTGGTTGCGTTGGAACTGCCCCTCCAACCTAAACATGCTGTCAATGGTAGGCTGGCTTACTTTCCTTAGTGGTGCCATTAACCCACTAAGGCTCAATGACACAGATTGTCTCATTGAGGTACTCGCCAGTCGCCTTGGTGTCTCTCCCACACTCTGAGTATGGCTCTTACTGCGGTGCCTCTCTGATGTTACTAAGGAGGATGTGGGCGTTACCACTGCAGTGACTGCCCTACTAGAGACAGGGCTAGAAATGCCTCCCTGTTCTTCACCTGCCACCACAATAATATCGCTCCCTGATTCCTGACCAACTTCAAAGGGTTTAGTTTTCCTACTTTCTTTTAACTTACGTAGGTGATCCTCCCACACGATAGTGTGGTGTATTCTGAGATGACTTGCTTGTCCTCCGGTACCATAGTTTGTACCAAGCTTACCACGCCGAACACCTTGCCGACAAATTGCGCATATAGCAACGTTCTCCTCCTTGGCGCTAACAGAAAAGAAGTCCCAAACTGGGGAGGAGAACTTTCTGGCACTGCTGGATGTGCCACTTTCAACACCAGATGAACTTGAGGGGGTGCTTGAAAATATGTGACCCTGTCCACCTACACTGTGACTTTTACTACCACTTCCTACTGAGATGGTTGAGCTGGATGTAGGTCCCTGCCGGCCTTGGAAAATATGGCAGCTGGAGGTAGTGGTGGTGTAACCTGTGTTGGTGAGATCCGTGCTACATCCCGCTCAGTAGCAGCCTTTCTGGATAGGGTGAGAATGTCGGTCTCCAATCCCTTTGGGGCGGGAGTAATGTGCGTGATGACTGGCTCGTCTTCATCAACATCATCACCCCCCTCTTCTACATCTACCTCCATAACTCTAAGTTTTTCTGGGACCTTCCTTTTCAGAAGCAATGTCTTGTGGCGTACTTCACTCTCAGGCCGAGCTGGTGGGACCCAAGTGTCATCACGATCATCAGAAGCGGGGCTTGAAGAAGAAGATGATGGACTAAGCCTCCTTTTCCTTGCTGGTGGTCTGGAAGACAATTGATCTTCTGAAACAGTGGTTTGACTTCTCTCCACTTTGTCTGCAGGAAGCTCGATTTCCTGAAATGCCCCTACGTCAGGAGCAACAACTACTATGGTGGGCTGTTGCGGCGGCTGCTGCTGTTCTGGTTGCGGCGGCTGCTGCTGTTCTGGTTGCGGCGGCTGCTGCTGTTCTGGTTGCGGCGGCTGCTGCTGTTCTGGTTGCGGTGGCTGCTGCTGTTCTGGTTGCGGCGGCTGCTGCTGTTCTGGTTGCGGCGGCTGCTGCTGTTCTGGTTGCGGCGGCTGCTGCTGTTCTGGTTGCGGCGGCTGCTGCTGTTCTGGTTGCGGCGGCTTGACACTGATATGCTGAGTTTGCGCCTGCGTTGAACTTGATTGTGTACTACTTTGCGGTAATGACATTTCTTCAACATCGCTGCCCGTTAGTAGACTGGCTACCTCTGCGACAGTAAAGCCCTTGGGCCTAGGTTGGTGGGGTTGCTGGACCGCTGTGCTGGTCCCAGCTTGGTTCCCGGACAACGCTTTGGTGCCAAAAAAAACCTTGGCCGGCACACCACCAGTCGTGGTTAATGGCACTTCCTTTTTCTGTTCCTTCTTCTCACCAGCAACTTTCTTGGTACTGGACCTGGTACCTTTCTTTGGGGCCATCTTCTTCCGATGTCAGGCAGGAGGCAGATGCACAACAAGTTCTGGTCACACGTGGGCGTGATGCGCAGCAGGACTTCTGTCTGGCTGGCAGTACAACGGGTAGCCAGGTGATGCCGATGACACCTCCTACTCTGTCTTTTGTGCACCTAAAAGCAAAGAAGACAGGAGAAGAACATCAGTGAAATGTTGCATTTGTTTTTGTGGTTCAGTTACTTAGTACTGTACTAGTGCAAACAAAAGATAGTCTACCCATTATGACTTTTTTTTAACTAGAGCTATGTTATACTACTAGTACTGTGTACAGCCACACACTACACTCTCAGGAAGGTGATGTCTAAAAATTCAACAGATCACATAGAAAACACTTGATCAATAAAGCTGTGGCTACCTGGTCTGATCCTAGTGGATGAAAAAGCAGGCCTGTTGGCAGACAAGGCCAGGCAAGCTTGCAGGCCTAGGCCTCAAAATGGCCACCAGCCACATGGCCAGGCCCAACAACATCAGCAAGGCCACCCCACAAAACACACTTCCCCAACTCATTCCAATACCATCCATGCCCTAAATGATGTCTAAATTCACCAGAGCACACAGAAAACAGTAGATTACTAAAGCTGTGGCTACCTGCTCTGGTAGCAGTGGATGAAAGCAGGCCTGTTGGCAGACAAGGCCAGGCAAGCTTGCAGGCCTAGGCCTCAAAATGGCCACCTGCCACATGGCCAGGCCCAACAACATCAGCAAGGCCACCCCAAAAAACACACTTCCCCAACTCAATCCAATGCCATCCATGCCCTAAATGATGTCTAAATTCACCAGAGCACACAGAAAACAGTAGATTACTAAAGCTGTGGCTACCTGCTCTGGTAGCAGTGGATGAAAGCAGGCCTGTTGGCAGACAAGGCCAGGCAAGCTTGCAGGCCTAGGCCTCAAAATGGCCACCAGCCACATGGCCAGGCCCAACAACATCAGCAAGGCCACCCCAAAAAACACACTTCCCCAACTCAATCCAATGCCATCCATGCCCTAAATGATGTCTAAATTCACCAGAGCAAACAGAAAAAAGTAGATTACTAAAGCTGTGGCTACCTGCTCTGGTAGCAGTGGATGAAAGCAGGCCTGTTGGCAGACAAGGCCAGGCAAGCTTGCAGGCCTAGGCCTCAAAATGGCCACCAGCCACATGGCCAGGCCCAACAACATCAGCAAGGCCACCCCAAAAAACACACTTCCCCAACTCAATCCAATGCCATCCATGCCCTAAATGATGTCTAAATTCACCAGAGCAAACAGAAAACAGTAGATTACTAAAGCTGTGGCTACCTGCTCTGGTAGCAGTGGATGAAAGCAGGCCTGTTGGCAGACAAGGCCAGGCAAGCTTGCAGGCCTAGGCCTCAAAATGGCCACCAGCCACATGGCCAGGCCCAACAACATCAGCAAGGCCACCCCATAAAACACACTTCCCCAACTCAATCCAATGCCATCCATGCCCTAAATGATGTCTAAATTCACCAGAGCACACAGAAAACAGTAGATTACTAAAGCTGTGGCTACCTGCTCTGGTAGCAGTGGATGAAAGCAGGCCTGTTGGCAGACAAGGCCAGGCAAGCTTGCAGGCCTAGGCCTCAAAATGGCCACCAGCCACATGGCCAGGCCCAACAACATCAGCAAGGCCACCCCAAAAAACACACTTCCCCAACTCAATCCAATGCCATCCATGCCCTAAATGATGTCTAAATTCACCAGAGCAAATAGAAAACAGTAGATTACTAAAGCTGTGGCTACCTGCTCTGTTAGCAGTGGATGAAAGCAGGCCTGTTGGCAGACAAGGGCAGGCAAGCTTGCAGGCCTAGGCCTCAAAATGGCCACCAGCCACATGGCCAGGCCCAACAACATCAGCAAGGCCACCCCAAGAAACACACTTCCCCAACTCAATCCAATGCCATCCATGCCCTAAATGATGTCTAAATTCACCAGAGCAAACAGAAAACAGTAGATTACTAAAGCTGTGGCTACCTGCTCTGGTAGCAGTGGATGAAAGCAGGCCTGTTGGCAGACAAGGCCAGGCAAGCTTGCAGGCCTAGGCCTCAAAATGGCCACCAGCCACATGGCCAGGCCCAACAACATCAGCAAGGCCACCCCAAAAAACACACTTCCCCAACTCAATCCAATGCCATCCATGCCCTAAATGATGTCTAAATTCACCAGAGCACACAGAAAACAGTAGATTACTAAAGCTGTGGCTACCTGCTCTGGTAGCAGTGGATGAAAGCAGGCCTGTTGGCAGACAAGGCCAGGCAAGCTTGCAGGCCTAGGCCTCAAAATGGCCACCAGCCACATGGCCAGGCCCAACAACATCAGCAAGGCCACCCCAAAAAACACACTTCCCCAACTCAATCCAATGCCATCCATGCCCTAAATGTGCTTGAAAATGAAATATATTCAAAAAACAAAAGGAACAGTTGCTTCATCATGCACACACACACCCATGAGGCCATGCCCATGGCTAGCTCGGGCCTACTACTACAACCCACAAAATTTAAAAAAATTAAAAAAAAAAAGGAATGATGATAATTAATTAATTATCAAAAATAAATTGTAGTTACACAACAACTGCAATGCCCACAATCAAACACAGCAACCACTTACTTGTAAAATATCCTATTCCAAAAATCCTGAAATCCAATTGCAATGATGCAGCAGACAAAAAGAGTGATCTTTCCAGCTCCAAATCCAAAGGCAGAATGAGCAGGAGATGGACAAAGCACTGGGAGGAGCCTGCTGGACAGGAACAGGAAGTTGGAGATTCTGTGTCACTTCCTCCCTCTCTCCACCTTGTAAAAAAATGACTCCTTGCACAAAAAAGGAAAGCCAAATGTGAATGTAAGGAGTTCTTTTCATCCAAAATCAGTATTTGCAGATGGTTTCATGCTGCTAGAGCCGATATTCCTCTCCAAATTGTAAATTTTACGTTGTTGAGTTCTCGAGCTTCACATTACTTCCGCCGGCGTGTCGAAAACGATATGATCGCGTTCTCTTCTTTGTCCCTGTCGCGTTGGATATGACGTGTTCGCGGTCTCTTTCTCCTGTTCGCGTTCGATTTCACGTGCCCGCGTCCTCATCCTCTGGCTCGCGATGTAGAATGACATGTTCGAGATCTCAATCTTCTCATACTCACGCGGTGCATGATCGCGAGAAGAAATACGTGATCGCGCGACAAATGACGTGATCGCGTGAAAAATGACTTTAATGCGGCCGCGAACTCTCGCGAGACAGTGCAAAATGGCTACCAAAATTCAACATCTCGTGGAGAACGCGACCGGGTCAAGAAAACTTGTCGGAGAACGCAGGGATTCATGTAAGGCGATCGCGCGCGCGCGAGAATGTATTGTTTTACAGCGCGAGCAAGAAAAAAATTATCGCTAAGCTGCGGAATGCGGAAATTTTGACATTTTCGCGCTTTCCGCGGAACGCGAAAATGCCAAAATATCGCAATTTCCGCGAACGGAACGGAATTTTGGCCCAGGCCTAATTGCTACAGCTGCAACACTCCACTGAATGTGCAATAAACATTCATATCCACACAGATATGTCATGTGCACGATTTTTCATGTGTGGAAATATGGATGAATGTGGGGTCGGTGATTTCCCCTACCTTCCATGTTGGCCATGTTTTAGGACTTGGGTCACAGGGTGACACATTGGCGCTTGCGGCCCGTGTGTCGGCAGCACTACAACAGGGACACCCACATCAGTTGATTCCTCATACAGCCCAGGACAGAACCACGCCCATAGCTCCGGAGTCATTGTTCACAGCCTCACGCAGGACTGGAATACGCCAGGCCAGCCCACTCCGCTTACGCATACAGGGAGGGACAACAACGCTACATGGCCCAGATTTTCATTGTAGTGATCTGCTGCTCACAGGTTTAGTTGTCAATATGCCACAGCCACTCCCTGATGGCTGGTTTACACCCACATCACACCCATCAAGCACAGGCATCACAGGACACGTGACCCTGCCAATAAAAAGGACCAGGTGCACATGCTCCACGCCATTTCCATTTCATACTTGGTGCATCGGATGCACTGCGGCCGGCACAGGCACACTGCCACGGGATGGTGACTTTCGGTGCTGAGCGGGTGTGCAGCCTGCAATGATGTCCCCTCCCCGTGGTCCGGACAGGTTAGGTTTTGTGTACCCTGCTGGACCGCAGTGTAGGCCTTAGCCATCAACCAGTGGGGGCCTACCGCCACATGGCATGGCCTCACTGCTCACAGAGTTAGTGGCACCGCAAGGGCTGAGCAGGTGTGCAACCTGTGATGATGGCGGGTGCACTGGTATGTCCTTTGCCATGGTAAAATCAAAATGCAGCACCAAATGTGAGACCTGGTGGCCTGTGGAGGATGCCCTGTACGCGAAAAGGTTAGCAGTGAGGCCTGGGTGCGCAGGGGCGCGCAGACACCTCTGGGCGGAGGGAGTGGATTGGGTGCTGCAGCCTGGGTGCGCAGCGACGGGCAGACACCTCTGAGCAGTGGAAGTGGATGGGGTGCAGCAGCCTGGATGCACAAAGGCGGGACCGCCATTTAGGCATGCACAGTCATATGTACTCTGCCATTACTGATTCTGTACTATGTTTCAGATGAGTGAGCTTGAGGGCTGCACTATGTCCCGGCACGTGGTTGGAGACACACCGGTGGCGAAAAGGTGAGCTGTGAGGGTTTTGTCCACAGTGTGGGCACTCACTGTCCCTCTCCATCTCTTCCTTTCTCTTCCTCACACTCTTAATCTCTTCCTCTCTCTCACACTGCTTCTCTTTCTCTCTCTCTTCCTCTCTCTCACTCTTTCTCTCCCTCTCTCTTTTTCTCTCTCACTCTTCCTCTGTTTCTCTCTTCCTCTTTCTCATACTGTTTCTCTCTTTCTCACCCTCACTGTTTCTCTCTCTCTCTTCCTCTCTCTCTCACTCTTTCCATCTGTCTTCCTCTCACTCTTTCTTTCTCTCTCTCTCTCTCTTCCTCTCTCTCACTCTTTCTCTCTCTCTCCTTTGATGGACACATGATGCACAATCTTATCTTGCTTTTTGTTTAGCCGGCCTGCGATGATGCGTGACCATTCTGCAATCAACACCCACCCTGAATTGTGAGCTTGGCTTGACCGTGTGCACACAGTGGCTGAGGAGGTTGCTTCGGCACGTTGAGGACCCTCTTACACAAATGCTGATGGCAGAAGGTGAGCAGAGAGGCTTGGTTCTGCAGCAGCGGGCAGTCACCTCTGGGCGGTGGGAGTGGATAGTGTGCAGCAGGCTGGGTGCACAAGAGCGGGCAGACACCTCCGAGCAGTGGGAGTGGATGGGGTGCAGCAGCCTGGGTGCACAGGAGTGGGCAGACACCTCTAGGCAGTGTGAGTGGATGGGGTGCAGCAGTGTGGGTGTGCAGGAATGGGCAGTCACCTCTGGGCACTGGGAGTGGATGGGGTGCAGCAGCCTGGGTGCACAACAGTGGGCAGACACCTCTGGGCAGTGGGTTTGGATGAGGTACAGCAGTCTGGGTGCGCAGGGTGGACAGACACCTCTGGGCGGTGAGAGTCGATGGGGTGTAACAGCCTGGGTGTGTAGGGGCGTAACAGAGGATTACGTGTGTGCAGTGATATGTACTCTGCCATTACTGATTCTATACTATATTTCAGATGACTAAACTTGAGGGCTGATTTCTGCGAGGGGTTTCAGAGAAAGCAAGACGGTGGCGCTCAGGCAGGTTACCAGAATAGTGTATATAAATGAAATGAAGAACTAATGCTTCACGGTGCAACCAAGGCAGAGGTGGACCCCAAACCTCTGGAAAAGTTATGAGCCAAAAGGCCCTCAACACTGAAAACAAAAAACAAGTCCTGGGCACACGTAATGGATAAACAGTTGTTACAATTATGAAAATTATCTGGAGGTCGCACTGGTAGTTTCATTAGAGTTGTTTATGTAAGAGGTATTTGTGTCAGAAAAATATCACCGGTTCTTCGATATTCGCATTTACACTTCATTCAGCCCTGAAGAGTCATGGGCATTGACCTGTTAAAGAAACACGTGTCGGATGGCTTTGTTGTCTTTTACATAAACTTGAGGGCTGCACTATGTTCCAGCACGTGGTTGGAGACACACCGGTGGCAGAAGGGTGAGCTGTGAGGATTTTCTCCCCAGTGTCAACACTCCTTCTCCCTCTCCATGTCTTCCTTTCTGTCACTCACACTCTCTCTCTCTCTCTCTCTCTCTCTCTCTCTCTCTCTCACAAACTCTTTCTCTCTTTCTCTGTCTCTTCCTCTCTCTCTCATTCTTTCTTTCTCTCTCTCTTCCTCTCTCTCTTACTCTTTCTCTCTTTCTCTGTCTTCCTCTCTGTCTTTCTTTTTTTATTTCTTTCTTTCTCTCTTCCTCTCTCTCACTTTTTCGCTCTTTCTCTCTCTCTCCTTTGATGGACGCATGATGCACAATCTTCTCTTTCTTTTTGTCTTGCAGGCTGTGATTCACAAATTGTCAATGGATGACACGCCATGCCTATACCTTCTTTTATTTTGTTGTTTTGTTTAAATAAAATGTTTTATATGTAAATCCATAGATGACTGAGATTGTTATTTGTCGAACCTCACATGCATGTTCTTAATTCTAACTGTGCGACATCACCAATTTGTTACGTTCCAGATTTCCTAAGGTTGCTCTCACATTTGTTTGCGGGGGTGTGGCGGTGAGGGGGGATGGCGGACAAGGGGCTGGTGGCGGGGGGTGTCGGAGCAGTGTTGGGTGTCCGAGCTGCATGATCGTTGGCTCCATTGCATCTGTTGTCATTCAGGTGTGGCTCTGGGCAGGCCTCCCTTTCATGTTGCAGGTTGTAGTCTGACTTTACACCAGCTCAGAGCAGGTGTAAACTTCCTACTACTAACACACCTTATCGCCTGTTTTGTACTCTCTTCGACGATCTTGCTGGTGGTTGAGAAACTTGCGAAGTGATGTGTTCACTGCTTTTTGCACGGGTACGTCTACTCTACATCTCATTCGCAATATTTGCCGGGCTCATCCATGACGATGCTTTTTTGGTAAACTGGTGATATGGGCTGTTTGCTCCAGCTTGTGAATGGTGCTTTAAATTTATCACCATTTTGGTTGTGATAAAGTGCCGTTAACTCAGCGATGTGTTCGTCAGAATATACCCCTCGGTGTTTGAAAGACTTAAGAAGTACTCGAGTGCCGCGCTGAGAGACGCGCAAAAATTAAACGAGAAGAGGGCTGAGTCGGCCACCCTCCCGTGGCCAATTCCGGCCACGAGGACCCCATCCTCCAGGCCCTGGCCTCACCGTTGGGCACCGTGGGGGGAGCCCGAATGCCCCCACAGTCCCGTCGGCTCCCTGTGTCCTGCAGGAGCTAAAATTGCTTTTCCACACGGGAAGCTGCTGACATGCACCTCCCCGTGTGGAAAAGCAATCAGCTTTGGATTTTGGAAGCGAGAGCAAGTTTCCCAGCTCTCGCTTCCAAAATCCAAAGGAAGTTTGCTATGACAGGGCGAGAGCCACGCGTCTCCCGCCCTGTTATAGCAAACAGCAGTGTCTCGGAGGTGGGCACCCCGGGACACTGCAAGAGCCAGCCCTGGGGTGTGGCTTTCCCCAGGTCCATCACGGGCTCTAGGAGGAGGGCTGCGCGCCCCCCTCCCAACATGAGTGAAGCCCCGCAGATGTGGTGGTCCCCGGGGCTGCGGGGGCCCCCGCAGGCCCCTGCTATTATTTTTTAAGAAATGCCCCATGGCGCTAGCCCAGCCAGGGACCTCATTAAAATAAAACGTGGGAACACGCGCTTCATTGTTTTTTTACAATTTCAGAGGAATTCGTGACCCCAGCATGAATTGCACCGTAATTTTATTTTTTTAAATGCTTTTTTGGGCCCTGGGAGTTCTTCTGGAACCCCCTGAGCAGGCCTAGGGGATCAGGGGGTTTCTACCCTGCCCTCTTCTCTTGTTTATATCTTTGTTTCTCTGTTTTCTGGTGACTCGCTTCTACCGAGTCCCCAGATGGCTGCCAACACTTCCCGGTTTGGAGTGTTGACAGCCAATTACACAATGAAGCTCATGGTCATGGCAGCCAATTAGAATGAAGCATGTGGTCGGGAGGATTCGCTACTCCACCGCTGCCCTAGATATCAAAATGTTTATTTTTTTAATTTCTCAGCAACTATTGAACAGATTTACACCATTTAACAGAAGGTTGCTTTCTGAACCAAGCACTACGTTTTTGCCAAATTTGGGGTGATTCCGTTCAGCAGTTTCGGCTGTAGCCTTGCCCAAAGTTTCCTATGGGAAATTGATTTTTTTAGACTCTTTTTTTTTGAATTTATCAAAAACTACTGAACGGATTTACCCCATTTAAAAAAAGGTCGCTTTCTGAACCAAGCTCTACCTTTTTGCCAAATTTGGGGTAATTCCGTTCAGCAGTTCGGGCTGTAGCCCATCTCATAATTTCCTATGGAAATTAACATCGAGAAAATGAGTTTTGGGACCTCCCTTTTTTCTCTGCCCCCACTTGATGAATCATCCTGTAACTTTCAGGATAGGAGCTGACCTGGATAGACTTTTAATTGGGAAAATTTGGCGAAGATTCATCAAACGACGCTCAAGTTATTAGCAAATCAAAAAATGCTTTTCCTATGGAAACTATGTTCTAACTATAACCACCAACTGGCGACCGCCTTTAGGTAATACATATATATATATAGCGGAAATTTTACTGATAAAAAAACAGTGAAATTCCCCCGTTATAGTTAGTGTAGGCAACTATAACTCACGCGACCGCAATCCTCTGCTGATGCTAATACTGTATTTAGACACTTATTTGCCCATGTCTTCTTCCATACATTTTTAGCTATACATATATTTCAAATATTTTTTTTTCATAAAGACACATATGTCATCAGCAGAAGATTGCGGTCGCGTGAGTTATAGTTGCCTACACTAACTATAACGGGGGAATTTCACTGGTTTTTTATCAGTAAAATCTCCGCTAACTATAACGTGTGAAACCTATGGTTTTTTCAGTGAATTTGCAAGGTTTTTTAAATGCTAATTCCTAACTATAACGTGTGTGAAACCTATGGTTTTTTCAGTGAATTTGTACGGTTTTTTAAATGCTAAGTTACTTTACGCCATTCGTGGCGTGCGCGCCCACTTAACGCAGTTCGTTCCGTGCGCGCACGGTGCGCTTCGCGCACCGTGCGCGCACAGTAAGCACGCGGTGCGCTTCGCGCACCGCGCGCCCACTTTACGCAGTTAGTGCCGTGCACACACGGTGGGCACGAGGTGCGCTACGCGCACCGCGTGCCCACGTTACGCTAGATGGGCCATGTACGCACGATGCGCTTCGCGCACCGTGCGCACATGGAGGACATATGATGCACTTCGTTTTGAAAGGTAATATTTTAATTTTTCGAAATTTTTATAAGCCATGCACAAATGGTGCCCTTCAGGCACCATTTGCACACGGGGTGGAGAGAGTGTTGTTAATTTTTTCTTTTAATATTTTTGTTTAAAATATTGTGGTTTTTCACACTTCTAATAAGCACTGCACATTTGGTGGCCTGCGGCCACCAAAAGCACAGGGGGTGGGGAGAGTGTGGATAGTGTTTTTTTTTTTTACATTTTTTACCGTACGCGTACGGTAAGCGTAATCGGCGAAATTAGCGAAAAAATAAAAATTGCATTTTTGGCCTTGGGGGGTCTTTGGGGACTCCCTCAACATGGCTATGTGTGTGGGAGCTGTCTAAACAGCCCCTTTACATGTTTATTGGTTTTATTTAACAACCTAGCTCTCAGTGCGAGAGAGAAAATGGCGGCCGCCGCTTCCTGGTTTCGGCTGTTTCGAATGTTTACTAAGATCTAAGAGCCAATCAGAATCGCGCTCGCGCACGCCACCGTACGCGTACGGTAAGCTTACGGTAAGCGTACCGTAAGCTGGCTCAGATATATATATTGATTTAAAGGCTATTTTCTCAGAATCTACTGAACAGATTTACACCAAACCTACAAAAGGCACTTCCTTGACCTGAGGACTACCTCTCTGCCAAATTTCTAGTAATTCTGTTCAGCCGTTCGGGCTGTAGCCCTTTCTAAAGGTCCTATGGAAAAATGCATGGGAAAAACGCGTTTTGGGACCCCCCTTTTATCTCAGCCCCCGCTTGACGAATCCCCCCGAGACTTTCAGGGTAGGAGCGGAGCGTAGCGCCCCACCTATTTTGAGAAATTCGCGAGGATTCGTCGACCGGCGTCAAAGTTATTCAAAATAGAATGTTGCGGATTTCCTATGGAAAAGGGGTCCTAACTATAACTACCTACTGGCGACCGCCAGTAGGTAATATATATATATAGAGAGAGAGAGAGAGATATTAATATATCTCCATATGTATATAAATATACATATATAATCACTTTATCAAACAAAAACGCACCCATCGGCAGGCTCTTCCTTTTATTTCGAACTGCAACAAACACAGCAGGGATCCATCAGAATTTGTTTGCGTAGCACTGTTCCCCCTAAGTGGGATGGGTATGCCCAGATGGAGGTCTCTTGCTCACTATGCCATTAGATTCAAGCTAGCTTGGCTGATGAGGGGAAATACTATACGAAATAGGTACCAGGATGCCTGTTTCCAGTCCAGGGAGGAACTGGCTTTGTAGTTCGAGCTGGACTATTCCCAAGAGGAACAGAGTCAAGACTGATTTGAATATGGCTGGGTCTAAACTGGGGTGGCATGGTGAGCAACAGAATGATGGATTTAACCTAGATCTCTTGACTAGGAGTGAATGCATGATTTATTCAGCATTCCTTCCATCATTTGTTTGCATTGCACTCCACCAGAATTATCAGGCAGATGCAGATTGATTTGGGGTGCCACAAATGCACCAAACAATTGAGGGTAATTTCAGCAAAACGGATATTCAAGGGGATTGGGACACTGTGGTTTGGGTTCTGGTACTTACTACAGGGTCAGCGTTATTTGTGTACGTTGAGAGTCTTCCTTACCTTTCAATCTTGGGTTACTATGAAATGCGTGGAACCGAGGCAGTGCGCATTTATAAAAACGAATAATTGTGTGTTTGTGTTACAGCAAATCATTTTGTTAGAATAAATGGATTGATTAACTGTTCCCCTTGACTCACTAAACTGTTTTTTTTCCCTTTCATTCACTAAGGGGCATATTATCAAGCCAGGCGATAAAATTATCGCCGCTTTAGCGGCAGAAAACTGCAGCTAAAACCTTGATAATGGGCTTGATAATATGCTCTATGGAATTCCAATTGAAACCCATGTTAGATGTGAAGGACATCTAACCTGAGCTTCAATTGGAATTCCATAGAGCATATTATCAAGCCCATTATCGCTGTTTTAGCGGCAGTTTTCTGCCGCTAAAGCGGCGATAATTTTATCGCCTGTCTTGATAATATGCCCCTTCGGCCGAAAAGCGGCGATAATTTTATCACCTAATTAGCAAGCTTACGCTAAGGCGTGAAAACTTGCGTTAGCGTAGGAATTCCTAACACCCAGCTTTGCATCTCTAATGAGATGCAAAGTGGGCGTTCCTGACCTGACATGACAGGAGAAATGTAGCTAAGCGACATTTCCCCTATCATCAAGCCCCACGCTATGAAGCATAGCAGCAATAAAAGTAGCGATAACCCCTGTTATCGCTACTTTCCTTACTCCTGCTTCAGGACTGACTTAGCCATGATATCCTATGGAAGGTGGATATCATGGCTAAGTTTGTGAGTCCCTATCATCAAGGTAAAGCCACATTGCGTGAGATTATCGCTGGGTTTCCAGCGATAATCTCACATTAGGCAGATAGCGTGAGTATTTTTATCACTTTTGAGATAAGCGTTGCTAATAGCACGCTATCTCAGCGATAAAAATCCATGCTAGCCGGCGATAATTATCCTAGCGCTAAGTGCGCTTAGTGATAATTATCGCCAGTTGTTGCTGATATGCCACTGTGTTTGTTTGCTGTTCCCTATCCTCTCCTAGCTGGCTACTTTCTGTCCCCTCTCATGGCTGCTTTCCAAGATGTTATCTAGTGGAGTGTCCAGATTGAGTAGGTGTAAAAGTTAAAATGACAAAGCAGGGGACATAGAGACGACATAGGGAAATCGAAATTGAAGAATAACAATAAAGAGTGCAGCATGTGCAGTGGCTTTGGGTCCAGGTTTGTGAGGGCAGCAAGGAACTATTTTTTTTAACTACCTTTATAATATTCTATTAGACCAGTACCCACTCCCCTTTTCTGAAGACTGTTTCTTGGACACGTCAGTGCTGATCAGCATGTTTTCATCCTGCACTTTGGGGAAGCGTCTGTGACACTAACCTCATCTGTATTCATTGAGCGGTCCGATGTCCATTGTGGTAGTTTGGTTCTAATGGCTTTACCAATTAGGTGACAGGACTCTCACCAGTTGTAGAGTGAGGGGTTGGTTCATGTCTGGGCATACCCTGCCAACTTCGGGCGAACAAAGCAAACACAATAAGATGATGGACGGAGCACTGAAACTTTTCAGACACTCACCCCATTCATGCGTAAATGAAAACCCACATCAGAAGCATAGCTTACCTTTTCTTTGGAGACGCGGACTTGTGCACATCTGTTTTGTGCTTGTGCTTTCTTTTTATGATCAGCGCTGATTCATTTAACACTGCTACTGCTTCTATATCAGCAGCCTGTTGATCTGCTTGTTCTTCTGCCCTTGCAGCCATTAGCATTTTCTCTAAACTGAGTGTTTCTCTCAATATGCGTCTTCTGAACGAGTCTGAAAGGCAACCGCCGATAACTCTGAGGCGTATGGCTTCTACATCATTGAAATCACAGAACTTACCAATTTTGCTAAGTGTGTCAAGCCTCTCAACCAACTCATCCATCATTTCACCAGCCTGTTGTTGTGCTTGGTTGAAGATGTACCTTTCATAATCTGCATGTGGCGTTAGAGTGAACTTGTCTACACACCGGTGGCAGAGCGCTAGCCTAAAAACAAGTGGGCAAAGTAAATGGGAGCAAATCCATGGCCCAGCAACCCCGCTTGCCCTACACAGGCTCCCCTGTGAGGGTGAGTACGGATAAAGTAGTATAATTAACTTAAAAGCTGTGAAAATCAAAATAATAAAATGATTAAAATAGGGCACTGACCCTTTCAAGATGGCACTCACCAGAGACGGGTGGAGCCCGACGACTCCATGGTAAACGATACCGAGCGACTAAATCACCCAATGCCTACAAGGAAATACAATTGCAGCAAGCAGAATGTAGATAGCAGATAAAGACTAACATATGCTCAACAGAGTTGAGGTGGCGCATTGGTCCAAGTTTTAAATAACCCTGCATGTGAGGGTGAGCGTGTCTACACGCCAGCACCAAAACGCAAGCCTAAAAACAAGCGGGCAAAGTAAATGGGAGCAAATCCAGGGCAGAGCAACCCCACTTTCTCTACACAGCCTCCCCTGTGAGGGTAAATACTGGGAAAGTAGTTAAAATAACTTAAAAGGTGTGAAAATTAAAATCATAAACTGATTAAAATACGGCACTGACCCTTTCAAGAGGGTGCTCAACAGAGAGTGGTGGAGCCAGACAACTCTGTGGTAACTGGCACTGGGTGACTAAATCACCCAATGCCTACAAGGAAATAAAATTGCAGCAAGCGGAATGTAGATAGCAGATAAAGACTCACATATGCTCAACAGAGTTGAGCAGACGTGTTGGTCCAAGTTTTAAATAACCCTGCATGTGATGGTGGCCGTGTCTACACGCCAGCGCCGGAGCACCAGCCTAAAACAAGTGGGCAAAGTAAATGGGAGCAAATCCAGGTCCCAGGAACCTCACTTGTCCTATATAGCCTCCCCTGTGAGGGTAAGTACTGGGAAAGTAGTTAAAATAACTTAAAAGCTGTGAAAATGAAAATCATAAACTGATTAAAATAGGGCACTGAACCTTTCAAGATGGCGCTCAACAGAGAATGGTGTAGCCAGACAACACCGTGGTAACCGGCACCGAGTGACTAAATCACCCAATGCCTACAAGGAGATAAAACTGCAGCAAGCGGAATGTAGCTAGCAGATAAAGACTCATATATGCCCAATAGAGCTGTGTGGATGTGTTGGTCCCGGTTCTAAGTAACCCTACATGTGAGGGTGAGCGTGTCTAGATGCCTGTGCCGGAGCGCGAGCCTAAAAACAAGCGTGCAAAGTAAATGAGAGCAAATCCAGGGCTCAGCATCCCCGCTTGCCCTACACAGGCTCCCCTGTGAGGGTAAGCACTGGGAAAGTAGTATAAATAACTTAAAAGCTGTGAAAATGAAAATCATAACATGAATAAAATAGTGCACTGACCCTTTCAAGATGGTGCTCAACAGATAGTGGTGGAGCCCAGCAACTCCATGGTAACCGGCACCAAGTGACTTAGGGGCATATTATCAAGCCAGGCGATAAAATTATCGCCGCTTTAGCGGCAGAAAACTGCCGCTAAAACGGCGATAATGGGCTTGATAATATGCTCTATGGAATTCCAATTGAAGCCCGTGTTAGATGTGAAGGACATCTAACCTGAGCTTCAATTGGAATTCCATAGAGCATATTATCAAGCCCATTATCGCCGTTTTAGCGGCAGTTTTCTGCCGCTACAGCGGCGATAATTTTATCGCCTGGCTTGATAATATGCCCCTAAATCACCCGATGCCTACAAGGTAATAACATTTCAGCAAGAGGAATGTAGGGGCACATTATCAAGGGCAGGCGATAACATTATCGGCGCTTTAGCGTCCGTTTTCGGGCGAAATGCGGCAATAATGTTATCGCTTTATTAACAAGGACACGCTAGCGCGTGTTTCCTTGCCTTAGCGCCCGGTTTCCTATCGCCTCACCTTGCATCGCTAATGAGATGCAAAGTAGGCGTGCCCCTCACAACTACATCATAAAATATCAGTAACGGTGCTTCGCTGTATTTACAACGAAGCCCCGTCCGGTTTAGCGCTGATTTTATTCGCCCTAACTGGGCCTTAACGCTGGAATTTAACGTCTGTTAAATTCCAAACTAAGGCATACCTTACATTGGGGGTGGATTTGTGGCTAAGACCACAGGCCCTATCATCAAGGATATCGCCGTTTTTCATGGAACATCGCTGGAAAACCAGCGTAGTTCCATGGAAAACGGCGATATCCCCTCTATCGCTGAAATTGTTATCACCTCGGTGATACGCGTTGTTAATAACACGATAACCGGGCAAAAAATTCCAGCGATAGACGGCGATAAATAAAAAAGCGCTAAGCGCGCTTTGCGATATTTATCGCCGTCTATTGCATGGATAGCTGATAAAAATTCACATATGCTCAACAAGTGATCATAAAATGGTGTACACTGCAATTTTGTGAACTAATAACTTTTTAAAAAGACAATTTTCTCTGGAATCTTCATTGTTAGTAGACAATTTTCTGTGTGAAAACTAATTTGTAGAGAAAGCAAATTAAAACTAAATATTGACCTTTTCAGAAATGTTCGGCATCATGTTGATTGAGGAGATATATGTTATAATTTCTAACACTTAAAAACTGTTATTGATCCGTTTGTACATGTTAAAATATTGGAATTTGGAATTTTATTTAGCATAGTAAAAAATCTGTGTCGTAAAGACAAGCAATGTAGAGGGTAAATACATACAATAACATTTCATGCATAGTAAGGGTATGCGTGGTGAAGACCACATTGTAAAGTACCGCTTTATAAGGACATTGTGGTAATCCCTGCATGGGTGTAACAAGAAACCTATACCAACCAAAGTGGAGGCTCCTACATTGGGAAGCGTTTGGTCACACACTCCAATTTGTTCAGATTGCAGAACCTGTTTGGAGTATCAAACTACAATTTTAAGAGCTAAGAAGAATGTAACAAATGGATCTGCCTGCTCGTTTACCAGTCAGCAGGAACAATGTGACCCTGTTGCCTTGCTAGAGTTGAAAATGTATCTGTCCCAAAGGAACCCAGCATTTGCTCAAAAAATGTGAGCTAGTTGGTACAGAGCAAACCATCTTCATACCTGCTCAGAGAGATTAATCAGAGTTAGAAATACATTTATCGCTTAGCTTTTTAGCACACATCTCAACTCAAGGTGATTTGAGGACATCAAATATTATTTGCTAAAACACACACAGAGAAAGGAGGTCCCATTCCAGCATGCTTTCTTGTTAGAAATAGGGGTTCTGGATAGCAGAGGTATGCACCCTCTCCAAGCAGGAACCTCCATCCTAGTCAGGGTAAGTCAGAAACACGCTTTAAATTAATTCGTGCTCACCCTTTTGTAGCTTGGCACAGAGAAGTCAGGATTAATTTAGGAGGCAATGTGTAAAGTATTTGTGCAATAAAATGGAAAGTAAAGCAGTAAAAACACCCCAAAAATACTCCACACCAATTTAATAAATAAGATTATGATTTTATAAATAAAACAAGACCAGAGCAACAAAAATCCAATGAGTAGAAGTCGAGATAATAATTTTTAAAGATTAAATGTAAAAACAGCACTTGGAAGCAGCAAGCGCCTAAGGGGGTCATCTGGTCACAGTGGACGAGGGCAAAGCCAAGAGTTCAGGCCAACCATGATGGAGCGTGGGCCGGATACAGGAGCCATGGAAGGCCTGCAACAGCGAGAAGTGGGGCGCAGCATAGCAATGCGTGTGTGTTGATCATTGATTGTTGTGCATTGATTTTCTCCATGCAACAATGGCGATGTGCCGCTTTCAAAGACGAAGCACCGACACCGAGATGCATTGGTTCTGAAGCCTATGAGCTGGGTTTCTCCACGCAGTTGAGTTAATGCATCGTTTTCACACTGCAGCAGTGCCGATGCGGCGGTTCCGATGCGTCAGATCTGGAGGCGATGAACTGGTTCCAAGTGCGATCTGCCAGTTCTGTTCCCGCAGCAGTGGCAATTCGCTGATTTGGCTTCATGCAGCAGATGATTCATCAGTTGCACTAGAGCAACACCTGGATCCACTTCCAATGGTCCAGGCACAGGAGGTGCTACTTTGATATCCCTGAGTCTCAAAACGGGGAACAACCTTTACAACGCATTTTTTACAACGCATAATCCATTACAATGCATGACATTACAACGCATGACACTACAACGCATTTTTAAAAACTACCTTTACAACGCATTCCATTACAACGCATACTACCATTACAACGCATACCATTACAACGCATAATATTACACTACACTATCCAACCCTTACCCTACTGTTGCACCCCCTGGAGTTAGAATAGTAATTTTTACCCCTATACTATCCAACACTTACCCTACTGTTGCACCCCCTGGAGTTAGAATAGTAATTTTTACCCCTATACTATCCAACACTTACCCTACTGTTGCACCCCCTGGAGTTAGAATAGTAATTTTTACCCCTATACTATTCAACACTTACCCTGCTGTTGCACCCCCTGGAGTTAGAATAGTAATTTTTACCCCTATACTATCCAACACTTACCCTACTGTTGCACCCCCTGGAGTTAGAATAGTAATTTTTACCCCTATACTATCCAACACTTACTCTACTGTTGCACCCCCTGGAGTTAGAATAGTAATTTTTACCCCTATACTATCCAACACTTACCCTACTGTTGCACCCCCTGGAGTTAGAATAGTAACTTTTACCCCTATACTATCTAATACTTACCTTAAATGCAATTTAATATTATGCGTTGTAATGGTATACGTTGTAAAGGTAGTATGCGTTGTAATGGAAATGCGTTGTAAAGGTAGTTTTTAAAAATGCGTTGTAGTGTCATGCGTTGTAATGTCATGCGTTGTAATGGATTATGCGTTGTAAAAAATGCGTTGTAAGTGCATGCGTTGTAAAAGTGTGCGTTGTAACGACATACATCCCTCAAAACAGGACACAAGCCAGCATGCCCTTGGAGATCACTCTGGGTTCAAGCAAGAGTTCAGTTCTTCCTGAGTAGGGGCACAGGGTAGCAGGCAGCAGGACCACACAGCAGAAAAGCAGTTCTTCCAGAACAGCAATTCAGCAGAGTGGCACTCCTTCTGGCAGCTCAACAGTCCTTCTTCCTGGCAGAGTTCTTTTACAGGTCCAGAAGTGTCTGATTTGGTGGGGTCAGAAACCCAGTACTTATAGCCAGTTGTGCTTTTGAAGTGGAGGTGACTTCAAAGATGGGCTTTTAAGTGCACAGTGTTCGTTCCAGGTGTAAGTTTCAGCTCCTCCCTCACATCCTGCACAGGATGAACCATTAGGATTCAGATGGCCACTCAGACACTCCTAACCTTGCTTTGTGTGTGGCTGCCTAGAGGGAATGCACAAACTCAAGCTGTCACCCAACCTAGAGGGAATGCACAAAGTCAAGCTGTCACCCAACACAGGTGTGTATTGGAGACAAGCTCCAGGCATACAGAGCTTTCAGAGCAGAGAAATGCCATCTTTCTAAAAGGAGCAGTTCTAAAATTGTAATGTCCAACTTTGTAAGCAAAGATCATTTATCACTACCATTCTATGATATTAAACGGGACAGAGCTACTCCTTCTCAATGAAAGCCTTAAAGTATAATAACGAATTCCCAATGTTAATCTATGAGAGGGATTGGCCTCACATTAGTTATAATGAATGTTGGTATTTTTCACTTCCCGGACATGCAAAACCTAAAAGTAGATGTCCTACTTTCAGTTACAAAACACCCTGTTCTATGAACTACCTAGGGTTTATGTGTAATAAAAAGGGGGTTTAAGGCTGGGCAAGGAGTTTTAAAAAACAAGTCGACATGGCAGGGTAAACTGCACACAAAGGTTCTGCAGTGGCAGGCCTGAGACATGTTTTGAAGAGCTGAATATAGGCGTTACAACGACTTGCTGTAGGGGGCGCGCTGGACTTAGGATTGGATAATTTACTGTTCCAACTCCAGTGTGTGCAACAGTATGGATGGTGTTGGAATAGTAAATTATACTATTCCTTAGTTTACAGCGCCCCCCTACAGCAAGTCGTTGAAACGACTTGCATTGTAATGGTACAGCGATGTAACAACGCGGTCATTGTAAAGACCACGTTGTAATCGCATGCGTTGTAATGCATGAGATGTGATGGCTGTTTCCCGAAGGGCTACTTGTGTGGGTGGCACAGTCAGTCCTGCAGGCCCACTAGTAGCATTTAATTTATGGGCCCTGTGCGCACGTAGAGCACTCTACTATGGACTTACAGATAAGTTAAATATACCAATTGTGGATAAGTCAATGAGACCATGTTTAAGGGAAAAGCACATGCCCTTAGCACTAGTCAGCAGTAGCAAAGTGCTCAGGGTCCTAAGGCCAACAAAAAGGATTCAGCGAAAAGGTGGCGGCTCCTCTGCTTTGGCAGAGTAGCGTGGACTCACTGCTTTTGAGCAGTGCAAAGTAAAGGAAATATAAATTGATAATAACTTTAAGTTATTATCATTTTATGTGTCCTTTGCATGAGGGCAGGTGGGCGGGGCTGCTCTGCTCTCGGAGCAGGGGAGGCGTTGTTTGCCCACTCCTAAGTGGGCAATGACTGTTTGGTCGGCCTGAGCCCAAACAAGTCATGCACACGTTCCCTGTTCTCCATGTAGGCTGAATTACAGACTATGTGGAGAACATGCCCAGGCCCCCATTCCCTGGCTGAGCGTCCAGCCAGGATGCTCAGACCAATAACAACACTGCACTGCAGCATTGTGATTGTTTCAGGAAGACTGGGTGCTTACCAATCACAATGCTGCATTCCAGCATTGTGAATAGTCAGTGGGGCCTGCTTTCTGTTCCTCGAGTTCCACGAGGAGAGCAGGAGCAGAGACTCGGGACCCGGCAGCAAGGTACGTTTATTTTTTTAATGTTTTTTTGATATTCACACCATGCCCCTCAACCCCTCCACCCCCAACTTGACCCCCCCCCCCCGTCTCGCCAACCGCGAGTCTTGCCAGCTGCCTCTGGGTGAGGCGCACAGCCAAAAAGTTTGGGAAGAACTCCCTTAGGCTGTTATGTCTAACAATCCTTCTTCAAGTTACTCTATATACACAAAACTAGTCTAGGGTGATGTTCTATGAGAACTAGCCCTTAGAAGGTTCCCGGTGAGCAGAGTCCATAGGGTGATATGGATTTCCCCTCTTTCATCAACCAAATTTTGGGTTTGGGGTGATATCACACGGTAGTAAAATGCATGCCCCTTTCAGCTATTAGTGTTTACATTAGGGCTTGATATTGCCTCTAATCAGATTGACATTTTCACTGATAAATACTTTATATATAAGCTTCCACTGACATACATAAGGGCATTTCATGGTGGACATGTGGGCATCTGATTTTAGATGTGCAAGGGCAGCTCATAGAGGGTGTGTAAAGGAGTCCAGTGGTATAATCTGTGAGCATGGGTTGTTTGTGAGATGTCCGTTGCTGTGTTTTGTGTGTCTAATATTGTGTGTTTTTAGTGGTGCATGAATAGGTGCTGTCATGTTGGCCTTGATAGTCAGTTCAAGGAGGTGGGACGTATAATGATAGGAAATTATAGTCCAGATATCATCATCATCAGTTTCAAGAAAGAAAGAAAGACCAGGAGCATGAAAAGAGCAGAGGCTTGGATAAAAGCAGCAGGATGTGACACAACAGCAGCTTGGATCATGAACAAGCCATTTGTAAAAACTGGATAAATGTAAGAGATATAGAAACGAATACCTGTGGCTCCCAAACAATGTCATTCTCCCCCTGTTTAAATACCAGGTAACTGCACAGGCATCTGAAAAACTTTGTGTGAGTGTTTCAATTATGTAACTGTGGCCATCTGATATTGAGTATGGGAGTATCTGATATTGATTTCATGGTTATTTAATGATCTACATGTAGATATCTAGTCTTGGGTTTTGGATTACTGATGGTTTCGGGGTTGAGTAGGTGTTTGATGGCAAGTACTGGTGTGTTTGAGTGGTGTTTGACCAGGTATATTTGATTCATTATAGTTGCATGAGTTTAAGGTGGCATTATGGTATGCATCCAATGGTGTGAGTGTGGGCAGCATCTGAGTGAGGGTGAATTGCATAAACTGAGCTTGGGGCTCAGCTCTACAAAGTTTGCTTTCCTATCCACGGGTGATAAAAGTGAACTTATTTCAATGCACCAATTCTGAATGTGAAAGGCAGGGGTCTGTAGCCCCGCAGGACTTCACCAAATATATAGTTGAAGTGGGGTCAAAGCTTTTGGGTTACTAACAGTCTCAGGGACACCGCGGTGATCAGAAACAAGCCTTTTTCTGTTCTTCTCAATCATACACATACAAGATGCGCAATGAAAAAAGGCACGTTAACTAAAAAGTGTGTTTATTTCAACAGGTGCACCCTGTTGCTCAACATGTCTAAAATAAGCATACAGAATAATATAAAAACAGCACAAATGCACATTGCAAACTTTGAGAATAAAATCAGTTATATCAAGCTTGTTTCCTGGAACGTGGCAGGTTTACGTAGTAAGCTCACTCTTCCAGATTGGAGCGAATTAATTGAGGAACACGACATATGCATGTTCCAGGAAACCTGGAGTGTCGAGCCATTGTATAAGACAGGGTTTCGTTGTTTCTTTGAGCCAGCAATCTCAATCGGGCGTGGCCGCCCCTCTGGCGGACTTATGGTTTGAGTCAGGGCAGACCTTAACCTCAGGATCACACATAATAGCTGCTCTACGCCAGATATAATGAGACTCACCATTAAAGGCGCAAAGAATGGCCATTCTTGGGAACTTTTCAATGTCTATGCCCGTGGAACCCAAGGGGGCGCCAAGTCTCCTACCATTACATCCCTTTCAGGCATGCTCTCCACTTGCCCTCCTGATTCTCTCTTACTTGTTGCTGGCGATCTCAACTGCTCTTTTGAACCACTTGCTACAGATGATATCCTGGGAACACCCGACGAGGACTCTAGATGGGGTATTCCCTTACTATCTCTTAACCCCGTAAAAAGATGGTCCCCGGTCGTGATCCAACTAAATGCCCTAGCACTAGAATTCGGTCTAAGAGCTGCGAATGGGCGCACAGCCTCTGACCCGGGGGGTGCTAACACTTTCAATAGGGTCGCCTGTCAAAGCAGAATTGATTATATTTTGATTGACAGGAGAGGTTGGAAATTTGTTGCTGATATGATAATAACACCTTCAATCAACAGCGACCATAACCCCTTATCACTTAGCATGCGAGAGCTGTGGCATAGACAAGACCAAACCTCCCTACATGGAATGCAAATGCTCACTAAGGTACTCCACCCCTCTAATTGCAACAGATTCCTCAGGTGGTCCAAATTCGTCCTGTCTAATACAAAACTTGCTGCTCTGGAAAAAATCCTTGTTGATTATACCGCCAGGCTCTCCATGGCATCCAATGATATGCCTGGTTATACCAAAATCTTCGAGGAAACTATGGACTCGATTGGTACCCTGTTCCTCGACCACAGGAAAAAAACAACACCAAAAGTTGAGCCAGAAAACAAGTGGTTCAACAGGGACTGCAGACTAAAAAAAACACCCTGATCCTCGCAATTAAATCTAATAATCCAGGTGAGGTCAGGGCAGCGAGGCTGCTTTACAGACAGGCACTTGTTTCTGCAAGGAAGGATTGGGATGAGCAACGTTGGGATTCTTTAAAATCTGCAAGCCACTAAAAAAATGGCGAGCTTTTCTGGTCCATACTGAGAAAATCCACTATGCATGATCAGGACCAAATTCCCAACCATATCACGGACAGGGAATGGTTTGACCATTTCAGGAACCTATATGTAGGGGTGGGGCCTGTGGAGGACCACTGCATCCATTTGAGGTCCACAGCTACTCCCACTGACCATTTTTCATTCGATAAGATCGAGAAGAAAGAGGTTGAGATCGCCATCAATAAAATTGTTTCCGCAAAGGCCCCGGGACCAGACGGCATTCCGGGTGACCTATATAAAGCTAATGTTGACGGATGGGCAACGTATTTCGCGATCTTTATTAACACTCTCTTGGATGGCTCCCAGGTGCCTGAGTCTTGGAGGGGAGCTGAAGTAATCCCCATCTTCAAAAAGGGTTCAAGGAGTGAGCCAGCGAACTACCGCCCAATCAGTCTTATAGACTCAGGTCAGAAATTGGTCGGTAGGGTCCTCCTGGAGAGGATCCACTCCTGGGTGGACGAAAAAGGCATCATGACAAAGTTCCAGGCAGGCTTTAGGGCCTGTACCAGCACAATCGACCAAGCATTCAGGTTAGTGCTCCTTTTCTGGAAGGTGGTCACCATTGGTAAGGGCGCCCTATACCTGGCGTTCATTGATCTTAAGATCGCCTTTGATCTAGTTCCCCGTGATCGCCTGTGGCTGATTTTGGAGGAGCTGGGGATCCCCCCTTACATCCTGAATCTTCTCATTCGGATGCATGATAACAACTTTGCTCGCATCAGATGGGGAACTCAGGAACAAAAAAACGACAAAATTCCGGTGAACAGAGGGGTTCGCCAAGGCTGTGTGTTGGCACCTACGCTCTTCACACTTTTTGTGAATGGCGTAGTCTCTTACTTGCTCGAAGTTGAAGCTGATGTCCCCACATTGGCGGGTGATAAAGTCCCCGCCCTTCTTTTTGCGGACGACACGCTTCTAATTTCAAAAACACCAGCAGGACCACAGAAGCTTTTAGATCGCTTCTTTTTGTTCTGTGAGCTGAGAGGCCTTGTCATTAATACTTCTAAAACCAAACTCCTCTACTTCAACCCTACTAGATCCTTTCGATCCACCCTGACCCTAGATGGAAAACCACTCAAGCGTGTTAAGGAGTTTGATTACTTGGGGATTAGAGTTACAGATAGGCTCAAGTGGCAGCCCCATATTGATAAAATGGTGCTTAACCATAGACGGGTAACAGGAAGTCTGGGAAAGGAATTCCATGCCTCTACTACCAAACCCATGGCTCCAGTTTTGGACATCTACGCTGCAAAGGCGGTAGGCAGCGCCCTTTATGGCGCAGAACTATGGGGCTTCTGCTGCGTAGATACCCTAGTGACCAATGAAAACAAGTTTTTCAGAGACCTTGTATCACTCCCGAGGGGCACCCCGACTAAACTTCTATTGAGCGACCTTGGCAGGCGCTCCATTAGAGATCTAGTCACCCTCCGCCCTTTGTTATACTGGGCACGGCTGTGGCGCACCCCTGAGCTCTCTAACTATGCCGATGGCCTCAGGGAGGTCATGAATTCGCAAGGAGCTCACAAAATTGAGTGGCTGACAAACATCAAAAAACTCTTGGTCACAACAGGTCTCGCATTTGACCGGGTTCTGGGGACACCAATATCAAAGGAGGCAATTAAAAAAGCATATTGGGCATGGGTTGATGCCCTGGAGCAAAGTGATCCTAATCTTGGTAGGCTGACAGAGGCATTTCGTCAACATAAGCTTGTGCCTTTTTTAGAACCTTACCTGGACTTCATTACGAAGCCCAAGGACAGATCACTTTTTATCCAGTTCAGGTTTGGGACCCTTCCCCTCCGCGAAAGTACTAGTAAGTGGAATCCCCCGCATAAGACACTCCTAGATTGCCCAACTTGTCTTGGCGCTGTCGAAAACATTTCTCATTTTCTTTTTGTCTGCCCAGCTTACGCGCCTCCAAGAATGAAATGGCTTAGGCCCGTCTGCCTGCAGCTAGGGACAAGGGACTGTTCTGCTGCCTTGAGAATCCTTAAATCGACAACAAACACTACTATAATTTGCAGGGTGGCCAAATTTTTAGGTTGGGCATGGCTGATCAGGCAGAGGCTAATTAGTTCTAGTTAATTTTTCTTCTTATATCAAAGCTGCTAAGTTTAATACATTTTTTAAATATTTATTGTGTATTAGGCAACTAGATCCTTTTATGACATGCTTTTAAAATGTATTCTTTTCATGTAATTGTGTTTTATATATTACTGTGCTTTTATGACATTACATGTCGAAATAAAGCTTTGATTGATTGATTGAATAAAATGAAATGTAGAATAACTTGCAATTGGATTTTCTTGGGGAGGATGAGTGCACTGCATACATTATTTACAGAAAAATGCTATAATTATTAGGAGCTAAGAAGGCTGTGTTCCCTGCGAAAGGCAAACACGCATTCAGCATCAGCCCCAGCTCCTCCATGGCTTAGGCTCGATATCAGCTTTCTGAATAACATGTGATATAGTTATTGCAGAATCTCTGGTAGGTGGAATCGTTTTCTGGTTTGGCAGTATCTTGCCTTCAATAATCTAGGCGAAAGACTTCTCCTGACAGGTGGTCAAGTGGCAGTCTATATATGCTGTATCTTATCTGAGGTGGCATTTGCAATATATCCTTATACATATAAGGTGAAGGTGAACATATTACAATTCAGACTACACTGTTTTGGTTATTGTTCTTTGTTTGACCTTCAAATTGAGATAACCTGGCATTTGTTTCAGACTGATGTCACTTCAGATGTTTTGTTTAGGTCTATATCTAAAGGAGATGACACTTTCATGGTTCTTGGATAGATAAGGACAGATGGCATCTGCATAAGAGGCAGACATGTTCATGATTTTGCAAAAATAAAAAAAGTGGAGTCAACGTATATTTAAAAATGGGGTTATGATTTACTTGGAATGGAGTCAGGTCATGCATCTTTACATGAGGTGAGTTTAGACATGTTATTAGAGTGTGTAGGCATATGTTTGTCTGTTGAGGCCTGATGGTGTCTGCATGTGTGTTGTATGACAGAGGATGTGTCGGCCTTTGATTGTATGTGTATGGGAATCTGATGGTGGGTGAGTGGGAGGGGGGACATAGGATGGTATGTATGAGGTGTGGGTGAATAATTCTGAAAAAAACAATTTTTACCTTGTTTGAGGAAGGGCCATTAGAAGCATTCAGATACCCTCCATTGCTCTAAGGGCAATGGTGTGTATACAATGAATTTAAAAGCAGGCATATATGACAGCAAAAAGGTGCCTCACTTCCCTGTATCACTCAACCAAGTATCCTTGTTAGGGAAGTCGAAGTCCGATTAATGAATGGGCCAGTGTCTTCTAGAGCATCAGCAGAAGCAAACCTACTCTTCCAGCCTTCATATAGACGTGGGTGCTGTTAGACCTGTCAGCCTTAGGGTAGTCTTACCTCAAACATTTTGCCTTTACCCTCCTATTTTTCTGAATTAGGTTTTGTTGGTCTTAGGACTCTGTGCACTTCACCACTGCTAACCAGCACTAAAGTGGCTGTGCTCCCTCCTTTAGATGTGGTAAAATTAGCGTACACCCAATTGGGACATGTAATTTACTTGGGCCTGCAGCACTGATTGTGACACCCAATTAATTAGCTCTTTGAAACATGTCTCAGGACTGTCATTGCAGTTTTAAACTGCCAGTTGGACTTGGTAGTATAACCCCGTTGCCAAGTCTAAAACTTCCATTTTATTACATATAATTCACCCCTAAGTTAGGCCCTACACAGCTCACAGGGCAGGGTGCATTGTAATTAAAATATTGGACATGTACTGTTAGGTTTTACATGTCTCAGCAGTGAAAAACTCACAAATGTGTTTCCACTACTGGGAGGCCTACCTTTCCCGTAGGATAACATTGGGTTACATTATTAGATTTAATAAGTGCTAACTTTTGATTGGGCGCTGGTAGGAAAGTCTAGTTTGGTGTCTGAAGAATTGTAATTTTAAATCCTCTTTAATTCATTGCATGGCCTGCAAGACCAGAGTAGACACAAAAGACTTTGCATAGAATCAGGTGAAATGGTTGCCTAAAGAACATATCAATTATGGAGTCAGAATCTGAGATTCATATTTCTGACCTACAAAGAACACAGACCAATCCACTGCTTAGGAATTGTAAAGCATGATTTAAAATTAAATGAGCTTACTGAATGGAATTATTTATCACCCAAATGGTAAAGTCGGATTTGAAGTCACAATTCTGAAAATGCCACTTTTAAAACTTGGCACCTTTCTTCTCTTAACTATTTGGTGTCCTCAGCCTGTTCATGGGTCAAATGACTAGGTGTAGTTGGCAGTAGGCCTTTGAGTGTTCCTCCCAGAAAGCTTCATAATAGAGTGTCTGGGTGATGGCAGGATGGGCCATCCGTGACATGATGGGGGGATGAGCTGTCACCTCCGACACTTACACTTCAAAGGCACTGGCTCTGCTCACACACAAAGTACTTCACACTAGCCTATTGTGTTGCCAGACAGATGGGGATCAAGGACGTGAGGCAGGACAATCCATACACCTCTTTATGGGGAAACTCCAGAAACTTCTCCCAGGTATAAATAGTTGGACCCTTGGACCCACCATTCAGATTACATCTGAACCTGTGGAAGACCCAGAAGGACTGCTCTTCTGCATGAGGGACTCATCTGCTGCCCTGCTACCGGGGGAAGAAGGACTAGATCTGCCCCTTGAACCCAGGGCCACCAGAGTGACCCCAAGCGTTGGTTGGCTGGCCTCCTGATAAGAGTCTCAGGGACAGAAAAGGCTCCAACCATCCTGAGCCTGTAATCTGAACTTGGTCTGCTATGAGTCCTAACCCCCCAAGTGGTGTCTTTTCTGTCCTGGATGCCTGGAAGAAGGGATAGGTACTCTGCTGTCAGTCCAGCTGTTGTCCCCATCACAACCGTTGCAGCTAAGTGCAACCTGAGGCAGCCATTGAAGCTCCTCATCAAAACCGAAGCAGCACAATGCAGCCCAACATGGACCTTGCATTGCTCCTTGAAACTGCCTCTACGCAGGGCAATGGACCACATCAAGTTCAATTCTCAGTAGGCCTAACCTAGTCCCTGTATCAGGCCCACTCTCCATTGTGGTCCGCCTCAACTTTTGACTTTGACCAAGTCTGACACGACCAGATAACCACAGTTTGTGCTTTTAAGCACAATTTTTATCTAAATCTTTAAAACTGCATATTTCCAGATTTACTCATTGGATTTTGTCATTTTGGTATCAAACAATTTATGAAAATTTACTTTTTTGAAATTGGTGTGTGATTTTTTTGTGGTTTGTGTTGTGTTTTCACTTTAATACTGTTTGTGTGCTGCATACATTCTTTGCACATTGCCTTAAGTTAAACCTGTCTCTTTGTGTGCTAATCTACCAGAAGATTAATCACAGGTTAATTTAGAGCCTTTTGTGGCTTCCCCGATGGAAATTGTGTCTATTGCTGGAGAAGGGCTCACGCCCCCCTCAACCAACAAAACCAATTTCTCACAGGTGCTATTCAACATTTAAAAATATGTCATCGAGTAAGCCATGGGAGACAGTGCAAAACCCATTTCCATCATCTATTTTAGGAGCCACGTTATTCCTTTGTCTCTGCTAGATAAGACCAAACCTGTTGATACTGGCCTCACTGGGAATTAGGGGAAGATTATAATCATACAATAAGGGCCCGATTACGAGTTTGGCATTGTGGAAGCGGGCGGCCATTCCACTGCCCTGCTCCCACACTAACAAACGGGGCCGATGCCCATCCGCCAGGTTATAAGTGAAATCATGGCTAGCGGGCAGGCGCCATGGTGGTCTGCCGGCAGTGCAGTAAAAAGGCTCAAATATGAACCTTAATTCTGCATTGCTGCGGGACCCCGCCACAGAGTGTTCAAGCACACCATGATCTGCTAAGTCCATGCCGTGCTGGAACTGGGTGTGCATGCACACAGGGGGGCACAACGAGTGCCATCCTGCATGTACCAATATGCACAGGGCAATTCTGATCACCAGCAGTTTCATGGAGTTAGAGCCTCCATGAGACTGCTGGTGGTCAGGAAACTCGTAATATGCATGGCAGCGCTGCTGCGGCACCACAAGCATATCATTAGCCCTTGTCTGCCATGCCACTTCCCTGGTAGTTTCAGCGGTCTGACGGCCAAAGTTGCAATGCAACGGTCAGACTGCCAGTGAGGCCACAGCCGCACTGCCACCGCAGCACCACCATGAGTTTGGCAGTCCACGGACCGCCAAATTCATAATCAGGCCCTTTGGTCGGGGACTTTTTTATGTTAATTGAGTTAATGAACACATAGGGAAACTAACAATGCTAAATGTTTGATGGCTCAGTGGACTACTGTAAACACTTCAGCTGCATGGGTTGACCCACTGGTCACAGGCTCAAATTCCTGGAAATCCAGTCAGACATTCTTCTCTTGGGGGAAATAAAATAAGTACCTTTTAGTTGTGTAACAATAAACACTTGTTATGTAGTGTGAAAAACATATCAAGCAAGTGGGTATCCCATTTGATCTAGGTGGTTATGAGAATTTGGCACCTCAAATCAGTTTACTTTTTTTTTCTCAGACAAAGAATACACCCCAGATCCAATGTCATAGCTAAAAAAGAGGATGAGCGGGTAGTCACATCATACAGGTGATCAATGCAATGCCTGTCAGATAATCTAACATGACTATCAAATTCCTTAGTATGATAGTCATCATATGTCATATGAGAACCTACAGCATTTTAAAGTCAGTAGAAAGAGCACATTTTGGCTTCAAGAATGCAAAAAACATTAATAAGCATTTAGTGCATACCAACAAAGAGGAACATGTAAGGATGGTCATCACCGAAGTTTGGGGTCAGCCTGCTTTAGCTAAACATTTTAGATCCATCAATTGCATGGTCTGCAAGATCAGAGTAGACATGAAGACTGCATAGAATGAAGTGAAATGATTTGCTTAAAGAACATATCAAGTGTGGAATCAATAATCTGAGATTGATATTTCTGACCCACAAAGACTACAGACCGAATAAAGTTACTCCTTCCCATATACCTTTACACATGGTTAATCTAATCTCGGTTATACTGAACATCTAAGCATTCACTTTCTGAATGTTGAGCTCCACCAAAATGGCACTCTTGGAATCAATTTTATACTAGTATGTAACACAGAATTGTTTTTTAAACTTGCACTGTTTTAACACAGAGAGTTAGCTCATAGGATCCACCACATTGCTATTTCAACTTTTACTTTCTGTGTGTGGGAAAGAGAAATTATGAAGTAACCAATTTAGTGATTTCTAAACACATTCAGCCTTATTTTGGTAGTGGTCGGCCCGACACAGATAGGCCATCCGCGGTGGGCCGACCTCTGACAGCCCTTCAGTCCAACAGCTGGATTACAATACTGGTGGTCAGAGCCACAGAGATCTGGAGGAAGACAGTTGTATCCGCCAGGATCAGTGATCCCGCCGGGTTGGCAGTCGGAATCGTATTGCAGAATGGTGGCTGTGCCAAGGCAGGCACCCCTGTCGGGATTACAATATCCCTTTCCGACAGCTTTTTCATGTTGGGAAGACCACCATTAAAAGGCTGTCAGAAACAGAATTTTGGGGCCTCAAACAGGGCCCCTTTCCATCGTGGCCACTGAAAAGTAGTCCTAGGGACACATGTAGTACCCAGACTCACCTCCTTGCACCATGTGCCATGCACAACATGATGCATGGTATATGGTGCACTGGGGTGCAGGGGGTGTTCCTTATCATGGCAGCCTGTTTCCTTGACCGCAGCACAAGCTGTCCTGGTAAGGAGCACTTTCCGTTTACCAGCAAGGTGGTAGCATGATAATGCGGCGGTCAGACTGCCACAAGCTTGTCAGGTGGTCTCCTGACCGCTGTAATAGCAAGCTGCGGTCTGACCAACTTCAATTGTAATAAGATCCATTGCTTTCATGACTTACTCCCACTTGCTCTTTCTGAAGGTCCATTGAGTTGAGGATCTTTGATTTAAATTTAGCCTCTTGCTAAAGTGTTTTCTCTTTCAAATGATGACCTTACTATCCCCCCATTTATTTAAGGCAGTCATAGGGAGATTTTCTGATTCAGTCCGTGTTAGAAATGGGGATCTCTAGCTGGCGCCGATGTCCAAATAGGGATCCTTCTTCCTAAGTCAGAGTAAGGGGCTACACCCTTTGATAACCCCTGCTCAACCCTGTGGTAACGTAGCACGAGCAGACAGGCCTGAAAAGCGTGTGGAACAAACTTAGTTTGAAGCTGGGGTCCACACGACCCGGTGATGCAAAATGTCCCTGAGATTTAAAGGGGCACGGCACGCAGCCTCACAAGGAAGCCAAGGTGATGACAGGCGGACTCGCAGAGGCCACAGCTCCCTGCTGTAGTGGTCCACTGCGTGCACTCACGATAATCCTGGGACGGGGTTTAAAGAATAGTGCGGGCACTCAGCAGCACAGCTCCTCAGCTGCAGCGGCCCACAATAGCGATAGCGATGACTTTGGTAACACAGGCAAATGGGGGCTCTCAGCGGCAACAGCTCCTCAACTGCGGTGGCCCACAATAGCAATCACGATGACTTTAGAAACACAGGCAAATGCGGGCTCTCAGCGGCAATAGCTCCTCAGCTGCGGCGGCCCACAATAGCGATCACAATGACTTTGGTAACACAGGCAAATGCGGACTCTCAGCGGCAACAGCTCCTCAGCTGCGGCGGCCCACAATAGCGATGCGATGACTTTCAGCCTGCGTTCCCCACAGTAGAACCAGAGGCTCTGGAATTCTCAACAGAGGCCTCACCTGAGAGTAGAATCCCTCTCAAATAGGAATCCGGACGGCTGATGGGTGAAGTCCCTGAGACTTCAGCAGGAGGCAAGCTTAAATAAGGACCATGGGTAGTTGCTTCAGCAAGATGGATAAAAGTTTCAAAGTCCTTTCGCTCTCGTTACACAGACAGAGGTTTGTCTTGACATCCAGAAGTAACACACCGTGTAGGGGTTTTAGCACCGATCTTTATACCCCAAAAGTCTTTGTTCTCAAAAAGTCACAAATCACTGAATCCAGCCAGAACCAGTTTGGTGTCGTCCTAGACCACTTTATTTACAAGGCTATATCCTGCCTTTCAGGGAGAGGGGGTATGCCATCAGATGCACAGTGGGAGGTGGAGCAATCATTCAGCTTGCCAGGCACAGCCCTGCTCAGATCGAAGGGTCACTCCTCCTCATACTCCAACTGCAGATCTCTCTATTTAATCCAGGTCGTTCTCAGCCTGCCCTGGCCCTCCAAAACCAGACAGGCTACACAAATAACAGCAGAGCACACAGAAAGGCTTAGGCAAGAAAATACCTACTTCCCAAAAGTGGTAGTTTTAAACACAGAATATAGAAACAATCGTCACTAAAAGATGCACTTTTATATTTTGAGCTCAGGCATACTAAATTTGACTTTCCTATCATGTTCCTTGGGTCAATTAGGATTATACCAATTCATAAAGTCAATGTACAATAGGGAGCATTCGCGCTGTGGCCCTGAATGACAGTGGCACAGCGCCCAGAGCATCTAACAAAGGCAAACACAGAGGAGACAAAAGCAAAAAATGGAAGGGAGACCCACGCCAATGATGCCAGGTCTAACAGTCCGTAAAATAAAATGGAATAGCAATGTGACTTTTCCAATACCTACCTTCAGTATGAGCAAACCAACAGTGCAAATCACGGTAGTGCTGCTTTTTCCACACAGTGCACTTTGAGAATTAGACCCCATTATGAAACCCACAAAGACAAAGTCAACAGGTTTGATTTATGTACAGTACATACAAAACCAGATGTATATAATTCACTCACCCCTTACCATACATGGACCATATATAAAAATGTACAGACCGAGTAATATACCTAGCGATATCCATGCTCACACAGATCAACACACAGCCTCCCATGGACACACATGAGCAAGCAAATAACTAAGCTCCTTTCAGCAATAAACAGAGACCACATGACAAGCAGTGAGCCATGACCATAAGACATGCTTTATTTTATACGAGCTGCTTATATAGTGATTTGTATGACCCTAAGAAAATCACACAGCGCTATATGTGTCAGGAAATTAAAAAGAGGAAACAAAAGAGAAAGAGAAGGTCTTCTGTGACCAAAATACAAAAACAAAAAAACATTTTCCCCAAAACAGAGGCAATTGGTTTCTGACCTTAGACATGTGGTTGGCTGGAAGGAAGCAGAAAAATAAATTGTATGCAGGCCTGGAATGAAGGAGCAGATGGGGTGGAGCTGTAAACCCAGAGGCAAGGAGTGAGAGGGACAGGGACCTGATGGAGATATAGGAACAGTAGCATGATTAAAAGATGTCAGGGCGAGCCAAAGGATGCCTGGTACCCATCTCCACAACTCATGAAGATATGGATGACAAAAATACAGGAACAAATACAGTCCCACACAACACAGATGAAGTGTGCCAGGATAACTTAAAGAGAAAAAGTGTAATGGCAGTTGTATGGATGCTGTTTATATCCACTTAATCATTACACCTTTATTGAAGAAATATACTTTGAGACAGAAGAAACATTGGTGTCCATGTTGAATGAACCCTTAACCTGCCCTTAGAGAAATGACTTCTATAGTACTTACGTATCCACTTGTCAGTAACCATAGAGTGCTCTGTGAATGCCCAGTCTATCCTTGGCCTCTTTGTTATAATCATATGTATGTAGCACTGTAATTTTGTCATTATTTCTTCAATGCTAATTTATGTCACACTACTCCCTGTACACCACCCACTGTTTATTCATCCTAAATGTCCCTTTACGAATCACTGCTATCAAAAGGATGGGCGTATTGAAGCAAAGGAAGAGTACAACGCATAGAATGCCGTAATTATTTTTAAACTCTCAGACCAAAAGCCTAGTATTAAGGAAAGCTAGCTAAATTTTACTTTATTTCACAATTATGGTATCAAAAAACAAATTGAATATGTCATGGCATTTAAACAGCCAAAAAAGAAAAGAAAACACTACACAAATTAATTAGAATGCATGTACTTTGATAAAAAATGATTTGATTTTTATGAGGTGACCCTTATTTCACACAAAATAAACATTTTTACCATTTGAGAACAAATAGCAGCTACCCAAGTCTTTTTGAAGTTGTTTTTCTGTGCTTAAACATATGTTTATTTTTTTCGAACAATTGCAGGCTTGCAAAAAATCACTCTAGTGAGAGCAATATAAGACAAAGTGCCCTGCTTAATAAAAGTGTACTACCAAGGATTTTGTTTTACTTGCTTAGGCATCATAATACATTTCTGCCTCAAATTGTTCTTTTTAAATACTGTGCAAATATTTACAGCGCCAGTGGGACACCGATGAAAAGAACATATTATGAATAAGAATGTGAAGAAAATACACTCAATTTCAGAGTTATAACGCTTGCATATCTCTCTCTAAAACAACCGAAAAGCAGCCCCCAAATTCTAGCACCTTATATGCAATTGTTTGCCATTAATGGCACTAGTGCCAATAATTCAAAACAGTAAGACAGTAATGAAACAATATCAGCTTTTCCAAACGTGCAGTTAGATGTTTTAGTAGCATAAGGCACATTATATACATAGCATGAATAGAGTGGTCAGTGGACGGACCTTTCAGACATGAATCTATAATCCCTAAGGTTTATCTCCTACCAGGACATACATTTCTAGCATGTTTCCGGTATCGCAAAAAATGTCAACATTGATTTGGTTACTAATAAAAATACTTATTAAGCAACTGTCTAAAGACAACTCTGTATACGCTTTACAAACAGCTCTTATCATAAAATATTGTCATAATTGGCATTTATCTCTCCTTAATTACAGGAACTATGGGGCATATTATCAACGGCCAGCGATAATTATTGCTGGCCACTCTTAGCGTTAAAACGTTTAACGCCGGCTATCGCAGATAATTATCGCCATGCTAGCGCTGTATTAACAACGCTCAGCGCAATGGCGATAATTATCCTAGCAATGGCGATGTTTTCCATGGAACAGCGCTGGTTTTCCAGCGACGTTCCATGGAAAACAGCGATACCCTTGATGATAGGGGCCTGTGGACTTAGCCACACAATCCACCCCCCCGTGTTAAGTATGCCTTAGTCAGGAATTTAACGGACGTTAAATTCCTGCGTTAAGGCATACTTAACGCGATTTAAAAAATTGCTACCCTTCCTTGATAATATCGCGAAGCTGCCTTCGCGATATTTTCCCTGGTTGGTTTCACAGCCATGTCTACTTTGCATCCCATTAGCGATGCAAAGTTAGGCGTGCTGGAAACGGGGGCTTAGTCAGCAAAATACGCGCTAGCGTGTCCTTGCTGATTAGGTGACAAAGTTATCGCCGCTTTACGCCCGAAAACGGACGCTAAAGCGGCGATAAGTTTATCGCCTGGCCTTGATGATATGCCCCTATGTTTTTCCACATTGCTTCTCTTTTATACCAAATTTTTGATTTCGTAGCTCAGAAATGCAAAGTTTAACAGAGAAAATGTTGAAGCTTGTTCAGAGCATTGGTGTCAAGAACTTAAAATAAATCATACTATTAACATTCGTTATTTATTAAGTTTATATGAGGTTGTATACAGGAAATATATGTTTTTATGCCTATGATCTGCAGGTGAAAAAGAACAGGAAGCAATCATTTGAACAAATCCATGGAAACCGGAGATCTGAGATAATATGGTGGCTTTGAAATAAATTGTCTTCTTTCAACTTCTTTTCCCATCGTCAGTAAATTAACTCTGCTCTAGCTGTATAGTTGAATTGCTGCCTTTTTAGATCTTTGCCGGAAGCATTCCTGCAAAGGTATCCGCAGCCCAGTCTGTGTAAAGAAGATATAATCAAAAATGAAAACAGAAACTTAAGATCCCGAATACTAGCCAATTTTACACAGTAACTTTTCATCATTACTCTAAAATTACTTTTTAATGCAAGGAGTAGTTTCAATCACATTGAGGCTCGCATGATTCAGATACCATCATAATCACAATTAGATTACATTACTGCAATCAGGAATGGAGATCATTAAGAGGGGGAATATAAATTGCTTTAGTTTTACAAGTACTGAGCTAGCGAAATTATAATTAATCTCCATTTATAATCTTTTATTTCATAGAACTGCAAAGCATGCTACTTTTTAGACCATCAATACAAATTAGAAATAAGTAATAAAGCGCTAACTACTGCTTGCACAGTTTTCATTTGCGGGAACTTCACAATGGCTGCGGAAGGATCGAGACACCACGGTATGTTTGAGTTGGCGATTTTAATTCAAGCATATGGAATGCTTTCCTTCCGAAATTATGGAATTTGAGAATATCGCAAACTATCAGTTTTGGGTGTTCAAAGGCTCCATTAATTATGGTCACGCAAATCTTCTGTGATTAAGAATAAAATAATTATTGTCCGCATCAGGCAGGATGCTGAATTGTGTCGAATGTTCTAGAACATCTTACCCTGCTGAAAAGCTGTGCTTTTTTATTACTACAGCATTTTGCGATAGTTTTACTGTACTTTCTCTGGTAAACATTAAAATAGGAAAAGCGAATGTTATAGTTATCTATTGTTGCTGTTAGATCAGCAGATATGCAATGCCATCCCATGGTTATCTACACATTAAATATACCCTTTTGATTAATAATGCACCACGGACTGCACAACGGACCAGCATTCCTCGTGAAGTGTGCACTTCGTAGACCATGCCTGTCTCCTTTAATATATTTAATTAAGAAAAAAAAAAATTATGTTAAAAGTATTTCTTACAATTTAACGCGGTGTTCTCTTTCAAAGCACCCAATATAGCCAGTTAAGATATTTCTAAAGTATATATTGACAACACAGGCGCACTAACCATGCATCATCTCCTATTCTGTGCGGGAAAAAACGTTCTCTAAAATAGTTTCCGAATGCCAAACCATTTTAATAATAAAATACACGCCTTTCTCACAATCCAACAAATTCATGTGAATTTTGATTTTAGAAGTATTCTGTTCAAAATCGTAATGTTCAGATGGTAGATATTAAAATAGCGCAAACGTTTAGAAATAAATGTTTCTTTGTATTTCAAAACCACATTTTTCTCCGTGACAAATATTCAATTGATTTGCTTGCCAAAAAGTTCTTATAAATCAGTGCACTTTTAAAGTTTTGTACCATTTACAGGAACAACATTTTCTGACATTACCTTTGGATATCAATACTACAAGTTGCCCTATTATCAGTCACCGCTATCAGAAGTCAGAACCCCTTTTAGATTAAACAAAGCTTTGTTATATATTTTACACAATTTGAAGCTGTCAACGGTTCACTCTGTCAATTGTTGAAATGTTGCTGACAATTAAAACGAAATGAAACATAAATCTGACAAAAACAACAAAGACACTCCACATAAATCGAGATATTTGCAATAATAAACAAAGCAGATTCTAATTCAAATAAATAACAGAGTTTAAACGTGTTGAAATGTCGACATAGGCGATACTATATATTCACAGGGGTAGTGTAATGCAATTATAGCATAGTGGCATGATTTTATTTTATGTGAATATCGGCATAGGCACACGTCCGAATCGGAAATTCACTACCTGCTCTATCTGGGGGGATTAATCGAGACTTTTAACCGCGTTTTAAAGGTCTGACATATAAAAAGAGAACAACAATGAACCCAATGGACAGGCTGTCTAGGTCTGCTGGCCACTCCTTCTCCATCAGATCACTGTCTGTCCATTCCCAGAGCTTACAGAGCCAATTACACTTGCGGAATGACGTCAGCAAAGACATCAAACGTCAGAGGATCCCGATATTTATAGTTGCCCCATCAAATTAGGTCGCATTACCAAACGGTAAGCAGAGGACCCTGGAACCTCTGTCTTTAACCCCCAGGATTTCAGATGACAATGGAATTATTTGTAAACAATTTTCTACCAGTATCCCACATTGCAATGGGATGACAACTGACTGAGAAATGCATGGGTCCTTTTTTGAACGATGGAAATATCAAATTCCCTGCCATGTTTCTGACATTTGTCTATTTGGATACAAATAGCAAATACACTTTCAAGAAATATTGTCCACTTCTCCGGATTTCTTTTAATTGCTATGCAATCTGGATCTTTCGCCACTAATAACTTAGCCTCCTTTTTGAACTAATAATTGCTCTACCTCCAAAATTAATGGGGGTTTAAAGATATGTCTATGTGTCATACAAAGGTCACAGTAGTGCCATATGATGTACCTGATAGTTCACACCAGCTATCGCAATCTTAGGGGGGACTCCTTTTTATATAGTTGTCATTAGAATTGACCTAGATCTTCCATATCCTTCTTATTAAATGAGAATGCTACCTGATCAACCTCAATACTTGTAGGATCTGAGATTTTCTTTTGATGATTTCGTGCTTCTCACACTTGCTATATGCCCTTAATCTCTCACTTAAAGACATTCTTCCCTTCCTTAGAATACTTTCAAACAGTTCAATAATTACTCATTCTAATTACACTGCTAACCTATCGATTTTGGACATGTTGAATAAGTACCAGCTGCAGATAGTTAGTGTATTGCGTTAATTTTCTGTCCATTGGACACTTACACTTTTCATATTTCAAGTTCATTCTCACATTCAAGGACATTGACAATAGTCTCAGAGCTGTCTGCTCTACTCCAAGTGCAGTCCTCGCAATATGTTATGTTATCTCAGTTGTTTTCAGACACATTGTCATCAACATTCTGCCATCACTCTTTCTTTCTGATTTTCTAGGGCAGGCAGAGAACTCGGCTCCGCCAGCGGAGTGTGCAGAGATTTGCCTATTTCGTGCTCCGCTGAGAACACGGAGTATAGGCTAAAACTTAGCCAGCCCCCCTGCTAAATTAAATCCCCGTCTCCACCCCCCTAATAAAAAATAATTACAAATTACAAATTATTTTAAAATGAAATAAATACACTTACCTGTACTGCGGCATCCCCTATCTGACCTCCTCCTCGCCGTCTCTCTCCTACATCAGATGTACATCTTGCGAGAACTGCGCATTTCTCGCGGGATGTAAGACCGACGTAGGAGAAAGACAGCAAGCAGGGCAGCCCGGGGACGCCACAGTACAGGTAAGTGTGTTTTTATTTCTTTTTAAATTCATTTGTATATATTTTTTATTAGATGGGGTGGAAGCGGGTGGTGGAGCGGAGCGGAGTGGAGTTCCACAGAGTTTTTTCCCAATTCCTCAGACCTCCACATAGTAGCACCATGCCAGCTCCACCCGGGGTTAATTTTCTTGGCCAAATGTATGACCATTCCATTTTGTGAGTCACAAATTGCGATGTTTTGTGACTCACAATTTGCAACTCACAAAATAGAATGTACAAAAGTGTCTAGGACACTGTTTGCGATTTCCAAATGGGTCGCAAATGGCCTGCCTCGTTAATATTCATGAGGCAGGTCAAAATTTGTGACCAATTGGGAATGGCCAGCACTTACACGGATGGTGGCCTGCTTGGGTCAGCAGACCACCATGTCTGTGACTGCTTTTTAAATGAAGTAGTGTTTCTTTTCTTTTTAAATGCAGCCTGTTTTCGATAAAGGAAACCACTGCCTGCTCTTAAAAAATATTTTCGCTGCCCAACACAAAAGGGAAGAGGTCCCCTGGGGACCCCTTTCCATTTGAGAATTGCTTACCACCTCCTTGAAGTGCAATTGTTTTGTAAACGCATTTGTGGTCCCAAAACAATAATACATACCGGAGCGACTTGCTATTAGGAAGGGACACCCTTGGCACGACCCTTCCTGATAGTGACTCACAAACCCTATTTTGTGAGTCAGTAATAGGTTACAAACTCGCAAAATAGGGTTTGCACATACAATACACCATTTTAGTGGTCACAAACGGGCCGATATCCCATTTTCGATCATTAAAGAGGGTCGCACATCTGGCCCTCTGCTCGTTAGCAACAAACTGGAAATTTTTCTAAAAGTCCTGAGCTTAAACAGCTAATTCAGTTTTCTTCAAATTTTCCTAGCTGGTGATTTACAAGTAATGTTACATTATCATGAAATTTTTAGTGCATGAAGGGGTAGATTTACAAACATTTTGTGCTGGCTTAGCATCACAAAAGTGACGATAACCAGCACAAACTGTTTTTGTCCTAATTTTCCATTGCAAAACTTGCTTTGCACTGAAAAGTACCCTGAAAGTAAGGCAAAGTAGCGTGAAGCACTGCTTTGCATTACTTAGTGTCAAGGGGCCTTTACATGGGTGCTCAGTGGCCGTTCCCCTGCAACCACCCCTACCTTTTGACGCAAAACTTATGGACAAACAATAGTAGACAGGTTTTAATGCCAAAAGTTAACCCTATTTGAAAGGACGCGTTAAAAGGAGAAATGTTTTTATTTTTCATGTCTTTTTGACTTTTCGACTTTGTATGTGTGCTGCAATTTGCAACACACATACAAAGTAGGAACAGTTTGAAGTGTGTCTATGCATAGTATTTTGTAATGGAAGGATATCCTTCCAGTACAAAACCTATTGCAGACTCACGCACACACCCTAGCACTATGGTACTAAGGTGTGTGCCTGGCTCACAGCAGGTAAAATCTGTGCTAGCACTGGGGAGAGGGGAGGAGAGGGCCATATCTCTACAGATGTGGCACTGTCTTGCTCCCTCCTGTAATACAACTCAGCATTTTTTACTGCTGGTTTGTGTTTCTGTGACTGTTTAGAATATCTGAGCTCAAGTATGCTAATATACCAAGTATGAAGGGATGCATATTGCTAGCAGATACTCTCAGTAAATATCTCTTACCCTTGCAATGAGGACGATTGGATTTAAGTACATAATAGCTGGCATATACGGCCAGAATCTATCAAAAGAAACGAGTCACCATTTTTAAGACAGGCATGTAAAAGCATTGGCAATTTAAAAACTCAGGTCTACATGTATTAAGGCTTTGAAACTACAAAAAGAGTAACATGATGTTAACTATCCAGCTCTGTTGGAACTGACCCTTCTTTGCAGGGTTATCCCCAAACTTTTTTCCTTCCTCCTGTATGTTTTCTTACCTGTTTTTGTTGGTTTTATGACTCTGGGCACTTTACCCCTGCTGATCAATGCTAAAGTGCATGTGCTCTCTCCTGCAAACTTGGTAAGATGGGTCACCTGTTTTGCATATTTAATTTACCTGTAAGTCCCTTGTACAGTGGTATCCTATATACCCAGGGCCTGTAATTTAAATGCTACTAGCGGGCCTGCAGCGCTGCTTGCACCACCCACAGAAGTAGCTTTTCAAACTTGTCTCAGGCTTCTGCAGGGCCTGCGTGCACAGTTTACTGCCACATTGACGTGGCATGCAAAGTGTTTTCCACATCTGAAACTCCCCTTTTAATACATACAGGCCACCCCTAAGATAGGCACTAGGTATCCCCATGGGTAGTGTGCTGTGTAGGTAAAATGTAGGACATGTGCCTTTGTAGTGTGGCATGTCCTGGTAGTGATAAACAGCCTATTTGGTTTCTCACTGTTGTGAGGCTGCTTCCCGCATAGGTTTGCACTGGGAAATCCCTGAAATGTGTTTCAGTGGTAATTTCTGATATGAATGGGGTAGCATGGCCATGTTTGGTATGGTTGGAATAGTAATAATAAATCCTGCTTATTGATAAAAGCGGATTTGTTCTTACTATTTTAGAAATGCCACTTTTAGAAGTTGGCATTTTTGTATGCCTGTGATCCTTGGTGCCCTGCCTGGTTGTGTATTCAACATCTGGTTTAGACTGGCAGGAGCAGGGGATGTGCATTTACACTAGACGGTCACAAGGGGGGTTGAGGTGTTTCTGCCTTTCCTGGGTGACTCACTGTTGGCCTGAATAGGCCTGGTCTGCATTTAGAACATTGGGAGGTGCTGTCACCTGCACCTGATTAGGGCTGTGCCTGCCTTTCACAATGCTGTCGCCGCCCTCTTATAGTGTGTCTGGAGTCAGGGAAGGGATTTGAATGGGGTGTTGTGCACTTCTAAAGTTGAGTGAACTGCCCAGAACAAAGACTTTTGGAATACAAGTACAGGGCTGTGAACCTATGATTTTAGAGACTACTAGACTACCTGGAAAATCGACTGTGGGACTGGATTACTCTGTAGTACTGACGTGCTGCCCTGAGATAAGGACTGCCTCTCTGTTCTGAGGACCCGTTTTGCTAGGCTGCTTGTCTGCACCTTGCTGGTGTGCCACAGTGACTTATCTAGGCAAACTCTAGCGCCTGGTGAGTGCTTTTTCCCTTTTTCTGGGCAGCCAGAGAAGCAGGTGGTGAGCACTTTATTCCTTTCCTTGGAATCCAGTGAAGCATGTGGTGAGTGCTCCATTAGAATACTTGCAGCGGTAGCAGCAGCACGTGGGGAGCTACCGTTCTGTCCTTGGAGGCCTTGTGAGCCTGGGAGGCATTGCCCCAAGTCATGATTCCCCTGCTGTGGACCTCAGCCCCATGTGTCAATTTGTGGCTTCACCGTTGTCCGTCTGAAATCCCCCCATGAAGGGGGCTTGTACCGAGGACAGCAACATTAGATGGAGAGGTGCCTTTATGGGGTGCCCACTCCCCTCCTGGGATTTACGGGCCGTACTGCCCTTCAAGAACCACCCCCGAGGAGGCTCTGGCCAGAGGGAAGCCACAGTTCCATGGAGGAGACACGCCCCCAAAGGCCGGGACCGTGCTCCCAGGGACCATAGCCTGCCCTTAAAAAATGGAACTGAAAAGTTCAATTTTTCTTTTTTAAATGCAGCCTATTTTCCTTTAAGGAAATTGGGCTGCATTTAAAAAAACTGCTTTATTTAAAAAGTAGTCACAGGCATGGTGGTCTGCCGACCCTAGCAGCCCACCATCCGTGGAAGTGCTAGCCATTCCCAATGGGGTCGCAAATTGAGCTTGCCTAATGAATATTAATGAGGCATGCAATTTGCTACCCCATTGGGAATCACAAACAGTGTCTTAACTTTTGTGAGTTGCAAATTGCGAGTCACAATTTGACGCAATTTGCAACTCGCAAAAGTGAATCGTCGTACATCTGGCCCCAGGTACTTTAGAATTAGAAAATCATATTTCTACCTCTGATTAGTATACCCACTTTTCTACCCTGTATACTGACCAAGAAGCCCTAAACTCTCTAGCTGTACAATCTAGAAGGCATTCCAAAACCAACTAGGATTTTTTCACTCTGAAGGTTATTTCGACCGCCATTAGCACAATAGTCCAATCCAAAGCACAGGGCCCCAATGGGTTACCTGGTGATGTTTTTCTTCGGGACACCACAGTCTAGACACAATACATGTATGTGCTACTTAATGCCATAGCCGATGGTGCCCCTATCCCAGGATCATGGAGAGGAGCAGAAGTTGTGCCAATGTTTAAGAGAGGCGATTAGTCTCTCCCTTGCAATTATAGGCCAATCAGTCTAATTGACTTGATTCAGAAAGCTTTTAGTAGGGCAGTCTTGCAAAAAATTGAGACATGGCCTAATCAAAATTAATCCTATCCCCATATCAAGCAGGTTTTAGAGAGAAAACAGGGACCATTGATCAGGTGTTCCGCTTCCTTTAACCTTGTTGAAAAACAGTGATTTTTGGGAAGGGTAGCTTGTACGTTGTTTTTATAGATCTGAAGACGGCACCTTGTTCCTAGGCAGAACCTGTGGCAAACTCTTAGGGACATAGATATGCCAGAGGAAATTGTAAATATGTTGATCCATCTGCATGAAGGAAACTTTACCAGGGTACATTGGGGCTCTCAATGCCAGCTCACTGACCCAATCCCTGTTAACAGGGGTGTGCGCTAAGATTGTGTCTTGTCTCCAACCTTTTCTCCCTATTTATTAACAATGTTATACAATTCCTCACAGCAAATCCGATTGATACACCTATTCTAGGGGGGTAAAAAGTAGCTCTCCTCTTTAGAGATGACACGTTGCTGATGTCTAAAACACGGGTGAGTTACAGCGGCTTCTCAGACATTTTGAAGAATTCTGTGATGTCAAGGGTTTAGTAATAAACACAACTAAAACCAAGTTCATGGCCATGAACCCACACAAATCTCAACAGGGCTGTCCCTACCTTGGAGGAACGAAATACAAGAGAGTTGGCGACTTCGATTATCTAGGCCTAAAGCTGTCAGACAACCTGTCATTGAAACCCCATATTTCAAAGATGGTTTTGAAATACAAGTAGCTGATTGGGGTCTTGGGGAAAGAAACATCGATTATCCCACACTAAGCCGGTTGGGCCGGCCTTGCAAGTACATGATGCAAAAGTGGTGAGTTCTGTGATGTACAGAGCAGAACTGTGGGGCTTGGGGCACATAGAGGAGTTTAGTAGCTCTGACAACAAATTCCTTGGGAGATTAAGTATGTTATAGTAGAGTACGCCTCTGCATCCTTTTATGCTAGAAATGGGTAGACATTCTTTCATCTTCAAAGCAAGACTGCGCCGCTTGCTGGTTAAGGATTAAGTCGACCCCTGAACTTTTGACATACGACTGTGCCCTGAAGGATGTAAAATGCAGGGACACTGCCAAAAAAACAGCTGGCTAAGAGGCATTAGGAACTTGCACATAGCCATTGCGTTAGGCGATATTTGGGAAGGATCCCTTCCCGCACAAAAACATTCATTCCTCGGGGTGCCTTCACCCTTGCAAAATGACGTGAGGGTGCCTGTGCTATGTCATTTTATTGTAGATGAGACCCTAAAAGAGCAACCCACAATGCACTTTACAATGAGCATGCAAGCAATGAGGATGTATGCCAACAAGGCCCCAGCAGATCTTAGCTTCCTTATAGGAGAATAGGGCTTTAAGAAAGGCTGCAAGTAACACGTTTCCTAATTCTTAAGGACCCTATAACAATGGCACTAGGCTTTGAAAGAGTGCCTTTTCTTCAGGGGTAGCCAATGCCATTTTGAAAGTGCAGAGCCCATGGAGGACCATCAAGGGAGATGCAGCAGCAGATGGGCTGCCATATTCTGCACATGCTGAAGTCTCATCAGCTGAGACTGTGAGACTCCCAGATAATGGACGTTACAGTAGTCCAGAATGGATACCACCAGGGCCTAGACTACTGTCTTCCTGGCAGCTTCAGGGAGAGATCCAAGGATGCTATTGAGAGTATTTAAGATCCTGAAACACTTGCCTACTAATGCAGTGATCTGACTGTCAAAAGAAAGCTCAGCATTGAACCAGATGCCAAGAATCTTGACTTCCGTCTTTGGAGGAGGTAAAGGTCAGAGCAAGTCTGGCCACCAGGCAGAGGACAAGATCGAAGGCTGATTGCCTATGAGAAGGTCCTCTGTTTTCCCAACATTTGATTTAAGATAGTTAAGGTCCTTCCACTGGGCCACCTCCAACAAGCAGGTCCTTAGCAGCACCGCTATGTTGACTTCCTTCTGTGACAAGGTGATAATCAGCTGTGTATCATCGATGTACGTGATGATGTTAAAACCATAGCACTCAATAATATCAGCCTATACTGCATGTACAGATTGAATAAAGTAGGGCTCAAGGGGAGCACTAAGGTACCCCCCGCTTCCTTGGAATAATGCAAGATTGAAAAGGTTTTAGTGACACCTAAAAGGTGCTGTTCTGCAAAAAAGAAGTGAACCTCTGCAAGGCTTTGTAGCCGACATTGCAACCCTACATCTGTGCAAGAAAAAGGTTGTGGGATACCAGGTTGAAGGCTGCGCTGAGGTCCAGCAGCACTGTAGTGTCAACCCTGTCAACAATTTGATAGAGGGACACAGAGGCAAGCAGCAACAAAGACTCTATACTATGAAGTGAGCAAAAGCCTGACTGTGTCCTACGGAGAAGCTCTTTTACCTCAATAACGGTCGAGAGCTTCTGATTTACATATTTCTCTTCAACCTTAGAGAAAATAGAAGCAGTGAGATAGGCCTAAAGGTTTTAGGCTTGGTTAGGTCTAAAAGAGGATTTTTAAGAAGTGGAACCACTGTAGCATGTTTCCAAAACTGAGGAGCCTGGCCCACCTGAAAGGAGCTGTTCAATAGGACACTGAGCACAGATAATATTACTGCCATTACCCATTCCAGGATTGTGGGTGATGAAGGAACAAAGGGGGATCCCAACTTGACAGCTGCAACTAGAAAGAACAATACCTCAGGTTAGATTTGAACAATGATAGCCTGAACTATCAAGGGGAGGCACGGCGCGTCCATAGACACCTCAGGAAAAGTGAAAAAGATGGAAGCAAATGTATCAGATAAAACTGAGCTAGGACATTCTACCATTCATCCAAAGGCAGAGTAGATGCTGAGACTCGGTCAAAGGAGGCTAAAGAATTCACAATTGATCAAATTTCTCAGGAGGAAATATGAGCTGCCTCCATTTTGCCAGCATAAACATTGAGACAGTAACCTTTATATGATGAATAGTTGGTATTGTCGATGAGGATGAAATTACTGCACTAAGTGCGCTCCAGGTGTTTGCAGTTCTTTTTAAGAGCAATCACTTTGTTGCTGAACCATTCCACCGTGGGCTCAGTTCTTCTAATAGTAACACCTGCCAGAGGTGCAAATTGGTCAAGTGCACCAGTTATCCATTTGAGAGATGGCTGTGTCTACATAGCTATCTAAAGTAGGATGATTCTTGACCAGAGCCTGGGTAAAAGTGGCAGAGGTCACTCTTGCCCATTTCTGTACCTTAACCAACTGGCCAGAGACAAATACAGGTGGAGGTTTGGCAACAGTGACCCGGAAGGGTATGGCAAAATGATCTGACCATAGAAGTGGAAGAGAAGATTCCACCAATAAACTGTCTAAATTCCAAACAATGAGATCTAGAGATTGCCCCAACCTATGCGTAAGGGACAAGACCTATTTCGAGAGCTGAAGTGCTTCTAGGTCTGCAACCAGTGTGGCTGCTGCAGGGCATGCAGAATCTTCAAAATGGACATTAAGATCAACAATAAAGGCAGGGTAACATAAGACAAATGACTGCAGTGTGCCCACTAAGTATGCATAAAACTAGATGCCGGGGCTGAAGGGCGGTAGATCAGAATCCAAGCTACGGTGAAATTGTTGGCGAGGGTGAGAAAAAAGGAAAGCTGCTTCACACCTTGTGAAGGCCCGCACCGTAAACATGCATAGAGCTGATTGTTTAAAAATAATGGGGCCGATTCACAGAACAAACCCGAGATAAAATCCTAAATTTACTACTTTTGGTATTCACAAAAGCAATTTAGTAGTAGTAAAGTTAGGACTCCTAACTTTACTACTAGTAAACTGAGATAAAATACTAAACTTACAACTCTTGGTATTCACAGAAGGCATTTAGTAGTAGTAAAATTAGGACTACTAACTTTACTACTACTGAATGCCTTTTGTGAATACCGAAAGTCGTAAAATTAGAATTTTGTCTCAGTTAGGAGTCCTAACTTTACTACTACTAAATGATTTCTGTGAATACCAAAAGTAGTACGTTTAGGATTGTATCTGAGATTAGTTCGGTGAATCGGCCCCAATGAGGATTCCCCTCCCCTTTGCAATTGAATGTCTAATCTAGCAAATGCATAACCTTGGGGGATGGCAGTGAGTACATCTGGTGCTGAACCTTTGTTCAGCCATGCCTCTGATCAAAAAGACTGTGCCCAACAAGTGGTCTGTTAAGAAGTCAAACATTTTCTAGCTTATGTTTGACTAATAAGTGGCAAGTAAGTGAGTAGAAGTGCGCAACATCAGAGGATTGCAAAGTCACGCTCCCTTCAATGTTAAGCGCCAATGAGGTCAAGGGTGCAAACCCACACTTAATGCAAAGGGGAGTCACATGGGTAAAGTACAGTATGTGGTGACACAGATTTAGAACATTTGAAGTCTGTTCCAATAGCTCCATGGAAGAGTATTGTAGGTGAATTGGCTCGAAATGTCCAGGTGTCCTGACCCTGGTGCCATCCAGGCGCAGACCAGCTTGACTTAGGCACAATTGCGGTGCTAATCAACTGGTAGATCTGAAATCTTAATGTCTACTCTGTTTTAAGATGTTTCAATAAATGTGTTCTAGCACCTGGCTTCTCTCTCCCGTATTTTGATTGGGATAGAGGGTCAAGATTGAGCTGGTAGTCACAAATTCCAGCAGGGCATTTGGTTCCTTCCTTATTATAGTCACAATGTTTTTTAGGATTTATTGGGAGCACAGCTTTGTTGTAGTGAGGCATTTCTAATTCGTGAGTTTTGTCCAAGAGCAGACATGTGCTCGCTATTAATGCAGGCCAGACAAGGATTAACTGAGAGGTTTGCGGCTTTTATCTAGCCTGCAGCTTTACATACTTACTTAAGACATGGTGCAGAAGGAAGCGAGAGGGGAGTGACAATTTGCCACCACTGTTGGGCTGACTGTCTAAGACTACACTTTACCTTACCTATCATCCTAAGTGCCTGATGTACTAAGGAAATAAATTGTGAAAGAGTAATTGTTATTAAAACAGAATTGCAATTTTTGAGTCACAAATGGAAGTGTACTAAAATATTTTTAAAATAGCGATTCAGTAATATTCACTGTTTTTCTATAGTGGTTTCCTATTAGGAAATCACAGGCACAAATACTGATTTCTGAATAATTTCTTGTGCTTCCTTAACTAGAGAATGTCATCTTGGCTCTGCTTGATGACTTTACAGGCAGGAAGGTGCAATCTGCTCTCACTTCTCAGTGCTAAGAGCAGGAGAGTAGTAGGGCATAGTGATGCCTGTGACATCTTAGCTTAACAAATGGCTTCTCAATAGAAAGGAAGAGAGAAAGAACTACGTAAAAAAACACAAATTAATTGAGCAGGTACTGGCTACCTCAATGGAGGAGTGTGTTCCTTACAATGATGAGTTATTTGGTTAATAATCATTTACTGATCAAGTGGTCGTGGATCAGAATACAGGAACATATAAATAGGGTAAGTGTTACATTCTGGAGTGTTGATGAAATTCGTAATGGTAAGATTTGAAATCACGTACCCAGGACAAGATGACCTTGAATAAAAAAGATACAAAGAGGCAAGGGAGACAAAAGAGGGACGTTCAACTGAGCCACCATCAAATTAGCTAGGGAAGACTATTGAAAGCACATTACAGCCAGCATCTGTGCTAGAGTTTCGTCTGCACACACTTCTTTAGCATGACAATCCAATGTGTGTAAAATAATTATTTGTGTTACATTAGAATGGCATGGAAAATGTGCTAAAATAATACAATAGATTAGAAAAAAGAATTGAAAACATTAAATCAATATCGAAAGCACAGAAGTGGCATATTAAACCTTGCTCTGAATTATGGGTAGAGGTGGGTAAGCCAACAGATTACCAGAGAGCCAGGCCAGTGACGAGCCAAGGATCTGGCTGGGCTCTAAGAGCTGGTTCTTAGCCGAGCCCTGAAAATGTTTGGCATTTACACTGTGCCAAGCATAGTTCCCTGGAACATGGCGCCTCCAATGTTTGGTCTGATTCACTGAATGCCTGGTACTGATTCACTGAATGCCTGAGTAGTGCTTTTACTGGTCCACAATACCCTCACATAGGTTTCCCAGAGACATTCGTGGTGGGAGAGCTTTGCCTCCTCGATTGATAGGGTATACCTATTGCTAAAGGTTATTTAAGCTTGAATTCTATAAAAGGCTTTTGACCCGTTTTTGTGCTACCGATAGATCCCTTACAAACTCTTCAAAATATGTCTCAACCGTTTGTGATTCCGGCACATGGTCACACAATGGTTCCACAACATTTATTACAACATGGGGTCCCCAATGCAGGATCTCCTATCATTTTTGTGGTTAAAGCGGATCCAGCATACCACTTCGAGGTTTTTTATTCAGGGGTTACATTTCCCGTGGTGGATGCGAATGACAATTCCTTTAATTCTTATATGGTTGCTGTGGTTCCAACAGAGTATTGTCCTTATACTATGGTTGAAGTTCCTCTTACAGCCTGGGAGGACCAAATTTGGTTTAATGGGGCTCTTCCCCACACTGTTTCTTTCGTTTGTATGTGCCACTTAAGTATTGATAGGGCCACATGGCCTGTATTGGGCAGTTTTACTCCGTATCTCAATTTTCTTAATGCTAATTTGGCTGAAGTTCATTTACTGTATGCGCAGGTGTGTCTTCTATATAGGCACCCGATTCAGTTTATTTCAGATGCCTTTTTGGCAGCTCCACCTGGAGCTGCACCTCCGGTGCAGGTGCAGGTCCTTGTAATTAGCCCAGTTCTTATTGATGGGCAAACATCCTGAGGCTCATGAGGACCTTCCATTTTGAATTGTGCAGAAGATTGACCAGCTTGATGCTGTCTTCCCACACACTGGTCCTGTGGAGAAATACAAGATCCTACTATGTGTTTGCCAAGTGGCCTGATTCCTCCACAGACAGATTGCAACACCTGGGGGACAGTGTTTGCCTCAGTGTATACACTTTGTTTTGACCCCCTCTCAATGATCATTCTTCCTAGCATTCTGAAACAAACTAGAGAATGAACACTGGGCAGGTCCTGCCCTGGATTTGGGGTTGAAATTAGTGGGTAATTTTTTCTATTGTGTCAGAAATGATTCTTTATAATATTAAAGGTGGAGCAGTTTGCAACAGGTTAGTCAACGTGATCAGAAACGTGAGTTACTGATTATTTTTGCCTATGTGTATAGGCCGTTGGGTCATAATAATTTGGGGGTAAGACCTTCTACCCTATCCCAGGGAAAGCTACCTCCTGAGAAAGAGGGGCGTCTAGTCTTTCCTAAAAAAACATGGGAAAAATATAAACAGCAGCAGACGCCTAGGTCTCAGGCTGGTTCACTAACACCTGACGCTTCTGAACATAAATATGATTTACGTGATCACTCTAAGATTAAAGGTCCTGAGAGGTTTCAGCTTCCTGATCCTTGTTGTCCTCGTTCCTTTCAGGAATCGTCAGATCAACAATTTGGTGGAGGAGGACTACAGGATTGCAGACAAGGTGAGTCTACGCAATCTAAGCGGGACCCGCAGTGCCAGTTTGACTTGAAAGTCAAATGTCAGGAACCACCTCAGTATGGAGCCCCATTTTAGAAGAAGGAAGTTGCCGCTTTGACTGCTAAGTATGCCCCAGATGGTGAGAACTCTTCTCCTGGACAGGAGTTGGGCGGTGACTGTCCTCGACAGCATGGTGGAAGTTACCGTAGTGGGGCAGACTCTATGCCATTTTCTGGAGGCAAAAACAACTGATACATTTGTAACTTTAGAAACCTTGGACACGCGCATACCCCCCTGATAGAGTTGTTCATGTGAACTTTCAGATCGAAAGAGTTATTAAACACAACATAAACACTGTTTTTTGGGACAACTTGATGTCTTCTTATGAAATTTGACTAGCGGAGGAAGATCAGCCTCCAACATTTGTTCTTGCTTGTCCTTGAGGCAAGGATGTGATTATTCCTTCTGTTTCCCAATATGTCCCGGAAAAAACAAAGCATGCTTATGCTTTGGAGTGGGCTCTTGCCTTAGCTCCTGCCTTATACTGCAACCAGGTGGATTGGGATAGGATTCATCTTTCCATGTTGTGCCTGTTCACTCTACTCCTCGGCCTCAAACCCAGATAAACGTTATGCAATAGCACCCGTTATGGACATTCTTACTCAACTGGAATATTAGGGTGTAATTGAACTAGGCCTGGGTGGAGTTTGCGGAGTATTCTGCACTCCGCGGAGCTCGCGGAGTGCAGAAAATTCTGCTTCGCAATGTGCAGTGGAGTTGTTTCCCCGCTCGCGATCGCGAACTGTAAGTACGCGATTGCGAATGGTAAGTTCACAAGCACGAGCTACCACTCGGGTAGAATTTCTACCAGAGCGGCAGGAATACCAGCACAAACTGCAGTTCGCACTGCACTCTGCCACTCGCGGAACTTCGCAGAGTTTTTTGTAACTTCGCGTAGTTCCACATAGCAAAACTACACGAACTACGCCCAGGCCTAAATAGAAACCTGTATTTCTGCGCTGAACAATCCTCTTTTTCCTATTTTGAAACCTGATGGTTCATATAGCATTGTTTTAGATTACAGACATTTGAATAGTCATACCCGTACCTTCGCAGTCCAAAATATGCATGCTACAGTACTGGTTACAAATATTGTAGGCAAAAAGTTTAAAATGACTTTAGATATTTCACATGGATTTTTCAGTCACAATTTGGCTCAGAAGAGCCGTGACTTGTCCGCATTCAGCCCTCTCGGCTCTGAGAAGCGCTATGCAAGATTGCCTATGGACTATAAGAAGAGCCCTGGGGTTTTTGTGGCACGTGTTGTGTCCGTTTCAAATTAAATTTATCCAGATGATTTTTCATATGTTGATGATATTTACCTGACTGATGATGAATAAAATCCTTATCTTGTGTTTTGCATCATCACCTATTTCGCAACCTTAGGGTACAAATTCAACTTTGTAAAATCGCATATAGCCTTTTGGGCTGTTCTTTTTCTTGTTTATGTACTGACAAATGAGGGTAGGGGTTTAGCACCACACTTTCTGAAGAGATGTGGTCAATTGCAACCTCCATCTATCCTTAAGAAATTAAAGTCTCTGCTGGGTTTATTAAATTTTGACAGATCTTGCATTCTTGACTATGCTCAGCGTATCAAGCCACTCTAAGCATTGACACACCCTTCATTTTCTGCTTTCTGTTGGCTTCCGGAACCCACCACAGTGTTGCTCATGTTACAATCGGATATGCTTGCAACACAATATTTACAAACTAGAGTAAATACTGCTAATTTGGTCGTGCAGATCTTGTCTTGATTAATCGGTCTCACTTATGTGACTTTTAATGAGGTGATAGAGTTCCCATTTTCTATAAATCACATCTGTATACTAATGCAGAGTTGCGTTTCTGTTCTACTGTGAAAATATTTACTGCAGTGCAGATGGCGATTCTAAAAGAACACCCTCTTGCACATCTTTGTTGTTTCTCCTGTAACTGCCTTGGAGGCGGTCACGGAAGCTGGTGTTCCTATCTCTAAAGCTCTGCATCCTTGTTGGATACAGTGGGCTACTTCCTTGACATCGGCTGAGGTCAATTTTGTTTTTGACCCATCATTACAAACTTAAGAGTTTCTTCAGTATGAACACGTTCACTCTCTCCCTTCAACAGTTCTTCCTCTTGATCAGTACAAAGGCATCATTTACACTGATGGCTCGGCTCGACCAGCCATTGGTTCTAAACAAGCTTATTCTGCAGCTTGCACTTTTGATTTAGGTGCAGTAGTGGACAGAGTTTTCAGTCCACATTATTTCACAGGCAGTCCCTGGGTGACTGCACTGCCCAATTGGCCGAATTGCGAGCTCTACTTTTGGCTCTTGAATTTGCTAATCCTGATTTGTCCACACTCATTGTCAGTGACTCCTTTTATTGTGTGCAGTCTTACAACGACAATTCGTTTTTCTGGAAACAGAATGGTTGCCATGATTCTAAAGGTAGCACAATCAAGCATAAACTGCTTTGGGTCTGAGTGGCTACTCATAAAGATCATTTGCCACTTACACATTTTGTCCATACTTTGGGACATCAATGTGTAGGAGTGCATGCTGTTGGAAATTCAATGGCTGATGAAGCAGCCAAATCTGCAATAGCCACAGTTAATGTAGGTGCAGTTACTAAGACCATGAATAAAATTGATGGTGACATTTTGCTGGCTATTGCCACATCTAGGGGCAGGCACTTCTTTTCCGCAGTGTTTCCCTTCATGTTTTACTTATCCTATGACTTCTGAAAATGTGCCATTTGTAATGATTCCTAATGTTGGTGATTGCTTGATTCCAAACAATGACCGCAGACTATCTCTTATTGTGGCCGCACATGAAGGAGTGGCGTTTGCACATGCAGGAGTGTCAGCTACAGTTTCTCTTTTACAGCAGCACTATTGGTTGTGCTGTTTATACCAGCAGGCTCGTAAAATATGTGATCTATTGTTACAGCAAATTAAGAGTTCAACTGTCTCGTGCCCACCTCAGACTCATCGATTCTTTTCTAACCATCCGTTTCGGTGTATTTATCTTGATCATTGTGGTTATTTGACATCGATAATGCTTTCAAATATATTTTGGTTGCAGCGGATTCTTGCACTAGGTTCCTCAGGGTTTGGCTGCAGCACTCTGCTGACATTCGTACTGTTATAAAAGATTTGCATGTTTTTGTCGGTACTTATCCCTGTGGCAGTTTTCCTTCATACCACGGTCCAGCTTTTGCCTCTAAGGCATACAGTGATGTGGTGAAGTCTATTGGAGTGCAAGTGCATTCCTCCTCTCCATATAGGCCTTAGGGCAATTCTGTCGTGTAGCGGATGAACCGTGACTTAAAGCAGCCTTTAACAGCAAGGGTATTAGGTACAGGCCGTGGTTGGCTAACTCACCTCTATGGGGTTCAATGTGCACCTAATAATCTCCCACAAAGGTCTCTGAGTGGGCGGACCCCATATGAAATGCTCTTCGACATTAGGATGTTTGTCCCAGACCTTGAGGGTCTAGACATTGTGGCATCTGCTGCAGCATTTGACATGGATAACCACTGTGCTGTATTGCAGGATCTACAAAAGAGTCGCAACACTCTGGCAAATTCTCATTTGCCCTCAACCTCACCAGCAGATGCAGCAGTTCTGATTCCTGTTTCTGGCTGGCTCCCCAAAGTGGGTGATTTCGTTGGTGATAAAGTGGAGATAGAGAAAGAATTCAGTCCCTTGTACCGTGCTCCTGTCCCTGTGCTTGGTCTTCAGGGCACCCGAACTGTGATTTATTTTACCTCCACTACCTGGATGCAAAGATAATTGCTTTATCTCAATTGAACATGTCAAGTTACACCATATGACCAATTGTTAATAGTATGCCAAGGACTATACCACAATGGGATGTTTAATTACAGCCTGTGAGCCTCATTCGTTCTGATTTTCCTCGGCCGCCGGAGGGGTATGTTGAGTCTTCAGATGACCAATTGTCAGTTTTATCTTCTCAAGTTCTACAATGGAAATTGTTTATTCTGATGCACCTATTGAGAGCCCTGTGGATGGATTTTCCATCTATAGACTGAGGTACAAGGTCTGCTCAGCCGCGGCCCGTGGAGGGAGTTCCGTGGGGTGGTAAGGCGGGGCGGGGGAGGGGCAGGGTGGGGGGTTCTAAAAACCGGAATATGGATAATTACAGGTAAGTAAACAATTAAATAAATAAAATGAATTTCGTAGCGCGCGCTGCAAACATGGGTTTGTCATTGGGTGTATCGGTGTGCGCATAGTTGTTTGAGACAGTGTATCGGTGTATGGATGGGTAAGTAACTGACTGAATCGGTGTGTTCCTGGGTGTCTGAGTAGCTGTATTAGTGTCTGCCTGGATGTGTACACTGAGAATGCATTCTTATGAACAATACTGAAAGAAGTAATTAATAACATACATTACTCCAATAGATGATGCCAGAGATCTCTATGAAAAGAAAAAAAAACACAAATATGAGTTAGAAACAGTGGGGGAAAAATAATCCTAAAGATTATAGGAAAAAACACTGCATACTATGTCACTGCAATTAAGGCATAGTGTGCATTATACTCACTACAATTTTTTTAAATTATTTATTTACCTATACTTGCACTAATAATTGGAGACGTTTTATGCTGAAAATGAGACCCTTATTATTGGAGCTTCTAATAGATATATAAGACACACCAGCATGTGGTAAACCTTAAAAAGACATCACCCCTGGTAGGCCACATGATGTCCTAAATACTGATAATGGATCTAGAACAAATATACCATACCACTTTCACAACTGTAATCCTCCTTAAAACTTTGGTTGCAGAAACAAAAGACAAGAATTTGGTAGCTTAAAAGGCAGTTTTTGCTTACATTTATGGTTGCCTTCATTACAATCGGTCCATCAACTTTTACATTTTACATAGACAGTGTAGCGACCAAATCTAACAGTAACTCCTTCATAAAATATCATAGCCATAGTAGTATATGTTCGAACAGAAAAATATATTTTTCCTGTTTTGAAATTTTCTGATCTCAGTTTCTAATTTACTTCTGCATCGTTGTAGCCCTAAAATAAGATACTTCACATTTCTTCATACATATAATGTTGACATAAGATCTGATTGACAATTTGGGGAGGTATAGTTATGTGTGGCTTGTTTGAGCAATCTATCAAAAGATCCAGTTTTTCAATCTGCTAGTGTTAGGTAAGGAAATCACTCTGAATCTATTTCTGTACTTGTGGTGAATGAACAATCTTCACACTCGTGGTTCCATAAGTAAAAAAGTCTGAATAAATCAATACATATTTCTTCTTCTTCTAAAACTCCAAATATCACTAATATAAACTCCTGTGTATACTTCTGAGTGTTTGGAGTACACTGTACAGATCCACTACACATATCTAAAGTCTCAAATGTGTGAAGTACAATGCGTTATAGTCCTATCACTACATAAATGTTGCAACAAAGGACAGTGCAGAACACAATCTCTTCAGTGCTTTCTGTTCAATGGATTAAACAAGATGAGGTAATTGGAAGAGTACATTTAGAACAACACTTGCATAGCAGTTGACACTGGAGGGTTTTGGCAACCGTAGCCAAGATTATCACTGTCAAAAAAAGTTTCCTTCACAGCTTATTTATTCTCTATTATGTCTTTCTTTCCAATGATATCACTACACTCCTTTGGATGTTTTTGCTTTGAATAGATGGTGTGTTTTTCGTAAATGGAATGCTGTCCTAAACTAGGTTCATAAACACTTCTTAATCAATTGTATTCTTTAATACAATTTGGGTCACAACCTACCTTGCTGTCATCAAATGCAAGTAAATACAAATCATGGAATATTCTAACTCACGTTTAGGCTACATATAATATACCTTCCTTAAATACTGTACTCCCAACATTAACCAATGCTGTATCTACACTTACACATTGAGATTTATGAATAGTTATAGTGTATGCTATAGAAATGTTTCCTTCGCATCTAAAAGTATTTCTCAAGACAATAAACACACAATGGACCTTCCAATTTGCTTTATACTATCAGTCTGATCAAATTTAATTGCTAGGCACTTCTGTTAGGAAAGCTAATGAAATCAATAATTTTACCCAGAGCACCATTAACTAATCCTTCCTTAACATTTAAATGTTGATGCAAAATTACTCTATCAGTTTTTGCAAACCCTGAAATATTTCTCCAACCCTGCAGTTTTCAAACCTGTTTTTTCCAATGAATCCAAGATTGTTTGCAATATTTTTATTTAGAATTACTGTGACGCCATGGTGTTTAATTTTGTCTATGGCCGCCAGTTCCAAAATGACTTCTTTCTCCAATTCCAGCAATTATTTGTTGAAAAAGGCGCACCCAACTAGTGTAGGCATAAGGCAAACAATTGCTTTTCACTTTTGAATGAAAGTGAATATTTTCTCTTCTGCTATTTTGTTTGTTGGAAATACTTTTCTAAGAAGATGACTTTCTAGCGGATGCTTCCCTCTTTAGAAAGAACACCTACTCTAATATCCTTCAAAATATTCCTTATTCAACATTAGATGCTTGCCACATATTCCTAAGTAATTCTTTGTATTGGAAGTTTAACCAAATATTGCCATTTCCACATGCTTTCCAAAGAATTCTGAGTTTCATCATGAAGCGGTGTTTTAAACACAGGCTGTCCTTTTACAGTTGTAAGTTGCAGTGATATATGAAAACAATCAAGTATTTTCCTCCAAATAGAACATTGTAGTGTGTTTTTAGAATGTTTTGAATCCTCAAATTAACAAAGGCAAGCATTACTTTTGAGACCATGCTCACCTCATCGATGAATAAAAGCTTTAACTTTTTTATCACACTCAACACTACATGACAAGCTTCACCGGATACATTTTGGTATTCTACTTGGCTGTCATGCTCTACGGGCGGCATCAAAAGTTGATGTAAAGTAATTCATTTTATATTGTGTGCAGCTAATCCAGAAGTTTTAATTACTACATGTGACAAATTGCACTCTGTAGTCTTCTGTGGGAAAGCAGTGAGTACTTGATTTAGAAAGCTTTTACAGATGCCAGTGTGACCACTGACATGCAACTGTATAGACTTAAATGAAGTATGGGTTTAAATGACATGCATGCGCACTCTTTCTTGTCATGGAGGAATCCAAACTGATCTCTGCCTTTCACCTCCATATTTATTTAATTTTGCTCATCATTTAGTTGTCCAACTAACTCTTCCAAATCAATAGTTTCCTGTCTTGAATGTTCCATTGCAGTCAACCTCATTCATTGCAATAGCAGCTTCATTTTCAATTACTGGCTGTCCAAGAGGACCATGACTTAGAGGACCTGAACCTTGGCTGCTTTGTGAACTCTCTTTAGCTATCTCAGCAGCAATTGTTTCTGCCTGTTCATATATCATAATTTAACATTTTGAAATATTTATTAAAACCGAACACTCAATGCTATTTTTGCATAATTGAAAGAGTCTTTGTAGCAGTAAAACTCTCCTAATAATTCTGATTCATAATGCAAGTCTTAAACAGCTGCAGAAGTGCCAAATAGAAAAACTCTCTTTTTTCAGCAGTCAGGCAACTCAGGTTTGTTTGAATAATTAGTCTGCCTTTCCAATGTCATACCAAACTACCATCACAACTAAGTCTGGTCGATAAACTCTGCTCTGTTCCCAAGGTTTTCTGAGTTTTTTGCACTCCGCTAGTGAGCAGAGCGAGAAAAATTCAACGCTAGACCACTTTCCTGCAAGATTTTTCAACACGACGGTCGCGGATGGTCACTAAAGCTCCAATACAGACACCTTCAGTTTGCGTTGCGGAAGATGCACCTCAAGTAGAACTTATACTCAAGTGGCAGAAAGAAGCAGCACCCTTTTGCACCGTGCGAGATGTCATTCATGCTGATTTTACAGTGCAAGACTAACACCCGCCACTAAAAGTCAGTGCGAATGACACGAGGTAACCCACTCTGCCGATCGCAGAACTCTGCATAGCTTAGCAGATTTTATTTGTCACTTCGTGGAGTTCCATTATGCGGAGCTCTGCAAACTCCACCTAGGCTCAATCACAACCAACTACTGCAAATTTACCTTCATCTACATTTTCTGTGGCATTGTTTCTATATCAGTAGTTTTGAAGTATTTCATAAAGACATACATTTTCAAGATGTGGCCTTCTCTTGGAATGTAGGTGTTGTTTATGACAATATCTGTACTTTCTAAGTCAAATTCTGCAAGGTATTGCATTTCAGGAAAAACATCAACACTCTATTTCCCACGTGTGCTAGGGCTAGACTCACCCAAACAATTCCTCTCAACTTAAAGTATAAACTAGCTGAACACAACCGGCCACAGCACTCATAGGATCCCATTTCCCTGTGTGAAAGCATCTTCAAACTTAAGCTGTACAGTTTCTTTGTTAACAACTTTTTCACAGAAGTCTCTTCCCACATTACCTTAATTTCTTTCTTTTCAGATTTTGTTATGTATGAAGTAACATAATGAACAACAGCTATGGAGCTGTCCCTCACAAACTGAATATCCATATTGTCAATTCACATTTTCAGAATGACAGGATCATGATAGTTGATATATTTTGAAGTTTATGTTCATAGCAAGTTGTAGGTGTTTGGGGTGATTTTCGAGTAAGTGTATATCTGACTGCAGACAAAAATCTCTTGACTCTTCCTTTGGAAATAACAGGTCTTAGAAATCCAAAATGACATTTAAAGTAAAATTTTCCTTTCGCTCTGTTCTTCTGCTGACAATACTTCCCACATCTATATGATTGAAAACTTACAACTTGCTGTTTTAGGATTTTTTCATTGCTATCTTTTGGGATGCTACATGTAACATACTGTTCCTTGAAAGAAAGTACAGACTCATCTGTGTCTGTTATCCACAACAACATACAAATATGAGGAAGACCTCTTCCTTGGTGCTCTTTATGCCAAAAGAAATCAGTAACTTCTCCAAGAGAAGGATTTTTTTTGTTGCTGATGAACAAGAGAATGGCTTGAAATCTGTGGTTAAAAAACCTACAAACATTTGCAGTATTTGGAGAGCAAATATCTCCTGGTATGTTCAAATTGATATCCTTAATGTTACAGTTTGCTTCTCTCAAAGAGCCATGTATGTCACCCCATGCATACTCTGCACAACTAAGGGTCACAAACTAGGTTGGTGCACCAAAAGTTCATAAGTTGCATTTGAGTTCATTTTATTAATTCGTGCCACATTGGCATGCCATCAAATTTATCAAATTGTAGTCCAACTTCTCATTCTTTCCATTAATTCTGTAGAAAAAGTTTCTTATGGACATATTCTGAAGATTAACTCCTGTTTTAAGAATATGGTTAACAGCATATTATTGTCCAGACAAATAACTTTCAAATAACAGATGTAATATATATGGAATACTTTAATGAAATCAAGGGTCCTCTGAATGTAATCTGGTTGCCTATCCTCAGCTGCTGGTATTTGGACTGGCCGGTCATCATACCGTCCGCCTACTCCTCTTGGAAATAGTTTTTGAAAACAGCAAGCCTCTATACCTTTTTCCCAGGCATTCATTAGAGCTCCTATAGCTTGTTTTATCTGGCATAGTGAAATATCTTACCCCAAAATCTTTTGAGTGCACTTTTTCAAACTGTCCACCTGAAGGTAACATGTGATCCTTCATGCAACTTTCATCTGTGAGAACATCACATAATAGTAATATATAATATTTTGTTTGAGCTATAGTGTCGATTTTTTTACCTTATCCACATCCACTAGTCCTTGCGAGAATTATTATTATTTTGTTTGTGTGCACACTATTCACTAAAATTACAAGCAGTTCATATCTATCTCTCTATATCAACAGTTGCAATATTACATTTAAAATCTAAAGGCAAGTTCACATCTCTACCTATAAGGTCTTTCTGTAGCTCAGTCGGTTGTAGTTTGCCAGTCTTTGGTTCCATATGAACTATTGCTTGAAAAGGGTTTATAGACTGTATCATTATTGTTTCATAAACATTTAGATGTTGAAGTTTCTCTGGAATTTGAACCAACTCTAAAATATTAGTTATTGCTATCGCAGGCATTTTGTTGTCCTCTGATTTATCATAGCAACATTTACATATGATCTACTGTGTTGACACATCAAACCATTCCTCCACAAATGAATACACCAGTCAAGCTACTTTTCTCTGTTTTCCTACTCAGTTTTTGAGGACACGTCAACATTTCATTTGTAGTGAGTGTGCCTATAACAAATACAAACAGTTTGGTTTCTCTACAGAAACTGTATTAAGCTTTGACATTTCTTGTGCAAAGTTATCAGTACTAAGATATTTGCTTTGTTCCTCATCAGACCATACCATGCCCTCAATTTGCCCAGACTCCATCTCAGGACCAAAGAAATGTAACTGAACACCTGCCCAAACCCTTTCAACCTCTGATAAAGTACAGTGCAAAAGTGCTTTTTTTTGTCCTAAACACAATACAGGAATTTTTACATAGTAAAGTCTTCTAACTAAATTTTACATTTTTGAATGACGAACAGCCAACATTCGAAAACGGTGAAAGGTGATTGTGTATACTTTCATGGATAAACACACCAATGCGTGTCCATTTAAAGAAGTGAATTTCCTCTCTTTGCATGGATCTAACCTTGGAAAGATTAAAATGTTCTGTTTCACACTTTAACTTAGAATGTTTCTTCAAAAATGTCCTAATATATTAGTCGATTCCTGGTGAACACTACAAATACTTTTTAGTCCTATTTTTACACAGAAGCATGTCTACACCTTCCTTGTACCTCTTGAGCTAGCTCCTCTTCTACATTTCTATGAACCATCTCCTCTTTTGCAATTGGAGTACCGTCTTTTACCTCATAGAACATCCAGTTGTCTAAATCACCTGCAATAATGTGTTATCTTGTAAGTAGCTTTGTTCATTAAAAAAAATCCTCAATACTAGATGTATGCTTCTATTCTCTTTTAAAAAGTTTACAAAAGTTACTTTTATTAATAAGCATTTTTGTGTTTGTTTTTACATAGACAACACTTTTTCATCTAATGATTTATTCTGTTCAATATCAAGATAAAAACTTTACGCTTAAAGGTAAATGCTTTATCTATCACACTTTCTATATGTCCTGTTTGCTTGAATGCTGCCCTTCTATTCTTATGCTGCTTTATGTTTCATACCAAATTCTGTATCACCCTACTTCTAAACATTCTCATTCATATTTTTATATTTGGTTCTGCCTTGTTGTCAGATTAGCCATTTTTTTAGAACATTTTCTATTTTGAACATTACTCACTCCTTTTCCTTTCTGAGTTGATGGTAAAGCTCCCTTTTTATTGACATCATTTTCCAAATTTCTTATTTGTCTAACTACTGTTTAAAGAAACTCCTTAGTTCTCTTACCAGTAGTTCTTTTTCTCCCCACTATGTTGTGTCCATCAACTCCTTTTTTAATCTTAGGGGGGATATGAACAAGGAAGTGGCACAGAGAGGCGTTAGCCTTCTTGGCTTAATGCCTCTCTCCGCCACTTCATAAGGATATGGTACAGCCTTGCGTTTCCCCCTGCAATAGCGCTACCTTTAACACCTTAGCACAATACAAGCACTCTGGTGCTGTCTGTGTGCAGGGGAAGATTGTTTATGTGTAGGAAGGTGTATAACTGGGTGCATGGGTCCGTAAGTGCATGTGTAACTCACTGAAACTCACTGAAACTTCAAAGTACATGTCTCATATTCTAGGAACATAGCACCCTGCCCTATGGCCTACCTGTGGCCTACCTTAAGCATGACTTATATGTAGTAGAAGGGGAGTTTAAAACTTGGCAATGGGTTTCCCATACCAAGTCATTCTGGCAGTAAAACCGCACACTAAGGCTCTGCAGTAGCAGGCCCAAGGCATGTTTGTTTAATGGGCTACTTGGCTGGATGAGAGATTAGGATTGTCAGTACTTGAGTACATATCTAAATAAGTATATCAGTCCCTCTGTGGTGTGTCACTGGATGTGTAAGTAACTATGTTTCTGTGTGAGTAACTTTGTTGCTGTGTGACTGGCTCTCTTAGTAAATGGGTCTGAAAATGTGTATGTAAATGTTTGTGTGGATTGCTTACTGTCTAGTGGTAGTGACTAATGGGGTATGTAACAGTGTGTGCAACTGGCTCTTTCTAGTGTACAGTGCTCTGTGGGGGCATGGGATAATGTGTAAGTGCCTTTGCCGCTGTCTAGCTGGGTGTGTAAGTGGCTCTATGCTTTTGTAAATAGGTGTATAAGTTGCAGTATGGGTGAGAGATTGGATGTATAACTGGGCATGTGGGTCTATAAGTGTGCATGTAACTCACTAATAATTCAAATACATGTCAGGGGCTACCTACAGCCTATATCAAATGTGACTTATATGTAGAAAAAGGGGTGTTCAGTGCATGAATCCTGTCTCGCTGTGTGTCTAAGTTCCTCTGTCACTCTCTGATTATTTGAATGGCTTTATGGTATTGTAAATAGGTATTGAGTGGCGGGTGACTGCATATATAACTAGGTGTTAGGCTGTGTACATCTCTCTAACTGAGTGAGTACTGGGTACATGAAAACCTATATATGTGTCTGAGAGGATATGACAGTGCTTCCATACCTGTGAAAATGAGTCTGTAAGTGGATGAAGCCTTCCACTGCCTCCTTCAAAAAAGAAGTGTAAGCGTTTCTCATAGCTAAATTCATGTGAATTTACTAACTTATTACTGTATTTTAATTGCTAGTTCTGTTTTTGAGCTCCATATTTATTTATTTTTCTCGCCAGTCCTTACTTCTCTGGGTATCGTATATCTGACTCACTTATAACTGTGTTTGCTATATCTACTCTTGTTTGCTTCATCTGACATGTAAAGCACTCTGATACTCGCAAGGGTCTTGTTCGCGCTATATAAAACCTTCAAATAATAAATAAATAATAATGATGTATAGGTAAATAAATGGGCGTCTAAATGGTTCTTTTGAAGCCGTTCTCATTGTGTCAGTCTCTTTCTAGCAATACTGGTGGTGTGTACGTAAGTGCATTGTTGGCACTGTAACTGAGTGTATAAGTGCCTGCCGTACTGTGTGTGTGTGTTATATAGTGTAAATAATCACCCACATCGATGTCCAAACACTTTCATTCATTGCAGCTTGATAAAATAACAATATTTTCTCTTCAGACATTTTTATTCCTACTTTACTGCTCACAATGGATTTCCTTAATATTATCAACCCTCCCTTTAATTTCCCATTTAACTGCTGTGTATAACCTACATATTTTATTGCACCGTATGTACACTCATACATTTTTATATACATGTACTTTTTAAAAGTACTCCCCAATTGACATAATTGTGAAATGCTGTTCTCCAATTGTTTTCCTGGTATCGCTTACAATCTCTTGTCAGTGAAAATCTGAAGTCAGTAGTACAGAAATGGTATACCACTCTTAGTACCAAGGAGCCATTCATGGCAACCCTTTTCACTCTGCTTTCAGTGATAATGATATGTGTGGGCATTGGGACAGAAGGCTCTCAAGACTGTGTTGTTGCAAAGAGGATTTTATCTTATACAGGCACTTTCTTCTGAGAGAAGCCAGAGTTAAGACATGTGACAATGCTTCTTGTCCGGGTCCGCTTCACTGTAGCTTCCTTCTAGGCATCACAGGGGCTGGTCGGGGTCTTTATCCGATGTTCTCGATACATGAAAAGAGGAGGAGAACGATATCAGTGTCCTGAACAGACTGTCTTGAGGGAAGGGGAGGGAGGGAATCAGGCGTGAGTGCTCAGTGCTATACAGGTAGGTGTCCGTGCACAAGGGAATACGGGAGCAACAAAGAGGGAGGATAGAGTGCAAGAAAACACCCTACTACGGGTCTGACCTCTCCCGTGATCCAACCCAACCCGTAAACTTGCTTCGTACCTTAGTAAGCCACTCTTCTCCTGAAGCGTGGCGGGGCACAGTGTGGGTACGGTGGCCTCCTGGCTGCTTCGGTTCACTGGTTCCCTCTGAGGTTTGTGGTCCTGGCCCTGATACCGCAAGCGTGGTTCTTCGGTCTCTCGCTCCCGCGTCGGTCGGCTGCTCTCTTTCGCTCAATCCGGAAGCGAGCTTCTCTTTGGCTTTGTCATCCTCACCCCTTAATGACCAATGACTGCTGACATCAGTGCGGGAGGCGGTCTGCCCACTGACCGCAGCTTGTTTAAAGAGTCCGCTCTCTCATATTGAAGTGTACGCTTTAGGCGTGGTGAAGGTGCCTGTGTTCCATTCCTCCTGTTGGGACATAAGAGGCATGGTAACAGAGGGCACAGACCAGCACTCCGATTTAACACCTGGTTCACAAGGCACATTGTGACAATATGTTAGACAAATCGCAACCTTACTTTCATATTTCACTTTTGTTTTACCATTTCTAATTGGCCTTTGTAAGACTCCTGTTAAGAAGCCCAATGTGGTAGTGGTTTTGAGCAGATTTGCGAACCCGCTGTGGGACTCAGCACGACCACCCGTGTAACATCACAACAAATTTGTGAATCCGCACTGGAGCCCTTAAAACCACTTAACAATCTGCTGTTAAAGCATGGCATTTAGAGTTTATTCGTAAAAAGTGGTGAATTTCAATACAAACACTCTCTAATGCGCAATAATTGTACACCACTCTGTTTTTCACATTAACACTCTACTCTACACTCTACTCTTTTTTAATTTTTTCCCCCACACTCTTTTAGCTAAGTTTCTATAGTAAACACATTTTAGAAAACACACTGCTAGCACCAGGTTAAAAGTTCACAACACTTTCTGAGTGCACCATACTACCTTCAATTTGAACTGTAGCAGGTGTAATTGACTATTTGGGATTATAAGCGAATCCCAAACAACCTAACTTTTTTTATTTTTCCAAAGCCAAATAACATATGTAGTGACATTTTCTTCAAAATCACTACCTAACTGTACCTACCTGTATGTTAGCACCATCCAATTAAATGTGTTATTTTTTAATTTACCTGTTAATTTAAGGTTACAGGGACGTTTAGGCTCATGTTTTACTGATACAAAATCACTGAAATTCAGCAGTTATAGTCACATAAGCTAACTCTAACCAACACCCCTGTAATGCACTGCTGACCTCACATATTACTTTGCTCATCACATGGTCAGTGACATCAATGATGACATCTCAAATGACATTAATGGAGCAGGGTTTTTACTCTAAAACTGAATATCTGTTTCACTTTCGCATGTTATAACTAAAAGTATTAATGATTAATTATTAATGATTAAAAGGTCTGTCGAATGATGACTAATCAATCTTATTAACAAGAAAATTACACGTGGGAATGCTATTGCATGGCTAAATAACAAGTGAACTAAGTTGGTGAGCAAACTGACAGAAAACGATGTTGCTTATGTGATGTTATGGTGTTTTGCGCTTATAATTAATATGCATTAATGGTTTCTAATGTCGCAAATGGCTAGATAAATACACACACATAAGGGTATTAGCTGGGGAATAACACTGTTCAGTCATTTCTATGTAGTAATTCTGTTTTATGTTTACTTTGCTTTAAGTTGTCCATTGTGGCCTGCCACAATATGGCCGCCACCCGCAGCCTGCATTGGAGTTGCTGGAAATTTACAAAAAGGCTTCGCTCTGCCTGTGACCTTGCACCTCTGATGAAATGAAAAGCCATGACCATGACGACAAATCTGGGAGGACTGCCAGAAAAGCCCCTGATTGAGAAAATGTTTCAAAGAAAAGAATATTGAACTCTTGAACTGTCAATCCCACAACTGGGATACATTTAATCTGGGAAACATCCGTAAAAGTAACTAATAAATTATGGACATTATATTTTCTATTCATCGTTTAAGACAGACAATATCTGAGAACTTTTGCTCATGTTGCAAGATGACATTATTTCCACCATTCATCCATTCTGAATAAAGAAATGTTACTTTTAGAATGTAAATTTCAGTATAAAAGAAAGTAGACTAGAGAGGTCTAGTGCCACTTCTTCCCGAGCTGATGATGCGAGGTCCCTATGCTGACGGAGAGGACGATGACTCTACATGACAAGAGAAGACTCTAAATCATCTCCAGAGGACCGGTTCTGACTTAGGATCTGACATTTAGACAGAATAGGTAAATATGAGAGAAATGAAATTGCATTTAATTGGCTTTTCTTGAAATATTAGATAAATGAACAATCTGTTTGAATTCCTGTCTCGGGTGATTATTTCTGGTCAATTTTATTTGATTTATTGTGTATTATTTGAAATGTATTCCTCTAGATTTTCAGCAACTAGCTGGTCGCATTGACCTCAAAGTACAGGCAGATCAGATAGAGCATATGTGTAAGGTGGTTTCTCCTCAATAGGGCACGGTTAGTGTGATTTAGGGTGAATGTTGGTGTAATGGGCCCCACCAGCGTATGAAGTGTGTATGCGTGTGTGATTGTGAAATCATTTCGTCCGTGGAAGTAGAGGGGATTCGGAAGCTCTGATCTGCACCAGTTTCTTGGTAGCAGATTGATGGTTAGCTATTGTCATGATCTAGCGGAATTGCGTGTATATAGGCTTGTTGATTATTGATTGATATTTGTACTAACACTATATGTTGAAGTTGTGTTGAGTTCTATGTATTGTGAACGGCTTCTGGGATGTAGGAAGTCGGTGACAGTTCCGTAGTAGAGCAGAGGGAGTGTTGCTCTCGGAAAAGGCGGGATTGTTGGCCCTGTATGCAGACAGGGGAAAACGTGTGACAATTGAAGTTGCGCGTCGCATTGTCTGGGTTTGACAAGGTAGCATCGCCGTGTGTTGCCATTAGAAACGTTTTCTGTGTGAGAGAAGTGCATATGATAGCGAAGGTTATCTGTGAAACTCTGGTCTTAAGTCCCAGGGATCCGTAAGGTTTGCCGTTAAAGCTTACTGCTGGAGAAGTAATAGGTATTCTCGGAGCTTGTTAGAAGGACAGGGCAGAGGTAAGCGCTGCTTTGTTAACGTATGATATAATTCTGTAGTAGGACAGACTGTTCGCTGTTCTCGGGAAAGACAGAATTCTGTGTGAATGTACTACATTTTCTGGTGTGTAAGTGCGTGAATGAGAAGGTATTCTGGTTAATTGTGAAACTCTTAGGAGCATTCCGAAGGGAAACAGTTAATTGATGCTTGTTAGAAGGGTAAAGTAGAGGGATGTGCTACTTTATCAACGGAAGTAACGATTCTGTAGTAGGGCAGAGGTAAGCGCTGTTCTCGGGAAAGGCAGAATTCTCGTGGGAAAGGTCTTTTGCTGTTCTGTGGCTAGCAAAGCAGACAATGGAGATGTTTGTATGTTGTAACTAACAGACTCGTAGAAGTTGAAACAAAGTTTACCAAGTAGTCTTGTAAAGGAGGGGTAGACGTGAGAGACAGGAGACAGGAGCTGAAGCGGCTGCAGCAGCTGCTGACGTCAGGAAGACCGCGCTGTGATTGGACAGTGGGTTAGAACGGAGGAAGCGCAGAGATTGGTGTGTTGGTGTACGCCGCGCTAGGATTGGGAGACATACAGGGTGACGTAGACGCTCCAGGATTGGTGTGTTGGTGTGAGTCGCGCTAGGATTCGCGGACTGAGTCAGTGACGTAGACGCTCCAGGATTGGTGCGTTGGTGTGAGTCGCGCTGCAATTGGATAAAAGATCGTACAGCTGTAATCAGAGTAAACAGCTAGTGGAAAATAAGAAAGATGTATTACCATGCTGAGGAAAAGAATAAAAAATCCTTGCTCAGTAAGGTTAAAACCTGGTTTGACAAGGATAAAGACATAGTGACAAGGGAAGGACAGTTATTGCCCCCGATAAGAACCCCGGCATCCTTCATGGTTGCGAAGTATGGGTATCATACCTGCATTTGGTTGGATAATTGGGTGAAATACACTAAGGATGACGGAGTGTTAGCGTTCCCAGAACATGGTTCATTTATTCTGGCCATACTGAGGAACTTACGAGAGCAGATGATGAATCTAGAGCCTCGGCCTAGGCCGACGCAATTTGAGGAATTAACTGAATGGGAAGACGAAATGCATGAACGAGAAAAGCAGAGGGGTGGGGGTAGCTACAGGTACATGTTTGGGCGAAAATATGATCGCGAAACTCATCATGACAGAATGAGAAGGTGGCGAGATGCCAGTATGACTGAAGGATTATATCCTGTAAGAACAGCAGAGGAATCAGGAGGAAGAAAATGTACAGAGAAAGCACATAATGTAGAGACCAGAAGATACGGGGCAAATGAGTCTGATGATGATATCTTAGAGGACATGCTCTACAAAAGACCACCCCCGTATAGAAGAGAACCAGAGGTAGGAACAGCAGTTAGCCCAATGAGAAACACCCTGCGGATTATAAAGACGGAGGCTACAGCCCCTGAGCTGAAAAGCGGTTGTTCTCTGGTCGACAGAGAAAGAGAGAGAGAAAGAGAGAGAGAAAGAGAAATAGAGAGAGAAAGAGAGAAAGAGAGAGAGAGAGAGGGATAGGAAAAGAGAGAGAGAGAGAGAGAGAGAGAGAGAGAGAGAGAGAGAGAGAGAGAGAGAGAGAAAAAGAAAGAGAGTTAGAGAGAGAGAGAGAGAGAAAGAGAGATAGAGAGAGAGAAAGAGAGATAGAGAGAGAGAATGAGCTTGAAAATGAAAAGACCAGAGAACTAGCAAGAACTACATTGGAACTAACAGAGAAAATCAGGGAGCTGACTAAGAATCTTGAAGCTGTTACAGTGCCTGTGACAATAGGCCCGGTTATGCCGATTTTTGACAAGCAGAGGACGGGTGAAAATGGTTTGACGGTGCCATATGTGGGCAATAGGTTGATTGTACCTCCGGAACAGGCAGAAATGAGAGCGGGAGAAACACAGTGGAGAGCAGGAGAAAATCAGTGGAGACATACCATATGTGGAGGGGAAATAAGTGTGCAGACTAATTCAAGTTTGAATTCTGGATGTATGGAAGGGAACAGAGGATCAATGCTGGAACCGCAGAGGGTGGCAGAACCAGGGGGTGTGGAAAAATCTGTTATAACTGCTGAAGATTTGAATGACTGGTTGAAAACATTACAGAAAAAGGAGAAAGAATCACAGGGGATGGATGTAGCTAGGCTACGTATGGAAATGGAAGAATTGATAGTGGGAACCATACATACAGAAACACTGAAGAATTATGAGGAAGGGGAGATTCTCTTTCTCTGTAAAAGTATCACATGGAGAGCAAAGAACATACATGACAGGTTGAAAGGAATAGCCAGTGAAGTGGGAATTGACATGGATAAGGTGAAAGCTTTACAGAAAACATACCGAGTGGATTTTTCAGATAAAGATATTGAGAATCTGAACCATGCAGGCCGAACAGGACAGATTAAGGAAATGATTACCTTGTTAAGGAAATGGGGAGATGTAGAAAGATGGAAAGACAGATGGTATCAAAAGCGAGAGGATGGACTGGATAGAACCTACTCAGCATTTCCCCTGACAGAAAAAGAGAAGGCAGTGACAGCTTACCCTATGAGAGAGATTCCAGGAGGAGGGTATGTACATGTCCCATGGACCAGACAGGATATTTTATCATTTACGAATGATTTTCCTCGATTAAGGGAAAAGCCAGTGGAGTGGTACAGACAAGTCGACAGATTTGTAAAGCTGTCAAAAGTACTGTGGATTGACCTGAATAGTCTGTTTGATATAATCGTACCAGCAGACCTGTGGGCAGAATGTAAAATAGTCATAGACTGGCCCTCTAAAGAATACCCGAGAGATCAAAAGACAGGAGCTACAGACCCGGAGGTCATGAAGAAATACGAGCAGGTTATGGCCTTTTTGAAAAATAAAGTACCCCCCAAGGAGACAGATTGGGTTAAAATAGATCGAACACATCAGGAATTGAAAGAATCAGTCCATGCTTACTATGAAAGACTGATACTAGCTTTTAAGCAGTTCAGTGGAGACGAACACCTGGGTGACAAGGATCTGAGTCATTTTGTGTACAGTTTTGTATATGGTTTGCGGCCTGAAATCAGTGAAATAATACGGCAGCACACCGTGGACTGGCAGAGTAAGAAGATTGATGAGATTTTGAGACATGCGAAATACTTCAGTGATGAGATTGAGGCAAAGCAAAGAAAGCTGAAAGAGAAGGCAATGTGGGCACAGGTGAAAGTTGCAGAAAGACAGAAAGCTCAGCTGGTGGAACAGGCAAATAACGCAGGAAATAAACCCAAGTATGGTCCAGGAAAAGGGAAAGGGAACATAGAGGAGGCCAAAAAGAAGTTCCCGTGTCACAACTGTGGAAAATTGGGGCATTGGAAATCCGAGTGTAAGAATCCTCCGTCCACTAACGATGATAATTCATCATTGAATTCGCAGGTGCAGAGCGAGGGGTGTGGTCAGCATCGGCAACAGCAGAAGGCTGATAAGCAGCAGAATCAGGTGCCAAAACCACCCTTACCACAGAGAAAAGGATCCCAGAAGTACAGCCAAGAATCGGGGTTCTACGATGAAGAACAGGTAATCAGACCAAAACGCGCAAGCGCTGTATCTCAGTACTGGCTGAAAAATGAGGGAAGTGACTCTGAGGGAGACTTCTGACGGTGCCGAAGAGAGGAGGAGGAGTGCGCACTTGGTGCTACTCTGGAAATAGACCAGGCAGGACCTTTTGTAGACGGGAAAATTAATGGTGAAAGCATCACTTTCCTAGTCGATACTGGGGCTACGAGATCAACTGTCAGGTCAGCTGATATAAAGAATCTTCCTCTCTCGGACGAAGCGATCCAAGTGGTTGGTGTGTCCTACACACAGATCAAAACACTACTTACTGAACCAATAAAGGTTAGAATAGGGATATTTTCAAACATGCACCGATTTGTGGTGTGTGACACCAGTCCAGTGAACTTGCTAGGCAGGGATCTGCTGTGCAAAATGAATTGCACTATTTTCTGTACTCCAGATGGAATAACCTTTGAGACACCTGATGAGGATGTGCTATACAGAATGACCATGGATAACAGAGAATGTGAAGCTTTGGGAACATATGCAATATTTAATCCTGATGCATTACCCACAGAGTTGAAACAGACAGTGAAAGCAGCAGTTTGGGATTTTACTGGAGAAGATGTGGGCCTGATGAGAAATGTAGATCCAGTAAAAATTACTGTTAAAGAGGGAGTGGTTTACCCAAACATACCGCAATACAGATTGACACCTGAGATAATTGAAGGGATAACACCCTTAATTGAGAAAATGATCCAGCAAGGGGTGTTAAGAGAAATATTGAGCAGCCCATGTAATTCACTGACAATGGGACTGAAGAAACCCAATGGGATGTTCAGAATAGTACAAGATTTGAGAAAGATTAACAAGATTGTTGTGCCATGTTGTCCAATTGTGCCAAATCCATCAGTGATTTTGTATCAGATTCCTCATGATGCAGAATAGTACACGGTAATTGATTTGTGTCATACTTTCTTTTCAATCCCATTGCATCATGACAGCCAGCCGATATTTTCATTTAGATTTGGAGAGCGGATTTTGGCATGGTGCCGAAACCCACAGGGGTATACAGAGTGCCCCTCAATATTTAATCAGTTGCTAAAGAAATCTCTGGAAAGTCTGACAATGCCTGAAAATTCAGTCATGGTCCAATATATTGATGACCTACTCGTGGCATCAAAAACACGTGAAGCTTGTGAAGTAGATACCATTGCATTGTTGAATCACTTGGCAGATGGAGGATTAAAGGTATCTCCAGCCAAATTGCAGTTCCGTAAGAAAGAAGTCCAGTATCTGGGACACAGCATTGAGAAAGGCCTGAGAAAAGTGACTATTGACAGAATCAAAATCATTAGGGGAATGAGAGCCCCAATGACCCAAAGGGAAGTAAGAATGTTCCTGGGAATGGTAGGTTACTGTCGTCAGTGGATAAGTAATTTTTCCCTGATTGCCAAACCATTGATTAAATTGACCAAAAGTGAGGTGAAAGACCCATTCGAATTAAACCCAGAAGAAATGGCTGCATTCAGAGAGCTGAAAGACAGACTTTGTAAAGCTCCCGCTCTAGGGATGCCTGATTATGAAAAGGAATTTGAATTGTACTGTAGTGAGAGGAATGGATATGCACTTTCAGTGTTAATCCAGAAACACGGACGTCTCAGAAGGCCAATTGCCTATTTCTCAGCAACACTTGACCCAGTAGCTGTGGGTTTGCCAGGTTGCCTGAAAGCAGTAGCTGCTACCTGCAAAAGTCTAGAACAAAGTGAGGGGATCATAATGGGATACCCTGTACGGGTATTCGTACCTCATGATGTGGCTATCCTTTTAACAAGGAGCCGGACACAGTTCATGTCTCATAGTCGACTGACTAAATATGAGAAAGTCATTCTTGGTGCAACCAATGTAAGTCTGGAGAGATGTGTGAATGTGAATCCAGCGACACTGTTACCTGATGCTGAATGTGTGGGAGTGAGAAATGATGTTGATCATGACTGCCTGGATGTACTTGATTACTGCACAAAACCAAGGCCAGACATAAGAGATCTGCCACTGCCTGAAAGTGATCATGTGTTGTTTGTGGATGGGTCTTGTCTTAGAACAGATGAAGGAGTGTTGAGTGCTGCATATGCTGTGTGCAAAGTCTCGGAAGTCGTGGAAGCATCACCCTTGAAAGGAGTTAAATCCGCTCAGGTGGCAGAACTGGTGGCACTGACAAAGGCATGCAAGATTTTAGGAGTGGGAGAGTGACTGTGATGACTGACAGCCAGTATGGCTTCGGAGTTGTCCATGATATTGGCCAACTATGGCTACAAAGAGGTTTCCTGACCTCAAGTGGAACTCCCATAAAGAATGCTGAAGTGGTTGGAAAACTGCTAGAGGCGATACAGCTGCCTAAAGAACTAGCAGTTGTAAAATGTGCTGCTCATGGTCAGGGTGATGATTTTGTAACAGTTGGCAATAAGTTTGCCAATGACATTGCACAATATTGTGCAAGAAACAATCACTCAATTAACAGGAGTAAGGAACGGGAAATGTCTACTTGTTCATTAATGTTTACTAATGAAGTGGGGACATGGGAGGAAGTAAAACAGCTGCAGGATGAGGCAGAAGATGATGAAATGAGAGATTGGGTGAAGGCAGGTTGTGCACCCAGAGAAAAGGATCATGTGTGGGTCTACAGGGATGGAAGACCAGTCATGCCTAACAGCATGTTGTCAACAATGGCAAGGATGTATCATGGCCAGGGACACCTGGGGAGGGATGCTATGATAAGAGCCTTTAAACAAACCTGGTACAGTCCAAAATTCAGACTGATAGCAGAAAGTCTCTGTCAGAGATGTCTGATATGTCAGCAATTCAATCCTGGAAAGAAAACAGTGGTGAGCCTAGGAACAATAGGCAGAGAGGGAGGACCCTTCACAAGAATGCAAATAGATTTCATTGAAATGCCCCCAGTAAATAGGTTGAGATAGGACCTGGTGGTGGTCTGTTTGTTCTCAAGGTGGGTGGAGGCGTACCCGACAAGAAGAAATGATGGGTTAACGGTGGCCAAATTACTGTTAAGAGAGTTCATCCCAAGGTACAGGTTCCCAGTAACCATTGAATCAGACAGAGGAGGACATTTTTAAAATGAAATCATGAGTCTAATTTGTGAAGCATTGAGTGTACAGCAGATGTTGCATTGTGCTTACAGACCAGAGGCTTCTGGAGTTGTTGAGCAGATGAATGGCACTATTAAAAACAGAATTGGCAAAATGTGCTTAGCCACAGGAATGAAATGGCCCGATGTCTTGCCTCTAGTCCTGATGACCATTAGGTCTACTCCAGACAGAAATTATCATGGGACGTGCTATGAGGCATGCATATGTACCAGTGAACAAGCTGATGACTATAACTGATGACAAGATTTTGGATTACTGCAAAGGCCTGGCTGACGCAGTTCATTCTGTGTTTCACCAGGTTGGAGAAGACGCCACCACACTTGAAAAGAAACCAGCCCATGATCTGAGCCCAGGGGACTGGGTAAGGATAAAAGTCCCCAGAAGAAGGAACTGCCTGGTTCCAAGGTGGGGAAGGCCAAGACAAGTCATCTTGACCACAACGACTGCTGTGAAGTGCGCTGGTGTGAAGAATTGGATACATGCAAGCCACACACTGAGAGTTCCAACTCCAAGAGATGGTACTGGAAAAGAATACTTTGAAGAATCAGATTCCAGTGATGATGCAGACAGTGAGGCAGTAAGAAGGAAGAAGAATCCTGAAAGTGGGGAAAGTGAGTCAAGAGAAGCTTTCATCCCTCCTGAAGAGGTTCTGAAGAGAACAGTGCAAACTGCAGAAGCAAGCTCAGACTCAGAAGAATTGCCTGAGGTTCAAATTGACAGTGACCAACACAAAAAGAAAGAAAGAAAAGAAAAGAACATTCCAATAGAAGAGACACCTGAGTCACATAAAGGAATTGGACAAGTTCCACCTGAGATAAATATTGAAGAAACAGGGACAGACAAAGACAGAGAGGGACAGATTGCGGAAAACCCCCGAGGAGGTGTAGGGAACATCCACAACAAGCTAGGTGAAGGGACAAGTAGACAGCAAGAAGATTGCGTGTCGGAGACCCGAGGAGGGACAGAAGTAGGGAAATCTCAAGTGGTGGAAAAAGAGACTGTTGGAGAAAAGAAAGTTGTTGGAGAAAAGAAAGTTGTTGGAGAAAAGAAAGCTGTTAACGAACAAGAAGCAACTGAAACTGAGTCTGATGAAAGTGACAATGAGATACATGAAGGACGAGTTCTGAGAAAGAGAACTTGGCTTGGGGAAAGAAACAATAAAGAAGGAAAGCCAAAGAGAAATGCTAAAGGAGATCTTTGGCCGAACAAGATAAAGAGACTGAGGTACAGACTGACACGAGATAACTCTTCAAGAGCTGAGCAGGTGAACGAAGTGTCAAGTCAAAACCCAACCAAAGAAGAAGAAACAAAGATACCTGAAAGAGAAAAAAGAATAAGAAACCCAAACCAGAGGTACAAGTCACCGGAAGGGACGTATGTGGCACTGCCTGAAGAAGGAGAAGAGGCGGACAGCCAAGGAAGTCCAGAGGAGGCTTTACTGAAGGAGGTTGCTGAAGAAGAAGCTGTGGGAATCCTGAGAGTTATCTTGTCCGACATTGGAGATGACACGGATGTTCAGGACCTGATACAGTTTGATGATGATGAAGAGACAGTGAAAAGGGATGAAAATCCAAATTGAGTGAATCCAAGAAAACACTTGGAGAAGAGAAGAAGAAGTAGTACTAAAATTAGTAGAGTGTTAATAATCTGGTGGGTACTTGCTGCCCTTAAAAAGTTTGATAAAGGAGTAGAAGAGGCTAAGTCAAAAGACACGGTCAAATTAACAAAATGGCTAACACTGAGAATAAAAGTAGATGTACCTTTCTGAAAAGATGGTGTAAAATGTGCTGCTGCTGTACAGGTTTATTATTGCTGCTTTGGAGCGTGCTTGCTCTACTAATTTCATTTAGAGTCACTATAGACACTTTAGAAGGTCATACTCTCAGGACTAATACAGGGAAGAGTCCGTTAAAAGTAGTTCCAACTAGAACTAGTAATGTACATATACATAAAGATAGGTCAATTAACGATTTTTTTAGCAATGTTTTTTCTAAATTGTTGTATGAGTACGTAAAGACAATGGAAGTAAGGGATTGCTACGTCTGCATGCAATTACCTGCCTCTGTTTCGGAAGGAGTGACTTATCATCATCTTCCGGCTACGTATGGAATTTCCTGTAGTGTGTTGATTAGTATTTTTTATCAATTAGGGAAATTAGATTACAATATGTCTTTTTTTTAAATTTTTTTATTTTTTATTTTATTTTTTATTGAATTTTTCCGTACTCATTACATCAGAATAATTTGCATATAGCTTTAAACAATACAAGGGAGGAAGATTAATGAAGAAGACAACCAAAAACCCAAAAAAATTACATTCCGATAACAATCTCACAATAATCAGGGAGCCTCCTTCCATCTCCTAACAGGTTCCCATATACGCTTACCTAAGGCTCTACCATTTTTCCCCTTTCTATCATATATCCCTTTTTCCAAATTATATGCTGGTAATAATCTGGCCAACCATTGGTGGAATGTTGGAGCTGTCTTATCCAACCAGGCTGATGCAATACATATTCTATAAACGGACATAGCCACGAACAGAAAAAGAGAAGAGGCAGATTGCTCTTCTGCCCCTCCTACTCCCAGAAGGATCCATACTGGTGTAAGGACCATATTAATTCCTAAACTTATGTCTAGAAAAGATTCAATAGCCTTAATCAAAAGAATAAGATGGGGACACAGTGCGAAAATATGAACAATATCAGCCTCGCTACTATTACATCGGGGGCACGTAATTCCCGTCGTACCCCCCCATTTAAGAATCCTATCGGGAGTATGGTATAGTGAATAAATCGTCTTGTAGTGCTGAGACTGTAGGGCTGCCGAGCAAAGTATGGTCCGCCCTAATTCAAGAGAGTCCTGGAAGCAGTCCTGATCGATCAGAAGTTTATCACCCCATTTCCTTCCATATTTTTCCAAATCATCGCTTTTTAATAAAGACAACTCAGCATAAATTTTCTTTATGGAGCAGTCCGCTCCAGACTCAATCAGGTCGAAGACTCTATTTTTACTAAACCCAGCAGACCCACCCTTCTTATTCAGCAAGTAACTCCGAAATTGTAAAAACTTAAACAAATTATTCATAGGAATACCATACTTCCCTTGAAGCTCCGAGAACTCCAGGAAACCTTGATCTCCCATAAAATCCCCAAGTTTACAGATCCCCCGCCGTCCCCAATCACTCATAGTCCCGTCCGCAAATATCTCTACTGGAAGAGATTTATTCCCCTCAATCCTAGTGTAGGCATTAAATCTGCCCATCCCAAGTTTTTTACTCAATGCTGCCCATATTTTAAATCCTACTGATAGTGTCTTAAATTTGGTTCGTTTATAATACCCAGGGTCCGTATATTTCAGAAAACAATTGCGGGCATCTTCCCCTATAAGCAATGCATAAATATCAGTTGAGTCTAGTTTAATCTGGATATCTGAATTATCTCCTCCCATAAGCCCCCTCATATATTGTGTGGCTGATGCCCAGTAATATAACTTAAAGTCCGGTACTGCCCAGCCTCCCCTATCCCTAGATAGAGATAGGAACCAAAGTGCCCTTCTAGTTTTCCCTCCTGCCCAAATAAATTTATTAATCAAGTGTTCAATTGCAACAAACCATTTACCTTCAAATAATAGCGGAATTGTCCTAAATAAATAAAGAAATTTGGGCAAAATAAGCATTTTAATCACATTTGATCTACCCACCAAAGAAAGATGAAGATTGTGGATCCTGTCGAGATCTTTCTTGCATTTTACCATTATTGGCTCTATATTTTGTTCCACGATCTTTCCTACATCAGCCGAAATGTTAACACCTAAATAGACCGCTGAATCCACCACTCGCCCATCGTTACAGGTCGTCCGTATATTCTTTATAATCTGTGTCTTAGAGCTATTTAGAGCATATCCAGAAATCCGTCCAAAGGCCTCAGCCTCCATTTCTACTTCCAGCATTGTTCTAGTTGGGGAGGGAGACACTATCGCCACATCATCTGCATAGACCAGAGTTTTGCAGACCTGACCTTGAATATGAATCGGAGCGATTTGTTCATTTAATTCAAGCCTGCGGATCAGCGGATCAATATAAACTGCAAATAGCAAAGGCGAACATGGACACCCCTGTCGGGTGCCTCTGTCAATCTGGAAAGGCAGTGTATGCTCTCCATTAATTCTAAGTTGGGCTGTAGGTGACCGATAAAGTGCCTGTATTGAATTATTGAAGCCTACCCCAATACCACACCATGCTAATGCAGCCCAAAGGTAGTCCCAGGAGACCCGATCAAATGCCTTCTCTGCGTCTAAAAGCATAACCGACATGGGGTCTCCTGAGACTTCCGTTGTGTCCAGCAAAGTAATTATTTTCCGAACATGGTGCGCCGTCCCCCTCCCTGGTATAAACCCGTGCTGTGTAGGACTGACCAACTGTGCTATTATCTTGGAAAGTCTAATAGCCATTACCTTTGAGAATATTTTGGCGTCCGCATTCATAAGAGTGATAGGCCTATATGAACCTGGTTCCAGAGAAGGCTTGCCCTTTTTTAAAATCACCACCATATCTGCCCCTGCCCATGATTCTGGGACAGAATATCCAGACTGAGCCTGCAGAATAGTATCCACCAGATCAGGAATTAGAATTTTTTGAAACAATCTATAAAACTCAATAGGAATTAAATCAGGCCCCGCAGCCTTACCAGAGGGGAGACTATTGAGAGCCGCTAATATTTCCTCAACTTTAAAAGGTACATCAAGTGCCTCCCTATCCTGATCAGACAGAAGCGGAGGAGATAAATCCGACAGATACCGCTGGATGTCTGAGGAGGCTCCTAGCTGATCTTTACTATATAATTTACCATAGAACTGTCTAAAAACCTCTTTAATTTCCCCGGTATCTGTGACTTTGCCTCCTTTGCCGTCAGAAATCTCATTAATCCGTCCTGCCGTAGTTCTCTGTCTAGTGCGGATAGCAAGTATGCAACCCACCCGCTCACTCAACTCATAGCATTGTTCTTTTTTGGACAGAAAAGTCGCAGCTACCTTTATGGCGAGCCCCTCAATAAGGTCTGCCTTGATACGTACTATATTAAGTAATACCGAGGTCGGGGAGACCCCAGCTCAAACCAGAAGGGTCAGCTCGTGTTCCGCCTCTGCAAGAGCTCTCACCAATTTGTTGACTCTGCCCTGCTCTAGTTTTTGCTTATATAGACTATAACTTAACGTCTCTCCCCGTACCCCAGCCTTAAAAGCATCCCAAATCATCCCCGCGGGAGTGCTACCTCTATTTATTTCCCAAAAGGTTTTTATCCATCTGTTCATATATTTGACGTAATCCTCATCTTTAGGTAACCTCCTCTCAAATGTCCAGGTCCGACACCTTTCACCTCCTTGTAATTTTACTGTTAAAATCAGTGGATAAGATCCGAGACCAGCCGAGGGAGTTTTTCAATCTTACTATTCGAGAGTAAAGAATTTGAAATAAAGAAATAATCCAGCCTAACACAGACCCTATGGGGGGCAGAATAATAGGTTATACCATCATCCGAAGGGTTCAGGCGCCCCCATGCGTCAATTAAAGAGTTATGGTGAGCCATACTAATGATTGCTCTGGATACCTTTTTCTTTCGCCCCCGATATTGCTGTCCCTCGTCGATACCTAGTCCACCAATCCCATTTATATTAAAATCCCCCGCCAAAATAATAGGTTCCGGCCATAGAGCCAATTCTGAATCTAAATGTTGAATGACACCCGGGTCATCTTCAGTAGAACCATAGACTGATCCAATGGTAACTATTTGATTATTAATTGAACACTCTATCAGGACCCATCTCCCCCATTGATCCTCCTTCTATGTGATGACCTTGACATCCCTTCTTCTGGACAAGATAGCCACCCCCCTAGTTCTAACCCCCTGTCTTGAAAAAGCCAACAATGAGAACCCGAGCTGTTCCATTAGGTAACTCTTTGCGGCTTCTACATGTGTCTCCTGAAGACATACAAAATCCAGTCGCATTAATCTTAGAGCAGCCGCAACACGTTGTCTTTTCAGCGGATCATTCAGCCCACACACGTTAATTGAGCCAATCCTTATGCTCATTGCGTTACAACATAATTGTAGGCCCACCTCAGAAACAAACCCTTAATATATGCTCCAATTACATTCCTCATCACCTGCTCAGAACGTGGCTTAACCTCCCTTTCCCACACAAAAATTCTCAACACTAATGCTGTGCAACACAATACAAACCCCCATTCCTGTACCCATACCCCCACAAACCCCCCCCCCACCCTAAGAACCCCCCCAGTACCCTCCCGGTTTACAGGCAAATGGGTCAATCCTGACCCATGTGTGGCAGCTATGAGTGCAGCAGCCACCCCCCCTCACTCTTTGACCCCCTATATTCCGTATACCTCATCCATGAAACCTAGGAATCTCTTGCAATTTCCAAGGAACGGGAAGTGGAGAAGGCCTTTACCCTCCCTTCTGCTCTTTCATTTCCACCAAGTATTGCTGAGCCATAATCTCTGATGTAAAAAACTTAACCTGGCCCTTAAAGATTACCTTAAGCCTCGCCGGGTACATCAGGTAGGCCTCATGCCCAAGGCTCTGAAGAGGACCAATGAGTTGCCTCATCTTCCACCTTCTTTCCACTGTAACATGGCAGAAATCAGGCTGGGCAAAGAAAGTAACTCTATCAAACGAACGTCTAGAGTCAGGTTTAGCCTTCTCCATAATCTCTTGCCTAAGGAGGAAGTTTCCAACATAGACCAGAATCGCCCGGGGTCTTGCCACCTGCGGTGAGCTAAGGTTTTTTTTCTGGAAGACCGGGAAGCGATGTGCTCTTTGAACCTCAGCCTCCCAATCCCAAGTCTCCATCTCAGGAAATGCGCCCTTAAATAATTTAATTACGAACGCCCTTATATCCTGCCCCTCAACCCCTTCCGCCACCCCCAAAAGTCTTATATTGTTACGCCTCTGGCGATTCTCGAAATCCTCGAGTTTCCATTGTATATCCTCAGAGAGTTTCTCCTGTGCCTCCTTAAACGAATGCCACCTGCTCACATCATCTTCCAGCTGACTTGTTCTCTCCTCTACATGAGCGACCCTGTCCGCCATCTCCTCATATAACTTATTCATTTTTCGCAAAGAGCTCTGGATTTTTTTTGCTGACTGTTTGGCTCTCCGACTCTCAAGTCTCGCCTCGCCCTGCATCTGCTTCAGAGTAGAATAGAGGAGATCCAGTGACATAACCTGGGGCTCATTGCGAATATCATCCTGAACTGTCTGAGGATTGGACGCGGGCCCCTCCTGATGTAGCTGGGACGTTGCTGAATAATCCCAACAAAGCTTCCTGCTCTCCCCTGCTTCCGGGGGACTCGACGTATGTTTTAGTTTAGATTTTGTCTTTTTCTTATATGGGACCTTATATGTAGCAGGTGCCTTCTGAACCGATGAACTCACAGCCGAGTCACTTTCTGAGCTACTATTCAAACTTCCTTCACTAGACAAGAAAGAGTCTGAGTCGTCATTTAAGGAAAAGAAACATTCACCATCTGGGGTTCCAGGAATTCCTTGCCTAGATAGCAGTAACTGAGACTGATTATAAGCCAAACGATGACCCTGAGCCTGTGCAGTTGCCCCTTTAATACTTGACTTCTCATGGATCATTGAGGACTCTGTCAGACCTGTTGGCTTATTTTGTACAGAGTCCCCGCTTTTACCAGGCATACTTTCAGTCAAGGGTCTTTCCCCGCCCGTTTGCTCACCAGACTCACCAGGCTTGCTCAGCAGTGTCTCATCAGTCACTAAACTCGGGATCGATTCTCCCTCCTGGCTCGAAGAGAGTACCTGCAACATTGTATCCGGTTGCCTAGCACCAGCAACCTCGTCGAGTAGCGGAGCTAATGACTCCTCGTCTCTTTCCTCAAGTGAGCCTCCGGCTTGTATCTCATCAGTTTCCAGTGCCTTTGCCTTGAACGACTCGCGTACGGAAGGCTGCCTGGAATCCTTGGTTGATTTAATCTTGCCCTTGTCGAGTCCCGTCTTCCCTGCTAGGACTGATTTGCGAGCGCTGGTGACTTTCCCGCCCCCCGCTGCAGCTCCAACGCTTCCAGCGCCGTTTCGCGGGTCATCCGGTTTCCTCGGAGCTCTCCGTACCTGGGCTCCACGTTGCAAAGGATTTTTACCGGCATCAGCATCCTGGTGATCCTTGTGGGTTGAATCCTCTTTGGGCTGTTTAGGTCCCCTCGGCGCCATGATCCGAATAACTTTACCAACTTTACCAAGTAAGTCCAATTTAATCCTGTCTATCCGCGTAATAGCCCGCAGCAACGAGCGTGTTGAGCAGACTCTCCAGATAGAAGTCACTATCGCGTAGGGGGCCTTAAACATCCCGCATCCCCTCTGGTCTCATACTCAGGGCGTCTCAGAGGAGGGAGAGAGAACTGTGACTATGCGCTGCACTCAGCCAGCGGCCATCTTGCCCCCCTAGATTACAATATGTCTAATGTAGATAATATTCTTGGGCAGTTGCCTATGAATAAAGAACTGAATCCTGCAAAGGATGCTAACACTTTAGGTGAGATTTTTTTAGAAACCAAAGAATTAACCTTAGACTATGTTTTTAGAAACAATTTAACTTGCAAATTGAAAGGAGAAGAGAATAATTTTCTACACATGGTTGAGAGAAGAAGGTTGAACATGCACAAGAAAGCAGAAGGGCATAAAATGAGTGACACAATGTGGGATATTGAGAAAGAAAAGGAGTTGAACAATGGAGCCAGTCCAACTATGGCTATAGATGCCCCACAGAAAGGGAAACTGTGCATTACCAGGAAGAGATCCCAATATGATTATTATTTCATAGGGACTAGTGAGTGCCATGATACATACTTTATTGCAACCGGATGGGGATTTAGAGGAGGAGAAGATCCAGTTTTTCCGGGAGTGTATTATATTTGTGGGAACAAGGCTTATTACCGTTTGCCTGACCATTGGTTTGGTACATGTTATGTGGGCCTGGTCTTTCCAAAGATTTTTCACATGGATAGAGTAGATGATGCTTAACATTCTAACACATTAACACGCTATAAAAGAGAAACATGGACAGAAATTGTAGGAGATATATTTGGAGCTTTAATTCCAGCAGTGGGAATTTCTTTAAATGCATATGGCATTCGGAAGCTGTCAACAGTGGTAGATCGCTTGTCAACAAGCACCGCTGGAGGCTTTCTTTTGGTAAATACAGAAATGGTTGCTTTGCGCGCTATGGCGATGCAAAATCGACTTGCCCTTGACATTCTTTTGGCAAAAGAGGGTGGAGTCTGTGGAATGCTGAAAGTTCAACATTGTTGCACTTACATTCCTGACGAAAGTAAAGATCTAAAAGTCTATATCAAAAATATTACTGATTTGCATGAAGAATTAGTACCACTGGAAGCTGAAAGTATCTGGACTAAAATGGCTAACAAGATGATTGCTATTAAGAATTTTGTAGCTAAGATAGGTAGTACCATATTTGGTAAGATATTATTTCCATTAACTTGTGTAATAGTTGCACTATTGATCCTTAGATTAGGATGTATGTGTTGTAGATATAGAAGAAATAAAAAGAAAATTATAAAAGAAAATGTTAAAAAGAGACAAAAGAAATCAGAAAGAGATCAACAAGAAATAGAATTAGAAGAACTAAGAGAAAGCATGTATATAGAAACTAAAAAGGAAGATGAGATGGAAACTAGGGTCTAAAAGCAAGAACAAGAAGACATTTCAAACTCTTCTAAAAGGGGAAACTAAATTGATTTTTGTGGTTTTGATTTTTGTGGTGATTATATATCACCAAAGGGGGGATTGATGGAGCAGGGTTTTTACTCTAAAACCGAATATCTGTTTCACTTTCGCATGTTATAACTAAAAGTATTAATGATTAATTATTAATGATTAAAATGTCTCTCGAATGATGACTAATCAATCTTATTAACAAGAAAATTACACGTGGGAATGCTATTGTATGGCTAAATAACAAGTGAACTAAGTTGGTGAGCAAACTGACAGAAAATGATGTTGCTTATGTGATGTTATGGTGTTTTGCGCTTATAATTAATATGCATTAATGGTTTCTAATGTCGCAAATGGCTAGATAAATACACACACATAAGGGTATTAGCTGGGGAATAACACTGTTCAGTCATTTCTATGCAGTAATTCTGTTTTATGTTTACTTTGCTTTAAGTTGTCCATTGTGGCCTGCCACAATATGGCCGCCACCCGCAGCCTGCATTGGAGTTGCTGGAAATTTACAAAAAGGCTTCGCTCTGCCTGTGACCTTGCACCTCTGATGAAATGAAAAGCCATGACCATGATGACAAATCTGGGAGGACTGCCAGAAAAGCCCCTGATTGAGAAAATGTTTCAAAGAAAAGAATATTGAACTCTTGAACTGTCAATCCCACAACTGGGATACATTTAATCTGGGAAACATCCGTAAAAGTAACGAATAAATTATGGACATTATATTTTCTATTCATCGTTTAAGACAGACAATATCTGAGAACTTTTGCTCATGTTGCAAGACGACATTATTTCCGCCATTCATCTGTTCTGAATAAAGAAATGTTACTTTTAGAATGGAAATTTCAGTATAAAAGAAAGTAGACTAGAGAGGTCTAGTGCCACTTCTTCCCGAGCTGATGATGCGAGGTCCCTATGCTGACGGAGAGGACGATGACTCTACATGACAATAGAAGACTCTAAATCATCTCCAGAGGACCGGTTCTGACTTAGGATCTGACATTTAGACAGAATAGGTAAATATGAGATAAATGAAATTGCATTTAATTGGCTTTTCTTGAAATATTAGATAAATGAACAATCTGTTTGAATTCCTGTCTCGGGTGATTATTTCTGGTCAATTTTATTTGATTTATTGTGTATTATTTGAAATGTATTCCTCTAGATTTTCAGCAACTAGCTGGTCGCATTGACCTCAAAGTACAGGCAGATCAGATAGAGCATATGTGTAAGGTGGTTTCTCCTCTACAGGGCACGGTTAGTGTGATTTAGGGTGAATGTTGGTGTAATGGGCCCCACCAGCGTATGATGTGTGTATGCGTGTGTGACTGTGAAATCATTCCGTCCGTGGAAGTAGAGGGGATTCGGAAGCTCTGATCTGCACCAACATCACTTATGACATCATCCACAAAACCACTCACACACCCACTTGCCCCCTTGGAGTCCAACAACGTCAACCTGGGTGCCCTGCCTCCACCCAAGAATGCAGTATGTAGCATTGCCGACCGTGTGGGAGCCTCAAGGCCCCCGCAGTCCCTGCTGGCTCCCTGTCTCCTGCGGGAGCAGGCATTGCTCCCGCGTTCTTGGAGCTGCTAAATGTACAACTCCCTGCATTTGGGAGCAATTGCTTCATCTGTTTTCCTGCTCGTATGAAAGCGGGCAGGGAAACAGATGAAAATTCTGCGTCCAACAAGCAGGAGCATTTTGACAGCTCCCACTTGCTGGAAGCAGAGTTATGTTTGCTTTCACTTGTCATGAGCTGTCACACCTCCGGCCAAGTGAAAGCAAACAGCTATCTCCTGAGGATGTGCCCCTCAGGAGATGACAGGAGCTGGCCCTGGGGGGGTGGGGATCCCAGGGACATTAATGGCTCCAGGAGTGGGGCCCTGCAGCCCCCTCCTTTCATTTTCACGGTCCAGGCCTGAGGAGGTGGTAGTCCCTGTGGGGCGTATATGGCCGGGCTTTGAGGCCCCTCCCCCTATCTATTTTAATTGCTGGTCCTGCAGAGGTGGTCGACCCGGGATCTGTATGGCCCCTTAATAATTATCATTTTTAAGCCCCGGGGAGGTCTGTGGTTCCTGGGGCTCTAAGGTGCGACTGGAGGGGGTCCCCTTCTATGTATTAAATAAAGCCCCGGGGAGGTGGTGGTTTCTGGGGCTCAAAAAAGCCTTATGAGGGGTGTCTGTGCCCCCCTTCCTTTCTTGATATACTCCAAGTTACCCACCCTGGGGCTATACTCTAAACAAGCGCGGCAGAATGTGCTTATATTTTTTTGATTTTTGCTGTGGGTTCGCAACTCTGTCACACTTTTGCAGCAAAACGTTGTTAAAAAGAATTGCTTTTTAGGTCCTGGTGTGGTTCCTGTGGGACCACAGGACCAAATCTAGTGAACAGGTTATTCCTACCATGCCCCCTTTCTTTTTTTAATTTTTTGGGGGGGACTCGGCTGAAGCTGGGTCCCAATATGACTGCCACCCCTTCCTGGCTGAAGTATTGGCAGCCAATCAGATATCAGCTTGGGGACTGTTGGATCCCCAGAAGATCAGCTTCCCCAAATATATAAATCTAGATTTCAGCGAATATCTCCAAAACTACTGAATAGATTTACATCAAATAACAAAAAGGGTGTTTGCTTCTGGACCAAGAGCTACCTTTCTGCCAAATTTAGTGTAATTCCGTCGAGCGGTTCGGCTGTAGTCTTGTCTAAAATCTCGATGGGAATTAACATGGGAAATGCAAATCTTTTGACCCCCCTTTTTCTCGGACCCCACTCAATGAATCATCACAGAACTTTCCATACAGAACTAGAATCACTGACACACGTTTTAAAGAAAATTTTGTGAAGATTCTTTAAATGGCACCAAATATATAGGCAAGTTAAAAAATGAAAAAAAAACTTAGAAATTCACTGAAAAACCAAAGGTTACAGAGACATTATAAGCACATTCAGATTTTAAACACACAGAACCATGGTGTTTCAGCAGTTATAGTTACAGAAAGTAACTAAGTAACTATAACACATAGCCTAAGGTAATTGTAACTCATGCCCCCACCTTACACAATTTTCACATCAATAATTTCACTGCAATTTATCAATGATGTCATAGAAGTTGTCTTGAGTGATGTAGTATGTGGTTTAATTAGCAGTGCATTGCGAGGGCATGAGTTATAGTTTCATGAGATAACTATAACAATAAATGTTGAATTTCTATTTTTTGTGTGTGTAATATCTGAACCTAAGTATAACGCCCCTGCAATAGTTTGGTTTTTCAGTGAATTTCTAAGGTTTTTCAAATGTATTTCCTAGTTATAACTAGGAGTGGGCAGAATTTGCGCAGTCACGCTATGCAAAGCTCCGCGAAACGGTAAAAAATCTCTGCGAGCACGCAGAAATTCCGCTAACACGCAGAATTGCATGTTCTCGATGCTTTTTCCCTGTTCGCGAACGCTGTTTGTGTGCTCGGGGGGAAATATCTCGCGAACACGCATTTTGATAACGCGAAAAAGCAAAAAATTCCGCGAAGCCGCGGAATTCAGAATTTTGGGCAATTCCGCGTTCTCCGCGGAACGTGAAATTACCCAAATTCAACAAATTCCGCGAGCGGAACAGAATTCAACGCCCAGGCCTAATTATAACGTCCTCTTAATCTCTTTTTTTTTGTCAATCTCTATTGTTTTTAATGCTATTTCCTAACTATAATGGACTGTGTGAGTGGGTAGGTGAGTGGTTGTGTGGGTGTGTAAGAGTGTGGTGGCTGTGTGAGTACATGTGTGACTGGCTATGTGGGCGCGTGAGCAGGTGTGTGAGTGTCTGTGTGAGTGATTTTGAATGCCTGTGATTGTTTATGAGAGTGGATGCATGGGTATGTGAGTGGTTGTGTGTGTAAGTGGGTGTGTGAGTGAATGCTATGTGGGTCTCTGAGTGGGTATGTGAGTGGTTTTGAGGGTCTGTGAGTAGGTGTGTGAGTGGTTGCATGGGTGTGTGAAGGGGTTATGTGGGTTTGTAAGTGTGTATGTGAATGTGTGTGTGAGTTTGTATGTGGATCTGTGAGTGAGTGTATTTTTTTTAATTGGGGTCTGGATCCATGGATCCACTCGAATCCACCATAATTCACCCAATCCAGAAGGATCTGGGGACAGATCTGGGGAGTTATCTAGGAAAGATCTGTTTCTCCTAGTGTGGTAAAAAAGGAATTTGGACAATTTCTTGCCCATTAGGGGTCCCTCACAGACCCCTCCATTAGTCGCATAGGGTCAAGGTAACTGTACCCTGACAGCTTCTATCACTATTCAACTTTATTTTCCCCACTGGGAACCGAGTTGCAATAAAAAAAATGGTCGGCCAACATTCCTCTCAGGTTGAGGACAGTCAATCACTGCATTCGATTTCAGTAAATATCTAAAAAACTACTGATAGGATATACACCAAATCATGGAAAGGTTGCTGTCTGGATGAAGATCTACCTTTGTGCTAAATTGGGTGTAATTACGTTTAGCAGTTCATGTTGTAGTCATGCCTAAACTCATACAGGGAATTAACATAGGAATTACACTTTTTTGACCCCCTCCCCTCTTTCTCATTCCCCGCTTGACAGATCACCCAACAACTTTACTTGCACAACAAGATTCACTGTGGCACTTTTTTCTTAAAGAACGTTTTGTGAAGATTCACTAACAGCAACAAGTAATAGGCAAGTCAAAAAGCACTTTTCCTATGGAAACTAGGCCCTAAATATAACTACCTACTGGTGACTGCCAGTAGGTAATATATATAAATATTTATGTGTGCAGAAAAATATATATGTGTGTAGGTGTCTGTGCGTGTGTGTGCGTGTGTGTGTGTGTATGAATTTAGAATCCTGTTGCTTCTAAAGAACCAGACGCAAACCACATCTGATACACAAATGTTTATTGCTTTTTATCTGCCATAAAGTGAAATCAGGCTCCCCCAAAGATGTATGCCCACCTCAAATACAAAAACAAATTTTCACTTCCTTCCCAGAGAGCATTCGATCTTTATGTAACCTATTCCCTATGCAAGGATATGTCCCTCTAGCTTAAAAAGAGGCAGTGGTTATCCCGCTACAAATAAAACCTGGCGAGAACCCTCAGCTGCTAAAAAACTACAGACCCTTGTCTCTCCTCCGTTTCTCTGGCACAATTTTAGAGGTGCACGTAGCAAAACATTTCTGTTCTTTCTTAGAAGAGACCAACTATCTTGATTCTCACCAGGTAGGCTATCGACCCTCTCCTCTCCACCGAATCAATCCTCCTATCAGTGGTGGATGATATGAAAGGCAGGGCAGATGAAGGCCGTACACAGGCACTCGTCCTATTAAACGTATCTGTAGCATTCGATACCGTTGATCACAGAATTTTAGTGGATCAAATTGCTGCAGCAGGCCTCAGGAAAACCACTTTGCAAAGGATTAAATCCTTCTTGAAGGACCAAATCCAATAATTCTGCTTCTCACCCTACTGCACAGCCAAAGTCAGTGCAAACTGTGGGGTACCACAGGGCTCTTCCCTGCCCCCATCTTTTCAACCTTTATATTCGCCCCTTGATACACACTCTTCAACAGAAAAAGCTAAAAATATATAATTATGCGGATGATGCAGCTGATCTGTAAAACTGATGGGACACTGGATTCTAGGGAATTCTTCCAGAATACTTTGCTATACATCAGAGATCGGATGGATAGCAACCAGTCAAAAGTCTCAGCATTCAAATTGATGAGGATTTATCCTTGAAACCCCAGATAAGCATGGTAATGTCCTCTTGCTTCTACCAACTCAGGAAGTTCAGAAAAAGTTTAGCATTATTTTTTATGGAGTCCAGAATCCTAATTTTTATTGCTTTGATTCGATCTAGAATTGATTATGCCAACACCCTCTATCTGGGACTACCTAATAATCAAAATCATAGACTTCAGCTGGCTTTTAAAGTGATCCATAGCAAAGGCCCCAAGTACATATCCTCAACGATCTACAGACACTCCCCGAAACGTAATTTCAGATCCACTCAAATTAACTTACTGGTGTTCCTGGGATTTAAACGTTAAAGGATGGGAGGAACACGGTTCTCCGCTCTATGCCCCAGCTCTGGAACTCTCTTCCCATCACAATCAGACAAGCAGCAAATTAAATGTGCTTTAGAAAGATGCTGAAAACATAGCTATTTACTCAAGTCTATACTGTAGCATCGGCTCAGGCGGCGGCTACTAACTAACTCAGTGCCAAGAGATCTGTTGGTGTGCATGTACTTTATAAATTTCTCATAGCCTAATGTGTTTTGGCCACAACACTGGCCTCATTCACATAACGCGCTGAGGCATTTTTTGATCTATTTAAATCACCCATGTGATTGACAACGCTACAGAAATGAAGAACAAGCTCAATTTCCAAGCTTCTATTTTAACAACTCAGAATTCTTGGTGAGGACATTTATAAAATAATCATTTTTAAGATGAAGAATATTTGATAAATATAATGGAGCCTCCCAAAAAGGGACATTTAAAAATTATTTATTTCAACACTCATAGTAATTCATCATGAAGATCAGTATATCACTGTTAGCAACTTAAGTTCTCAAAGTGCTGAAAAATATTTCATCTTTGATATCTAGGGTATTATGAAATCACATTGTGCATTAAATTCATAATATTAAACAATAGGGGCCGCATTATAAATGGGGCACATTTTCCCTCATTGTACTTTGAAAAGGTGCGCCAAGCGCAATGAAGAAAAAAGCACCATATTATCATGAATGCGCTGCCCTCAGGGCAGCTGCGAACTTGCACTGCTCTGGGGGCACGGCATTCATGTGAAAAATGGAGTGGCTGCTTTGAAGCCTGCCTGCCTTTTCAAAGGGGTTTAGAGATCCCCTTGCAGGTGGGTGCAGTCAATGACTTCATCTGCCTGCAAGGGGATGTCTGGGGGTCCAGAGTACCCCTTTCCCCCTCTAGAGTGCTGCCATCAGGAAGCTCACTGACAGTACGCCACCTTTTAGATGGCGCACTGTCAGTGTGCCTCCTGAGGGCATCTTTGCCTCTGCGCCCACATCTGTAATGCGTCTCGTGCACAGAGGCAAGGAGGTCCCCTCATTTGCATGAGACACACCCTTATGCAAATGAGGGAATGCCCCCTGAAGATAGCGCTTGCGCTCAATGTGCACCAACACAATCTGTATTACAGAAGGGGCCACACAAGCATCTGTGGCCCCTTCTGCAATACCAAAGTGCCCCGGGGGAGTGCAAGGTGGGCTCAAATGCCCGTAGTGCTCCCGGAGCACTTGTATGATACACCCCAGCGCTCTATAGATGTTGAGGGAATGATCACAGTTTTAACACTGGCATCCAATCATGCCCAAGTGGGCTTGTGATTAAATCTACACAAACCAGACCATATTGTTATTTTACATTCATTTATGGGATGGTGCCTACACTTGGATTCAAAGGGTATATGCCTTAATACAATGCCTGATGCACTGCCATTGCTCTGTCCACAAGAGGACCACCAAGGTCGTGGTGTGCCCTCCCTGGGATTCAGAGTTTAGACCAGAAAAGTCCATAGAAAAGTCTTCAATTCTACTGTGACAGCACCTGCAGCACATTCCTGCGTGGTGTGGCATGCATGCTAGGCCTCCCTTAGTTGCCCCTCCACCACCCTTTTCATGTCGGGCACATCGCCCTGAAAAGGGCAGTGAAAAATCAACTCCTAATATACTTGGCGGCGCCAGCACCACCAGCATACTTAGGCTGGTTGCAGACTGCCTGCCCAGCGGGAACCTTGATCCCGACGGAGACAGTGGTCTTGTGGCAGTCTGACCACCACACTCAGAATACTTTGGGAAGACCCACAGTGTGGTGGTGGTCAGACCGCTACCACAAATATAACATTCCTAGGGACCACCATACTCGTAATAAGGCCCAGTACATTTTAAGTGCTATCCAACTTAATTTCATAATTTTTATACACAACACAATCCAGTGTAACTGTTCCTACCCTGGTAAGCACTTCAATACATCCAATATTGCTCACACTTTACAACATGTTCTGGCACATAATGATCTTTTCTACAAATCAAGCCCAGTGGTCCTGTCCTGATTTGCACTACAATTGATGAAACATTGCTCATACTTTTGAACATAAACTAAACTCTCTTTCCAATTAAGTAATGTGTATGGTCACATCATCCTACCACTTAGACTACCTAATTATGCACCTGTTGGAATATTGTATTGTAGATTACAAGTAGATGTTGCCTGGGACTCTATCATAACCCTTTCACAGCCTCATAACAATGTATGCAGTTCCTCTTGTATGTTGAGGCCCCTTAGGGGACTTACTATTTAAGTACAAATATATGTATGGTCTTGTGTGTGTCTGCCCCCGATGGTGATATGTATTTAATAAACTAAAGGATTTAAAGAATCCTTGGTTCTGCTGCTGTTTCCTTACCTCAATGTGAAGAGAGTTACATTTCAAATTGAGGCTGAAACGGAGACAAATTCTGGATATGTATATATATATATATATATATTCCTGGTCGTTGATCCTATCTCGGATCATGAATGAGGCGCACTCCATGGGAATATCTTTAAGGTTTATTCGGCAACAGAACACAAAACACCCGACAGACGCGTTTCGGCTACACGCCTTTGTCAAAAAAAAAAATATATATATATATATATATTATCTACTGGCGGTCGCCAGTAGATAGTTATAGTTACAACCTAGTTTCCATAGGAAATCTCAAAATTCTATTTTGAATAACTTTGGCGCCGGTTGACGAATCCCCAGAAAATTTTCAAAACTAATGGGGCGCTCCGATTAGCTCCTACCCTTAAAGTCTCGGGGTGATTCGTCAAGCGGGGGCTGAGAAAAAGGGGGTCCCAAAACGCGTTTTCCCCATGCATTTTCCCATAGGACCTTTAGTCGCAGCTACAGCCCGAACGGTTGAACAGAATTACGTGAAATTTGGCAGAGAGGTAGCCATAAGGTCAAGGAAGTGCCTTTTGCAGGTCTGGTGTAAATCTGTTCAGTTTTTCCTGAGAAAATAGCATTTAAAAGCATATCAATATCTATACTCGCGCACCGTGCGCGCACTGTGCGCGCACCCTGCCGTGCACGAGCGCAATTCTGATTGGTTGTTAGATGTCGGTAAACATTCGAATCGGTCGAAACCAGGAAGTGTCGGCCGCCATTTTGTCTCTCGCAGTCTGAGGGGGTGAAAAAAAAAGGTGGAGAATGTGAAAAGGGGGCAGAGTGGACAGTTCCTGACCCCGTAGCCTTGGTCAGGGTGTCACAGAATGACCCCCAAGGGAGAAAAAAACAATATATATTTTTTTTTTAAATTGCGATGTGCGCGCACAGCGCGCGCACGTCACGCACTGCGAACCGTGGGCGCTCGGTGCGCGAAGCGCACCGAGTGCCCACAGCGCGCGCACGGTGAAAAACCTGAAAAAAAATAAATAAATAAATACATAACTTAGCATTTAAAAAAACGTACAAATTCACTGAAAAAACCATAGGTTTCACACACGTTATAGTTACGAATAAGCATTTAAAAAACCTTGCAAATTCACTTAAAAAACCATAGGTTTCACACATGTTATAGTTAGCTGGACATTTCACTCGTAAAAAACCAATGAAATTCCCCCGTTATAGTTAGTGCAGGCAACTATAACTCACGCGACCGCAATCCTCTGCTGATGACATCAGATATTACATCACTGATGACATATGTGTCTTTATGAAAAACAAGTATTTGTAATATATGTATAGCTAAAGATTAATGGAAGAAGACATGGGTAAATAATTGTCTAAATACAGTGATGTAATATCTGACATAATCAGCAGAGGATTGCGGTCGCGTGAGTTATAGTTGCCTGCACTAACTATAATGGGGGAATTTCATTGGTTTTTTACGAGTGAAATGTCCAGCTAACTATAACATGTGTGAAACCTATGATTTTTTAAGTGAATATATATATACATACATACATACACACATACGCACACACACACATATATATATATATACACACATATATTTATATATATATATATTCACTTAAAAAACCATAGGTTTCACACATGTTATAGTTAGGTGGATATTTCACTCGTAAAAAACCAATGAAATTCCCCCGTTATAGTTAGTTGAGATAACTATAACTCGCGCGCCCGCAATCCTCTGCTCATGACGTCACATATTACATCACTCATGACATGGTCAGTGGCATCACTCATGACATCACTGATGACATCATCTTTGTGATAGAGTGGCGGTCGCGCGAGTTATAGTTATCTCAACTAACTATAACTGGGGAACTTCATTGGTTTTTTACGAGTGAAATATCCACCTAACTATAACGTGTGAAACCTATGGTTTTTTAAGTGAATATATATACATATATATATATATATATATATATATATATATATATATATGTATATATATATATATATATATATTACCTACTGGCGGTCGCCAGTAGGTAGTTATAGTTAGGACCCTGTTTCCATAGGAAAACCGCAACATTCTATTTTGAATAACTTTGGCGCCGGTCGACGAATCCTCGCCAAATTTTCAAAATAGGTGGGGCGCTACGCTCCGCTCCTACCCTGAAAGTCTCGGGGGGATTCGTCAAGCAGGGGCTGAGATAAAAGGGGGGTCCCAAAACGCGTTTTTCCCATGCATTTTTCCATAGGACCTTTAGACACAGCTACAGCCCGAACGGCTGAACAGAGTTCCTTGAAATTTGGCAGAGAGGTAGTCTACAGGTCAAGGAAGTGCCTTTTGTAGGTTTGGTGTAAATCTGTTCAGTAGATTCTGAGAAAATAGCCTTTAAATCAATATATATATCTGAGGCAGCTTACGGTGCGCTTACGGTGCGCTTACCGTACGCGTACGGTGACGTGCGCGAGTGCGATTCTGATTGGCTGTTCGATCTAAGTAAACATTCGAATCGGTCGAAACCAGGAAGCAGCGGCCGCCATTTTCTCTCTCGCACTCTGAGAGGGGCTGCAAAAACTAAGACAAAAACCATCTACAGGGGGAGTATATTCAGTTCTTAACCACCCAGCATCCATATATGTGTCCCCAAACAACCCCCAAGGCCAAAAAAACAAATTTATTTTTTTTCGAAAAATCGCCGATTACGCTTACCATAGGGCACCATTTGTTCATGGCATATTTATAAATGGAAAGTACAAATGAATAACTTTCACAACGAAGCGCATAATATGTCCCCCATGTGCGCACGGTGCGCGAAGTGCATCGTGCGTACATGGCCCATCCCGCGTAACGTGGGCAGGCGGTGCGCGCAGCGCACCGTGTGACCACCGTGCGTGCACGGCACTAACTGCGTAAAGTGCGCACACGGTGCGCTTCGCGCACCGTGCGCGCACGGAACAAACTGCGTTAACTGGGCGCGCACGCCACGAATGGCGTAAAGTAACTTAGCATTTAAAAAACCGTACAAATTCACTGAAAAAACCATAGGTTTCACACACGTTATAGTTAGGAATTAGCATTTAAAAAACCTTGCAAATTCACTGAAAAAACCATAGGTTTCACACAAGTTATAGTTAGCTGTACATTTCACTCGTAAAAAACCAATGAAATTTCCCCGTTATAGTTAGTGCAGGCAACTATAACTCACGCGACCGCAATCCTCTGCTGATGACATATGTGTCTTTATGAAAAAAAAATATTTGTAATATATGTATAGCTGAAATTTAATGGAAGAAGACATGGGCAAATAAGTGTCTAAATACAGTATTAGCATCAGCAGAGGTTTGCGGTCGCGTGAGTTATAGTTGCCTGCACTAACTATAACGGGGGAATTTCATTGGTTTTTTACGAGTGAAATGTACAGCTAACTATAACTTGTGTGAAACCTATGGTTTTTTCAGTGAATATGTATATATATGTAGATAGATATATATACATACTGGTGATGTGGTGCAAGGGAGCAGAATAAACTGAATTGCACCTACTTGTAGTCCATCCTCCGTTTTTTGAAAATGCCGAGAGAAGAAACGGCGTAAGGAGTGTGTTTCGCTAAGTGAGGGGGCCACATGGCGGGCGATATGCCTGGAGCTGATCTTTGTGGATTACAGACCTGGGATGAAAGCAGATACAGTGGATAGTGGCCCATCCATGGGTTTTTATTGGGACAGAAATTAGTGCACCATACATGGTTTAATTACGGGACTACGAGTACCATGATGCCTTGGGCCAACTGACCCGCCCATCTGGGGGCGTAAAAAGGCTTTTATGGACTGAGACCAGAGCACGGATTCATAAACGCGACTGCCTTTGAAAAAGAGGGATGATCCTCGAAACGCGTCAGGCGTACCGCGTGCATGACTGTGTGATTGAAACTGCCTGCTGCGTCTTGCTTATACCCTGGAATAAAAGGCTTGCCACCTTGGTCTGTTTTCGAGTGCGCTCAATCGTTTGAGAATGGCAAAAGGAGCTTTCATATTTGGCAGCGACCCGGCCGTCGAGTAGCACCTCCCCGCTAAGTGAGGGGGCCACATGGTGGGCGATATGCCTGGAGCCGATCTTTGTGGATTACAGACCTGGGATGAAAGCAGATACAGTGGATAGTGGCCCTTCCATGGGCTTTTATTGGGACAGAAATTAGTGCACCATACATGGTTTAATTACGGGACTACGAGTACCATGATGCCTTGGGCCAACTGACCCGCCCATCTGGGGGCGTAAACAGGCTTTTATGGACTGAGACCAGAGCACGGATTCATAAATGCGACTGCCTTTGAAAAAGAGGGATTATCCTCGAAACGCGTCAGGCGTACCACGTGCATGACTGTCTGATTGAAACTGCCTGCTGCGTCTTGCTTATACCCTGGAATAAAAGGCTTGCCACCTTGGTCTCTTTTTGAGTGCGCTCAATCGTGGGGGAATGGCTAAAGGAGCTTTCATATTTGGCGGCGACCCGGCCGTCGAGCAGCACCACCCCGCTAAGTGAGGGGGCCACATGGCGGGCGATATGCCTGGAGCCGATCTTTGTGGAGTACAGACCTGGGATGAAAGCAGATACAGTGGATAGTGGCCCATCCAAGGGCTTTTATTGGGACAGAAATTAGTGCACCATACATGGTTTAATTAAGGGACTACGAGTACCATGATGCTTTGGGCCAACTGACCAGCCCATCTGGGGGCGTAAACAGGCTTTTATGGACTGAGACCGGAGCACAGATTCATAAACGCGACTGCCTTTGAAAAAGAGGGATGATCCTCGAAACGCGTCAGGCGTACCACGTGCATGACTGTCTGATTGAAACTGCCTGCTGCGTCTTGCTTATACCCTGGAATAAAAGGCTTGCCACCTTGGTCTGTTTTCGAGTGCGCTCAATCGTGGGGAAATGGCAAAAGGAGCTTTCATATTTGGCGGCGACCCTGCCATCGAGCAGCACCACCCTGCTAAGAGAGGGGGCCACATGGCGGGCGATATGCCTGGAGCCAATCTTTGTGGATTACAGACCTGGGATGAAAGCAGATACGGTGGATAGTGGCCCATCCATTGGCTTTTATTGGGACAGAAATTAGTGCACCATACATGGTTTAATCACGGGACTACGAGTACCATGATGCCTTGGGCCAACTGACCCGCCCATCTGGGGGCGTAAACAGGCTTTTATGAACTGAGACCGGAGCACGGATTCATAAATGCGACTGCCTTTGAAAAAGAAGGATGATCCTCGAAACGCGTCAGGCATACCGCGTGCATGACTGTTGGATTGAAACTGCCTGCTGCGTCTTGCTTATACCCTGGAATAAAAGGCTTGCCACCTTGGTCTGTTTTCGAGTGCGCTCAATCGTGGGGGAATGGCAAAAGGAGCTTTCATATGTATATATATATAACAGTCACTACCCGACACTTCCGCGTATATATATATATATATATATATATTCAGTGAAAAAACCATAGGTTTCACACACGTTATAGTTAGGAATTAGCATTTAAAAAACCTTAGAAATTCAGTGAAAAAACCATAGGTTTCACACATGTTATAGTTAGCTGGACATTTTACTCGTAAAAAACCAATGAAATTGCCCCGTTATAGTTAGTTCAGCTAACTATAACTCGCGCGCCCGCAATGCACTGCTGATGACGTCACATATTACATCACTCATGACATGGTCAGTGACATCACTCATGACATCTCTGATGACATCACTGATGACATCACTGATGACATCACTGATGACATCATCCAGTGAATGTGGGTTTTTCTGAAAATTAAATATGTTTTATATATGTATATCTCAAGGTCGATGGAAGAATAAATGGGTATATAAGTGTCTAACTGGATGATTTGTTTTTGAAAAATTGATTGTTTAACTGACTGATTAAGTGTATCATAGTGAATACATGTTTTAGTGAGTAATGTTTAAATATGTATATATCTGTATCAGTCTCTCACTTTGTGTATAAGTGGCTGCATGGGTTGGTGAGTAGCTACATGGGTGTCTATATAGGTTATTAGTTGGTTTTTTGAGTATCAGTCTGAGTGTCTGCATGGTTCGGTGGGGGGTATTACGTAGTGCATAGGTGCATGAATGAGTGACTCACTGTTTGTATGTGTTGAACAGACCATGTGTGCAGGACTGCATGGGTGGATGAGTGTGTGTATGGGTGTGTTAGTGAGTGAATGACTGTCTCAATAGTGTCTTTATGAGTAACTACATATGTTTAAAACTAGTATATGTGACTATTGGTGTATATATGTGAGTATATGCAAGGGTGAGAGATTGGAAGAGTTCCTGTATGAATAAGTATGTGTTTCTATAAGTGATTGTTTAAAAGACTAAGTATGTGTAAGTTTCCGTAGAAGTAAGTATGGTGGTGTGTGTATAACTGTATATGCAAGTAAATGTATGTTTGATTCTTTATTAGTACGAGTGACTATGTGTGTGAGTAACTCTATGGATGAGTGGCATTGTGTAACAGGATGTATAGGTGTATGAGTACATATGATGAGTGAGTACATGTATGAGTGACTGTATTGGACTGTTGGTGAATGAGTGGATGTGTATGTGGATCTTAGAATTACTGAAGAGGTTGTTGTAACTGGTATTGGTATGTCCATTGTTTTGAAAATTTTAGTCTCTATTTTTGAATGTGTGTGTCAAAGGATATATTAGGGTGAGAGGAGGTCTGCCACTCTATCACAAGGATGATGTCATCAGTGATGTCATCAGTGATGTCATTTGAGATGTCATCAGTGATGTCATGAGTGATGTCACTGACCATGTCATGAGTGATGTAATATGTGACGTCATCAGCAGTGCATTGCGGGCGCGCGAGTTATAGTTAGCTGAACTAACTATAACGGGGCAATTTCATTGGTTTTTTACGAGTAAAATGTCCAGCTAACTATAACATGTGTGAAACCTATGGTTTTTTCACTGAATTTCTAAGGTTTTTTAAATGCTAATTCCTAACTATAACGTGTGTGAAACCTATGGTTTTTTCACTGAATTTCTAAGGTTTTTTAAATGCTAATTCCTAACTATAACGTGTGTGAAACCCATGGTTTTTTCAGTGAATTTGCAAGGTTTTTTAAATGCTATTTTTTTTTTTTTTTTTTTTTTTCTAACATATTTTTAATTTAATTATCTTACCTTTTATAAAGACTATGATTACATTTTTAAAATTCTTTAATATGTTTTTTTAAATATATTTTTTAAAATAAACATGTAAAATTTATTTGCAGTACTTTTTTTAAAAAAAAAAAATTTTTTTAGTACGCGTACCATAAGCTCACGGTAAGCGTACGGTTTATGCAACGTCCGTAATCTATCTACGCTGCTTGCGTATAGTTACGCACTTTGCGTAGCCGCGCGTACTGCGCGTGGGATGCGTGCGCGCTTACGCTACACGCGCACGTTACGCGGAAGTGTCGGGTAGTGACTGTTAGGCGCATGCGCGCAAGCGCGTGTCTTTTTTACGCGCATGCGTACTTTTTGCCGTAAGCGTACCGTAAGCGTACCGTAAGCGTACGGTAGGTCATGTGATCATGAAACACAACTTTTGATTGGTTGAAACTACTTTCAGTTCTAGAACTCTCCTACACCACACCCATTCCCCTCATTTCTGCTTGTGATCCCTTGGGAGAAGGAGCTGGTTTGTCTTTGGGATACGATGGCAGAACAGCAGAGCTCTTCTGAGAGTGAGGCTAGCACTAGCAGCACTGTCTTGAGGCAGAGATCGAGGAAACAAAAGCCCTCTTATGTATGGGATTATTTTACTTTTCCTGAAGGCCAGCAAAAGGTAAATGCACCCTTAGTGACTTGTAAGCTGTGTAAGCGTGTACTTTCTAGAGGTAATCCTAACAGGAAGTATTCCTTTGGGAATCACACCATGAAGAGACACCTCCAGGATGTACACAGAAGGACACATGGTCATCTTTTTGGAGGTAACTCTTCAGAAAGACGAGCCAGTACATCCACAGTAGCTCAGCCTGGACCATCATCTGCAGGGCTGACTATTTCTTCTGCAGGTCAGGTGAGCCCTTCATCTGTGGGGGGAGAATCTCCTTTTGCTGGCCCTCTGGAAATGAACCCTCGATTTCGGAAGGTTGATATTCATTGCACATTTTGTAAAGATCTAATTTGCCATAGGGAGACCAGTGTTTCCCTAGTGAACAACAAAATAGATCAGCACATTTGTCGCTTTGAATAATTTTCCCATGCTTCCTTTCCTCTGTCCCTGCATGAACACAACGGTTCTTTTAAGAGCCAACCTTATCTTTCATCTTTTTTTTACATATGTTTTTAAAAACTTTTTTTTATTTTTTTTTTACCGTACGCGTACGGTGCGCGTACTTTTTTTTTTTTTTAAAAAAAACACTAAAAATCATTTATCACATTACATTGTCCTTGAGAGACTACAATTATTATTATTGACTTACCATACTCACTGAAAAAATATTTATTCATTTGTTTTTAAAAAAAATAGTTTTAAAAGTGTTTGTAGTTTTCGAAAATTTTCTATATCTATCTGGAAAAAAAGAAAAAAGTATTAATATTTTTAAAACATTTTATAATACAGTACACATATTTACATTTTTTTCCAAAAAATATTTTTGCCTTATTTTTGCTGTTTTCAGAATATATTGCATTTCACTATAAATTGTGAAAGCAATTGCATTCATCATTTTACAGCGGGCAAAAAAAAATACCAATCACAAAGATTGTATTAAAAATGCCCTGATTCTTTTTTTACTTAAACTTAACATTATAGAAATGCATAATATTGTAAAAAAATATCATCTAATACCAATAGTTATTTCTTTAAAATACCGTCTGATATGTTTGTTTCAGAAGTATAATCACAATATTATATCTCAAATAACTCCAAAATACATCTGATTTCATTTCCTTTAGACCAAATAGTAATTATAAATTTTTTATTGGAATAAATTTCCAACGGTAATCCAATAAAATTCTAAAGTTTAATTTGTCCAGATCTCACCGATTCTCTGTAACATTTTGGTTCACGAAAATTTTTTGAATAATTTATTAAGTCCACAATAGAATTGGTTACTTTTCCACATGGCCAAATAGTAATTTTTTAAAACATTTTTGAAAAAATTTCCAATGGCAGTCCAATAACATTCCAAAATTTAAAATGTGTAGAAGTTACCGATAATCTCTAAATTATTGGTTTTTCAAAGTATCATTAAAAATTAAAAAAGTCCACATTACAATTGGTTATCTTTCCATTAGGCCAAATGATAATTTAAAAAATCTTTTTTTTACAAAATTGCAATGGTAATCCAGTAAAATGGTAAAATTGTTTTGTCCAGATCTTGCCAAGTCTCTCTAAAATTTAGGTTTCAGGAAGATTAGATAGGAATTTGCTAAATCAAAAGGCAAACGTTGTTTGAAAATCAATTGGGAATCATTACACAGTGTCCAGCCTTTTTCACATTTAAGATAAACTGTGTAATGTCCAGAAGTAACAGTAGGTCCATCATGGAAAATTATTGCAACAGTTACAAAAGTTTTTCCTGAAATTGATAATTGCTGTCCTGTAAACTTCTTTATTAAAGTATACAATTTTGAACCATCAGCTCTACATCGTTGCATCATTAAAATTACATACTGTCCGTATTCCTTTAAAATTAATGTAGAAAACATGTCAGAATTACACTCACCACATTTCATGCTATGATTAGCATCTTTAACTAATTTTGCAAAAGTGACTGTTTTACTCTCTGGCAATGTCAAATAAATAAACCTTTCATTATCAACAATAGAGCCACATATATTATAACAATTATCACAACTATGTTCCCATTTATAAGAGAGACCAAAAAAAATGTCAATGGGAACTCCTTCTTCTTCCACTACCTGAAGAAAATACATCAAAAATTCATGTGCATCTTGCTGTTCATTTTGAGAAAACTGTGTTCGTCCTGAACATACATCTAAAAGTTTTCTAATGTCAGTAGCACTTTCTATTTGAGTTTTATCTTTACTCAGCTTTTGAAAAAGGAGACTCAGCTCTGAACAGAATCTTTTTCCCTGATTTACTATTATCTGCTCTTGCAAACTTTCCAGATAAAATGCAACATTCAGCACTACATTTGCGTAGCAGTTGACACCAGAGCTATTTTCAAAATGACATCCTACAACCTGTTCTTCATTTTCCTTTTTCTTTTTGCTTGCAATTACATCACTCCTCTTTTTTTTCCTCTTCTCTACATCTTCACTACAGATATTCTCATTCTTTCTTTTACGAGAAACTACACGTTTCTCCAACACAGGATACTGACCTAAATGAGGAGCATAGCTTCTTCTTAATCTATTGTACTCCTTTACACAGTTTGTATCAGCACTAACTTTTGACTCATCAAAGTCTATCATGAATAAACCTGATAATGTTTTGACTCGTGACAAAGCAACATATGCCATACCTTCTTTGAACACAGTTGAACCAATGTTCACAAATGCACAATCTACAGTCAATCCTTGAGACTTGTGAATAGTTACAGCATATGCTAGAGAAAACGGAAACTGCTTCCTACGTACATATAAGTCTTTCACAAGCATAAAACGAACTGTACAACGACAAATATCTTTAACTTCATCTATCTGATCAAATTTTATTTTTAAACATTCAACTCCTTCTTTTTTCTGGTAATTAATAAAACCCACAACTCTTCCCATCGCTCCATTAACTAAACCTTTCTCAACATCCAAATTTCTCCTTAAAAACACTCTACAGTTCATGCAAACATATAGATTTTTTTCTAATCCAGCTGTTTTGGAGATGTTCTTCTCTAGTGAGTCCAATTTATTTTTCAGTTTGCCTGTTACTGTGACAGTAATTCTTCCATCCTCAATTTTGTCCACTGCTTCCAATTTCCTGATCTCTTCCTTTTCCAATTTCAAAAGCTCCTCATTGAATATTGAGCATTCACGTAGAGTTGGCAATAAGCAGATGACACTTTTGTTTTCTGCAATGTTCTTGTATATCTTCTCTGCAACTATTTCTTCCTTTGGAAATAAATTATGTAGCAGCCGACTCTGTAATGCTTTTTTGCCAACTTCTGTCAGTAGTCCAATCCTGATATCTTTCAGAATACTTCCATATTCTTCATCGTTTGCTTGCCTCATATTAGTAGTAAGTTCCTTGTACTCAAAGAAGGACCAAATATTTGTATTTCCGATGCTTCCCAATGACTTCTTCGTGTCTTCATGTGTCACAGTATTAAACACTGGTTGTCCTTTAACTGGAGGAAGTTGCAAAAGATCTCCAAAAACTATGACGTGTTTTCCACCAAATAACATGTCATAGTCTGTCTTCAAAATTTGCTGCATTCTTAAATGCACAAAGGCAAGCATTAGGTTTGATACCATGCTCACCTCATCAATAATGAGAACTTGCATCTTCTTCAATACTCTTGAAACTTCCAAGGATGCTTCTCCAGTTAGCTTGTTGAATTGTATTTTGTTCTCATGCTCCACTGGTAACATTAGCAAACGATGTAAGGTGATTCCTTTTATGTTATATGCTGCTAACCCAGTTGGAGCAGTAACCACACAAGACAAAGTAGAATCCGTTTTTTGCTGTAGGTAGCTTCTGATGACTTTTATTAGGAAACTTTTTCCAGTTCCAGCTTGTCCGCTTACATACATCCTGATTGGATGAAATGATGTGCATGAGCACTCTTTTTTTACATGTAGAAATCCGTGATCAATTTTGTTTTTGATCTCTTCATAAATTTGTTGCTGCTCTTGATTCAGTTGTCTTTCCAAATTTTCTAAGTCTATAAATTCTTCTTGAGCTTGATTCATAGCCGTTTCCACTTCATTCATGGCTATTGATGCTTCATTTTCAATGATTGGTTGTCCTAGGGGATCTTGACTGTGTGTTCCTGAACTTTGGCTGTCCTGAGAACTGTCTCTAGCTATTTCTGCTGCAATTGTAGTTTCCTGTTCAATTTCTTCATTTAACATTTGCAGATAAGTTGTGAATGTATTGCATTGTATGCTGTCTTTGCAAGCATTAAATGAATCTTCATAGCTTTGAAATTCTCCCAGTAGTTCATCCTCTGTACGCCATGGTTTAAACAACTGTAAAAGAGCCAAGTAGTAAAATTCTTTCTTGTCAGTAGTGTCGCAACTCAGCTTCCGGTGATTTATCAAACTTCCTTTTGTTTGCTTCACCAAACATCCTTCTTCACCTACGACTTTATATTTTCCATTATTGATGTCTTCTGTGGCTTTCCTTGAATAAATGTAGTTCTGCAGCACTTCATAGAGACACATGTTCTCCAGATGTTGACTTCTCTTGGGATAATATGTGTCCAACATGTTTGTTTTCAATATATCTGTACTTTCTGGGTCATTCTCGACCAAATATTCAATTTCTCCTACAGATTTCAGTACCCGATTTCTCATTGCTGCAAGGCCTAAACTTGCCCAAATTATTCTTCTTGACTTCGAGTAGAGACTTGCAGAAGATAACCTATCTGAACATTCGTAGGATCCAATTTCTCGATGCGATAACATCTTCAAACTGAAACTGTACAGCTTCTTACTGACAGTCTTCTCGTGAGAAATCTCTTCCCACATTTCCTTCAATTCTGTTTTTTCTGATTTCGTAATGTAAGACGTTACATATCGTGCAACAGCAATGGAGTTGTCAGCTACATACTGTATATCCATGTTAGCGTTCCACATGGATAAAATGACTGGGTTGTAGTCATTTATATTTTTTGATTCTTCTTTTCTTTTAAGGTTGTAGGTATTCTTAGGTGATTTTCTTGTGATAGTATGTCTCACAGCTGACATAAAACTGTTTACTCTTCCATTTGAAAGAACAGGTCTAGGAAATCCAAATCGACATTTAGTGTAGTATTTTTCTTTGCTCTTGTATTTCCGTCGACAGTATTTTCCACACCAATGACTTTGGAAACGTAAAACTTGCTCCTTTAACTTGTTCTCTTCTGTGCTTTTTGGTATAGCACATGTTGCATATTCTTGAATGTAAGATAACACTGCTTCATCAGCATCTGTTCCAAACTTTGGGGCATCCTTGATCCACAACAGCATATGAATATGAGGAGCACCTCTTGCCTGGTACTCTTTTCTCCAAAAGAAATCCACTACTTCTCCAAGGGGTGGATTTTTTTTATTGCAGATGAAGGACATCATAGCCTCAAATCTATGATTGAAATATCTGCAAACATTAACCGGATCCAATGAGCACAGTTCTCCTGCTGTCTTGTATTCGATGTTTTTAATGTTTGAATTGGCCTCTCGTAGAAAATCCAGTAAATCATCCCAAGCGTACTCGGCACAGCTTAGGGTAAGGAACCATGTTGGTGTTCCTAAATTCCGTAACATGCATTTTAGTTCACCATGGCGTCGGTACCAATATTCATTTGTCCCACGCTGACAAGCCATCAGATTGATCAGTTGTGTTTCCAAATGATCATCTCGGTGCTGCACTTTCTCCATAAAATCCTTAGCAGACACATTTTGTAAATGTACTCCACTTTTTAAAATGTGATTTACTGCATAAGACAGTGCAGGCAAGTCGCTTTCAAATAAAAGATGGAACAAATAAGGAATACTTTGTCGAAATCTGGGATCTTCAGCATATAGTCTTGTAGTCCGATACTCTGAAGCTGGAATCTGTTCTGGACGTTCATCGTATCGTCCTCCTTTTCCTTTAGGAAACAGCTGAGGAAAACATCGAGCTTCCAAGCTCTCCTCCCATACACTCACAGGAGTTCCTTTTGCTTTCTTCATCTGAAAGAGATCAATATTGTCTCCCATAACTTCTTTCGAATGAAGAGGATGTATGCTAAAATGTTCATAAATTTCTTCTTCCTTTGACTTGTCCACTTTTTCAATTTGTCCAGTTGGTGTTTCTGTGTCTTCTTGAAAATCTTCTTCTTCTTCTTCTTCTTCTATATAAATTGTTTCATACCATTTGTTATTTTTTTTCAAATACAAATTTGCTCTTTGTACTTTCCGCACATCTACCAGCTCCTGCCAAATCTTCTTATTCTTTGTAGGTACACCATTAACCAGAATAATTAATGGTTCAGTTTCCAAAGTATCCGCATCAATAGTTTCCATATTTTTTTTCAAATCCAAGGGCAAATACACCACTCTACCTTTTAAACCTCTCAGTAAATCTGAAGGAGGTAATTTACCAGTTTTGGGCTCCATACGTACTATGGTCTGGAACGGATGAACACATTGAATGAGTATAGACTCATATGTATTTAATTCAGAAAGTTCAGCAGGAATAGCATCCAATTCTAAATTATTATGTACAGCTCTGGTCGGCATTCTATTTTCCTCTAACTTGTTGTAACAGTATTTACAAATACGCTGATCTTCACCCAATTCAAAACAATTTTCTAGAAATATATATGTGGCAAAATCCTTCCACTTATAATTATCTTCATTTTCACTCTTTCTGTAGAGATCAACATTCCTAGTTTGTTTTCTATAATGAGTTCTGCGGCAACAAATACAAGTAACATTTGGTCTTTCATTAGAGACTATTGCAAATTTAGTTATGTGATCATTAAATGTCTTACTTACAGAAGGTTCTACATTCTCTTCCACTTCTCCCTCATTTACTGTGTCCTTCTCTGCACTGTTTTGTTCAGGACCAAAGTAACAAAACTGAATTTCATCAACAACCTTCTCTACATCTGATACCGTTCCTCGGAACAGAGCCCTATTCAATTCATTTAACTTTATTGCTGGACTTTTGGCAAAATACAACCGTCTCACAAACTTTCTCATTTCAGTATGATGAACAGCCAGCATCCTAAAATGATGGAAAACACTATTGCACACTTTTCTAGATAGACAAGCCAGAGAATGACCCTGCAAACCAGTATTCTCTCTCACTCTGCATGGATCCAGACTTTGAAGCACCTTAATCTTCTGTTTTACACTTTTTTTACTATATTCTCTAAGAAACTCTCGAAATTTGTCAATAGAATCCTGACGCACAGTGCAAATACTACTACAATTCCAATTGTACACTGGGGCTTTAGGACGTCTCCCCATTGCCTCATCTGCCATCACTTGTACCTCATCTCTTGGAACCATTATCTCCTTCTCCATTATGCAACCATTTTTCACTTCGTAAGCACGACCTCTGGTGTCAACTGCATGCAGCAAACTATTACTTTGAAAATAGCTCTCTTCATTAAAAAAAGGTTCACTACTTGAACTATGCATCCACTTTCCTAAAAACACTTTACAAAAGTTGGTTCTGTTCACTACTCTTTTGCTTTTGCTTTGTGATTTCAGTACATTAACCATTTTATCTAATGTACGCATCCTATTCAAAATTAATATGAATAGTTTCCTTTTTAATTCTAATGCCTTTGCTGCAATGGCTTCAATTTCTTTTTTTCTCTTGTAATATTTTGCCTTTTGCTTATATTTCTTCACATCCTTTATCAAATTGGACATAACTCTTCTCTGAAACATTTTTCTACGTATCTCTTTAAACGCTGTTTTTCTGTTTATGTAAATCTTTTCAGTTGCAGAAGGTATATTTGCATTAACTAAATTCTCAATTTTTTCCTGTTCTCTTCCTTTTGTAACATTCTTTCCAGTACAGACATTTTGTACATTTTTCTTTGTTTTGAATATATTTTTAAGAAATTGTTTTTTCTGCTTACCAGAAGATTTTTTCTTTTTCCCAACATGAGCATCTTCTACTAACTTTGGTCCTCCAGTTGTCTTCAAATATAGTTTTTTTTTTAGCGTTTTTTGAACTCTGGATTTTGTAGGCATCTTAAATTTTGTTCACTGCTCTTCAGCAATACCTGAAAAAAACTAAAAAAAAAATCCTTTATTGTATTTAAATATATTACTACATTTCTTTTCACAATAGTCACAAAACGAAATTTCTTTGCCAATTTGAATGCACACAAACTGCTCTTTTTTTTGGGCAAGTGAAAATCACTTTTACAAACTGTCACATTATGAAACCACTTTTCAGATTTTTTAAAAAGCCCATGTCCAGAGTGCTACACTCCAGCAAGGGCAACCAGCCTTAGTGATGCTGAATGTATTTGCATTACAGACTGAAACCTGAAAACCCCACTCGCTTGTAAATACTGTGCATGACTATACATGGCAAGCACATGGGTGTGTGCTAAGACTCTGCTTCTTCCCCCAAAAATTCGCTCCCCCTTTCCATCTAATGCAACTGTGAAATCACCAGAGCAAGACGCAATAAATCTCTGCCTATAATTCCTCTCTGCACACAGAGTCATGTTTTCACATTAGTCCCAAAACGAAATTTCTTTGCCAATTTGAAAGCACACTTACTGCTCTTTTTTTTTTCGGGGCAAGTGAAAATCACTTTTTACAAGTGAAAATCACTTTTACAGACTGACACATTATGAAACCACTTTTTTTGATTTATTTAAATGCACATGTCCAAACTGTTTTTTCAGACCACCACCATGTGTATTCTCGGTGACTGCCTACACTCCAGCAAGGGCAACCAGCCTTAGTGATGCTGAATGTATTTGCATTACAGACTGAAACCTGAAAACCCCACTCGCTTGTAAATACTGTGCATGACTATACATGGCAAGCACATGGGTGTGTGCTAAGACTCTGCTTCTTCCCCCAAAAATTCGCTCCCCCTTTCCATCTAATGCAACTGTGAAATCACCAGAGCAATACGCAATAAATCTCTGCCTATAATTCCTCTCTGCACACAGAGTCATGTTTTCACATTAGTCCCAAAACGAAATTTCTTTGCCAATTTGAAAGCACACTTACTGCTCTTTTTTTTTTCGGGGCAAGTGAAAATCACTTTTTACAAGTGAAAATCACTTTTACAGACTGACACATTATGAAACCACTTTTTTTGATTTATTTAAATGCACATGTCCAAACTGTTTTTTCAGACCACCACCATGTGTATTCTCGGTGACTGCCTACACTCCAGCAAGGGCAACCAGCCTTAGTGATGCTGAATGTATTTGCATTACAGACTGAAACCTGAAAACCCCACTCGCTTGTAAATACTGTGCATGACTATACATGGCAAGCACATGGGTGTGTGCTAAGACTCTGCTTCTTCCCCCAAAAATTCGCTCCCCCTTTCCATCTAATGCAACTGTGAAATCACCAGAGCAAGACGCAATAAATCTCTGCCTATAATTCCTCTCTGCACACAGAGTCATGTTTTCACATTAGTCACAAAACGAAATTTCTTTGCCAATTTGAATGCACACAAACTGCTCTTTTTTTTGGGCAAGTGAAAATCACTTTTACAAACTGTCACATTATGAAACCACTTTTCAGATTTTTTTAAATGCACATGTCCAAACTGTTTTTTCAGACCACCACCATGTGTATTCTCGGTGACTGCCTACACTCCAGCAAGGGCAACCAGCCTTAGTGATGCTGAATGTATTTGCATTACAGACTGAAACCTGAAAACCCCACTCGCTTGTAAATACTGTGCATGACTATACATGGCAAGCACATGGGTGTGTGCTAAGACTCTGCTTCTTCCCCCAAAAATTCGCTCCCCCTTTCCATCTAATGCAACTGTGAAATCACCAGAGCAAGACGCAATAAATCTCTGCCTATAATTCCTCTCTGCACACAGAGTCATGTTTTCACATTAGTCCCAAAACGAAATTTCTTTGCCAATTTGAAAGCACACTTACTGCTCTTTTTTTTTTCGGCGCAAGTGAAAATCACTTTTACAGACTGACACATTATGAAACCACTTTTTTTGATTTATTTAAATGCACATGTCCAAACTGTTTTTTCAGACCACCACCATGTGTATTCTCGGTGACTGCCTACACTCCAGCAAGGGCAACCAGCCTTAGTGATGCTGAATGTATTTGCATTACAGACTGAAACCTGAAAACCCCACTCGCTTGTAAATACTGTGCATGACTATACATGGCAAGCACATGGGTGTGTGCTAAGACTCTACTTCTTCCCCCAAAAATTCGCTCCCCCTTTCCATCTAATGCAACTGTGAAATCACCAGAGCAATACGCAATAAATCTCTGCCTATAATTCCTCTCTGCACACAGAGTCATGTTTTCACATTAGTCCCAAAACGAAATTTCTTTGCCAATTTGAAAGCACACTTACTGCTCTTTTTTTTTTCGGGGCAAGTGAAAATCACTTTTTACAAGTGAAAATCACTTTTACAGACTGACACATTATGAAACCACTTTTTTTGATTTATTTAAATGCACATGTCCAAACTGTTTTTTCAGACCACCACCATGTGTATTCTCGGTGACTGCCTACACTCCAGCAAGGGCAACCAGCCTTAGTGATGCTGAATGTATTTGCATTACAGACTGAAACCTGAAAACCTCACTCGCTTGTAAATACTGTGCATGACTATACATGGCAAGCACATGGGTGTGTGCTAAGACTCTGCTTCTTCCCCCAAAAATTTGCTCCCCCTTTCCATCTAATGTAACTGTGAAATCACCAGAGCAATACGCAATAAATCTCTGCCTATAATTCCTCTCTGCACACAGAGTCATGATTTCACATTAGTCCCAAAACGAAATTTGTTTGCCAATTTGAAAGTACACTTACTGCTCTTTTTTTTTTCGGGGCAAGTGAAAATCACTTTTTACAAGTGAAAATCACTTTTACAGACTGACACATTATGAAACCACTTTTTTTGATTTATTTAAATGCACATGTCCAAACTGTTTTTTCAGACCACCACCATGTGTATTCTCGGTGACTGCCTACACTCCAGCAAGGGCAACCAGCCTTAGTGATGCTGAATGTATTTGCATTACAGACTGAAACCTGAAAACCCCACTCGCTTGTAAATACTGTGCATGACTATACATGGCAAGCACATGGGTGTGTGCTAAGACTCTGCTTCTTCCTCCAAAAATTCGCTCCCCCTTTCCATCTAATGCAACTGTGAAATCACCAGAGCAATACGCAATAAATCTCTGCCTATAATTCCTCTCTGCACACAGAGTCATGTTTTCACATTAGTCCCAAAACGAAATTTCTTTGCCAATTTGAAAGCACACTTACTGCTCTTTTTTTTTCGGGGCAAGTGAAAATCACTTTTACAGACTGACACATTATGAAACCACCATGTGTAACTACAACAAAAACAATTTCCATTTCTGTTATTCATTTCTTAAGTTACCACATACATCCCCTCTCAAACTGTAAACTCACCTTTAAAATTAGTTAGTTGTGAAAGAAATGTGACACTCAAACAGCAGATTATCAGAGCCAGGATCTCTGTTGTGTTCACCTCTCTCCTCTCAGCAGAACCAGATAATGGCAAACTTTCCCTCTATTTTTCCACACATATACTTGTAAGTTTCAAATCTCAGTGCTTCCCCCTTTTTTTCAAATGTAATCACACATTTCTATTGGTTGAAAACCAACCCTTTTCCAAAAGTTCCCTTCCCCCAACTTGACTTCTGCCTAGTACCCTTCCCCCAACTTGACTTCTGCCTGCTACCATAGCAACAGCTCATGGAACACTGCTGTGTTGAGTTAGGTCAGAAGTTCGCCAAACAATGTTTCAATTCCACAGAGCAAGAGTGCTTGACTTTTCAAACCTAACAGCAAATCCATAGTACTGTTCTTTGGTTACACATTTTTTTTTACCAATACAAAACATGCTTCTAATAATTTACACATACAGCCTAGTTTTTATTCTAGAATGGTATGAAACAGCCAATCAGTTCTTTTTGTTTTGAAAAAAATATGTATGCCTCCATTTCCAAACTGTCTTTCTTTTCATATTGCCATTCTACTGAAAGACACCTCCTGAGTGCATCCAGTTCTCCTTTGAAGATGTTCACAGTGTGGATTGTAGGGCACAGCTATGTCTTCTGGAGTGAAAAGTTTGCAGAGAAAACAGGTATGGTGAGAGACCTTGCTTTGCCAAATGTAGACATTAAATGGATTGGTCAGAGAGGGTTAAAGTGGCACCAATTGATGCCATTGGTGAAATCCTTCATTCAAATCCAACACCCTGACCTCATAATAGTGCACTGTGGTGGCAATGACCTAGGCACTTTGACTGGGGTAGGTCTGGAAATGCTTATGAAGGACACCTTTGCACAACTGTTTACACTTTTCCCTAAAACTGCCTTTGTGTTTTCCAACATATGCCAAAGGCAAAAATGGAACTGGTCCAATCATTTCTGTCCACAGATTGACAAAGCAAGAAAGCACGTCAACAAATCTGTTTCTGCTTTCCTCCGTGACTATGGTATGGGTGCCATTTACCACAACAACTTGCGTTATGACATGCAAGACATTTATAGAGGAGATGGTTTGCACTTCAATGATGAAGGGAACAGAGTCTTCCTCTTGAACCTTAGACTCTGCATCGGTACTTACTTGTAGGTACCACTAAAAAAATGACTTCATAAACACAACAGCTCTTTTTAGAGCTCCCTAATATCTAAACTCTTAAATCTGCTTTTCATTTATTTTTTTTTTTTTTTTTTACCGTACGCTTACCGTAAGCTTACCGTACGCGTACCCCGTGATTTTTTTTAAAATCAATAAATGTTTTTTTGTACTTTTCTGTCCTTCTTTGACCCCCTTACAAATGTTAGGGGGTCTGTAACTCTCCTCATTGCCCCCTTTCCTTGTTTTCACTCTTTTTTTTCAGAGTGAAATACACAAAATGGCGGCCGCCGCTTCCTGGTTTCGACCGATTCGAATGTTTACTAAGATCTAAGAGCCAATCAGAATCGCGCTCGCGCACGCCACCGAACGCTTACCATAAGCGTACGGTAAGCATACCGTAAGCGGGCTCAGATATATATATTGATTTAAAGGCTATTTTCTCAGAATCTACTGAACAGATTTACACCAAACCTACAAAAGGCACTTCCTTGACCTAGGGACTACCTCTCTGCCAAATTTTGAGTAATTCTGTTCAGCCGTTCGGGCTGTAGCTCGTTCTAAAGGTCCTATGGAAAAATGCATGGGAAAAACGCGTTTTGGGACCCCCCTTTTATCTCAGCCCCAGCTTGACGGATCCCCCCGAGACTTTCAGGGTAGGAGCGGAGCGTAGCGCCCCACCTATTTTGAGAAATTCGCGAGGATTCGTCGACCGGCGCCAAAGTTATTCAAAATAGAATGTTGAGGTTTTCCTATGGAAACGTGGTCCTAACTATAACTACCTACTGGCGACCGCCAGTAGGTAATATATATATATATATATATATATTCACTGAAAAAACCATAGGTTTCACACAAGTTATAGTTAGCTGTACATTTCACTCGTAAAAAACCAATGAAATTCCACGTTATAGTTAGTGCAGGCAACTATAACTCACGCGACCGCAATCCTCTGCTGATGACATATGTGTCTTTATGAAAAAAAAATATTTGTAATATATGTATAGCTAAAATTTAATGGAAGAAGACATGGGCAAATAAGTGTCTAAATACAGTATTAGCATCAGCAGAGGATTGCGGTCGCGTGAGTTATAGTTGCCTGCACTAACTATAACGTGGAATTTCATTGGTTTTTTACGAGTGAAATGTACAGCTAACTATAACTTGTGTGAAACCTATGGTTTTTTCAGTGAATTTGCAAGGTTTTTTAAATGCTAATTCCTAACTATAACGTGTGTGAAACCTATGGTTTTTTCAGTGAATTTGTACGTTTTTTTAAATGCTAAGTTACTTTACGCCGTTCGTGCCATGCGCGCCCACTTCACGCAGTTCGTTCCGTGCGCGCACGGTGCGCTTCGCGCACCGCGCGCCCACTTAACGCAGTTAGTGCCGTGCACGCACGGTGGGCACGTGGTGCGCTACACGCACCGCGTGCCCACGTTACGCTGGATGGGCCATGTACGCACGATGCCCTTCGCGCACTGTCCGCACACGGAGGACATATTATGCGCTTCGTTGTGAAAGGTTTGCTATTAAATTTTTGAATAAATTAAATGCGGGCACCTTATGCACACGGGGGGGGGGAAATATGGATTTTTTTTATTTTTTTATTAAATTTTTACCGTACGCGTATTCGGCGTTTTAAAAAAAAATATATATATATTTTTTGGCCTTGGATGGCCTTCTGGCACACCATAACCAAGGCTAGGTGGTTAGGAGCTGTCTAGCTTGCCCCCTTTTTATGATATCCAACTTTGTTTTTCATCCACCCCTCAGAGTGTGAGAGAGAAAATGGCGGCCGACACTTCCTGGTTTCGACCGATTCGAATGTATACTAAGATCTAACAGCCAATCAGAATCGCGCTCGCGCACGGCACCGTACACGTACGGTAAGCTTACGGTGCGCGCTCGGAGCGCGCTTACAGATATATATATTGATTTAAATGCTATTTTCTCAGGAACTACTGAACAGATTTACACCAGACCTACAAAAGGCACTTCCTTGACCTGAGGACTACCTCTCTGCCAAATTACAAGTAATTCTGTTCAGCCGTTCGGGCTGTAGATGTGTCTAAAGGTCCTATGGAAAAATGCATGGGGAAAACGCGTTTTGGGACCCCCCTTTTTTCTCAGCCCCCGCTTGACGAACCCCCCCGAGACTTTCAGGGTAGGAGCGGAGCATAGCGCCCCATTAGTTTTGAAAATTTTGCGAGGATTTGTCGACCGGCGCCAAAGTTATTCCAAATAGAATGTTGCGGATTTCCTATGGAAACAGGGTCCTAACTATAACTACCTACTGGCGACCGCCAGTAGGTAATATATATATATTTATATATACGTTAACAACAATCCAGCAATGATCCCAGTCTTGATCACAAAAAACAGGTACGGACCGCAAATATGGAGATACGTTCTTCTTTTATTGTTGCAGATTTTTAAAATGCATGTGCAAAGTCTCTGAAACAGCAAGTGCCCAGCCTGACGCCAGTAGGTAGTTATAGTTAGGACCAAATTTCCATAGGAAGAACATTTTTTGTTTTGCTTATAACTTTGGCCTCGTTTGATGAATCTTCATGAAATGTTCCAAATTCTTTGTTTGTATCATCTCCTATGTGTGATTCATCAAGGGGGGGGGGCCGAGAAAAAAGGGGGGTCCAAAAACATGTTTTCTCCATGTTAATTTCCATAGGAAACTTTAGACCAGGCTACAGGTGAACGGAATTACCCCAAATTTTGCAGGGAGAAGGGTTTTGCTCTAGAAAGCACGCTTTTGCTTATTTGGTGTAAATCCGTTCAGTAGTTTTGGAGAAGTATCGAAATTTGCAGATATCGATATTTGGGAATTCTGCCAGCTGATTGGCTGAGGCGTTACGAGCACGAGTTTGATGCCTATTGGCTGCGAGCTGTTGCAATTAGGAAGTGTTGGCAGCCATTTTGTGATTCCGTTGAAACAAGTAAGGGGAAAAAAGGGCAAAAAGAGTAGGAAACAGGAGGATAGGAGCCTAAACCGTGAGGTCATTGCTGTAAAGTGATGTGCTCTAGTCTTTTTAGCATACCTGTGAAAGGAGTGTTAGTAGGTGTTTATACCATACAGGGAGTGGGAAGCGAACTATTGACCTCTACCGTGCGTTTATACTATACCGGAAGAGGGAAGCGAAGTACTCACACCTATTGGTTATGAAGACTCGGGGATCAAACTGAGCTGATTGCTGTAAAGTGATGGGCTCTGGGCACTGTAGCATGCTAGCCGCTGTAGTATAACTGTGTAAGTAGTGTTAGTATGCGCTTATACTATACATGGAGCGGGAAGCAAACTACTCACCCCTACTGGTCTGAAGACTCGGGAATTAAACTGTTAGCTCATTGCTGTAAAGTGATGTGCTATGGACGCTGTAGCATACCTGTAGAAGTAGTGTTAGTTTGCGTTTATACAATACAGGGAGTGGGAAGCGAACTACTCACCCCTACCGGTCTCAAGACTCGTGGAAGAAACCATCAGCTCATTGCTGTAAAGTCATGTGCTCTGTGTAGTATTCCAATGTAAGTCATAGTAGAATGTTAGTATGTAATGCTACTATAATGTAAGTATGTAATGTTAGAATGTAGGGCTATCATGAGGGGAATCTTGGGGAGTTTGTAGACTGTGCTGGAGAAGAGGTTTGCCTTGCTGTCTGGTCCTGTTGGTGGCTGTTTAAGCTTTCTTCTTTTCCTGCAATAAATCTACTTATCGGATCCACTGCTGTCTTCCTCTTCACTACATCTTAAAATTTTATTTGCACTTGGCATTGTTCTTGGAATTGAATGTGTGGTGGGTGGTGGGAATCGAACCCTGACCAAAGTTAGTGGGGAAATTACAACGACCCGCCATTTTAGTTAAGGCACAATTTAATTGTTATGTACACGGAGCATTTAAAATGGGATGCTGCGCGAGCGCGTGCGGACCCGTGGTAGCGCTGATAGCTGCCCTGCCTCACTGCTGCTGATCCTTATTCTTTGCATTTTTGCACACGCTGAATTGTGAAAGCTGCTATATTTTTAACCTGTTGTGTGGTTTAGACTGAATCTTAAAATTCTATTTGCACTTCGCATTTTTCTTGGAATTGAACGTGTGGTGGGCGGTGGGTATCAAACCCTGACCAAAGGAAGTGGGGAAATTACAACGACCCGCCATTTTAGTTAAGGCGCGGTCTAGTTATTATGTACATGGAGCATTTAAAACGGGACACTGCGCAAGCGCGCGCGGATCCGTGGTAGCGCTGATAGCTGCCCTGCCTCGCTGCTGCTGATCCTTATTCTTTGCATTTTTGCACACTCTGAATTGTGAAAGCTGCTATATTTTTAACCTGTTGTGTGTTTTAGACTGCATCTTAAAATTCTATTTGCACTTGGCATTGTTCTTGAATTGAACGTGTGGTGGGCGGTGGGAATCGATCCCTGACCAAAGGAAGTGGGGAAATTACAAGGACCCGGCGTTTTAGTTAAGGCGCGGTCTAGTTGTTATGTACACGAAGCATTTAAAACCGGATGCAGCGCAAGCGCGCGCAGATCCGTGGTAGCGCTGATAGCTGCCATGCCTCGCTGCTGCTGATCCTTATCTTTTCCTTTTTGCACATTTCTGAATTGTGAAAGCTGCCATATTTTTAACCCGTTGTGTGTTTTAGACTGAATCTTAAAATTCTATTTGCACTTGGCATTGTTCTTGTAAATGAACATGTGGTGGGCGGTGGGAATCGAACCCTGACCAAAGGAAGTGGGGAAATTACAACGGCCCACCATTTTAGTTAAGGCGCGGTCTAGTTGTTATGTACGCGGTGCATTTAAAACGGGACGCTGCGTGGGCGCGCAGCGGGCGCGCCGCTGGCTCACCGAAGGCTCGCCTAAGGCAAGCCCGTCTGCACCCGTCAGCGTCCCGGAGGTGTTGGGTGGCGGTTACGTAGGTTCTTCGGTGCCTAACGACCGGGGCTCAACGGTTAACAGTATTTGATACACTAGGGAAGGTCTCTTGGCTATCGGTAAGTGTGTTAGCTGCCGCCCCCATTCCCTTTTCTGTTGGTAACATGAAGGATTTTAGCTGTAGGTTTTGCAATTGGGTACCTCTTCCCCCCCATGCTGTAGTAAGTAGAACTAAGCCTGGAAAGCAGGTCCCTTGCCCCTCTGTGTTGTGGAACAAGATGGAGAATAGTGATTTGACAGTGATGCTTTTAAATACACGCTCCTTGAAGCAGCATGAGTTCCAAATCTTTGATGTGTTCTCTGAGTTTAAACCTGATGTTTTGTTTTTGACAGAAACGTGGCTTCATGAAGGCTCAAATTTGATTATTGCAAACGCGCTCCCCCCGAGCTACCTAATATTGAGGAAAGATCGTCGGGGTGGACGTGGTGGGGGAGTTGCTATTATTTATAAAAGTTTGTTTATCAGCACTACATTAACCAGTCATGAGTTGGAGGACGCTGAAAGTCTTGTTTTTTTGTTAATGGTATCTGCCCACCAGTCAATTGCAGGTACATTAATCTACCGGCCTCCAGGTCCGGCGAAAAGCTTTCTGGAGTCACTAGGCAATGCTATTGCTCCTATAATTACACAATACAAACAATGTCTGGTATTTAGGGGACTTTAACATTTATATGGACCATGGCATGGACCCTGAATCCTTGAAACTATATGAATCTTTTAGTATGTTAAACCTTATTCCATATGTTTCCACCCCCACGCATGAAAGGGGTCATATACTGAACCAGGTTATTTCTATGGACAAGATTGAAATGGACCCGCCCCGCCCTATTGTATGGTCAGACCATTGCCTACTCACTTTCAGAATAAAGAAAAAATTGGTTCAGTTTCATACGCAATGCATGAAGCGGGCCAGTAGTTTTAGACCTTTTAATCTGATGACTCCAGTTGCATTAGGAAAAGCACTTAAAACTCATCCGATCTGTCTTAAAGACAATCTAACTCATGATGACTCTTAGTTAGAGAGTTGGTTGGAATCTCATGGTAACAAGCTTGCTCCTCCTAAACTCCGTGCTGCCAGTGGTGGCAGAGCATCAGCCCCCTGGTTCACGGAGACCCTCAGGAAAAGTAGAAGTCTCTGCAAACGTTTGGAAAGAATTTGGAGGAAGGACTTTAATTCCGTGGATAAGCTAACTTATAAAGTGGCATTAAAAGCTCATTATGCCAAAGTTCGCTTGGAAAAAAAGACCTTCCTGACTTTAAAAGTAGAGAAAGCAGGCAATAAAAGCAAGGAACTTTTTTAAATTGTCAAAAACTTTTTGGCTCCTTGTGCAATAAAAAATCCTTTCACCCCCACTGATGAATGGACGGCAAGTATTGCACACTATTCTTATACTAAAATCTCTACCATACAAGCTTCATTTAGGGCTGCATCCACGCCCTCAGCAGGCAATCTGGATAACACCTTTCATGTCTTACCCAATGCTGGTGGGTTCCTTTTGAAATTCCCTTTAATCACGTTGGAAGAGTCACTAAAAATTATGCGCTCGCTGAAATCGGGCTCACCCTCTGATCCTTGCCCCGCGAAAATTCTTGCATCTGTTGCAGAGGTGATCAACCCGGCCGTTAACAAGGTTTTGAACCTATCACTAGCTGAAGGAGTGATACCCAATAGTTGGAAGCACAGGAAAATTCTCCCACTCTTAAAAAAAACATCCGCCGACCCTTCGGTAGCCAGGAACTACAGGCCAATATCGCTGCTGCCGTTTTTCTCCAAGGCTTTGGAGAAATTTGTAAATCTGGTTGTCGGGGAGTTTGCTGAAGCCAACGGTGTTTTACACTTTAGTCAATCTGGTTTCCGTGCTAATTTTAGTACAGAAACAGCCCTCCTGGCAATATCAGAATCCATAAAGACCACACTGGACAAAGGTGGGAAGGCAGTCCAGATACTGCTTGACCTTTCCGCAGCCTTCTATACCGTTCCCCATGAACTTCTTTTGGGTAGACTCCAAGGGTTTGGTATCGGGGGCACGGTCCTGAAGTGGTTCAGATCTTGCCTGGTGAATCGCCAACAGTCTGGTCCCCTCCTTTCGCGGCACCTATTTTGCCCATGAATTTAGGCGTTCCTCAGGGATATATTTTAAGTCCTACCCTGTTTAATGTTTTTATGGCCCTATTAGCGCCATTGGCTGAACATTTCTGTGCCAAAATCATCTCCTACGCTGATGATACACAATTGGTGTTCACGTGTGGTAAGGACGAGGCTCTCAATGGGAGCGTGATTAATCTCTGTTTGTCCGCAATAGTCGAGTGGTTTAAACAGAGCCAACTACTTTGCAACTCGGAGAAATCAGAAATCATTTTCTTCGGTTACAACCCTGGGGATGAGTAGCGCGAATGGTGGCCGGCGAACATGTCTCCTCCCACCACCTTAGCCACTACAGTCAAGAATCTAGGGGTAAAACTGGACAAGGATATGTCCATGAAATCCCAGGTCCAGGCTGTGGCAGGTACTCTCAGTACCCCGCAGGAAGATAGAAGTTCAAGCATTGATCTTGTCGCATCTTGACTATGTTAACGTTCTCTATCTCGGCCTGCCGGACTATCTCATTGGCCGCCTTCAGGTGGTACAGAATGCCGCGGCAAGAGCCATACTTATGGTTGACTTCAGGACCCATATGACTCCTCACCTAAGGTCTTTGCACTGGCTTCCAGTACGCAAGAGGGTAAACTTTAAGGCCTTGGTGCTGGCTTACAAGGCCATCCATAACATTGGGGCATTGTATTTGAGAAATAGATGTCAGCACTATGTCCCATCTCGAAGTCTGAGGTCCTCTAATTTACTTCTTTCACAGACCCCAAGGTTTCTTCGCTCTCGCTTGGGTGGACATTCTTGCCAGGTAGTTTCCGTTGCAGCCTTAAAACTTGGCTGTTTGTATAATAGATCAGCGGCTTCGGGGCTTTACAGTTTTTAGTTCTGTCTCTGGGTTCTTTTTCTTTTAGCGCAGGGACACTCCTGGGAGTAGCGGTCCGCTCTATAAATACCCAGTAACATTAACAGTAACATTACATAAATTTGGCGATGAGCGGGAGACGGTAAAAAGAATGCAGCACTCACCAAGATTTTGAGCTTGCTTGCGTTCTGCTGAAGACCCGTTTTCTTGGTGTAGCTGTTTCTACTCATCCCAGGGTCCTCGGCTCATCAAACTATGAGATCCTACCTCTGGTAGGATTTATATTTTTTGGTTTTGGGTTTCCTCTGCCTCTTCACTTAAGTCTGGTGGCTGTACTACACGTGTGCAAGTAGTGTTAGTATGCGTTTATACTAATTCTGTAGTTATGTAGTAACCAATGCATCATAGCCCTATGGAGCGCCACCTCCCAGGCACAGTTCACACAATGTCCCGGGGTGTGCATCCGCTGGACATTTATGTTTGCTATTACAGGGCTTCCACCCTGTGATAGTAAATTGTTGTTTGCCTCGTTGAAGCGAGAGGAGGAAAACCTCGTATCGCTTCAATAAGTCGGATTCGGATGGTAAAAATGGAGAAAAAAAAATGAAGTGGGGTCCCACTCGTTCATTTACATGAGCCCACTGGTGGGTAATGTTCCGGGGCCAATTTTATTATTATATTGTGGTATCTCTGCAGCACTGGGGACCTTAATCTCCCATGTAAATTAGGTGCGGGAGGGCACAGAGATGTTTCGCAGCATAGGGGATCGACACCTCCCCGGGTATTGTTTACAAATTGTTCAGGGGGCTTCTAGGCCAACTCAAGACCGGGGATCGGCAACCTCCAAGGCTTTACTTAAATATGCAGCGTGGGCCTAGCCAGTCCTTGAAGCATAGGTGTCCCTAGGCAGTGCCTTATTGGTTCTGTAATCATACGGGCAGTAGTCATGGTGTTATGAAGTGATACACTCTTAGAACTCTTGCCGTTGCTGAATTACCCAGGCTTCATTTATGTAATAGTCTGTTGGTTTATATTTGGTAGGTGCACTGCAAAATTACAAATGTTTTCCCTCATAACCTCATATCAACCGCCAATTTTCACAATAAACTACAGACAAGTGTTGTCAGAAAAAGAAGACCCATACTTATTTATTGGTAAAAAAAAGATTTGAGATGTCATCAGTGATGTCATCAGTGATGTCACTGACCATGTCATGAGTGATGTAATATGTGATGTCATCACCAGTGCATTGCGGGCGCATGAGTTATAGTTAGCTCAACTAACTATAATGGGCGAATTTCTCTGGCTTTATATAAGTCAAATGTCCAACTAACTATAACGTCCCTGAAACCTATGTTTTTTCAGTGAATTTCGAAGGTTTTTAAAATGCTAATTCCTAACTGTAACGTCTGTAAAACCTATGTTTTTTTCAGTGAATATATATATATATATATATATATATATATATATATATATATATATATATATATGTATGTATATATGTGTATATATATATATTACCTACTGGCAGTCGCCAGTAGGTAGTTATAGTTAGGACCCTGTTTCCATAGGAAAACCGCAACATTCTATTTTGAATAACTTTGGCGCCGGTCGACGAATCCTCGCGAAATTTTCAAAACAGGTGGGGCGCTACGCTCCGCTCCTACCCTGAAAGTCTCGGGGGGATTCGTCAAGCGGGGGCTGAGATAAAAGGGGGGTCCCAAAACGCGTTTTTCCCATGCATTTTTCCATAGGACCTTTAGACACAGCTACAGCCCGAACGGCTGAACAGAGTTCCTTGAAATTTGGCAGAGAGGTAGTCTACAGGTCAAGGAAGTGCCTTTTGTAGGTTTGGTGTAAATCTATTCAGTAGATTCTGAGAAAATAGCCTTTAAATCAATATATATATCTGAGCCAGCTTACGGTGCGCTTACGGTGCGCTTACCGTACGCGTACGGTGACGTGCGCGAGCGCGATTCTGATTGGCTGTTAGATCTTAGTAAACATTCGAATCGGTGGAAACCAGGAAGCGGCGGCCGCCATTTTCTCTCTCGCACTCTGAGTGGGGATTTAAAAACAAAGGACAAAAACATGTAAAGGGGCTGTTTAGACAGCTCCTAAGTACCTAGCCATGTTGGGGGAGTCCCCAAAGATCCCCCAAGGCCAAAAACGGAATTTTAATTTTTTCGATAATTTCGCCGATTACGCTTACCGTACGCGTACGGTAAAAAATTATTTTAAAAAAAAATTATCCATACTCTCCCCACCCCATGTGCAAATGGTGCCCGAAGGGCACCATTTGTGCATGGCATATGACAGATGTGAAAAATTAAAATATTACCTTTCACAACGAAGCGCATCATACGTCCTCCATGTGCGCACGGTACGCGAAGCGCATCGTGCGTACATGGCCCATCTAGCGTAACGTGGGCACGCGGTGCGCGTAGCGCACCGCGTGCCCACCGTGCGTGCACGGCACTAACTGCGTAAAGTGGACGGGCGGTGCGCAAAGCGCACCGCGTGCTCACTGTGCGCGCACGGTGCGCGAAGCGCACCGTGCGCGCACGAAACGAACTGCGTTAAGTGGGCGCGCACGCCACCAATGGCGTAAAGTAACTTAGCATTTAAAAAACCGTACAAATTCACTGAAAAAACCATAGGTTTCACACACGTGATAGTTAGAAATTTGCATTTAAAAAACCTTGCAAATTCACTGAAAAAACCATAGGTTTCACACATGTTATAGTTAGCGGAAATTTTACTGATAAAAAATCAATGAAATTCCCCCGTTATAGTTAGTGCAGGCAACTATAACTCACACGACCGCAATCTTCTGCTGATGACATATGTGTCTTTATGAAAAAAAAATATTTGTAATATATGTATAGCTAAAAATGTATGGAAGAAGACATGGGCAAATAAGTGTCTAAATACAGTATTAGCATCAGCAGAGGATTGCGGTCGCGTGAGTTATAGTTGCCTGCACTAACTATAACGGGGGAATTTCATTGGTTTTTTATCAGTAAAATTTCCGCTAACTATAACATGTTTAACATATATATATATATAATATATATATAATATATATATAACATATATTCAGTGAATATATATATATATATATGTATATATATATATATATATATATATATATATATATATATATATATATATATATATTAATAAAGCCCTTACCTTCAACCCCGGAGTGTACCGTGCCTATTCCTACTTGGAGGAGGCGTTGGTTCTATGTGTTGTCAGCAAGCAGGCCGCTGACTACGGTACACCCTCTCGGTCTGGTGCACCGTGTGAAGACCAGCAAACCTTTTGGCATTTTTGCATGAACTGCAAACAACACGGAGCCCCCTCTAGTGGCGTGGACTGCCATCAATGTGCGATATGGCTGCAATGGAGAGAGAGGAGACAACATTGTTCGCCTGAGTAAGGAGTTGGGAGAAAGGCTTTTGGTCGTCCTGCTGGGCACTCAAGCTGGAGTACGGCCCATTTCCAACAAGTTGGGACATCACTATGTGTAAGGAGTGCCTTGTCACTGTACAGACACCCCTATGGACTGTAATTACCAGCATGCATCTGCCTAGCATGGGGAAAGCGCCAGCGGCCAGTTTAACATCCATTGGAGGAGGAGCATAACAACGTCATAAAGGGAGCAGTTTCCACTCACCTGCACCTTGTTTTGCCATCAACAGAGTGTGGAGCCCCTGGAACAGGCACTGATGAGAGCCACTGGAAGGCTTGAAACGCGTCTGCCTTAGCCTTTCGAGGGACTGTAAGCACTACGCGCATTAAATTTTAATATAGACCTTACCTTCAAACCCGGAGTGTACCGTGCTTATTCCTACTTGGAGGAGGCTTTGGTTATATATATATATATATATATATATATATATGTATATATATATATATATATATATATATATATGGCACCAAACTCTCCTCACTGCAGAGATGAGCAAAGGACACAGCGGGGATTCAATGGCTGTATTTTATATATGTTTATCCATAGGTTGTCCATAAATGCTGAGATGTGAGTCCCGTCCTCTACATGCCACTGGAACCAAGCTATCTTGGCTGCAGAGGGGTGAAACCCTGAAACCGGTCCTAGAATGCATGTCTCCAATCCAGGGAGGACCTGGCCTGGCAGTTCGAACTGGACTGTTCCCATTGGGCACAGGGTCAAGAATGATTTGCATATTGATGGGTCCAAACTGGAATGGCATGGTGAGCAAAAAACCGATGGATTTAGGCCCAGATATTTGTACTGGGGTGAATGTATTACATTGTTCTGCAATCTGTCCATCAATAGTTCTTTTCAGATTTGTCACCCCAAGATGGGTATGCTCAGACGTGAGTTCCGTGCTCCCCATGCCACTGGAATCAAGCTATCCTGGCTGAAGAGGGGTGAAACCCCGAAACCGGACCTAGGATGCTTGTTTCCAGGCAAGGGAGGACCTGGCCTGGCAGTTCGGGCTGGACTGTTCCCATTGGGCACAGGGTCAAGACTGATTTGCATATGGCTGGGTCCAAACTGGAATGGCATGGTGAGCAAAAAAACTATGGATTTAGGTCCAGATCTCTATACTAGGGTGAATGTATGAGATTGTTCTGCATTCTGTCCATCAATAGTTCTTTTTGCATTTGTCACCCCAAGTGGGACGGGTATGCTCAGACGTGAGTCCTGTGCTCTCCATGCCACTGCAATCAAGCTATCCTGGCTGAAGAGGGGTGAAACCCCGAAACCAGTCCTAGGATGCTTGTTTCCAGTCCACGGAGGAACTGGCCTGCCAGTTCGGGTTGGACTGTTCCCATTGGGCACAGGGACAAGACTGATTTGCATATGGCTGGGTCCAAACTGGAATGGCATGGTGAGCAAAAAAACGATGGATTTAGGCCCAGATCTCTGTACTGGGGTGAATGTATTACATTGTTCTGCATTCTGTCCATCAACAGTTCTTTTTGCATTTGTCACCCCGAGTGGGATGGGTATGCTCAGACGTGAGTCCCGTGCTCGCAATGCCACTGGAATCAAGCTATCCTGGCTGAAGCGGGGAGAAACCCCGAAACCGGTCCTAGGATGCTTGTTTCCAGTCCAGGGAGGACCTGGATTGGCAGTTCGGGCTGGACTATTCCCATTGGGCACAGGGTCAAGACTGATTTATATATGGCTGGGTCCAAACTGGAATGGCATGGTGAGCAAAATAACGATGGATTTAACCCTGAGTTCTCTGTACTGGTGTGAATGTATGAGATTGTTCTCCATTCTGTCCATCAATAGTTCTTTTTGCATTTGTCACCCCAAGTGGGACGGGTATGCTCAGACGTGAGTCCCGTGCTCTCCATGACACTGGAATCAAGCTATCCTGGCTGAAGAGGGGTGGAACCCTGAAACCGGTCCTTGGTTGCTTGTTTCCAGTCGACGGAGGAACTGGCCTGGCAGTTCGGGCTGGACTGTTCCCATTGGGCACAGGGACAAGACTGATTTGCATATGGCTGGGTCCAAACTGGAATGGCATGGTGAGCAAAAAAACGATGGATTTAACCCCGAGTTCTCTGTACTGGGGTGAATGTATTACATTGTTCTGCATTCTGTCCATCAATAGTTCTTTTTGCATTTGTCACCCGAGTGGGATGGGTATGCTCAGACGTGAGTCCCGTGCTCGCCATGCCACTGGAATGAAGCTATCCTGGCTGAAGGGGGGTGAAACCCCGAAACCGGTCCTAGGATGCTTGTTTCCTGTCCAGGGAGGACCTGGCCTGGCAGTTTGGGCTGGACTGTTCCCATTGGGCACAGGGTCAAGACTGATTTGTATATGGCTGGGTCCAACCGGCAATGGCATGGTGAGCAAAAAAACGATGGATTTAACCCCGAGTTCTCTGTACAGGGGTGAATGTATGACATTGTTCTGCATTCTATCCACCAATAGTTATTTTTGCATTTGTCACCCCGAGTGGGACGGGAATGCTCAGACATGAGTCCCGTGCTCTCCATGCCACTGGAATCAAGCTATCCTGGTTCAAGAGGGGTGAAACCCCGAAACCGGTCTTAGGATGCTTGTTTCCAGTCCAGGGAGGACCTGGCCTGGCAGTTCGGGCTGGACTGTTCCCATTGGTAACAGGGTCAAGACTGATTTGCATGTGGCTGGGTCCAAACTGGAATGGCATGGTGAGGACAAAAACAATGGATTTGGGCCCAGATCTCTGTACTGGGGAAAATGTATGACATTGTTCTGCATCATGTCCATCAATAGTTCTTTTTGCATTTGTCACCCCGAGTGGGACGGGAATGCTCAGACGTGAGTCCCGTGCTCTCCATGCCACTGGAATCAAGCTATCCTGGCTGAAGAGGGGTGAAACTCCAAAACCGGCCCTAGGATGCTTGTTTCCAGTCCAGGGAGGACCTGGCCTGACAGTTCGGGCTGGACTGTTCCCATTGGGCACAGGGTCAAGACAGATTTGCATATGGCTGGGTCCAAACTGGAATGGCATGGTGAGCAAAAAAACAATGGATTTAGGCCCAGATCTCTGTACTGGGGTGAATGTATGACATTGTTTTGCATTCTGTCCATCAATAATTCTTTTTGCATTTGTCACCCCGAGTGGGACGGGTATGCTCAGACGTGAGTCCCGTGCTCTCCATGCCACTGGAATCAAGCTATCCTGGCTGAAGAGGGGTAAAAACCCCAAAACCGGTCCAAGGATGCTTGTTTCCAGTCCACGGAGGAACTGGCCTGGCAGTTCGGGTTGGACTGTTCCCATTGGGCACAGGGACAAGACTGATTTGCATATGGCAGGGTCCAAACTGGAATGGCATGGTGAGCAAAAAAACGATGGATTTAGGCCCAGACCTCTGCACTGGGGTGAATGTATTACATTGTTCTGCATTCTGTCCATCAATAGTTCTTTTTGCATTTGTCACCCCGAGTGGGATGGGTATGCTCAGACGTGAGTCCCGTGCTCGCAATGCCACTGGAATCAAGCTATCCTGGCTGAAGCGGGGAGAAACCCCGAAACCGGTCCTAGGATGCTTGTTTCCAGTCCAGGGAGGACCTGGCCTGGCAGTTCGGGCTGGACTGTTCCCATTGGGCACAGGGTCAAGACTGATTTGTATATGGCTGGGTCCAAACTGGAATGGCATGGTGAGCAAAAACACAATGGATTTAACCCTGAGTTCTCTGTACTGGTGTGAATGTATGAGATTGTTCTGCATTCTGTCCATCAATAGTTCTTTTTGCATTTGTCACCCCAAGTGGGACGGGTATGCTCAAACGTGAGTCCCGTGCTCTCCATGCCACTGGAATCAAGCTATCCTGGCTGAAGAGGGGTGAAACCCTGAAACCGGTCCTTGGTTGCTTGTTTCCAGTCCATGGAGGAACTGGCCTGGCAGTTCGGGTTGGACTGTTCCCATTGGGCACAGGGACAAGACTGATTTGCATATGGCTGGGTCCAAACTGGAATGGCATGGTGAGCAAAACAACGATGGATTTAGGCCCAGATCTCTGTACTGGGGTGAATGTATTACATTGTTCTGCATTCTGTCCATCAATTGTTCTTTTTGCATTTGTCACCCCGAGTGGGATGGGTATGCTCAGACGTGAGTCCCATGCTCGCCATGCCACTGGAATCAAGCTATCCTGGCTGAAGAGGGGTGAAACCCCGAAACCGGTCCTAGGATGCTTGTTTCCAGTCCAGGGATGACCTGGCCTTGCAGTTCGGGTTGGACTGTTCCCATTGGGCACAGGGTCAAGACTGATTTGTATATGGCTGGGTCCAAACTAGAATGGCATGGTGAGCAAAAAAACGATGGATTTAACCCTGAGTTCTCTGTACTGGGGTGAATGTATGACATTGTTCTGCATTCTATCCACCAATAGTTATTTTTGCATTTGTCACCCCGAGTGGGACGGGAATGCTCAGACATGAGTCCCGTGCTCTCCATGCCACTGGAATCAAGCTATCCTGGTTAAAGAGGGGTGAAACCCCGAAACCGGTCTTAGGATGCTTGTTTCCAGTCCAGGGAGGACATGGCCTGGCAGTTCGGGCTGGACTTTTCCCATTGGTCACAGGGTCAAGACTGATTTGCATGTGGCTGGGTCCAAACTGGAATGGCATGGTGAGGAAAAAAACGATGGATTTGGGCCCAGATCTCTGTACTGGGGAAAATGTATGACATTGTTCTGCATTCTGTCCATCAATAGTTCTTTTTGCATTTGTCACCCCGAGTGGGAAGGGAATGCTCAGACGTGAGTCCCGTGCTCTCCATGCCACTGGAATCAAGCTATCCTGGCTGAAGAGGGGTGAAACCCCAAAACCGGCCCTAGGATGCTTGTTTCCAGTCCAGGGAGGACCTGGCCTGACAGTTCGGGCTGGACTGTTCCCATTGGGCACAGGGTCAAGACAGATTTGCATATGGCTGGGTCCAAACTGGAATGGCATGGTGAGCAAAAAAACAATGGATTTAGGCCCAGAACTCTGTACTGGGGTGAATGTATGACATTGTTCTGCATTCTGTCCATCAATAGTTCTTTTTGCATTTGTCACCCCGAGTGGGACGGGTATGCTCAGACATGAGTCCCGTGCTCTCCATGCCACTGGAATCAAGCTATCCTAGTTAAAGAGGGGTGAAACCCCGAAACCGGTCTTAGGATGCTTGTTTCCAGTCCAGGGAGGACCTGGCCTGGCAGTTCGGGCTGGACTGTTCCCATTGGTCACAGGATCAAGACTGATTTGCATGTGGCTGGGTCCAAACTGGAATGGCATGGTGAGGAAAAAAACGATGGATTTGGGCCCAGATCTCTGTACTGGGGAAAATGTATGACATTGTTCTGCATTCTGTCCATCAATAGTTCTTTTAGCATTTGTCACCCCGAGTGGGACGGGAATGCTCAGACGTGAGTCCCGTGCTCTCCATGCCACTGGAATCAAGCTATCCTGGCTGAAGAGGAGTGAAACCCCAAAACCGGCCCTAGGATGCTTGTTTCCAGTCCAGGGAGGACCTGGCCTGACAGTTCGGGCTGGACTGTTCCCATTGGGCACAGGGTCAAGACAGATTTGCATATGGCTGGGTCCAAACTGGAATGGCATGGTGAGTAAAAAAACAATGGATTTAGGCCCAGATCTCTGTACTGTGGTGAATGTATCACATTGTTCTGCATTCTGTCCATCAATAGTTCTTTTGCATTTGTCACCCAGAGTGAGACGGGTATGCTCAGACGTGATTCCCGTGCTCTCCATGCCACTGGAATCAAGCAATCCTGGCTTAAGAGGGGTGAAACCCCGAAACCAGTCCTAGGATGCTTGTTTCCAGTCCAGGGAGGACCTGGCCTGGCAGTTTGGGCTGGACTGTTCCCATTGGTCACAGGGTCAAGACTGATATGCATATGGCTGGGTCCAAATTGGAATGGCATGGTGAGCAAAAAAACGTCGGATTTAGGCCCAGATCTCTGTACTGGGGTGAATGTATGACATTGTTCTGCATTCTGTCCATCAATAGTTCTTTTTGCATTTGTCACCCCGAGTGGGACGGGTATGCTCAGACGTGAGTCCCATGCTCTCCATGCCACTGGAATAAAGCTATCCTGGCTGAAGAGGGGTGAAACCCCGAAACTGGTTCCTAGGATGCTTGTTTCCAGTCCTGGGAGGACCTGGCCTGGCAGTTCGGGTTGGACTGTTCCCATTGGGCACAGGGTCAAGACTGATATGCATCTGGCTGGGTCCAAATTGGAATGGAATGGTGAGCAAAAAAACGTCGGATTTAGGCCCAGATCGCTGTACTGGGGTGAATGTATGACATTGTTCTGCATTCTGTCCATCAATAGTTCTTTTTGCATTTGTCACCCCGAGTGGGACGGGTATGCTCAGACGTGAGTCCCATGCTCTCCATGCCACTGGAATAAAGCTATCCTGGCTGAAGAGGGGTGAAACCCCGAAACTGGTTCCTAGGATGCTTGTTTCCAGTCCTGGGAGGACCTGGCCTGGCAGTTCGGGTTGGACTGTTCCCATTGGGCACAGGGTCAAGACTGATTTGCATATGGCTGGGTCCAAACTGAAATGGCGAGTAAATAAACGATGGATTTAGGCCCAGATCTCTATACTAGGCTGAATGTATGAGATTGTTATGCATACTGTCCATCAATAGTTCTTTTTGCATTTGTCACCCCAAGTGGGACGGGTATGCTCAGACGTGAGTCCCGTGCTCTCCATGCCACTGGAATCAAGCTATTCTGGCTGAAGAGGGGTGAAACCCCGAAACCGGTCCTAGGATGCTTGTTTCCAGTCCAGGAAGGACCTGGCCTGGCAGTTCAGGCTGGACTGTTCCCATTGGACACAGGGTCAAGACGGATTTGCATATGGCTGGGTCCAAAGTGGAATGGCATGGTGAGCAAAAATAGATGGATTTAGGCCCAGATCTCTGTACTGGGGTGAACTTATGACATTGTTCTGCATTCTCTCCATCATTAGTTCTTTTTGCATTTGTTACCCCGAGTGGTACGGGTATGCTCAGACGTGAGTCCCGTGCTCTCCATGCCACTGGAATCAAGCTATCCTGGCTGAAGAGGGGTGAAACCCCGAAACCGGTCCTAGGATGCTTGTTTCCAGTCCAGGGAGGACCTGGCCTGGCAGTTCAGGCTGGACTGTTCCCATTGGGCACAGGGTCAAGACTGATTTGTATATGGCTGGGTCCAAACTGGAATGGCATGGTGAGCAAAAAAACGATGGATTTATGCCCAAATCTCTGTACTGGTGTGAAAGTATTACATTGTTCTGCATTCTGTCCATCAATAGTTCTTTTTGCATTTGTCACATATTACATCACTCATGACATGGTCAGTGACATCACTGATGACATCACTGATGACATCTCAAATGACATCACTAATGACATCATCCAGTGAATGTGGGCTTCTATAAAGTTTAAATATTTTTCATATATATCTATGCCAAGGTGTATTGAAGAATGAGTGGATGTAGAAGTTCCTGAATGGATTATTTAGTAGATGCATGACTGACTGTATAAGTCACTGTTTGAACGTATGCTACTGAATGCATGGGTTAGTGACTAAACTGTGTGAATGTCTATATTAGTTTCTCAGTTGTTGTGTAAGCAGGTGCATGGGTTGCTGAGTAGCTACATCAGTGTCTATGTGGGTTATTGAATGATTGCATGAGTATCTGTATGGATGTCTGAGTGACCATCTGGGTGGGTAGGGAGTGTCTGACTCTGTGCATACATGTCTGAATAGCTGATTCACTGGTTCTATACTTTCAAAAGTGCATCTCGGAAGGGCTGTATAGGTAGCTGACTGTGTACAGGTGTGTTGATTAGTGAATTGATGTCTCAATTGTATATTTGTGATCAACTATATATGTTTTTAGACAGTATATGTGAGTGTTGGGGTGTATTTTTGTCTATATGTGAGAGAGAGTGATTGCAAGAGTGTCTACATATATGAATGTGTACTTGTATTAGTGAATGTATAAGAGAGTAAGTATGTGTTAGTATCTATATAAATAAGGAAGGTGGTGGGTGTATAAATAAGTCAGGTGGTGATATATCTGCATAGGTGAGTACATGGGTGTGATTGATTTTTTGCATAACTGAGTAGATGTGTGAGTAACTATGTATCAGTAGCACTTTGTGAATGTATGTATAGGTGTATGAGTGGATATTGTACTGATGTAATGATGAGTGACAGCATGTATGAGTGACTCTATGAGTATATGTCTAGCTTACAATATATAGATAGCAATCAGTGGATGGGTATCTAGTATCTGGTATTGGTGTGTCTATGGTTTTGAAAATGGTAGTCTGTATTTAAGAGTACATATATCAAAGGTTGTATTAGAGTGTGAGGAGGTGTGTCAGACTATCACGTGGATTGTGTCATCAGTGATGTCATTTGAGATGTCATCAGTGATGTCATGAGTGATGTCACTGACCATGTCATGAGTGATGTAATATGTGACGTCATCACCAGTGCATTGCGGGCACCCAAATTATTGTTAGCTCAACTAACTATAACGGGTGATTTTCTCTGGTTATATAGTCAAATGTCCAACTAACTATAACGTCTCTGAAACCTATGTTTTTTTCAGTGAATATATATATATGTATATATACCAAGTAGGTGGTTATAGTAAGGACATAGTTTCCATAGGAAAAGCATTTTTTGTTTTGCCAATATCTTTGGCGCTGTTGGACAAATATTTGCAAACATTTCAAAACTAATGGCCCACTCACATTAGCTGCTATGTTGAGAGTTTCAGGGTGATTCGTCAAGCAGGGGCCAAGAATAAGGGGGGTTCTAAAACGCGTTTTTTCCATTTTAATTTCAATAAGAAACTGTTGATTCAGGTACAGCCTGAACTGCTGAAAGGAATTACACCAAATTTGGCAGAAAGGTAGCTGTTGGTCCAGAGTGCAATCATTTTTGTTAAATGGCTTTTTAATCGGTAGTCTTGTTTGCAGAGTGGTGGAGAGAGGGGGTGGGGCCTCCGACCAGCCTTCAAGAATCCTGCTGTGCTAGATTTACTAGAGGCAACAGGAGGGCTTCTGGGCCCCCAAGAATCCCCAGTATCCAAGTAGACGTCCTCCCCCAACCAGCACTGCGCCAGGAGGCACGCTTGCAGAGTGGTGGGGAAAGGGGCGTGGCCAATGAAGGCCTCTTAGTAATCATGGTCTGTGGGACTTAATGGAAGTACCAGGGGGGCTTGTTGACCCCCAAGGACCTTCATCATCCAAGAGGACTCCATCCACCAACCAGCTGTGCACCAGGAGGTATGTTTGCAGAGATGTGGAGAAAGGGGGCATGGCCTCTAAATTCCCCTCAGTAATCACACTTCATGAGGCTTATTGGAGGTAACAGGAGGGCTTGTTGGACCCCAATAACCATCAGCACACAAGGGGACTTTATCCCCCAAACAGCACCACAGCAGGAGGCATGGTTTTAGAATAGTGGAGGAAAAGCATGTGGCCTTTTAACTTCTCTCGGCAATCCTGCCATGTGAGACTTACTGGAGGTAACAGGAGGGCTTGTTGGTCCCAAGGACCCTTTGGAGCCAAGGTAACTTAATCCCTCAACAAGCACAGTGCTAGGAGGTGTGTTTGCAGAGTTATGGAAAAAAGGGATGTGAACTCCAGAGACTTGCAGCTTTTTGGGGTATAGGGGGCCATGTGGCCCCTGTCCCCATGCCAAATGTGGTCCCAGGGACCATATACCCTGTGGCATATCTTCACTTGTTGGTACCCTTTTCCCACCCAGGGCAGCCATATTCTAGTGATGGGACCACAGGAGGAACCTCAAGGCTCCCACAGTCCCTGCCAGCTCCATGCCTCTTGCAGGAGCCGGCATTGCTTTGACAGAGAGGGAGCTGCTAACATTCAGCTTCCTCTGTTAAAGCAATCATGCTCGCTTTCAGCAAGCGAGAGCATTTTTGATGCTCTCGCTTCCTGAAAGCTATTGCAGTGTCTAATGGCTAGGTGGCAGCGGTAAAGTTCCCACCAAGCCATAGCAAACAGCTGAGTCCCTGGGGTGGGCACCCCGGGACATAGCCCTGGGGATGACAGTTCCCAGGGACATATATTTTTCCAGGAGGGGTTCTGCCTGGCCCCCCCCCATTTGACTGCACAGCCCTGGGGAGGTATGGGTCCCCGGGGTAGTGGGGGCCGTTCGGCACCCTGTCTTTAAATATAAAGAGATTCCCCGTGGAACGGCTTTGGGGGAACGTGTACCTCTCCCGCATTAATGCTGGATTTTGCCAGTTGGAAGTTGCGGTCCCTAGGGCTGCAGGGAGCCATGTGGGCCACCACATATCTTACAGATATTGCCCTGGGGAGGTGAAGGTCTCCATGGCATGGGGACCCAACATTTTTATTAATAATATACGTGGTGGTCCCTGGGGCATAATAAGCACTGGGGGGCAGGTGCACCACCCTCCATTACATATGCAATGCCCCCAGGACCTGGCCCACCCGGGGACCCAACAAGGAACCCTGCGATTTGTATTGCTTTTTTTTTATTCTCAGTGGGATTTCCACATCCAATGCGGCTCCCACTGAAAATTTGAAAAAATATATATTTTTGGTCGCTGCAGAGTCCTTGTGCGTCTCCCCATGAGCCCTAGGGTGTCAGGGTGTTTCTACCCTGCCACCTTTTTAAAAAAATGTTTTTCCTGTGACTGGTTGGCAGCGAATCAGATCTCAGCATGAGATAGAATGGGTCACAGATCCTCCGTGTCCCCATATTTACAATTGAACATTTCTTTAAAGAACTCAGCAAGTACTTAACAAATTTACATCATTTATCAAAAGGTGGCTTTCTGGACCAACAGCGAAATTTCTGCCAAAGTTGGTGTAATTCCATTCAGCAGTACAGGCTGTAAACGTATCTAAAGTTCCTATGGAAATTACCATGGTGAAAATGCATTTTGGGCCACCCCCCTTTTTCTCGGCCCCCGCTTGATGGATTATCCCAAAATTTTCAAGACAGCAGATGAAGTGAGTAGCAAATAAGTTTTGAAAAATTTGCGACGATTCGTCTAATGACACCAAAGTTATTGGCAAATGAAATAAAGATCTTCCTATGAAAACTACATCCTTACTATACCTACCCACTGGCGACCGCCAGTAGGTCATTTTTCAAGAGTAAAACATTATGCCAGCTCATCATTGCAGTTTCTTCCTTTCAGTGTGCTATTTTACCACTCAGTAATTCCCGTTGTGTTACCTCTTACAGTATATGAAATGCAATTTTGCCGTTGAGTAAATCGGCTTTTGATTAAACTGGTTGTAGAAAATAATGCATAATACCATGCAGTAATTACACTCAGCCTGACTCGTATTCTGGGCCAATAGGTTTACCGAAATGCCATTACAAGTCAAACATAACATGTTTTACAGCAGCTAAAATGTTGGTTTAATACGATTTGAATCAAAGTTTGACTACACATTATATCTAAATGAGTTTGCAATTTTCTAAATGTATTCATACTAATCTGTTTAATTTTAAACCTTCTTTGTTATTAGGACGCATCATTGCCAAATAATGAATAGGATGACACAAGCCAACAGCCACAATACTTCCTCTACAATTCTCTTTGTTGTGTAAGGATGTGATGATAAATTGCACCCCAGCACCTGAGTTCTATGTGCCACAGAAAAACCAAAATGTTGCTGCGGTGCACTTAATAGAAAGAAGTAAGATTGTTTTCGAAATACAAAAAACACAGCGAATTTGCAGCCATGGCAATAAACAAAGGGGCTGATTTACAAGCCCCTTGTGCCTCATTTGTGCCTCCGTTGCATCACTTCTGTGGCACAGCAGTGGCATAAACCTTGCGCCACATTGCGCCCTATTTACAACGTGACGCATCTAAAGCATGTAAAGCCCTGCGCCACATGAAACCTGCGTCAGGTTTCATGCGGGCGTTACGCCGCAGGGTGGGCGTTCCCTCGCAGGTACACCTCGTAAACGTGATGCACATTGTAAATGCGGCGCATCTGTGGTGGCGCACGTGTGGTTTTGCCTGTTGCAAGTGTTCTGGCGCATCCCTGCTGATTTGCAGAGATGTGCCAGACCTTGTAAATATACCCGAAAGTCCCTGCTCTGTTGACTTTATTACAGTATTTTAAGAAATGGGACTTTAATTATGCAACTTGTTTTACTACTTCATAATGAGCTGTTTCTGACGATTTTTCCTTTGCATTACATTGTTTAGTCTTGCACGTGCCACTGACATAGCCTTTGAAAATGGGATGTTATCTTCGTATGCACACATGTCGTAGTATGCTCAGTGATTTAAATGTATGAATGATAGCAGTTGAAAGCAATTGTATTGCAATGACCCAGTCATCTGATCAATTTTCAGGCTAATGACGAGCAATAATAAAATATATTTTTATCTCTTTTTTTAACAAATTATAGATAAATTAAATACATTTTATGAACTCTAGCAATAAGTTCTGTTTTCGAATAAGTGTGACATTAAAATTCCATTTTAATAATCCCATCCTTCAAGCTTTGCAGACTCTTAAGGTATTAAAACAGAAATTATCCTAAGCAGTTACATTATAATGTATTTAAAGATTAGACATTTCATGCTGGATATTAACAGCAGTACTTTCGGGAAAAGACAACTCTACTGGAGGTATCTGTCTTAATGCGCACACTTTTAAATCCTGGTTGTGCTAGGTTCAAGATCTTTGTAGTCTAATATTTTCAAATTAACATTTAATTTTGTAGTCAGGCCGAAAAGTTTGATGGTTTCTAAAATGAAGTTTATTAAGGCATGGATGACACATTTAAACATACAATAACATCAAATATTCCTTTTCACCCAATTTTAAATGTTTTGGAGCTTGTACAAAAACATTTCATTTAAGTAGATGCAGAAGCAATGAAAATAATTCTGAAAAGTATTACAATGTATGAATATTTTTCCTTAAGTTTCTCCATTTGGTAATGCCTGTGAAGCCTGATTCCCTTAAAGAGAGTTGGGCCTCATTTAGGCTTGGCTGGCATTGTATACTCCTCTGGGCACTGGCGGAAGTGGAAACATTTGAATGGATTGCATCATATAGTTTGCATGTTAGAGGTAGCACCATGAGTCACCAATTCTTGCAAACATTGGTGGATTTTCTATTAACTTCCAAACCCAAATCAGGCATTAGGGCACTACAACTCCAAATCTTCTTCGAAAAAAGTTGTGTTCTGATAGGCCAGAGTCCTGCAGCGTTGGGATTGGAAAAAAAATTCTCACTCACAATTATAGCCATCATTATTTCAAAGCACTAGAACTTTTTTTGTATTGGAAATAATGGAACTTCCAGAGTACAAGATGTTTCACAAATTTGCCAAAAATTGAAGTGAAGGGGCTTTCTGACTTATTTGAGGTACAGGTTATATATTTAAGTGAGGAGGTCTTTAGCCAGCGCTGGCTCATTTGAGGCTAGCATTGGATCATATCAGGAGTAAAATGTTTGGCCACTTATGTAAACATATAAAAAGAGAGCACAAAGACCACTGATTCCAGGAAAGAAGCAGGAATTGAGCTTGTGACTTACTTTTCTCACAGCAGACTTCTTTTTGGCATCAGAAAAAAGTCACAAGAGGCCTCGTTAGGATTGCTCAGTTTTTGTCCCAGTGTTCATTCTCCCTCAGAAGTTACCAATACTTGCAGGAGGAGTGGCGGGGAATACAAGGTGTACCTTGATGATATGTTCAGAGATGAGGAAATACTGTTGGAATCAGTTATTCCACAAATATTAAACCCATTTACATGACAATTGTTCTTCCTCTCTCTTTTTCAGGTCGTGATTCTACCTGCTTTCACCAGGCAAAGTATATGGGAGAAAAACTCACAATCCGTAGAGATACTGCAGAGCTCATCACTCTGATTGAGCCTCTGACTCTCATTACTAACCCCACCGAACCTACCAGTGCATTCCTAATTAGTGCCTAGGAGAAGGGCACAGTAAAATAGGTTATAGGTTGCATGCAAATGTGCTGCCATTCCAAAAAGAAACACCTATGAAGAATATATGATTTAAGTATGCCATTTGGTATATAAAGCAAACTTTGTGGTATCAGAGGCTGCATCTTTGGTGACGTTAAAAAGTAGGCAGAATTATCTAGCTGGTTCAACTACTACTTGCAGTAAACGAATCAGGGTAAACCAACGTAGTTTTAGAACCAATGTATATCTAAAGGCATAAGAAGATCAAGCACTATTGCTTCAAAGACTGGTATGTATATCAGGAGGCAGTAATAGCAATATTATGTTATGTTACAGTTTCTTATAGAGTGCATGGATACCCAGACACGGGCTTCCCAGCACTGACAGGAGTCATGAGATAGATAATATGCTGGTTATGTGAACAAATGAATCTTTAGTTGGCTTCTGAAGCTGAGTATGGGGCCATTAGCTCTTAAGTGACTAGGGAGGGAGATCCAGAGCTTAAACACCAGATAAGCAAAATACTGCCCTCCACTTCTAGCTCTTTTGATTCTGGAGGTGGACAGGAGGAAACGGCTTGTTGACCTTAGATCTCATACATTGTTATGTGAGACAATGAGGTGACTAAGTATGTGTGGGCACTAGGTGTGTTTTACTTTGTGTGCAATGCAAAGTACTTTAAAGTATATCTTTTTCATTCTGGTAGCCAATGACGGCTAGCCAGGGCTGGGTGTGCAGACTGTGATTTTGGAAGCTCAGCAGAACTCGAGCTGCAACATTTTTAATAACCTGCAATCTTCTGGTGACATAGGCAGGACTTCCAAGTTAGAGCGAGTTGACATAATCAATTTACAACAGTATAAGGCCTTGTATCGCTATTCTCTGGGTTTCTGCGAGGACCCATTTGCGCATCTTCCTAAAAGCTCTCAGGAGACAAAAGCATGTCCCTGCCAATTTCCTGGACTGGGAGGCCATGGTGAGGTCTTTATCCAGGAAAACTCCCAGGCTATTTACTTCCGCTTTATGGAAGGGGCAGTCACCCAGGCATGAAGGCCAGATAAGATGGTCCCAGAGGGAAGGGTTGTTCCCAACCACTATGACGTCCGTCTTGCTGCCATTAAGTTTAAGGTAGCTGTTGGCCATCATTTTATTCACTTGTTCCAGGCAGCTGGACAGATTTGCTGCAGTTTGACTGATATTCGATGCAAAGGAGAGTACAATCTGAATGTCATCGATGTACAACACCATTGTAAAATCAGATGAGCAAATCATATCAGCTAAATGACACACATATGCATTAAAAAGTGTGGGGTGCAGGGATGAGTCCTGGGGCACTCCTCATTTGAGCTGATAAACTTCCGACAAGCAGGGTCCTTCACTGACCTGAAAATGTGGTTATCAAGAAATTATGTCAGCCATTTTATTTCCTTACACGCAATTCCTAGTGCTTCCAGCCTGTATCGAAGGAACAGTGTCAGAGGCGGCGCTCAAATTAAAGTGGATGAATGTAGCTGACCCTCCTTGATCTAAAGTTTTCTTGAGGTCTTCTATGGCCAACAAAGGAGCAGTCTCAATATTGGATCCAGGTTTGAAACTGGTTTGAGTCTAATGGGAAAGGTTATAGGTTTCCAGAAAATTGGTCAGGTAACCGTTAACCAGTTTCTCTAAAATCCTACTGACACCTGGGAGCTATTGGTCTATAATTCTCTGCCTTGTCCGAGTCGAGGGAGGGCTTTTTTAGCAGTGGACTAATAATAGCATGCTTCCACTGATGAAGGGGCTTGTCCACTTTCCAGCGGTAAGTTATACATGGTAGTCAGGACGAGTACAATTATATCGCCTCCTTTCAGCATAATACCGATGGGAGCTGGGTCCAAGGGTGATCCAGACTTAATTGTGTTTGCTGCTTCCTGAATTATTTTACTGCTTAGTTGGGGGAAAGTCAAGAGAGCTGGAGAGGCACTACTATCTAGTGGCAAGATGCAAGTCTAGGTCCCCTAACCTTACTGGGGAAGAACTTGGCAAGCTACTCACAAAGTTCCTTGGAGGTGAGAGGACCTGCTCCCACAAATTTAGGTTTCAGGAAGGGATTTACAATTACATAGATTTCGTTGGAGGCTTGTAAGGAATGGGGCATCCTGTCAGCAAAGTCCACTAGCCTAGCTTTCCTGATTGCATGCGGATATTTTTTCAATTATTTTTAATTAATAACCTTCCTCTCTTCATCATTTTGTGCCCTTCATTTCCTTTCCTCTTTCTTACATTCCTTCTTTAGCTTCCTGATCTAGGGTGTGAACCATGTAAGATTGGCCTGTTACAAAAAGACTTCTGCAATTTTCTTGGGATCAACATCTCTAAAGATGACTTGATCCATTCCTCAAACGTCCTGTAGATGGTGTTAACATTTCCATCCTGGCTCCAAGTGGAGACCTGCAGTGCCTCTACCCAGCATGCAATGTCAAGTTTGAACCACTGTCTGGTCAGTTTGGCACAGGGGACACTGGGTTTAAACAATTCTGTCTTTTTGATGGAAAACTCGACCAGCAGAGGATCGGACCAAGGTAAAGTTCAGGGGTCATTTGCCATCAGTTTAGTCAAGTTCATAAAAATAGGGTCAAATATATGACCTTTATTGTGTGCAGGGAGCATAACTAACTGTGCAAGCTGAATTGCTGTTAGGTCGTGTTTAAGATTTAATGCCAGTATGCAGGTGTTATCGTCCAAATGAATGTTTAAGCCCCATCGCAATGTAAAATTCTCTGAGTGAAGGCTGTGTAATGCTCTGATTTCTGGGACGGAATGAACAAATTCCACGGCAGGCCCTGGAGGTCGATAGAAGAGCAGGCCGGAAAATGTAATTTAGTGCGAAAGTTTAATAGTGAACATCAGGTGCCGCAAGTCATTTTGCTGTGCCGCTCTGCGTTAGTTTCAAAGCACAGGGATGCAGCATATTTACAACAATATGTCGCATCTCTGTGCTTACCCCTGCGCTGGTGCACAAACCGCTGCCATGGTGTAAGGATGCCTGCATTGTGGGGAGATTGTTTTTGTGCAGGAAGGGGCACCTCCCTACATGAAAACAATCAATTGAGGTGATTTTCTCTTCCAATGCGTGCTGTAGAATGCAGCACGCATTGAAAGAGGAAAAAAACGAGGAGAAATTAAAACATTTCTCCTCGTGGCACCTTGCTACGCCACCCCTAGGGTGGCGTAGCATTCTGACACATTTCCAGATTTACGATTTCTCGTAAATCTGGAAATGCAACTGTGGAGATGGGTACACCCACAGCAACACCCATGTCTCGCCCCTAACACACAAAGTGTTGCGTGAACAGGGGCGATATTTACAAGCACAGGTTAAGTCTCGCAGGGTGACTTTACCTGTGCTTGTAAATATCACTCAGCAGGATGCGCCACCAGTGCGTCATGCAACTTGATGCACCGGCGGCGCAAGGGGCTTGTAAATCTGCCCCATGTGTGAATGGTTGAAGAAGAGTTCCAATATGTGAATAAAACAAATGTGCATAGGGTCATGTTTATTGGAATATCGTGCAGAAAGTAGTGCATGTATCTGAACATATTTTTGGGATTATTAAGTGGAAACATAGCTAGAAAGTATTTGACGTATGCACACACTGTGAGATAAGTAATAACTCAGTTCTATGTACGAATCATGGAGATAGGAATGAGTTTGAGGTTTCTTCACAGTTATTAGGAGTTAGTAAGAGCCTCCAGCTCTTTGCTAAGTATGAATTACTTGCTTCAGAAAGGGATTTTTTGCAGTTACTTTCTAAAGAGTGACAGAGAAAGGGTGAGTGGTAAGATAGTTACAGAATCTGCAGGTGTAGATTTTGTTTTCTGATTTGACACATGTGCCTATGAAAAGTATCCAACTTCAATTCTTTGAGTTTGCAAAGAGTGTGGCTTAGATAACTAAATAGAGGGTGGAATATGGTGTGACCTGACAGGGCGACAGTAGTGCAAAAACTAAAGTGAAAGTGACCAATCGGTTGGATGCTTTTCATGATTACGGACAGTACAATCATGTTCAAAATATGTAAGAGGCCCATTAAAATGTGCTCATTGTAACTGCTGTCATCATAGTCTTATACGGACTGGAATGTCATTGTTTGGTCAATTTTCATGATCAGACTTCTCTAGGTAAAGAAAAGACGCTCAGTAAATAATCTTTTATTCTTTGATTGTTTACCTTCATCAACTGAAGTAATTATCATAAGCTGATTGCAAATCAAGGAAACCTTATTTTCCTCCAATTTTCTGGACTATCAGATGTGCTGTCATTGTGATACTTTTTCCCATTCCATAATCAGTGCTAAGTCCCTTACCTTTTCAACAACCCCTTCTGAGTTTCAGTTTCAATACCTTATTATTAATCACACTTTGCACGTCTTGCTTTAGTTTGATACAGTTACTGATAGTGTACATGGGACTGACAAATGCTACTGACGGGTTTGTGCCAGCCACAAATGAATCTCACATGATAGCTAAAGTGTCTGAAACAGCTAGGAAGCTTCTGTCAGGTCCGTCTGAGACTATCTCTGGAACATAGTCAGGGACTTCGGCAAAGACTGGTGATGGAGTAGAAAAAGTAAGCAGAAAGAGGAGTACAGCGTTGGCCTGAATCACACAGAGAGAGTTAGAGAAGAAAAGGGATTCAAAGGGGAAGCCTACACAAGGGAACAAGATGGTTATGACTCAGAAATTGGACTGAATTTGCACACTCAGAACAAGACCTTAAATGGATCATTTTGGAAAAAATACACACCCCTGTGGGTAAGGACCCCACGACCCTTAGAAAAAAGAGGGAAGTCTTCTGGATATATTATCTGAACTCTGTTGCTCAGGGTCTCAATGAGGTTTGTCCTTGGGAAAATGCTATAACATGATTGGTTTTGTTGTAAACTATCAGTTCCTTCTTTATTTGCTTCATTGTTCCCTTCAGTCCCCTGATAGGTCTCCTTCTTCAGGTTAAGAGTTCCCCTCATTCCCGGGATTCGCATAGCATTATTCTCTATTTATTTTCCATTGCCTATTGTTGATTGTTTATTTTATTGTTGTCTTTAGTGTTGTATCTAGGCTAAATTTGTATTTGTTTTTGCTTATTTTACCAACAGTGACCCCTTTGGAATCCTTCCCTTAATTCCACTTACTCTTTAATTATGTACACCTACCTGGAGATTCTGCGCTTACTATCCTGGTTATTCTATTAATTTTCTGTTCGGAGGGTTTGACCGGGCAAATTTCATTGGTTATATCCAATACCTCCGCCCTCTACTTTATTTCTATTTCTAATCATTTTCATTTGTTTTCCGGTTTCCCCTGAAATGCTGAAACATACGCGCTTATGAGAAGGGCGGGGATTGTGCCTTGGTTTTCTCGTACTTCGCTCCATTCCAATATGGCCACCAATGTTGTTGGCTCCTACTGTTTTGCATCTTGAGTCCTTTTCTTGTTTCCATACCCTGCGTACTCTCGCGTGACCTTGCATCCTCGGCTTTGCAATTGGCCCCACTATATTTAAAACCTCGGATCTTAAAGTTCAGATCCCTTGTGGTACCTTGGCTCATCATTGCTGCCACGTTTTCGTCCGAGCATCACGCCTATCGACGGTAAGACACTCCCCGACTCTGTTTATTTGTTTAATCGTCCTCCACTCTATGCATGCCGCGTTTTTGGGCTACCTTAACTCACTAGCGTAATTAGCGCGTTCCCCAGTTTCTGCTCCCGCTCTCTATCTCTGAGCGATTCATCTATGAACAGACTCTGCATTAAAGCCACTGAGCGTTTTCCTTAAATCCGGAATAGCCTTAGTTCTTTTGTTCTAATTCCTGATTTTCTGCATTGGCCCTTTCATTGCCAGCTTCGCATACCACCTGAAACAGACTGTCCCCTCGTTTCTTCCAGGCTCTGCATCCTATGGCCGGATTTTAGATGCTCGTTACTTTCATCAGTCTAGCTACGACTGCGACAACCTATCTGCGGTGTGCTTAAACCTATCGCCCCGCTCTACGGCGGCTGTCCCTGCCTGGTAAGCGCCCTGCCTACGGTACTCAGTCTGACGTATAGTTATGCCTGGACCGTTTGTTAACTGACCTTATTTTTCATTATTGCTTATTTCCCTACAGGAACAGTTTTGCTTGTGGCTCCGGTCCTTCCTGATACCCATACCCTCTACTTTCAGGGTAATCTACCCCTGACCTTTTAAAATTCCTGCTAAGTAGCCTCCTACTGGCCGTTTTTCAAGATCGTAACCTATCGGACCCAGCTTTGGGTAAGCCGTATAAATAAAATAAAAAAATTCCCTACCTGTAAGCCTCAGCATTCTTCCTTATCTGTACCCTCCGTCCTTTTGGATGGCTCTCATCGTCTCCAAGGTTATCTCACTCCTTTGTTCTCCATTTTTCTTTCATAGCACTGATGTGCCTTTTTACTTGATGCATATTTATTGCTTCTCCAACATTATCTAGAAGAATTGATCTGTAATAGCACACTTGATTGAAAGGTATTGCCTTCGTTATATTTATTTAATTTTGTTTATATCTTTCCCTCTATAGAGTTTTCTTAATATCTCTGTTTCTTATCATTTTTGGGAGATCGGCTGGCCTTATTTGCACCCTTTTTGAAATCATTCCTCCTGCACCACCGGTGACCCTCTGGTTTCTCGTTGATACTTTGTTTGTTATTATTCTGTCTCTATTCTATTTCTTTGGGTGCATCCATCTAATAACAAATCTACCAGTTTGTTCTCATGTTATTTATATCTCATTGACTTTTGAACCTGGGCCTCCTTGAATTGTACTCTTGATTCTTATCTTTTTAGTCCCTACGTGACTGTAGTGATCTTTTTGTATCCTAGAGAGTGCTGAATGAGATAGTTTGATGCAAATATACTTTGAGCAGATTGTCCTTTCCAAAAAATCTTCGATTCCTGATATGTTGTTTCCCTTTTTTTACTCAAATAACAGGTTTCCCCTGTGTTGTCCCACACGCATTCCATCACCGTTGCCCTGATGAAGGTGTAGCCCTGTTTGGGCAACCACCGAAACGTGCGTTGGCTCTTGCTTTCTCGTGCCTACCAGAAGACTCTATCTGCCCCTATGAACTGGGAGTGCACGAGCCTGTTTGAATTGCTATCTTGCTAAATTCATAGAGTGCTGATGTTACTTTTAAACCTTATTGGAAATTAATGTGTATAATTTTTGTACTTTTGCCTGTCTTGTCCTATACATGAGTATGATGTTTGAATGAGTGTGTGTATGTTTGTTCTATGTGTGGGACTCCTGTTTCTGTATAAAATTGATTATATGTTATATTGCCTATATTTTGTGTGCAAAGAATATCATCTTTATTACTGCCATTAAAATAAACTGTATTTTGTTATATTTCTTTTTGTCCTCCTTATCTTCTTGAGTCTGTCTTGGCCCATGGCTCTTTCCTATAAATCTGACCCAGTATTGAGCATAGTGAAATCAGTTGAGTGTAGACAGTGGGTTCTTCTCTCTTGATTTAAGACTCAGAAAGGACAGGCACTTATGAGGCAATTTAGCATTCAGAATAACTAACATCCAGGACAGATGGGCAAGACAAATATACAACAACATTAACAATAAAGGCAATGTGGGGTAAAGCACTCGGAAGCTCCACATGGTTAGATTGAAGCGCAATAACATCTTCACCCACAATTGCTGTTACAGAAGCTAACTGCAAATACTCACATATAGGGGTAGACAAGAAACACCACCTAGGTTGTCAGTTGTGCCCACAGAATCTGGTGATAAAACAGGAACACACTAGTAGGTAACAGCAAGGGTGTAGAAGTAAATACACAGCCACCATAGACAAGGACCTAGCAAGGAGGAGAGATTAAAAGAATAAGGGAAAAACAAAGGTCAGAGTTGATAAAACGTAAGAAACAAACCCACAAGGATACTAGAAGCTAAGACTTCAGGAACACGAAGACAGCAAGGACGAAACTGGAAGAATAGGTATATGGAAAAAAGGGCAGGTGCTGGGAAAAAGTAAATACAGAAGAAGAGAGACTACAAGGGTGCACTAAATATTCCTGGTTCAAGAATCAAGGAAACATGGTTGCACTGAAGGCAGTGATAGTTCAAGGAACAAGGAATTAACTGTAGCTCAGAAATCAAAGAATCAAGTTACAGGAAAAAAGAGGAAAAGAAAGGGCACCCTTGGCAGAGAGGAGGCAACAAACATACATGGGAACTAGAAGCAAGAGGCATAGGAAGACAGCAAACTAGGAACTGGAGCAAAGGTAATGGGAAGTAAAGCAGGAACTGGAAAAGGGGAAATGCAGGAGAGAGGCTTTGAGGGTTCACTAAAAAGCGTTGCTTCAGGAGTCTAGGAATAGCTGCATCTTAGGAATTAGGGTATTAAGGTAACACCAAAGGCAGTGCTAGTTCAGGAGCAAGGATAGCTACAGCTCAGAAACAGGAATCAAGTTAACACTGAAGGCAGTAAAAGTTAAGGAACAAGGATAACTGTAGTTCAGAAATCAAGGAAAAAAGGAATAACTATAGCTCAGGAATTCTGGAAACAAAGACAGCAAAAGTGCAGGAAACAAGAGTCAGTCGCACAGGAACACAACTACCGTGACCAACACTGGACTCAAGGGAGCTGGCGCTTAAAAGAGCACACAGAAATCACATGCACCAGGTGTGAGCAGGCAAGCAGCAGCCAGCCACAGGTGGGCAGAATTCCTTAACCCATCTTTGGACTACAGGTGTGGAGATGAAGTAGTGAGCAGGAGATTATAGGTTATGGAGTTTCAATCATGAGCAGACTGGCTTCCACAAAACCCGGCTTGGATTGGGAATGGATTGCAATTTCCAAATAGCATCGAAATGGCTGGAAGTCGGTGTATGCATACAGGGGTGAGTTCAGAAGCTTATTAGAACACTGGAAAGTCCCACAATTCAGCATCGTGGTGGGGGGCACGAGAGCATAAGGAGCGAGTCATGACAGCCACTTATTAAATGAGCATATGGAAAAACAACATGCGCTTAAAACCCTCTAATTCCCTACACTTTTATAGTGGCCATCACAGATGTCGTGAAAGAAAGTCAGAGGATGCAGTGGCAGAAAGTTGTGATGATAATGTCAGATGTGTCAAGTGGTCATCCTTTCAGAGTTCCATTTCAGCATTGCAAAGGTGTCTTTGGTTCCTAAGTATGAATGCTTCCTAGCTGGTAGCTATCTTCTCCTACTGTCTCCTTTTTAAATATAAGTGAGAACGTGAGAAGTTTCTCCCACTGTCTCTTTTTTAAAATATAAGCGACAATATGGACTGCATTAACAAGAAGAAGAACCAAAAGAGCCTATTTTGTCCAATCACAGAGCGTATTGTACATTCACACTGAGAGAAGATTGCATTTGGTCATTTTCAAAATGTATGACTTTGTGTGAGCACAGAATACAAAATAAGCATAACACAAATTGTCATGATTAAAACACTATCTTGCCTTATCTCACTAAATATGCACACGTTTTTGGAAATGTAATGGTGGCAACTTAGCAAAATAAAATGCAATTTAGAACATAATGAGAATTACAAATAGTACAATAATCATCAAATTAAGTTTTCAGAAACATTAATAAAATGTGTTCTGATTGAGATTGTGAATTTTATTTTCCGACCCTTTGCAGTGCTGAATTATGTGGCTCACAGCCTGGGTAATTCTTTAAATGGAAATGTTACTTTTGGATGATCATCTAGTATTTATTATCTTCTTAAAACAGATAGAAGACTCATAACTTTTAAAGGAAGGTGAATGGGTGAAGTCCTTTGTCTGTATGTCAGATCTGAGTAGCTATGGTGCTTTGCCAGTGGAAGATCTACCTCTTATGGCACTTATGCATTTGAACACTTTGATCTAAGAAGCATTTGAACAAATTCTTAGCAATCTTTGCTAAAAAGATTTGGGAAACCAGACAGTACCTCCTGTGAGACTGCCTCTTGCCACCTTGCTACAAAAGGTATTTGAAGGGCTAGGCTTGATTGTTCTCTAAGTTATAGTAAGTTTTGCCCGGGTTGTATACAATAACTTTAGAATTTGTAATGTTTGTGTAGTTTAAGCTTTTCTCTATAGAAGTAGTGAAACACATTTTCATAACTATAATTGATCTTTAACATTTGTTCTTTTAATTGAGTTTCAATGTTTAAAAAAAATAAAAATGTGATTCAAATTGTCGAGTGGAGTGTGGTTGAATGGAGTGTCTTTGAGTGGAGTGTTGTAGAGTACAATGGAGGAGAGTAAAGTAGAATGAAGTGGCATAGAGTGGAGTATTGTGCCTTTTGGTGTCATGGCGTACAGTGTCGTGATGTACAGTCGTGTGGCACACAGTGTAGTGGTGTAGAATGTCATGGTATACAGTGGAGAGGCATAGACTGGGGTGGCATAGATTGGAGTGACGTTGAGTGGGGTGGAGTCTCGTCGAGTAGAATGAAGTGACATAGTGTGTAGTGGCATGTCACAGAGTAGAGCGGAATGTCATAGAATGGCATGTCATAAAGTGTCTTGGACTGGAGGGGCTTAAAGTGGAGTGGTGTACAGTGGAGTGATGTGATGTACAGTGGAGTTGTGTGTCATATAGTAGGGTGGCGTGTCGTAGAGTGGAGTTCCATTTCATAAAGTGGAGTGGCGTGGAGTTTCGCAGAGTGCACTGGAGTGCCGTAGAGTGGAGTAGTGTGCTGTAGAGTGGTGTGGTGTCTCATACAGTGGAGTGTCATGTCATACAGCAGAGTAAAGTGGAATGGCATAGAGTAAAGTGGCATGCAGTGGAATATCAGACAGTATCCTGTCATAGAGTGTCGTGGCCTGGAGTGTCATGGCATAGTGTCATGGAGTACAGTGTTGTGGCATAGAGTGGAGTGGTGTAGAGTGGAGTGGCATGTTTTACAATGGAGTGGCATGTGGCAGAGTGGAGATGCATGGAGTGTTGTAGTGTGGAGTGCAGTGTTATTGAGTAAAGTGGTCTTTTGTTGAGTGGATTTGCATTTCATAGAGTGGAGTGACATGTCGTCCAATGGAGTGGAGTAAAGTGGAGTGGCTTGTTGTAGGGTGGAGTGGCATAGAGTGGAGGGGCATAGAGTGGAGTAAAGTTTTGTAGAGTGGTGTAATGCACGGTGAATGGCGAGTCTGAGAGTACAGTGGAGTTTTGTGTTACAGAGTGGTGTATCATAGAGTACAGTGGAATGTTGTGGTACAGAATGGCATGTCGCACATTGTCTTACAGTGGACGGACATAGAGTGGAGTGGCCTGTCATATACTGGAGTGGTGTGTTGTAGAGTGGATATAGCTATCATCCACAAAGAGTCCCTCCACTGCAGAGCAGCCACCAACATCACCCCATTATAGACCACCGCAATTTCAACCTCAACACAGACCACAAGTCCATCATCAGGGGCACCCTGACATACAGACCACCAGGACCACACCCCCGACTTTTGCAAGGACATCTCTGACTTTCTAGCCCCCCCTGGCCATATGCTCAGAGAGCTTCATCTTCCTCAGAGACGTCAATTTCCACATCAACATCCCAAGTAACCAAAAAACTGCAAACTTAAAAGCGAGCATGAACAAATTTGGCCTCATCCAAATCGCTACTGACCCCACACACTTTAGCTGGACACACTCTAGCCTCAATCTTCACTGCCAGCAACAGAATCAAATACAGCCATACCTGAGATATCACCTGGTCCAAACACTCAATCGCCCACTTCACCATCTCCACCACCCCCAACACCGTCACAGCACCTCCCATAGGACATAGAGCAATGTAATGGAAAATCTATGGACTAACACCCACAACACCACCCCCGCTGGACACCACCAATGACCTCAAGGTGGCTGCCCAAAATTTCAAAACCTGGATCACCAAATACGCTGACATAGTTACACTCCTCAAACCCGCAAATCAAGGTAGACCTTCCAAACACCTCAGCTAGTTCACTCCTGAACTAAAAGCCTCCAAATGCAATTGCAAACAACTAGAAAAAGTCTGGCCCACCAACAAAACACCCAGTAACCGAGCTAACTTAAAGTTGCTCTCAATAAATATCACATACACCTGAAACACTTTAAAAAGGAAGCCCTAGCCACCTGCCTCAAAACTAGCTCCAATCATAGCATGGAACTCTTCACCATCAGCAAAGAGTTCACCAACCCCTCAACAACCAAGCACACCATACCTCCTTGCAGGAGCTCTGCATCACCCTTGCAGACTTCTTCTACTACAAAATCTCAACCATCTACGAACACTTTGACCCACAACCAACCGGTGATTTCAACAAACTCCTTAACAACAGTGACTCCACCTCAAACACTATAATCATTACATGGGATCAACTAACCACATAAACCACCGGTACCATCATGAGTTCCATCCACTCAGGAGCACCCAGAGAACCCTACCCCCATCACATGTTCAACTTGGAGAGTAACTCCATCAGTAAGGAACTCACCACCATCCTCAAGTCATGCATCACCTCTGCCTCTTTCCCTGAAGGATGGAAAAAGCAGAACTAAAATCTTTTTCTGAAAAACCTACAGCTGACCCAGAAGAACTCAAGAACTACAGGCCCATCTCCGTGCTCCCAGTCCCAGCAATGTCCTGGAGAAAGCAATAAACAACAACTCTCAAACCACCTAGAGATCAACAACCTCCTTGATCCCTCCCAATTGGGATTCTGTGTTAATCACAGCACAAAAACTGGCCTAATCGCAGCCACACATGACATCTGAGCTCTCCTAGACCAGGGAGAGACCGCACCCCAGATCCTCCTCAACCTCTCCGCAACCTTCAACACTGTGTCGCACTACACCCTCCTACACAGACTCCATCAGATGGGGATCCAAGGAAATGCCCTTAAATCGATTGCTTCCTTCCTCACAGGAAGAACCTAGAGTGTCTGTCTCCTGCCTTACAACCCCGGCTATCTGTGGTGTTTCCCAACCATGTTCAATACATGCATGGCCCCCCTTGCCACGCTGGTCAAATACTAAGGAGAAAACATCATATCATATGCTGATGACACTCAGCTCATCATCTTCCTATCCTAAAACCCACTAACACCTTTTCAGCTATCACTTCAGTCAGGATTCTACACCTGATCAAGTATCACCACGAATAATGGTGTGAATGCTTTGCACTATACCTAAATTGTATGACTACAGTTGCCATCACTTTCTTACTTCATATGGGGCACAACACTGTTGCGTGCTCTGTTATGAGGTGGTTTATAGGGGAAAGTGGAGTTCTTATGACAAGATGACGATCACTGTTTAATATCACTGTTTTGTTTTCTATTAGGTTGGCCATTACATCTACAGGTAATTCACCTTTAGGTGTCAATTGCGGCATATCGTGGTTAGTACACCTGAATAACACACATGCAGTGTAGATAGAGAAACTCACATATTTGGTCCTGAAGAATTGCCACCTGATCAATTTGACTAACAGGCAAGAAACATGTCGACCACAAGAGACTGAGAGCAACACCTTGAAACATCACTTCATGTAGTCGCCACTCCATTTTTTAGCCAGTTTGGGAGACAGGATCATTAAAATTGCTCTGCCTGATCTTCCATTTCCTTTCTTAATCCACACGGTCTGTTGACCTCATCCTCACACGCAGCTACACTTTTATGTCCCTTACACCCACAGCACCAAATGGCAAGGAATAAAAGATCTCCACCAAAGAGCCCCTCATAGGGTGCCCGTCAGGTAGTGCAGCACCGACCTGAAGAGGAGTATGCAAGCTTGACACCCAGCAGGCTGGGTGTGTGAGGGCCCTAATTCCGAAAGGAGGGATTCCCATTCCCTCTCTTCTTAGAGCACAACCTATTGTCTTACTGTAACTTCACTTCCACCCCTCCCTGTTAGGAACTGCATTCCCGCTTAGCTTTGATCTTAATTGGGCATGTATGCTGGACCTCATAAAAGCCCTTAGCCCCTCTTTTTTACTATATAGTGTCATGGTGTACAGTGTTGTGGCATAGAGTGGAGTGGCATAGAGTGGAGTGGCATGTTTCACAATGGAGTGGCATGTGGCAGAGTGGAGATGCGTGGGGTGTTGTAGTGTGGAGTGCAGTGTTATTGAGTAAAGTGGTCTTTTGTAGAGTGGATTGGCATTTCATAGAGTAGAGTGACATGTCGTCCAATGGAGTGGAGTGAAGTGGAGTGGCATGTTGTAGAGTGGAGTGGTATAGAGTGGAGGGGCATAGAGTGGAGTAAGGTTTTATAGAGTGGAGTCATGCACAGTGGAATGGTGAGTCTTAGAGTACAGTGGAATTTTGTGTTACAGAGTAGTGTATCATAGAGTACAGTGGAATGTTGTGGTACAGAATGGCATGTCGCACATTGTCTTACAGTGGACGGGCATAGAATGGAGTGGCATGTCACATACTGGAGTGGTGGGTTGTAGAGTGGAGTGGTGTGTAATAGAATGGAGTAAAATGTTGTGCAGAGTATGAGAGTGGTGTATCATAGAGTGTCATAGACTGGAGGAGAGTGGCATATAGTGGAGGGGCATAGAGTGGAATACAGTGTTAAAGAGTGGTGTGGCAGAGACTGGAGTGGCGTAGAATGGAGTGGCATGTTTTACAATGGAGTGGCATGTGGCAGAGCAGAGATGCGTGGAGTGTTGTAGTGTGGAGTGCATTGTCATTGAGTGAAGTGGTCTGTTGTAGAGTGGATTGGCATTTCATAGAGTGGAGTGAATGTCTTACAATGGGGTGGAGTGAAGTGGAGTGGCATGTTGTAGAGTGGAGTGGCATAGAGTGGAGTTAAGTTTTGTAGAGTGGAGTAATGTACAGTGGAATAGTGCATCTTCGAGTACAGTGGAGTGTTGTTTTACAGAGTGGTGTGTCATAGAGTACAGTGGAATGTTGCATTACAGAATGGCATGTCATACAGTGTCTTACAGTGGACGGGCATAGAGTGGAGTGGCATGTCATATACTGGAGTGGTGTGCTGTAGAGTGGAGTGGCGTGTAATAGAGGGCAGTAAAATGTTGTGCAGTGTATGAGAGTGGTGTATAATAGAGTGCCGTAGACTGGAGAAGAGTGGCATATAGTGGAGGGGCATAGAGTGGAATACAGTGTTGTAGAGTGGTGTAGCAGAGAGAGGAGTGATGTGCCATACAGTAGAGTGGAGTGGCAACTCATAGAGTGGCGTGGCTTACAATCTCTTACAGTGGAATGGCATAGAGTGGAGTGGCGTAGAGTGGAGTGGCATGACATAGAATGGAGTGGCATATTGTAGAGTAGAGGGGTGTGTCATAGACTAGAGTGGAATGGAGAGGAGTGGCATGTTGTAGAGTGTTGTTTGTTGTATATATATATATTTGAATTTCCATAGGTACTGATGTACTACGTAGATAGTTTCAAGGGAGTACCGCTGTAAACTTTTAAAAACGTATGAAACACTAAAAACACTTTTCTCTACCTCTAGAGAGTTTTGTAAAGTGCCTCTCTTATATTTAGACATTCTTGAAAAGACTGGTAACCTAGATTTAGCGTTACAAGCCAGAACAACCACTAACTGTGGTCTAAATATTATGGCTGCCTTTTAATTTTGTAAGTGCTGCCATCAGCCAATAATATTGTATTTTTTCGTCAGCATGTACCGCTGTATACTGCAAAATTACAGCGGTATGACGCAGCCCAACATATAACTACATTTGTGAGCCTTATAACTTTAAAACTACTGATCAAATTCGGATAAAATTCTTAAAATGACTATTTCAACCCCATAATCATTTTCTGACATATTTCATCTAATTCTGTTCTGAATAAAAAGTCTATGGAAAATGCATTGGTGGAAAAAAGTGTTTTGGAAGCCACCTTTTTTCTTTGCATTCCCTCAACTTATAACCAGTCAAAGTAGAAAAAGGAATAGGCCTGCAAGTTTTCGTGAAAATTCATCAAACGGTTTCATAATTAGTAGCTAGTAAAAATCTGAGCAATTCTTATCCCTATAAATCCTAACTACAAAGATATGTGGGCTGTGAAAACCATATAAAACATACCTTAGTACATTTGTATTGTTGATGACTTTGACCTTTCATTAGACATGTTTTCCAAGAAAAGGCCCATGGTAACATACTTTATGCAACTTTAAAAGTTGACTTCAGAAGAAGATAGAAGAATACTTTGTGATGGCCAGTCCAGGTAAGTTTTTTGATTGTTTTTACTCTAATTTCACTGCAAGTGTTTATTATCACGCCAATTAATGGTCACCTTCCATGGTTGAACAATATGATTTATAGCCTAAAATCAATTCAATATCCAAAGAAAATAAAAAATGTTTAAAAAGCACAGCACTTTCTGTTAAGAGACGTTAGAAGGGTCCACTGAAAAACACAGCAGGTAGTAGTTGTGTAGATGATTCTGCATGGCCACTATATGGCAAGACTAACTTTCACCACTGTAGCATCACCACGGGATGTATGACGTTACAACGCACACTTTTACAATGCATGCACTTACAACGCATTTTTTACAACGCAAAATCCATTACAACGCACTACACTTATAACACATGACACTACAATGCATTTTTAAAAACTACCTTTACAACGCATACCATTACAACGCATAATATTAAATTGCATTTAAGGTAAGTATTAGATAGTATATGGGTAAAAATTACTTTTCTAACTCCAGGGGGTGCAACAGTAGGGTAAGTGTTGGATAGTATAGGGGAAAAAATTACTATTCTAACTCCAGGGGGTGCAACAGTAGGGTAAATGTTGGATAGTATAGGGGTAAAAAATACTATTCTAACTCCAGGGGGTGCAACAGTAGGGTAAGTGTTGGATAGTATGGGGGTAAAAATTGCTATTCTAACTCCAGGTGGTGCAACAGTAGGGTAAGTGTTGGATAGTATAGGGGTAAAAATTGCTATCCTAACTCCAGGGGGTGCAACAGTAGGGTAAGTGTTGGATAGTATAGGGGTAAAAATTACTATTCTAACTCCAGGGGGTGCAACAGTAGGGTAAGTGTTGGATAGTATAGGGGTAAAAATTACTATTCTAACTCCAGGGGGTGCAACAGTAGGGTAAGTGTTGGATAGTATAGGGGTAAAAATTACTATTCTAACTCCAGGGGGTGCAACAGTAGGGTAAGTGTTGGATAGTATAGGGGTAAAAATTACTATTCTAACTCCAGGGGGTGCAACAGTAGGGTAAGTGTTGGATAGTATAGGGGTAAAAATTACTATTCTAACTCCAGGGGGTGCAACAGTAGGGTAAGTGTTGGATAGTATAGGGGTAAAAATTACTATTCTAACTCCAGGGGGTGCAACAGTAGGGTAAGTGTTGGATAGTGTAGTGTAATATTATGCGTTGTAATGGTAGGCGTTGTAATGGAATGCGTTGTAAAGGTAGTTTTTAAAAATGCGTCGTAGTGTCATGCGTTGTAAGTGTAGTGCGTTGTAATGGATTTTGCGTTGTAAAAAATGCGTTGTAAGTGTAGTGCGTTGTAAAAGTTGCGTTGTAAAGGTTGTTCCCCATCACCACGCCTTTGACCATCAAGCAATCAGTGACCTAAAAGCTCAGAGGTATAACAGTGTTCAGAAAATACATGGATGTTCTTAAAGACCAATAATTGCTAAGCATGTTCTGAAGTGAGGAGAGAATAAACTAATAACCATAAAAATCACAACAGTAATTCATTCAAAATAAGACAAAAAGAGCACTTTGTAGAATATAGGAGAATAGCCACCCACAGGGTCACAGTCACTCAAAGTTAAGTGGACATGAACTGACTGACTTCATATTCCCAGAATGAGGTTTCTCTCTAAAGCATCACTTAGCAATCCCACGGTCACCAAGCCAAAAATCTCTCAAGTTCTGGTTACAATTTGTAGAGAAAAAACAGATAAAGCACTGCTACAATCACACATGAAATCAAAAAATAAAAAACAATCAGAAGGGCCCTTAGTGTCAAGAGAAGTTGTGAGGAAAGTTGGCTATAGGCAGAAGCAGCTAGGTATATGCAGAAGGAGGCCACTGGACATTTTATGGTGAGGTTGAAGTTGGTTACCAAGGTCTTAGCCTAAAGTAGCAAAGCAATCTACACCTCGTCAGCTTGAGCTGTGGAGGTGCAATGACAAAAGCTCAAGAAGGGATAACATTATATAATTGGCATAGGAATGCAAATTTGCAAAGTTTTTTGTGTGCAATCTTCCTGAAGGTCTATGGAAATCTTTTCAGCTGACAACGCAGGTCTGTGTGCCCTAGGCACCTATCAACAATCTAGAAACTTGGGTGCCCATGGATAGAAGCTCTTTCAGGCGGATTTTGGACAGCCTTAGATCTCGTTCTCCCAGGGACCCTATCCCCATCACTGTGCTTCAGAAACTCGAACAGTCCTCTCTGTTGTTAATTATAGAGTTGCTCAATGCTTCCTTAAAAGAAGTAATGGTTCCATCTGCATGGATGCATGGAAGCACGCAATGGTTCTCCCACTTTAATAAAAAGCTAATTTCTAATTTCCGGCCCATTTCCTTGCTTCCGGCCTTTTCCAAAAGTTTGGAAAAGCACATTAAAACTCAACTGATGTCATTTGATGAATCCCAAAAATGTTTGCATGGCTCACAGTCTGGTTTTAGACCAGTCTTCTCAACCGAAACTACTCGGCTCGGAGTCACAGAAATGTTTCGTAACCGTGTTGAAACTGGGGACACTGTGGCTCTCATATTCCTGGATTTAAGTGCCGCGTTTGACATGGTTTCTCATACTGTGCAGCTGCAAGCTCTGCAATCACTGGGAGTGACTGGTTCTGCACTCAACTGGCTTGCTGATTCTCTGACTGATCGCACGTTCCATGTCTTTTCACCCACGGCCAGATTCCAACACAAATTTTCCACCTTATGGGGTGCCTCAAGGTTCCATCCTTAGCCCTCTCTTATTTAACATCTATATCAGGCCTCTGGCGACGATTGTCGAAGATGCTGGGTTGTCCGTTTTGTCCGATGCCGATGACACCCAGATTGTTTTCTCCCTTTCTGCTGAAAAGGCGTCTAAATCATCATCCCTTCAGTCTGGGCTGAGGAACATAGCAGGCTGGATGCAAGCCAACCAGCTTAAACTCAATGGTGAAAAGACGGAGGTGCTGATTCTGGGTAAGAACAAAGTCCTGTGGGGACCTTAACACTGGTCGCCTGAAATGGGCGCTCTGCCCCAGCCTAATCATCAGGCTCAGAATTTAGGCATCATAATCGATGACCAGTTATCAATGAAGCAACAAGTGGTCAAAGTGTCTTCAACCTGCCTCACCATACTCAAATGGCTCAGGAAAATCCTTTGGATGTTGCCTTTGTCTATGCAACGAACCATGGTCCAGGCTCTTGTCACCTCAAGCCTGGACTACGGCAATTTTTATATCTAGTAGCTAATAAGGACATTTTATGTAAATTGCAGATGGTGCAGAATGCGGCGGCTAGGCTTCTTTGCAAGGTTCCTAAAACAGTTTCCATCACAGGCTCTCTTCAAGATCTTCATTGGCTCAGGGTTGAGAATCACATTAAATTCAAAGCCCTGAGCGATATGTTCAAAATCAAATTTGGTAAGGCACCCCAATATTTGAATGCCTTAGTTCACCCTTATCTTCCATCACGTCCTTTATGTTCTGCCACTCAGGCTAAATTCACGGTGCCTAGGACCAGATTGTCACGAATGGGCGGTCGGTCATTCTCTTGTCTAGGTCCCTCTTTGTGGAACTCCCTCCCTATGTCACTTTGAACTGAAACCATAAATGAGATTTTTCATAAGTGTTTAAAAACCTGGTTGTTCAATAAGTAGAACACTTTCTTTTTCTGTTCCCGACAGGCAGTGCCGGGAAACCCTTGGGTATCTGTGCACCTTATAAGAATAAAATAACAGAACATAACATAACGTGTTTGCTTTTTGTCACATTCTTATGACAATTGCTACTTTTGCTACAATGTTTTGCAGCATACACAGGTATTTACACTAACAAAACAACCAAAGTGTTTTGTATGAGATATACCTGGTGGAAAGCAGTTGAAATTCCATTGTGAGGTGAAAACAGGGCTGTAATGGGTACACAGGTTTTAGGGTAAATCCTTAGGGCCTCATTTATGAGACTCCTTGCGCCTCCTGAACGTCACTTTTTGTGACTTTCCGTTGCGCAGAAGCATGCATGATTTTTATCAGGCAGCAATAACCCACTTTTTTTGTCTTAATGCTGCCTGGTAAATATCAGTCCCTTTAACACAGTTAAAGGGGCGTGCAATGGGTGTGCAATGGGGGTGTTCCCAGCAACATCCATGTCCTTTTGACACTGCCCCAGATTTATGAGAAATCGTAAATCTGGGGCGGTGCCAAAAACTTACGCCTCCCCAGGGGCGACGTAAGGGAGGCACAACGATAGAAATATCTTTATTTCTCCTAGTTTTTCCTTTTTCTATGTGTGCTGCTTTCTGCATCACAAATAGAAAGAAGAAAAAGCCTCTTGTGATTATTTTTGTACAGAAGTTTTCCCTTCCTGTACAAAAATAATCATCTCCACAACGCATGCACCAGTGCACCATGGTGTAAAGGTGCCTGCGTTGGCGCACGGCTGCCCATTGTGCACCGGCGCAGGGGAAAAGGACAGGAATGCGCCGTATCTTGTAGATACGGCGCACTCCTGCCATTTTCTTCTGCCGCAGGGAAGCGCAGCAGGAAGGCCTGCTGCGCTTCCCTACAGCAAAACCTCATACATGAGGCCCTTGGTGTCTAGAGGACCAAGGACTGAATTTAGGGGTTGATTGGTAACAGACAGCACTGAGGGAATACACACAATCTTCTTGTACACACATATCTGATGACTCCCTCACCGAACCCCCTTTAAATCGTCCGACTGAGTGTCAGTCTTATTTGCTAAACTCACTCAGTACACTAATGTGCTGGTATGATCACATTTTCCAGGATACTGGTAGAACAGTTCAGCAAAAGGTAAACTTGCAGTAAAATATTCTGCCTACATGTGCTATTTTGAACAGAAAGGCTCCACAAATATTAAACGTTCATAAGACCAATTCTGTGTACATTTTCTAGCATGGTTGAGTTTGATAAGTGTGTAAATTATATGTTGATGTAGTGATAATTATCTCCCAACTTGAAGAAAATGTTTGCACGTGAACGTAAACCGGTAAACTTCAGAAAATAGGAAATGGTTGCGAAAGGGAATTTCATTAAGAAAAAAGCAGATGTCTAGAAACTTTTGGATTTATTATTTAATCTTTTATATTAGTGAAATTTTTACTTCCAAATATTTCAGCTTTCAGTTTGAAATGAAGCAATGACTTTAAACATTTCATTCAATTAATTTAAAGCATAGGGCGATGGTTTTGCAGACAAAAGACTCCAGGTCCTCACCTCTTTATGGCAATGGGAATCCATTCTCACTATCAATCAGGGTTGAGAGGAACAGCAATTGTACTGAGTACACTATGATGGCTCGCTAGAGAGGACAAAAACTAGTTGCTGAAACAAGAAATATCTGATACTTTACAGTATGTTATATAATCAGGAAGCACAATTCTGCTGGCCCATTTCCTGAACTAGAGATAAATTATCCCCAGCACACGTAAACAGAAATTTAAGCTAGTAAGATTGCACGTTGTGAGTAAAGATTAAAGAGAGTTGAGTAAAGTTTCGTAATTTTCTTTCTTTTATTGTCAAGTTCTTCCGACAGCCAACACGTGCCCTGTACTCAGTGATACACAAGGAGCGACCTTGAAAAAGAAACACACACCATAACGGATGCAGGAATCCTGATTTCGGGGACGCATTTGGATCCCTTGGTCTTCCTCTTAAACAGTAGTGGGACGTTGCTAGGAACAGAACCCCCTTTTCTGGGTTGGAATTATCACCACAAAATAAATCACTGTCAAGAAAGACATAGCCTTGATAAAGTCGCGGGAGATTACCCATTAGCGACGAAACACATGTCGGCTGCCAGAAGAACTTGACAATAAAAGAAAAAAAATTACGAAACTTTAATCAACTCCGCTTAATCTTTGCTCACAAAGTGCAATCTTACTAGCTTAAATGACTGTTTACGTGTGCTGGGGATAATTTGTCTCTTGTTTTTGTTAGCTACGGCTGATATCTTTGGGGGGATCATTGGTGCTCCTCACCCTACAGCACCGTTACTAATAATAACGAAGCTTGCATACCTAGATGATAATTTCCTGAGTGGCGGCATCATTCCTATACCCAACCGCTACCTTACAATTGTCATTTCTTGAACTACTTCACTTCAACACTTTTTCATTACATATAAGCAAGAAAGGGAGATTGTGATCTAATATTGTCGCTCTAAAGCCTCAAAAGCATATATACACGTTGATTTATGAGTATCTACAACACAGCAATAGTTCTGTTAAGTATGGTTTCGACTGGAAGCCATTAGTATGAATACCAGATTTGTAAATTGATAATTCACTACTACCATGTCAGTGAAGTTATTTATCAGATCTCTGATGTTTCCAACAGAAATACTCACTTTCTACTAAGTACTAATCTGGTACCACAGCAAGGGGTACCAGATAATTGCCCGGCCTTTTGCCCATTTAACTCACTTCACCTCAGGAGTGAAGGAAGCTGTGGAATGTGTATGGTGTTCTTCAATCTCAACTGTCATTTTTCTGGTTACCCACAGGTTAGCAGGCACCCATGGATGGCAAGAAACTTTTATCTGGGCTCCTGATGCTCAATAGCTCCTACTTTCTGTGCAGTGATGACTCTCAGCTCTCAAATTTAGAGCTTAGAGTACGGCAAGCAGATGAGGAGGGAGAGGAAAGTCTCAGAAGTTGATGAGGGAGGATGGCAAAACACCACCTTGAGGTGGTTTAAAGTTAGATTTGAGTAGGTTCTAATAAATATCAACTCTGTCGGAACAGTGTATCAGGCAAGCAAGTTAATTTTTTCAAATTTTGATGGGAAGTGGATGGCACTGTTGAGGCTGGCCTGGAGGGTGACAAGACACCATATATTGCTTCCTATTTTTTTAATTTGGCTGAGGAGCATTCTGTTGAGGGTGGTTGAGTAGGGCAGTAGGATGAGAGACATTGCTAATATTTGTGTAGGAAAGTATTGTGTCTGCCATTATTCCATTAGGTAAAATACTAATCAAAGTTCTAGTCCGATTTGGGACGGAGACTCTCCATTAAGTCTCAATGTTTTGCAAACTATAATACATAGGGGCATAGATATACTAAGGACATGCATTGTCCTTGCATCAAGCAACTCAACGCAGGGCAACTCAAGTCCTTATGATGAAGTGATATTTACTAAGCTTTGCAATGGACACTTTTTGCTGCCTTTTGTGACTTCATTAAGAAGTTTAATGCAACGCAGCGGCTTCCTTGCTGTGTTGTGTTGCATTGTGTGAAATCTTGGTAAATCTGGCTAAAAGTGACACATTTTCGAAATCATTTAAGCACTTATGCCACCATTCCACTGGGTTTCACTGTATTATCTTGGTTTTCAAAGATTTATTGGTTGAGCATGTATAAAGGAACGTTTTCAGGCAATTAGCAATAAATCAAGTTTTGTTTCCTTAACCATGGATCTGTCCACTCCACGTTAGATTTGTTGAAATGGCAACCACCAAGTAATTTTAATTCTTGACAACCTCGGTATTGTTACTTCTGACTAATAATAAGGTATGTTCCTTGTTTATGCCTTTGTAGGACAACATCATATTTGTTTTGATGTGTTTGCAAAAATCCTGCGAGCTTCATGAAAGATATGTGATTGATTCAGCAATTACCATAAACCAATTTTGGTTTGGTAAAACATGGCCTGGGAATCTACATACAACAGATAATCTGATTGATGAGACTCAATCTCAGATGTAAAGGGTTACCTTCTTTAGGTTGTCACTCAAATCATCCATTAAAAGGCTAAATTGGAGAGGGGTGTGGTTTCACTGCAGCGCAAGATGGCGGTGTGGTGCTGAGCTTCGGTGCAAGCAGAGAGTTTTTCGCATCAGTTGGGCCGCTTACTCCACAACCAAGATGCGCTACTAGCTGCAGCACCTTCAGAGAGGCTTGTGAGTCTGTCAAGGTACCTCTCTCTTGCCACCTCATCTCCGTTTCTTCTATTGCTGGCTCAGGGTTATTTCTCCCCAGAACTGATGCCCACACCATCATTTTCTAAGGTGTGGGCGAACACTGCTATTGGAAACAGGTTTGTTTTGGCTACAAAATGTTTATTTTCAATATAACTTGGTTGATTTCCACACTTTTGCATCTGTCCCTGCGGGCTTCTTTATCTTTATCCATTATCATTCATTCTACTTCAATGTATAATGCAAGGCATACAGCTTCATGGGGTGTATTATAAGCATTTCTCATAGAGGAGACCTCTCACGGGATTGAAATTGCTGAGGTTATTGAATTTCTCTTTAAATTAAATGAGATTAAATTTGTAGATTTATATAGCACAGCTTATCAACCATGAAGGTATCTAGGTGCTGTCCATTGGCACAGGGAGCTAAAGTGATTTGCCCAGAATCACAGGATGTTGCACCTATGCTGAGACTCGAACCGGGATTCCCAGCTCCTAAGTCTGCATCTCTGACTGCTGCACCAGATCCTCACCCATGGACACCTTTAACTTCACCAGCCGACCATGGAGTTTTCACTCATACTATTTTTACGCCATGCTAACGGCATTTTTTAGTGCCTTTTTATCCTTTAATGATGCAACAGACTCCTCTATTGTTTTTCACCTATATGCAATGATTATTTTCCCCTGTGGCATTGTCATTGACTTGTCTAACATTATACAGTATATGAGGAAAGCAAGGAGACTTAAACTTAAACCACAAGCAGCTATTTAGGAGCTGATTTAACAGTACTAATCTTAGGACCTCAAAGCGACCTCTGCAGCCTCACTTTTCCTTTGTCAGTGGCAGGACCCTTTTCCAGCCAACATTGCTGATTCTCCTGCAACATCAACCCACCCCCCTCGGAACCCAGCCCATACCCACTGACAAAAGAAAAATGCAATTCCTCCTAATAAACGCCTGATTACGCCACAAACAAATCACATAAATCTGAGATATCATCACCTCCCTCAACCCCGACATCATCTTCCTCACCGAGACATGGCTCAACCCTGCTTCTGCACCAGACATCGCCACAGGCATTCCCAGTGGCTACGCGATCATACTCCAAGACCTATTCAACAAACAAGGAGGTGGTATAGCTATCATCCACAAAAAGTCACTCCACTGCACAGCAGCCCCCAACATCACCCCATTATGGACCACCTCAATTTCAAACTCAACACAGACAGCAAGTCCACCGTCAGCGGCACCCTGACATACAGACCAACAGGACCACAACTCTGACTTCTGAAAGGACACTTCTAACTTCCTAGCACCCCAGGCCATACACTCTAAGCACTTCATTTTCCTCAGAGACATTAATTTCCACATCAACAACTCAAGTAACCCAAACTTAAAAGAGAGCATGAACAAACTCGGCCTCATCCAAATCGCCACCGACCCCACGCACATAGCTGGAAAAACTATGGACTCAATCTTCACTGCCAGCAACAGAATTAAATGCAACCATACCTGAGAGATCACCTGGTCCAACCACTCAAGCATCCATTTCACCAACACCACCACCCCCAACACCACCATCGACCAGACAAGCAGCTCCCATAGGAGCTTGAGCAATGTAATGGAAAATCTATGGACTAACACCCTCAACACCTCACCCCTGGACACTACCACCGACCTCAAGGTGGCTGCCCAAAATGTCAACACCTGGATCACCGAATATGCTGACATAGTTACACTCCTCAAACCCGCAAATCAAGGCAGACCCTCCAAACAAACCAGCTAGTTCACTCCCGAACTAAAAGCCTCCAAATGCAATTGCAAACAACTAGAAAGAATCTGGCGCACCAACAAAACACCCAGCAACTGAGCTATTTTAAAGTTGCTCTCAATAAATACCACAAACACCTCAAAAACTCGAAAAGGAAGCCATAGCCACCTACCTCAAAACTAGCTCCAACCATAGCATGGAACTTTTCAGCATCAGCAAAGAGTTCACCAACCCCTCAGCAAACGAGCACACCATACCACCTTGCAGAAGCTCTGTGACACAGTTGCAGACTTCTTCTACTACAAAATCCCCACCATCTACGAACACTTTGACCTGCAACCAGTCAGGGACAACTTCAACAAACTCCTCAACAACAGTGACTTCACCTCAAACATTATAATCACTATGGGGGATCAACTAACCACACAAACCACCGCTACTATCATGAGTTCCACCCACTCAGGAGCACCTAGAGTCCCCTGCCCCCACCACATGTTTAACTTGGGGAGCAACTCTATTAGTGGAACTCACCACCATCCTCAAATCATGCATCAACTCGGCCTCTTTCCCAGAAGGATGGAAAAAGCAGAAATAAAATCTTTTTCTAAAAAACCTACTGCTGACCTAGAAGAACTCAAGAACTACAGGCCCATCTCTGTGCTCCCGGTCCCAGCAAAGTCCTTGAGAAAGCAATAAATGACAACTCTCCAACCATCTAGAGAATAACAACAACCTCCTGGATCCATCCCAATCGGGATTCTGCACTAAACACAGCACAGAAACTACCCTAATCGCAGCCACACATGCCATCTGATCTTATATACAATAATAATATTAATCCACATTTGTAAAGCGCGAACAATCACCCATAAGGGTCTCTAGGTGCTGGTGGCCATCAGGAAGATTAAGCAAGCTATTGCCCAGAGTCACATGGTGCTGGGCTAATCTGGCGCCGGTGCCGGGGATCGAACCGTGATCCCCAGATTCCGGAGTCAGTCGCTCTGGCCGCGGCGCGAAATCTCTCCAGGGAAAGACCTCACCCCTGATCCTCCTTGATCTCTCCACAGCCTTCGACACTGTGTCACACTATACCCTACTACACAGACTCCATCAGGTGGGATCCAAGGAATTGCCCTTAAATGGATTGCTTCCTTCCTCACAGGAAGAACCCAGAGCATCCGCCTCCTGCCTTACACCTCAGGCCCAAAGAACATCATCTGTGGTGTTCCCCAACGGTCGTCAATGTGTCCAACCCTGTTCAATACATGAATGGCCACCCTAGCCACAGTGGTCAAATCCTAAGGTAAAAACATCATATCATACGTTGACAACACTCAGCTCATCCTCTCCCTATCCTAAAACCCCACTAACACCAACACAAATTTCCACAGGTGTATTACCAGCGTAGCCAGCTGGATGCAAAACAAATGTTTCAAACTCAACTCCGACAAAACAGAGGTACTCATCTTTAGGAGCTACACCTCTCCATGGGACAACTCCTAGTGGCCAGTGGAGCTGGTTCCTTTTCCCTCTCCCACTCTCACAGACCATGCCAGAAACCTCAGCATCATACTCAAAAAGCTTAACCATAAAGAAGCAGATAAACACTGTTTCCTGAGCCTGCTTCCTCACCGTCCGCATGCTCCCGAAAATATTCAAATGACTCCTGATCAGCACTAGACAAACTGTCACCCAAGCCCTCATCACCAGCTGCCTGGATTTCAAAAACTCCTTTTATGAGGGTATCACCTCACAACTACTGGGCAGAAATGCATATTAAACTTAGTGCTAGTGGTACAGAATTCAGGTATGAGGTTGTCAGGACACCCAGACAAATGGCCTGTCCTGTTACGTGGCTGGTGTATCAATTGCTTAAGCGCACCATGTCTCAAGTCACAGTCCACGAAGCTGGACAGGAGACAAACTATCTGGAGCCAGGATGAGCCCAATCCACCAGTAATCCAACAAGGACCAATAGAATTGGGATGCAGGGTGTTTTACCCCAGAAGACGTGAGGAATTGAAGTAGTGATGTGAGTCCGTCATGCAGAGAGGAACTTAGCTGCATGGCATGCCTCAGCATTTTAGTCATAGAGCCATCTGTCTTCAAAGCCTCCCCATATGTATAATATATTCCTACATCCTTAAAGGGTTTTATTTCACTTCTCTGCCAAGTTAACATAACAGTTAGAGGAAGTGCAGACAAGGTGGTAGAAGAGGTGGTGAGCCATTGGGGGGGGGGGGCATAGTGATAAAAACTCCTACCACAACACAAAATAGAGTTTTGCCTATGAACCTGTGCCCATTTTGTCGAATATTATGGCTGGAGGCACAGGGATGAACCACCTCTCTAGACAAAGAACTGGGGGGTGATGCGTGTGACTGGTCAGAGTATGTTGAGAGGGTACAAGAGCTAATTTTAAACAGTTCGGACAGGTCAGATTTATTCTTTGGCAATCCTCTCACAAAACCTAGTTTAATACTAAGAACAAGTAAAGCCAAAGGCATGGGGCTGCAAAATACCAGAATTCAATTGCAAAAATGCAGACTCAATCATATTGGAAGTTTTGCTTTGTGTGGGTTTTATGCAGTAAAATAGGAAAAACACCAGAAACAAAATAATAAACAAAGTAGCTGTATTTAGCCAAACGTTTCAGAAACCATCGACATTGAGGCTCTTACAATGTTAAAAAGCTACTTTCATATGGATTGTTCCTAGTTGTTTCCCAGCTGGAATCAGGCAAATGAAGTGTAAACACTTCCAATCTTTAAATGTCCTTGCGTGCTAGCTGTCACTTAACTCTCAGTTTTATAGCTTCAAGTTCGTGTTGCTCTGGGAATTTTCCATCAAATGAATAAATATTAGCTGGCACACAAACAGTAAAACCTCTCCAAAAACAATGTATACATGAAGAAATCTAACTTGGAGGTGTACTATCAGCTCCAGATCCCTTTGGCTGACCCCAGCTCATTGAAATTGAACATTAGTTAATAGACGTGTCAGTCTTTTTGTACATTACACATACTGGTATTCATGTGTTCAGACAAACTTTCCTACCTTAACAACGCGTTTTTAGGGGCATATTATCGAGGAAGAGTGGTAAACATCGCTAAGCGCACTTAGCGCATTTCTGTTTATCGCCGTCTATCGCTGAATTACATCGCCGTGTTAGCAGCATATTATCAACGCTTTGCGAACTGGCGATGTAATTCCAGCGATAGACGGTGAGAAACAGAAACATCGCCTGAAATCCAGTGATGATTATGGAGATGCTTGCTGATAGTGGAGGGTGATATTAATATGGCGATCCACCTCCCATTATCAGCATAGCTAAGTAGAAGAAAAAGCAGATGTAAACTTCATGCGATAACCGCGGTCAGTGCGGTTTTTTACATCGCTGGGGCCGCATTGTTAATAGTGCGAAGGTCTGTCTGTCACGTAAATCATGCAGACATTGTGAGGAACGCCCATTTTGCATGTCATTAGAGATAATAATCGCTGACATGCAAAATGGAGAGAAAATGACTACAGAATCAAGGAAACACACGTTAGCGTGTCCTTGAAAATAGTGAGATGTTTATTTTGCCGCTTTTCGGCCCAAATCGGCCGCTAAAGCGGCGAAAATGGGCTTGTACAGTGGTTTAAATGGGCCGGCACCTCCGATTTTTTTTGCCGTCAGTACCGGCACTTCTCTGTAGCCAGGGAGAGTACCGGTACCATGATCAGCACGGCAGGCGCAGATTAGGTTTCTCTTCCAGTGCAGGGCAGATGCAGCTCTGCTTCCGAGGAGCTTGTAATGAGTTAATCTGTTTTAGTGACATAAACGTATTTGTCGTGTGCTTTGATATGTGCTGCAATTGGTACAGAAGTCATTATGTATGATCATATCTTGCCCTTAGACCCGCCCCTAGCCCCGCCCACTTGCCACACCTCTATTTTAGTGAGTACCTGCACTTATTTTTCCCCATTTAAAGCACTGGGCTTGTAAATATGCCCCTTAGTATTACAGGCCTCATACAGGCAACTGCAAGAGATGTTGTTCATCATTGTCTATTATGGAGCAGCAGGCCATCAATCCTTTTATTCAATCATATCAGTTCACGCCTAGAAGCCGCCACAACTGCAGGAGCAGAACACATTCTGTTCTTGTAAAAAGCATTGGAAAACGTGCAACGTGTTGACTCAATCATGGCTGAAAATATAAGTGGCCGCACAACGACTTAGCATTATTGTTTGTAGTGACTTGATTAACGTGATTGGGGTATTGTAGGTATTGCTCTTGGTTTAGCGCTAATATAATAAGGAAGAACAAGAACGATAAAGGCGATGTACAAATGACTGGCAAAAGCAAGGAGAAAAGAGGCATGACAGATAGAAAAGATAAAAACGATGAAATTACAGCAACTTATTAAACATGGGACTGAAATAAAAGATTCAAAATCATTTGAAACTGCTTTAGGGGTGTGGTTTTGGGATAAACTAAAAAGGCCACCTGTCAGCAGAGCTTTGCATTTGGCCGAGCACTGCTTCCAGAACAGAATTCTTCTGTAGCAGAACATGAATAGTCAGTCTGATTGGCTGGGTGTAAAAAAAAGCGATTTTTTCAAGCAGGAGGATAGCAGTTAATGTTTGCAGCGTTGGCTGGTGCCACCCGACATTTTGTTTTCGATGAGTGAGTCACGCTGATCATACTTCAGGGGTTGAAAAGTAGCAATTTAATCCATCAAACACAATTAAAGTGACTGAAACAAATTGTCTAGAACTTTCCGTGCTTGTTCGAGTACAGAATATTTTAAGGTGAAATGGAGTAGTATTTAAATGTCTCATATACCTTGGAACAATGCAAGACATGTATTTATTTAATCTGTTGGGAAATTAAGCAAACGTGAAGATATTTCTTTTAATGAATTGACATTATATGAATAGTATACATTAATGAACAGGTCATCATTTATACTAAACAAACACTAACACGAAACTGCTATATTCCATTTGATGTTTTGGATGTGCTTTTGCCGGCAGAGTTTGAATACAGGAATTTTTTTTTAGATTCAAACATTAAACTAAATCGAATCCAAGCCTCTGCACCGTAATTTAACCTCTAACGATTAATATAACCTTAAGTCACAATAACCTCAATATTTTTGTATATTACCCCATAAAGACTGATTTTCGAAGCACCTTCATGCAGTGGCCATCCACAATATGATATGACAACCTGACTAGTTTAATAAGTCGTTAATAATTAATAAGTCGTTATATATGAACACAACTAATTTTAAACTTTACCTGCTGCTATTTGCTTGGTTGCACCTCGAGGGCTCCGTGTAGCGGATCAAGCGCTCACGTGACGCCCTCCTGCCGGCTGGCCACGCCCACCTTCAGGCCACGCCCCCTTCCCGCCCTTACGGCCACCTATAACAATGTGCCATTTTAGAACGCGCAGCGGACGAGCGCAGCGGGAGCGCCGACTTCGCGCCGAAGTCGCGCATAAGTCAAGCCCGTCTGCGCCCGTCCGCGGCCGATCGGGGCCAGGGGCACGACACCATGCCAAAATCCTGTCCTATTCGCCTAAGGACCTCATCGCCCTTCAAGGCCCTTGGCCACTCCCGGATTCCGTCCATAGACTCGTCTCTTCACTAGGCCTTGCCCCTACCCTCCCCACACCTCCGCTACCCCCGCTACGCACCCCCCTGTTACCCTGCCCCCCCCTCGCCGATCCCTGTCCCACGACCCCAGCACTGTCTGTCATCCTACTTAATACCAGGTCAGCGGTCAAGCACCACCACGAGTTGTACGTCCTACTCGACACCGAGAAACCGGACTTACTGCTCCTGACCGAAACCTGGTACTGTGACTCCTCCCTCCCCGCCCTCCTGGCTACCCTTCCGCCTTCCTACGTGGCCCTACGTGCCGATCGTCCAGCGGGCAGGGCTGGCGGTGGGGTCGCCTTAATCGCCAGGTCAGATTTGCATTTTCTATCACTTCCTTTTCCCCCTATGCTCCCTGCTGACTTCTTAGTAGTCCGCTCCCTCTTATCCTCCCCTCCCATCACTTGCCTTCTCGTGTACCGCCCTCCTCAGCCCTCACCTTCATTTTTACCTGCTTTTCAAGACCTACTGGCCAATCTGGTGGTCAATTATGCCTCGGTTCTGGTGCTGGGGGATTTTAATTACTGGCCCTCAGACCCACACGAGTGCCCTGCCTCAAAGGAATTTACAGAATCCTTACTATCTTTCAACTTCGTGTCACATATAACTGTCCCCACTCACTCTCACGGGCACACACTCGACCAGGTCTGGTCTCTCAACCTTCCATTGGCCTCGGTGGCTGTCTCTCCATGCCCCTGGTCTGATCATGCCCTCATCTCCTTCTCCATCCTCCACAACCCACTTTCCAAAACCCCGCGTGCCAAAAACACCTGGGCGCGGAACTGGAACAGGCTGGATCTCCCCTCCTTGACCTCCCTGCTCCGCAATTCCATTCCCTCCTTCTCTGGCCTATCATCTGCCTCTCAAGCCAAGGCCATTAACACCTGGCTGGCTGGAGGTTGCGACTCAGTGGCTCCCCTACGTCGCATTTCCATTCGCCGACTCAAGGACTCCAATAGATGGTTTAACGACCACCTAAAAGAACTCAAACTGAGCGCCCGACGGGCGGAGAGGCAGTGGAGGAAAGATTATAGCCTTTCATCCAAAACCCACTTCCTGGCATCACTGGCTAAATATAAATCAGCAATCCTGGCTGCAAAAACCGACTACTTCTCCACGAAAATAACGTCTGCCGACAACAAACCCAGGGTAATCTTTGGCATTGTGAATGACCTGGCATTCTCTGACCGAACTTCGTCCCAAATCCCTCCCTCCCAGCCCCTCTGTGATCAACTCAATCACTACTTCTTGGACAAAATCACAACTATCAAGGCTAATATCCCATTACCCTCGTCTGCTTTTGTTGATCCCTCTCCCCCCACCGTCCAGAACCCTCTCACCCTCATCCCTCCCCTCACTCAGGAATCTTTTCTGGCAATACTCCCCAAAGTAAAGTCGGGGTCTTCGGCGGACGTCTGCCCCGCACGCATCTTACAGCAAATCTACTCTAGCTGCCCTGATCCCCCTATCGCCTTCCTTAACAGCTCCTTGGCTCAGGGTGTTGTGACCCCTGCACTAAAGGCCGCCACCATAGTGCCTCTGCTGAAGAAACCCGGCGCGGACCCTTCCATCTCGGCTAACTTTCGCCCCATCTCCCTGCTGCCCTTCCTGGGCAAGGTGATGGAACGCCATGTCACCGCGGTACTGAGCGCTCACATCGAGGCGAATGGGGGGCTGGCCTCTCGCCAGGCAGGATTCCGCCCCAGGCATTCGACCGAATCGGTCGTAGTCTCAGTCCTAGACAACCTCAGAAAGGGTATGGATGACAACAACCACCAGGCACTGGTCCTCCTTGATCTCTCCGCCGCCTTTGACACGGTGGACCACACCATCTTACTTGCCCGTGTCAAGGCGGCCGGCATCGGGGGATCAGCTCTGGTCTGGCTCTCCTCCTTTCTGAGGGACCGCACTCAGGCGGTCCGACTAGGCGATTTCACCTCCACCCCTCTCTCTGTCACCTGCGGTGTTCCCCAGGGCTCCTCTCTCTCTCCCTTACTCTTTAATCTCTATATCTTTCCTCTTATCTATGCACTCCAGCAGCTGGAGGTCACTGTTTACAACTACGCGGATGACCTCCAGCTCATCTTTGATCTGTCCCCCTCTCCTCTCTCGGTCTCTAATTTCCAGTCAACTTTGACATTCATCAGGGACTGGATGAACCACAACCATCTTAAACTGAACCCTGACAAGACCAAGCTGGTTCTCACTGGTGGTTCATCCAGCCCCTGGAACTCTCTTTTCTGGCCCCCCTCTCTTGGCCCGGCACCATCCCCCTCCACCGTGGTCAAAACACTGGGTGTTAAAATGAATAATCAGCTCACTCTTCACTCACAAATCAGTTCCGTGGTTTCCTCCTGTTTCCTCACTCTCCGAACTATCCGCTCTGTCTCCCGCTTCTTCTCTCCCCAGGCACTTAAGACCATCATAGCCGCCCTGGTAATCTCACGATTGGACTACGCCAACGCCCTCTATCATGGCATTCCAGCGTACAGCCTGCGTAGACTCCAAACCATCCAGAACCAGGCGGCCAGGCTGATATACAGCCTTCCACGCTACCACCACTCCACCCCCCTTCTAAAAAAGCTTCACTGGCTCCCCGTGAAACAACGCTCCCTTTTCAAGATCGGATGCATGGTTTTTCAGGCCCGCCAGGGCACTGCCCCCGCTTTCATCGCCTCACTAATTAAACCCTATGTCCCCGCTAGAAATCTCCGGTCTTCCTCCAAGTCCCTTCTCCAGACCCCCCGCTTCTCACGCAAAAAGTGGGGCGGTTCTAACTTCTCAACTCTGGCCCCTACTTTCTGGAACTCACTTCCAGACAATCTCCGTTCTGCAACTCAGTATCTCTCCTTCCGTAGAGACCTGAAAACTTTCCTCTTCAGCCAGGCTTTCCCCGCCTAATACTTACTCCACCCTTCCATGGTCTTTCTTCCTCAGTTACTGAACCTCCAGCGCCAAGAAACCGCAAGGTGTACGCTGCGCTCTACAAGTGTTTTAAATTAGAACTTACAAGAAGACCTCTGTACTACATGCTCCGTCCTCCAGCATCGACTCTACCCTCTCCATGACGAAGCAGGTCAACGCCATCTCCTCCTCCTACTTCAACACTCTCCGCATGCTTAGCAGGATCTTCAAATGGATCCCCACCAAAACAAGAAGGACGGTCACCCAGGCCCTCGTCAGCAGTAGACTGGACTACGGAAACGCGCTCTACGCAGGAGCCCCGGCCAAACTCCTGAAACAGCTTCAACGCATCCAGAATGCCTCCGCACGCCTGATACTTGACATCCCTTGCCGCAACCACATCGCACCCCACCTGAGAGACCTGCACTGGCTCCCTGTCAACAAGAGGATAACCTTCAAACTCATCACCCACGCACATAAGGCACTCCACAACACTGGACCAATGTACCTCAACAGCCGACTCAGCCTCTACACCCCCACCCACCAGCTCCACTCCGCAGACCGTACCCTTGCCACCGTCCCCCCGCATCCGGCGGCAGATCATTCTCCCACCTCGCTACCAAGACATGGAACACCCTCCCCTTCCGCCTACGGCAGACCGAAGACCTTCTGACCTTCAGAAGACTTCTCAAGACCTGGCTCTTCGAACAGTAGCAGCTTCCTTCCCCCCAGTGCCTTGAGACCCTCACGGGTATGTAGTGCACTTTACAAATGCTATGATTGATTGATTGATTGATTGATTGATTGATTGAAATGGTATATTTATACATAAAAGGTAAAAAAGTATCCACCATCACCTGTGTTTCTTTTTAAATAATGTGAAAGTCCTCTGAGAAAAAATCAGTATATGTAAGAGCCACATAGGAAGCTCTAAATTAATCGGTTTGCTACAGAGTAGAGAATATCTGACGTGGAACTAAAAATAAGTGAAATTCAGGGTAAAAAGGGAACATTGAAAGACAGGATTAGCAGTAACAACACTTAAAAAGCAGGAGGAAGATATGAAGAAATATAACCAGAGAATATAACCAGAGGAACAATCCACAAACTAATGGTTTGCCAAAAATTCATAAGACAATGGTTGGTTCAGTGGCTTTCATTACCACCCATCACATCAAAACACAAAAACAGCTTTCATGGTCTGGTAATTGGCTTGTTTTGATGCATGATGATGCTGACATGACAACAAGAAGAAGGAAATAAGTCTTTGATATTCAATATGCTAATTGTGTTCAGCTAATTTGATTGGTTGAAGTAAATTTAAATAAAGGGGTTTTATTTTTGTTTTTCTCTGACAGGCCTCGCAACATTCTTTCGCCCAGATTTCATTATGATTTTTTCTTGTTGCATCTCACTGAAAGTGCCAGAAGAGAATAAGGGGATTTTCCCCTTACACCTTCACCATTCCTAGTTACTAGAACACTTTTTGGCCTTGTTCTGTTTGTCTTTTTTCGGATGAATCTGATTTTTCTTTTTCTTTCCTTCATTATCTCTTCTGACATGAGGTCTTTGATCTTCTTTTCAATGTTTTATGTTTTGCACATATGGATACTAATATAAGTTATTTTAAATTATTTTACAAATATTATGTGTGTTTTTCAGACATTATATTGTTATATTTTATTTAATGATTCAGGGGAATCATTACTATGTAATGGTATTAGGAAGCTCTGTTAATAGGCAAGTAGTTATATATTTCGTCTTTCTAAATTAAATATTAGTGTTACCCTGTTGGACTTGGCCCTTTTGCAGGGTCATCCCTAACCTTTTTGCCTTTCTTCTAGCTTTTTTTCTGACATGGGTTAGTTTTTTACCGCAGACACGCGCGAATCTCAGAGGAGAGGAGAGGTTGCTGCTGTAAGCTGCCGCTGCCGAGGCCGAGGCCGGTAATTAACGACCGCGGCATCTGAGGGCATCTGAGGGCAACCGGCAACCGGCAGCAACCAAGTACAGCCGGCATCTGCGTTCTACACGGACTCCTGTGGCCCTTTCACATTTCTTACAGCCTGCCCGCCGCCAGCCTACCCAGTGCTGTCAACATCGCCGCCGCCCCCCGCCGCCCCCTGCTCCTATTGAGCAGGAGCCTGCTCCAGCTGGGATACGGCTGGTGCGTGTTTGGTGCACAGTGCATAGTGGGCGGACTTGCGGGGGCAAGGTCAAGGGCAACGGAGCACAGAGGCGCTCCTCTAGCCCCCGTGCGGCGCTCTCTGCGGTCCAAGCAGGAGCTGGAGCACCAGGAGTGCCAGGAGTGTCGGCTGGCGACCGGCCAGCCAGAGCCTTGCTGAAAACCACCAGATCCAGGCAGAGCCGTGCCAGAAGCGGCAGGCAGTGTGCAATGAGCACGCAGAGGCGCTGGTGTCCAGCAGGGAGCTGCAACGAGCAGCAGTAGCAGCAGCAAGTGGAGCCTAGCCGCCACTCTCCACGCCTGCGAGCAGTCAGCAATCAGCAATCAGCAGCAGCGAGCGAGGAGCAGGCGAGCTGATTACCCGGAGCCCGTGTCCGGAGCATTACAACCAGTGCCCACGTTATCCGGCAGCCGGTAGCCTGCTCCCTGGTTTCCAGTCTGCGGGGTGTTCGTGGAAAAGCCTGCTGGGGGGGTGCTGCCGTGCAAGGCACACGGGAACAGAGTCTGAGCAAGGGGGAGAGGCGGGCAGCCACCCCGGGAGGGACCGAACACACACACAAGGACAAGGACAAACCGGTGAGTGGTGTATTGGTGTGTTGGTGCGAGGGGAGAGGGGAGCTAAAGGACTAGAGTGCTCCTACTGAGACAACCACATCACGGTCAGGGGGCACCCCAACCCCTACCCAGCTTCCGCCTGCTACCTTCCACCGGTTGTCGGTCCTCACAACCCAGGCTCAATAATCTAACATGAGATCTGGTAAGGTCCGAGGGAGCCAAACGAGCCAAACGCATAAGGGAGGTCTAAATAAGCGGAAACAAAGGACAAAATCATCTAAAGGGGAGTTTGAGGCACAGTCAGATATGTCCAAACCTTCAGAGGAGTCCCCCCCTCCAGAAATAATTGACCTAACAGCTTCAAGCGAGTCAGTGGAGCCAGTTCAGGCCCATATTGTTACAACTACACCTAAACAAATAAGACCTATGACGAGCAAAGAAGGGGGAAAAAAAACGAACATAACCTTGGTTCAGCCTAAAATCTATACAAAATTTTGCTTTTTAAAGAATCCAGGTGACATTATATTTTCTAAGATCAACAAAGTATCAGGCCTTCAGTCACCTCTCGAACCGCTCCAACCAACTTTAAATCACCATCCCAGCGACAGTCAGGGCCGACTGGACGACAGCTACAGCAACAGCATCGGCAATAGCAGAGAAGACAAAAGCTTAATATCTATAATAATACCCCAAAAAACTTCAACACCTCAGCGCAATAATCTCCAAACGGGGCAAAAGCTTGTGATGGCAGACATCCCGGTAAGACGGGAGATGACCATAGATGCCAACTTAATACAAATACATCGGCCAAAGGAAGCCACGGCTTTGTTACCATTAAAATGGGAAAAGAATATTGCTAACATTAACACTAACACCGAAAAAGTCAGCATGAGCAATGAATTAGGCCAGGAGGGTCACGAGGGTATAAGCAATGATGAAGAGGGCAGGAGGAAAGAGGAACCTGAAACCGCTCCAGCAAGGTCATCGGGGATGGAACCCTCATTAGTAGTCCTTGATATAAAAAACAACACAGCAACACCAGTACCTAAGGCGTTAGAAGTGACGGGAAAAAAAGATGGAAGCCAGAAGATTTGCACTCCAGAAGTGATCGAAATCTCCTCTTATCTAAAGAAAGAGGAGTGGGAGGATCTCATGGCGGCATATCCCATAGACCTAAGCACAAGTAGGCTGACCAGTGAGTTACCAAAATGTGGAACGGTCCTCCAGCAGACAAATACAACAGGAACGGAGGGGCCAGAAACAGCGCAACTCTTCAAAGTGTCACCCGTGCTCCAAGAAGCGGGGCCCAAAGTGTGTGATGGGAACCAGGATGCATTTTCAGCTCAGGCCAGACAAGAAAGCGCATGGCCCAGTCTCCTCAACACAGTACAACTCCTGGTGGATGCAGCACAATATCAATCGGAGAAGATGGATGCCCAACTAACGCTGTTAGATACGTTGGCAGTATTTGTAGTTGCAATAGACGGGAAGCTGGGCACACTAACCTCGCTTCTTCAAAGCAAACTGAACCAACATGTGGATACCAAAAGGAGAAACAACATTGATTGTGAATGTGGCCCAATCATTGACAAACTGGCCACTCTGCCAACAGTAATGTCAGACTTATGCGGACATCTAAAACAATCTACAGAACTTAGCCAGAAGATCAGCAGTGGTGCACCGGGCTGCAACAAACCAAAAGGACCCGGAAAAGAGCCTACTGCACGAATAGGGGTGGCTGAGGATGACGCCACCGCCGGCAAAGATACTGCCGCCATACGGCGCGATGAAACAACAATGATCGATGGGCATGACCATCAAAAAACGGTAGTGAAAATCCTGGACACAGGGGAAAATAGGACTGAGAATATAACACCTCTATCTGCAGGTGTCGAAGACGACGCGGACACAAACCAGAAATCAAATGCCAAACAGAGGAGAGCGAAAAAACGCAAAGGGAGGAAACAGAAGCTCTGCTCCAAACGTGAAGGCTTTAGGCAACTTTTCGGGCAAATTAAAACTGCAGAACAAAGCTCGAGCAATCTGGTTGAAGCAATATCACCGAATCACGAACAAGAAGAAAGAGTCGGCATTATCGATGACACCGCCCAACCAGCAAATAAAACCTTAGTGAAGATAGCAGCTGATCCACAAAGCAATCAAGCAGTGGCGCCCTTACACTCCGGGTCCAAAACCACATTGGTTGACTCCGGGTCTTGGAACCGACTAATACCTAACATCTGGCCTTGCACAAAACCCATGGAAAGCCCAAAAGCCCCTACAAGTCCAAGGGAAGACAAAACAGGAAGACAGGATCTAGGACTAACCAAAAATCAAATATCAGCCATTACCAAAGAAACGGTGTCAAAATATCTACAGGTGGACCAAACAATGTCAACAATTGCCCCTGTAATCCTGACTTTAAACGAACAGCTTCCACGCCGCGTAATCTCTGATCCGCCAAATGATGCAAGTGATCTAATTTCAGTATGGGAACACAACCGAGAGGGCTATCGGGTACCAGCAAATACAGCTAGCAACACGAAGCGGCCAGCAACACCAAACAAGGACAACGTATTTGGAGGTGCTATCGATCAAGGGGAAGCCTCGGATGCAACATGGTTCATCCCGGATTTTACCTCCAAAGGAAGCCACGACACCCTCAACAGAGGCAATATCTTGCGATTATTGGCCCATATTCCTCCATTGTCATCTGTGGTAAGCTCGGACCTGAAGGCTATCGAATTCATAGTTGTGGATGGTATAGGAAAAGAAGCAACGAAGGCGACCTGGACCTCGGCAGACATGGCACGAAAGATCCTTCTGGAATCTGAGACCTTTAAAAACTGGGGCATCACGCTGAAGCCCTTTACAAAGCCACGATACCCGGATGTACTGTGCTCTGAGAGAAACCCGAATCCGAGGGTGCATACAAAAGGTAGCAAAATCTCGGTTCTCAGGGGTGCTGTCGGGCCAAGCCGTACTGGCAGCAACAGGTCGAGCGAACTCACTCTCGGAGTACGACAGGAAAGACAAGCTCCTAATGGGTGGCAGGAACAAAGACGGTTTGTGAGAACCATAACAAACAGCAATTGACAAGTGCAGGGGCCAATAACGGAGAACTTGCAGGACCAATTGCGCTTATGTTCCTGGAACATAAATGGCCAAGCATCCAAAATGCTTGACCCAGACTTCATAGCTTACATTCGATCCTTTGATCTAATAGCGCTACAAGAAACCTGGCTTGCCGAGCCTCCACATCTGCAAGGATACCTACGTTTCTTCTCTGGCGCAAAGAGCTTAGCTAAGTACGGTCATCTAAGAGGAGGTTTGGTAACATATGTAGCTACAACCAGCTTTGCGATGGCCAAAGAAACCGGGCACTCGGCGACAGCTGCACTCGCAGTTAACCTGACTTTGACAACAGGACAAGGCAAAACAACTAATAGCTGCATTTTGGTTAATGCTTATATTCACCCCAAAGGAAAGAAAAAAGCAGCGAGGGAGTTATATGCATATATTGAAGAGTGCATTACGGGGGAAAAAACAGGGAATTTAGTACTCACGGGGGATTTCAACCTCAATCTTATGGGAACAACACAAGAGGAAGGTACTACGGCACAAAATACTTTCTGGGCTCTACCACAACAAAGCAAGCCACTAATAGCCACTCAATCAAAATTGGGAAAGAAGGTACTGTGGGCACTAGAAAACTTCAACATAAGGGCATTAAACGGCAGGTTTGCAGGGGACAACCCGCCAGCTTCAACTTTTCACTCAAAAAAAGCGAACAGCACGCTAGATTATACCTTCATGTCACTCCCACTTTTCCAATTCGTAATATCCTATCAGATTGGGACCCAAACAGATAGCGATCACTGCCCTCAGGAAATCATTATGGACCTTGCTAAGCCAACTTACGAGCGCTCGACAGCCCCCAAAGAGTCCATTTATACCGAAAATTTTAAAAAGATCAAGTATTCGACCGCAATGGGCGAATTTTTGACTGGACTGGCAAAACAACACCATTTGGAGCGCACGGGCCCTAATGAAGTAGTGAAATGGGTGCAGTTCACTACCACCTTGGGACAATATGCAACAAAATCTAAACCGCGCACAAGGACAAATAAGTTAGGCACCCTCCCTCAATCACACAGAGTGAAAATTAAAGAAATAAAATATTCAATCTCCAAGTTAAGGAGAATAGTACAGCAGGATCACAACAACAAAAGGATGCTGTATCAACTCTCTGAACTAAAAGCCTCATTAAAAAAACTTAAGTGGGAAGCAAATAGAACCTTAGAGGAACAACTCTGGGCAACCCTTCATGAGGACATAAAAAAGAATGATGGTGCAAGGTTTTGGAAAACAATAAATTCTTTAACGCACCCTGCAAAAACGGAGATATCATCAAACATCACAGAGGCAAGTTGGGCAGCATATCTCGAAAACCATTTTAACCGAGATCTGTTGGCCAATCAGAACATGAACAATCCTTTCCCTGTGCGAGCCCAGGACGACGGCAATAGGTTACAACGGTGCCCAATTGACCAGGACACGGCGGGAGACGCAGATTATATTTCCTTGGTACCCATAATAAAGCGGCAAATAAAGAAAGGTAGAAGGGAAGGCGCTCCGGGTCCAAATGGGATCCCGCCCGTCCTCTTCAAACAAGATATGGATTACTGGGCAGCGGCACTTGAACCTCTCTTTCGGGAGATCAGACACACAAACCTCTTGCCAGATACTTGGAAGGGCTCCATTATTGCCCCCATATACAAAGCAGGGGATAGGGGCCTTCCTCAAAACTACCGGTTAGTTGCCCTAATCGATAACGATGCGAAGTATTTCGCAGGTCTAATTTTGGAAGAACTAAAAGAATGGGCTACGAGGAAATCTCTCATACCTGTCAATCAAACAGGCTTTGTTAAATCAGTGGGGACGACAACAAACATACTGACGATGGGTATGCTTATTGATAAGGCAGAGACAAAAAAACTGCCTCTGCACCTCTGCTATATAGACTACAAAGCAGCATTCGATAATATTAATCGTAACCTACTATGGACAAAACTCAATGATTGGGGTATCCCAAAAGGCTTGTTGGAGCTGTTAATTAATTTACATACAGACACTTGGATTCAGATCAAGGTGGGGGACGGCTCAATGTTGTCAAGGCGGATACAAACTAATAATGGCCTCAAGCAGGGCTGCGTGCTGGCCCCCACATTGTTCAACCTGTTCCTGGGGGACTTGGTGCCCCTACTAAACAACTGCAATTCACACTCGCCAAAATTAGGAGGCCTCAATTTACCATGCCTCTTATATGCAGACGACCTGGTGTTAATAAGCCACACAAGAGTTGGGCTTCAAAATCTTCTGAATATGACCCAGAAATATTCTGAGTTAAATGATTTAACAGTGAACCTCGAGAAAACGCAAACAATGACAATCAGTAACAACAAAAAGAAGAAAGTTTTCTTGTGGTTCTGGAACAACACCCGAATTAAAGACACCTCGTCGTATAAATATCTAGGCGTGAAGATTGACAGTGGCGGCCAATTTAGCGAACAAAGGGCTAGCATAAGAGGCAAAGGCACTGTTCTGGCAATTGCCTTAAAAACATTAAATAACAACCTCTCCGGCCCTTCTCTGTCCCCCTTACTACATGTTATACGTGCCAAACTGTTACCAACACTAACATATGGGAGTGAGGTCCATCGAGGCAGAGATGCCGTTATACTTGACAGCACAATCGTGTCGGCATATGGAATCATCTTCAGCCTTCCAAGGCGATCCTCCCCAGCACAGATCAGACTGGAGTTTGGAATTCGGTCACAGCTATTGGCACGACAGGGGGCATATATCTGCTCCTGGGATAAAATAAGAAAAACGACCGAAGGGACGCTGAACGAATATCTATGGAAAGAGCTAGAACAGACCCAAAATTCACCAGCTGCAAAACACCTTGAAAAAAGCATAAGGAACACCGGGTTGGCAGGGCTCTGGGCGTCCCCTGTAGATCATAAAACATTCAACAAACTGGTGAAAAAATCGATCAAGCTACAGTCATGGGTTCAGGATAAAGCCATCCTATCAAAAAGATCTCATGCTTGGATGGTATTAAATACATACCTGACACAAGCCTCCCAGCCTTACCTTGCCTTAGGTTACACAAAAAAAATCAAACTGTGCTTTTTAAGATATAGATTGGGCTTGTTACCATGCATCCTCCATCTTCCTCACTGGCTGAGACCGAAAGCAGGCACATTATGCAGGTTATGCGGCAAAGGGGCAGAAGACATGCTGCACCTGCTATGCTTGTGTGAGGAACTGCACGAAGAAAGGAAGCTCCTGCTGAAACGCCATTTCATTCTACAGGGGGTACGCACACGAAGCAATGCAGTGCTAACCTGCTTTTCAGGACAGGACCCTCAGCTGAGCTGTAGATTTGTGAAATTTTTAAAAGTAGTAGAAAAAAAACTAGCAAAAACTGATCCATGATTAACTCAGCAAAACAGGACATTTGATTTAACTTACACAGATGAATTATTTATGCTGTAGATTTGTAACGAATTTTATTATGTGTTATTGTATCGCATTGGTTTTAATTAACTGTGCAATAAATTATAAACCGTAAACCGTAAAACCGACATGGTGTTGGTAGTTTTAGGCCTCTGGGCACTTTAGCACTACTGTCCAGTGTAAAGTGGGTGTGCACTCTGTGTTACATATGGTAAGAGTGGTCTACACTTGGTTGGCCTATTTAATTTACCTGTCAGTCCCTCGTAAAGTGATGTCTCATATACCCAGGGCAGGTAAATTAAATGCTACTGGTGGGCTTGCAGCGCTGATTACGCCACCCACCAAAGCAGACTTTCAAACCTATCTCAGGCATCTTCAATTGCAGGGCCAGTGCGTGTTACTGCCGCTGTGACGTGGCACCTAAAGTGTGTGCCATGTCCGTGACCCCCCTTTGATTACATGTCAATCACTCCTAAGGTAGGCCCTAGCTAGCCCTATAGGCAGGGTGCATTGTAGGTAAAAGATAGGACATGTACCTTAAGTGTGTGACATGTCCTGGTAGTGACAAATAGCCATTTTTGGTTTCTCACTACTGAGGGGCTGCCCTCCCATAGGAATGCATTGGGGATTCCCTGATAAGTGTTTCAATGGTAATTCCTGATATGAGAGGAGCAGCGTGGTCAAGTTTAGTATTTTTGGAATGGTAATAAGAAATGTTGCGCAATGGTGTGTGCAGATTTATTATAACTATTTTAGATATGCCACATTTAGAAGTTGGCATTTATGTGTGCTATATGTCTGCCTGCCTGATGTGAATTGCATGTCTGGCTTTTGAGTGACAGGGGCTGTGATATTTTAGGATGGTGTCTAATGTGACTGTGATAATGCTTAGGTCATTATGGTACCAGTAGTTACTGGTTGTGTTTTATATTTATTACCTGCATTGTGATGGTTCTGACAGTGGCCTGATTGGCCCTGTCTAGTATATCATCCCCTGTAATATTGCCAGTGCCAGTTGGCACTGTGTCAATGTATGATTATGTTTCTAATGTGTTTATGACAATACAAAGGCTATTTTTATATAACCTTGTGTGGAGTTTCTTTTGCAGTGTGCCTAGTGTGTTGCTGCTGTGTGTGTGTGTTGCGCAAACGCTTTACACATTGCCTCTGGGATAAGCCTGACTGCTCGTGCCAAGCTACCAAGGGGATGTGCAGGGGTTCTCTTCAGCATGTAACTCCCTTGCCCTGACTAGAGTGATGGTTTCTGCCTGGCTTTGGTGCAAGCCTTAGCCAACCAGAAATCCCATTCTAAAATTGGTTGTCAGCTGTGAGGATAGGACTTGCGTTTGCGCAGTACCACAGCGACAACTGGTTGGACTACAAACTCTGCATTTAGAGAATCACATGTTTGGGGATTATTTCTATTGATTATTTTTCTCCTAAAACTGTCATTTTTTGAATTGTGTTCTCCTGTTGAATTGTGGGTTGTGTATCTTGCCAAGATGGGGTTAACCTATAATGAGGATAACCTTTTGGAGTACCCCCTGGAGGAGAGAGAAAGTGATAGGGCAGGAACGCCAGTAGGTGGGGAGGATCCCATAGATAGTGAGTCCCTTCCTGGTTCCAGTGCTGGGGGCAGTGCCCCATCCTGTTCCCTGTCCCCATAGGAGTGGGTGGATAGGAGGGAAGAAAGGAAGCATCAGCTGGCATTGGAAAGGCTCAAAGTGGAGCTAGCGCAGCAGAGTGTGGAGGAGAGAAAGCTCGCTCTGTTGGATAGGTTATCCCCTGAGTGTAGTTTGAGTTGTCTGGATTCACCAGTGAGGGTGGGGTCCAGTGGTGGCAGCAGAAGTGATTCCAGTGTAGGAAGTCCCACTCCCAGAGCCCAGAAGATGGTACCTAGTTCCCAGGAGGAGGGTGTCACACCTGAAGGGTAAAGGTTGATATTTAGGGTCAGTAAGAAACTGTCTACCCAGTCTTGGAGGGAGTTTTTGGATGAATGTTGTGATGCCCTGGATGATTGGGTTATGGTTAGCACAGTAAATGATTTTGAAGGGCTGTTCAATCTGGTTGTCAGAAAGCACATGTTCAATAATTGTTTTCCAGGGTTTCGCCAACACCTGTTGGGGTGTAAATTCTCTGATCCCAGGGAGCTTGCACGGGAGACAGACCTCTGGCTGTGTGCTAGAGGGTCTGAAGAGGCATTGGGGAGTGATCCCAAAAGGAATGGCTCAGGTATCTTTCGGTCCTGTGTTGTGAAAGAGGTTCAGAGTAGCCCAGCTAGGTCCCAGTCAGTGGTAGGGGTGTAGGGGCTCACGTCCTGTCTCAGTGGAGAAGGAGTGTGTGTGGGACTGTGAGTCCCAAGGTGCCTGAAAACCAGTCTCAGGGCCTGGAGGGTTCCCTAGGGGAGCACCAGTTTGGTGGCCTAGGCTGTACTTGCAGGCCATTGGAGCAGGATCTCCTAGTGTCAGGACAACCTGGAGCATCTGTAAATGAGGCTCCAGTGGTTCTGGTGTCTGGTGGTGCCGCTCCAGTTGGGAGGGTGCAGAAGTCCAGAGTGAGGGGTGAGAGGGAGATGTGTTCCCCAGTGGGAGAACCAGTGGGCCAGGGACCAGCCAGAAAGGCTGAGTCTCCTAGAAGTAACGATGGCGACACCACTTCTGTCCTGGGGGATTTTCATGCACTGTCAGATGGACAAGGGTTGGGAGATCTGCGCCAGGCAGACTGTGACACAACACATTAGTGATGTGTTACCCTCGGGGGCGTACTATGTGAGTCCCCAGAAGTCCTGGTGTGCCAGGCAATTGCTCAACTGTGGGGTTCAGCCCCTAGGTTGGGAGGCCAGGTTCAGGATCTGCCTGACCTGGAGGGAAGGACATCTTTAACCAGTGTCCTGACCAGTTTGGCTTCCAGGGGTACCACTCCAGTTGGTAGGGTGCAGCACTCTGGAAGGGGGTGCAGAGGGAGGGAGCCCTCGCCTCTGACTCTGGTGCAACCTGCAGGTTTAGAACCTAGATTGGGAGACCACCAATTTGTGATCAAGAGGAATCCCTGCCAATGAGAACAGCTGAAGATGACTGAGGAAAAGTGCTGCCATTGCTGTGTGTCTGGGGGCTGACCTGCAGTTACTGTTTCTACTGAGGAGAGATCTAAAGGATTGTGCTGTGTGCTTTGTCCCCTGCTTGAAGAGGAACTGTGCTGTGTGCTTTGTTCTTCTGAAGACAAGAGTCTCCAAGGGCCTGAGTGAGCTGGCCTCCTGTTAGGAAGTTTCAGCTGGTGGGAGAATTGTGTTCTGAGGGTGCCTCTCGAAGGAGGAAGGTACAGAACGCCAGAAGAAGAGGTAGGGGGAGGAGAGCCTTGCCCGTGACTTCTGGTCAACCTGAGGGTGCGATCCCTAGATTGGAGAATCAGTGGCAATTTAGAACTGCGCTGATGGGAGGATGAGTGGAGAATGACTACTATGTGCCAGGGGTTACTGCCCCCCACTCTGTGAGTTGACAAGGACCAGATGCATCTGGATGGCCTAGGGCCTGGTCCTGGCCATGGACATCTAGAGAGTACCAGTGGGGTAACATAGTTGGTCCTGAGAGCTTTGACAGAGGGAACCACATGGGTTCAGAGTGGTGTAGAACTGGAGGGTGTCCCTGCAGTAGTGGGCCCACGTCCGTGTTCTATCGCCCAAAGCAGGGAAGCCCATCCAGGTGGTGATTGATCTACCCTGCGTTTTGGCTTGAAGGGCGTTGTGTTGGTCATCCCTAAACATTTTGCCTTTCTCCTAGCCTTTTTTCTGACATGGTGTTGGTAGTTTTAGGCATCTGGGCACTTTAGCACTGCTGTCCAGTGTAAAGTGCATGTGCTCTCTGTGTTACATATGGTAAGATTGGTCTACACCTGGTTGGACTAATTAATTTACCTGTCAGTCCCTTGTAAAGTGGTATCTCATATACCCAAGGCTGGTAAATTAGATGTTACTAGTGGGCTTGCAGCGCTGATTGCGCCACCCATCAAAGTAGCCTTTCACACCTATCTCAGGCCTCTGCCATTGTAGGGCCTGTGCGCGCAGTGTTACTGCCACTGTGACGTGGCACCTAAAGTGTGTGCCATGTCCCAGACCCCCCTTAGACCACATGTCAGTCACCCCTAAGGTAGGTCCTAGCTAGTCCTATGGGCAGGGTGCATTGTAGGTAAAAGATAGGACATGTACCGTAAGTATGTGACATGTCCTGGTAGTGACAAACAGCCATTTTTGGTTCCTCACTACTGAGGGGCTGCCCTCCCATAGGAATTGTATTGGGGATTCACTGATAAGTGTTTCAGTGGTAATTCCTGATATGAGAGGTGCAGCATGGTCAAGTTTAATATCTTTGGAATGGTAATAATAAATGCTGCGCAATGGTGTGTGCAGATTTATTATAACTATTTTAAAAATGCCACTTTTAGAAGGCAAAAGACACACAATTGACGGACGGAATGCAGAACAAATCAAAACATTCACCCCCAGTCAAGAGATCTGGATTAAATCCATCATTCTTTTGCTCACCATGCCACCCCAGTTTAGACCTGGCCATATGCAAATCAGTCTTGACCCTGTACCCCAGTTCGGGCTGAACTGTTCCCATGAGGCACAGAGTTAAGATTGATTTGCATATGGCTGGGTTCAAATTGGAATGGCATGGTGAGCAAAAAACGATGGATTTAATCCCAGATCTCTGTACTGGGGTGGATGTATGACATTGTTGTGCATTCTGTCCATCAACTGTTGTTTTTGCATGTGTCACCCCGAGTGGGACGGGTATGCCCAGACGTGGGTCCTGTGCTCTCCATGCCACTGGAATCAAGCTATCCTGGCTGAAGAGGGGTGAAACCCGGAAACCGGTCCTAGGATGCTTGTTTCCATTCCAGGGAGAACCTGGCTTGGCAGTTCGGGCTGGACTGTTCCCATGAGGCACAGGGTCAAGACTGATTTGCATATGGCTGGGTTCAAACTGGAATGGCATGGTGAGCAAAAAAATGATGGACTTAGGCCCAGATCTCTGTACTGGGGTGGATGTATGACATTGTTCTGCATTCTGTCCATCAACTGTTGTTTTTGCACTTTTAGAAGGTGGCCTTTTTGTGTGCTATATGTCTGCCTGCCTGATGTGAATTGCATATCTGGCTTTTGAGTGACAGGGGCTGGGAGGTGTGTATGGCTCCAGGAGGGGCAGGGTGAGTCAGCACTAGGCTGAATGTGACATCTGCATTGGGAGTAGTGGGAGGAGTAACCCCCTGACCCTGACTATGTCTGTGCCTAGCCTGTACACTGCTGGCTCCACCCCCTGTGGGGTGTCTTATCACCAAACCCCACCTAACAAAGGGGAAGAGGAGCCTTGTAAACAAAGTGCTCCAATTTCCCCCTGAACCAGTTGCATCTGGTTCCCCCAAAGCCCTGTACTGTAGACAAAAGAAAATGAGTATAAGTATAGGGGTTGTGACCCCATGTTTGGGTGTTGTTCCTGAACTTGCAGGGGGCATTCTGATGCTGGGGGCCCAGGAGGAACCGCCACGAGGGCTTTCCTCCCTGCTGGAGGGCCCTGTCTGCTGGCCTCCCTGGGCCCAGCTATGCCCCCTTGAACCCTGAAGAACTCTTGCACCAAGGGAGCGCTTTACTTCAAAATTCCAGGGGAAGAGGATCGTGTGGGTCTTGCAGCGCTGAGCTGCAACTTGTTTCGAGGGAATCCTGACGTAGGGACTCCCCCCATTGATGCCAGGAGAGCGGGTGCCCACCCTGTATTTTGCCTGCCAAGCAGGAATCTACCCCGCTTTATAAATATTTAAATTGCTGTTGCCCACCCCGCATTTGGTGCTGACCTAGAGGGTGCTCACCCCGCATTCACCTTTTTGCTTCATGGGTGCCCACCCCGCAGTGATGATTTTATTTTGGCGAGCGGGTGCCCACCCCGCTCTTATGCTATTTTAAATGCGGGTGCCCACCCCGCGATATCTTCGAGGGAAGCAGAAGCCCACCACACAAAGCGGCCAAAGGGGAAGGGAGCCGCAGTCAGAAATCCTCACCGGGCTGCTGCTAAGCATGACCTGGAAGCCAGGCCGCTTTGCCTGGTTGTGGACAAGGCCTCGTGCCGTGCAGGAAGTGCTGAGGAATCTTGGAGGCAGGGCTCCTGCAGCCACGGTGTGAGCCCTGAGTGTCATGCCTGTCGGAACGGGGCTCCCATGAGTATGGGAGAGCCCTGCGGTGTGCCTGGAGGGGCCTGGAGTGCGGGACCAGCCGCAAGAGAAGATGGAGCCTCCATGTGTAGCCCGGTGAGTGAGGGCTTCGCTTAGCAAATTGTTGGTACCGGTGTCTGTTCTTGTCGCAGCTGCAATGTTGGGGCACATTTTTTGCAGGACCCCAGTGGGGGCTCAGTAGGCCGCGGGGTGCCCACGCTATTTTTCATTTGGCAACATTTGTCTTGTAGAGCCCAGAAGGCACAGAAGTGACAGCACCCCTTTTCAATTTGTTCCCTCAGGTGCGCCGCCGCAGCAGGCAACTGCAACGTTGGCCATAATTGTTTAGAGAATCCCATTGGGGACCCATAGGGGCCCAAAGGGCACAGTGAATGCCAATGCCCACATTTTTACCCACACAGCTGCACCGCAATTAGCGGCAGCTTCCACATTTAGGCCTGCGCAATTGCGCACTTTTGGGATTCTGCTGCATTGGCAGTGAACCCTGACATTTTGGGACAGAGGGATTTGAGCCCCAGCGAAAGGGCAGTTGGCCAGGGGGTCAGTTCTATGTTGGTAGGGCGCAAGACCCTACTGTGATTGCGTAATGTGATGTATGCTTGTGATGCCTATGACATAATGTGTTTATGATTAGGATGTTTATGCATAATGTGTTGATGCTGGTGAGGCCTAGTGCGTAATGTGTTTATGCTAATGAGGTTTGGGCCTAATGTGGATGTGCCTAATGTCATGCTATGATATTTAAAGATGGTGTCTAATGTGACTGTGATAATGCTTAGGTCATTATGGTACCAGTAGTTACTGGTTGTGGTTTATATTTACTACCTGTATTGTGATTTTTCTGACAGTTGCCCGATTGGCCCTGTCATGTATATAATCCTGTGTGAATATTGCCAGTGCCAGTTGGCACAGTGTAAATGTGTGGTTGTGTTTCTAATGTGTTTAAGACAATACAAAGGCTATTTTTTATATAACCTTGTGTGGAGTTTTTTTTGTGGTGTGCCTAGTATGTTTCTGATGTGTGTGTGTGTGTGTGTATGTTGCGCTTTACACGTTGCCTCTGGGATAAGCCTGTCTGCTCATGCCAAGCTACCAAGGGGCTGAGCAGGAGTTATCTTCAGCGTGTAACTCCCTTGCCCCGACTAGAGTGCTGGTTTCTGCCTAGCTTTGGCGCAAGCCTTAGCCAACCAGAAACCCCATTTCTAACATGCTCCAATACAAAAATCTGTTACCCAAAGTTGTCTCTAAACTCAGGTGAAGTTAGGTAGAATATTTTTTATTTTACTAGCATTGTACAGGAGCAAGGGCTCTATTATCTTGTGCAACAAAAAGTCGGATATAAAATTGGTTTATCCGGAACATGACAGCATGGTTGGTAGATTACGGTACATATGAAGGTTAATCATTTACCAATAACCATTTTTGACAGTTATGGTCAAATTCAATCCACTGCTTTCTTCTGTGAAGTAATTGGATACAAACCAAAGGAATACACTGCAGATTTATCAATATTTAAGGATGCCATAAACAGATCATTGATCGATGCTTAGATAGGTATTCTAAATTCATCTACATTTCTACTAAAATGCAAAACACCTTTAGGAGACTTTATTCTTACAGAAATTTGAAAAGAACCATGTAGGATTTAATATGCTGAGGTATGATAAAATATATCTTATTCTCCTTTTCAGACAACACAGACAATGATTGACTAAACCTTTACGAGTAACTACTCAGCTCAAGTTTTTTAGTTTGATAATCAGGCTGGTTTTATCTCAGATCACAAAATAGGCACAATTGATAGAGATATTGTTCCAACCAGGAATTAAGTATTCTAAGGGAATTTAGTAACTCAACAATAAAAAAATGCTCATTCATAACTATTCCAGAATGTTTCTGATGTGTTTTTCACATTCAGTGTCACCAGACATTGATAGTTTAATTCAAGACACCATTAAGTATAGTTAAGCTTAAAAACTGGTTCAATTAGGTTCATAAGAAAGTGCTAGTGATTTGTTCTTTTATCAAATGGAAGGTATAATAGAGGATATACAGCTGGTAAATAACTTGCAGAATATTAGACAGAAAAAGAATGTGCAAAAATGAGTCTTTACTAAATGATGAAGGCAAAACTAATTTATTTAGTCGGTTTATATCTCTTCCTACAAAAGATTGCTTCTAGCAGTCTTTGCATTGATGAATGTCAATCACCACTTAGTATAAACTTTAAACAATTATTTTGTATTTGCATTAGAGGAATATAAACATGGATGAAGTTACCAAAGAAAATCACATGGTAAAATGCTATCTTTCTAGATAGTTTCAATATTGTTCTTTAGGGTGTTGAGTACAAAATACTTAAAACAAATATGTTGGAATCGCAAAGCCTGCAAACTGCAAATGGAGGGAATGAGGTAAAGAGTGTTTTTCAATGTACAAATCCCTGACTCATACAAGGGGTTCTGTGTTCCATTATGAATCCCTCTCTGATTTGGGAATCACAATGAAATATATCAGTACTTTGCAACAGCAATTGCTGTCAGGTAATATAGACTGAACACCCAACCTGGGGTGGTATCTGATTCACAAAGGGGCAGTTGTTCCAATATTTGAGTTTCACATTGGGAATCAACACTTCTGTCCTAACAGTTCTCTAAGGGACAACTCCATGCACTCCCATGTCTCTCTAGACAGAAAATCTCTTTTTTTAAACAAATGCCTTCTTCTTTAAGATTCAGGGCTGTTTTCTAAAAGAAGATAATCTTATCTGGCAAGCAAACTCAGGAAAGGACGTTTACTGCCTCCTGTAGGCCTCCATCCCTGTATTAAGAGCCATTCATTAGGAGGTCCAATCTGTGTTTTGAATCATTATTAATAACATAGAAGGAAGTTTTAGAATTTCCTGATGGCAAAGGTTTTAGAAATGCACAATGTGATATGGAAACGGATGCTTGTGTTTGGATGTGACACCTACCTTTTTGGACCTTGACGCCCAGACTCCCTTGCTGCTGCTCTATGAGGAAGGAGGAGAGGCCAGGAACCACCCTACTTGGTGGCACTCTAACCAGCAGTGTGGGACACTTGTGTTTAGATGTGACACCTACAGTGGTGGCACTTCGACCCTCAGGTCTTCCACGGAACCTCTCTGGGGAAGAAGGAGAGACCAGGAATGTTGCACTAACTCACAGCCCAGGATGCACCCAGGTGAATAAGGGACCAAGACAGTCCCATCTGAGCCTTTCAGAGTCTGGAGGAAACTGGGCTGGGCCACTCCCTTTGGCTCATTTATTTTACATCATGGCAAAAAGGAATGCTTCTGTGTTTCCAAGGGTAAGAGAATTACTCCTCCCCTTTCAATAGAAAACCATCTGACAAAATCCATGAGTGTATTACATAAAGAATGTAACTTAGTGGTGGAAAGCCTGGGGGGTTAACTCAGTTTCTGGTCAATCTCAAGTGAAGACTCTACTCGAACAGCAAGACCAAAGGGAACTCCATGTGTTTATCATGCTTCTGTCTCTTTTGCCTCTGTTTCTGACTAACCATCTCACAGCCCACCTTCTCGCAAACAGAAATCACAATCTAAGAATCCACTGAAAAAACGAGTGATGTGAACTAGTGCTGCTTTGAATCAACTCTGCCCTATTTGATTTAACTAATGGCAAAATTGTGTCCACTGTAGGGGCCTGTGTTTGACCTCATGGTCACAGGTTTAAATCCAGGTGGGTCAACTCAGCCTTTCATCCTTCTGAGGTCGATAAAATGAGTACCAGTGAGTTGGGTAACAATAATTATATGTTATTCAGCACCAAGATGCCTATGGGCGAATATGCACTGAACAAATGCACATGTTATGCTGCGGTAGCTAATTCACAAGTCAAATCTTCATTAAATCTAGGTTCAGTGTAGGAAATGCTTATTAAGAATTAATTTGTGACTGCTTTTTCAAGGCTGCTCAATATTTAACTTTCCCGGGTTAATCTTAATGATAGCATGGCTAAAGGAGTTGGAGGGAGGGCTGGCCCAGGATATGACTGTGGACATGTAGGGAGTTCATGGGCTAAAGGAGGTTGTGGAAAAGGGGGAGCCAGATGTTGTAGCTGCCCCTGAGCCCTTTAAACTTTCAGATTCGCAATAATTAAAAGTCCTAATAGGAAAGCACTGGTGCAAATGGAATGTCAATTGATTTGTTTTCAGATAATATAGACATATGGCCCCCTTTAAATACCAATGTTACCTACCTGCTTCAGGCCGCAACTCAGACCAATCAACCAAGGTCTTGGACTTGTTCAATTATTATCCCCTTTTTAAAAAGGGTTGTCCTTTTTCCTTTTCCTGCCTCCCAGACTCTGACATTCCCCTTAGTCCTAAATACAAAAAGTTTAGGTTTGTTAATATACAACATCAGAGGGCTGTATTATTAGATTATTCCATCAATCAATTAATCAATCAATCAATTTAATTATTCAGTTAAATAAAACCATACAGATAAACCAAGGAGCAAGCATAAAACAATAATCCCAAAAATAAGGTAAAATATAATAAAACTAAAATACACCACTGCTACCATGTTAATTCCATCATTTAAAGTCCACCTTTCATACACTTTTTCATATTTCGGGTGTTTTTTCACAAGTGGTGATTCTCAGGTGTTTGGCAGTCTTCGGTTAATTTAATTGATATTTTTATTATGTAATTGTTGATATTTGTATCCTTATATTTACAGCTTTGAGGAAGTCATAGTACGCATATGTACGGACGAAACACGTGTTGGCTGTTGTGGAATATCTGGCTGTTGTGAAATATCTTTTGTGCGAATTGGGACACAAGATGAACTATTAAAAATATGTTTTGGGAAGATTTGTATTCCACTTGAATTATTTTATGGAAATTTTGGAGCACTCTGGATTTTTCAAAGGACACTGAGTATATCATTACTCCGACTATTGGTTTCATAACATCAGTTTGATATTTAACTGTTTATAACTTTATTATGGGTGTGCGGTAATAGCTGTTTTCTTCATTAATGTTTCTGGATAAGCTGTTTCTCAACTTACCAATGGCACTCCTGGGTAGTGAGAGCCTACAGCTTCCTCAGCACCCCGCTATACTTATAGCATTTACATACTGTATACGCCAATAATTGTTTTATAATCACTTCGTTGCTACTTATGAGGTGCGGTTTTTCCAATTGCGTTGGAACACTACTACCCTTTTGTATTATATCCACCTTTAAATTAACTCATTTATAGACACTAGGAAACAATACATGCAGTATTAAATTAACTTCTGGCTGTTATCCTTCATCATTTCAAGATATGAACTATTAAATATCCAAAACATGAATTATCTAAATATCATGACTCAGCCAAAGTAATGAAATATTCCCTCAGTTGGTCCTCAGTGGTAGTCATTTTTCCTCCTGATAGAATCCTCAAATTTGCAGTGCAAACTTTGCAGCCTCCTCAGGATGTTCCCACACCACCCAATACTGCCACTGTGCTCATTGGCCGTCTACTAAACATAGGACTCCATTCAAATTCTAATTCTGGGTGCCAAGAGAATACGTGGTACCTCACTAACTTGCGTCACTCAGACCCTCTATTTGTTTTCCCCTTAACAAGCATTGCAGTCAATAACTGTTGTAGATCCCCATACCACAATGCTTTCTTTCCTCACTTAGGGACTCATTTATGAGGAATAAGTGCAGGGCACCCCAGCAAGTCTTCTTGCTGCGCTGCCCTACGCCAATGTGAAAGGGCAGGAATGCACCGTAGGAATGCACTGTATTATGAAATACGGTGCATTCCTGTCCTTTCCCCCTGTGCTGAAGCACAATTTGCTGCCTAGCCCCAATGTAGGCACCCTTGCACCATGGTGCAAGGTTGCCTCTATTGCAGGCAGGATTGGAGTTGGTGCAAGAAGGGGCACCTTCTTGAACAAAAACAATCTCCTCAATATGCCTGCTCTGGGGAGGCACAAGGTTTACGTGATTAAGGAAGACAGCATCAAAGTCCATGGGTGCTGCATGGGAAAACCCACTGCAATGTCCATGGAACGCCTCCTTGACGTAGAGTGAAGAAGGCAGCGACTTGCACTGCTTTGTCTTACTTCATATCTATGAGGCCATGCAAAGGCAAGCGGAGTGACTTTAGGTTGCCTCATAGATAAGATTGTGAGGCTTACGCGGCCGGAACGTCAAAAACAGTGACGCTTCGTCTGCGTAAGCCTCTAATAAATAAGCCCCTGACTTCCTTTGGACTATTAGAACATCTGCACTGTAAACTCAACAGTAGGGAACTGTAGCCCGGATTCTTAATGCTACATCCAAGTTGTACTGAAAAGCTCCCTCCTTAGAATGGAAGCGCTTCACAGTTCACAACTACAGTAAGGCGACCCCAGCAACACCATCAAGCCTCTTTTTTCTCACCTATTATGTTCAGAATGTAATGATGAAAAGTTGTGAGCTGTAAATGTATATATTAGCCCTACATATCAAGAATCACCTTCTTCTCTTTCATATTTAAGTTCTTTGGTGTCTGTCTTCTGTACAGACATGCTACTATGAACACTATTTATACTCGAAAGACTTTGTTCCAAATACATTCATGCATCCATCAGGCTTTTGTGATTACTTAGAATGTTTGCCTGACTTTACCATTATTTTTAGCTACTACTGAGTCATAGATTTCTGACCTGGGCTACATGTGTACCTCACTCCAACATACCCACATGGCTAGCACAGTGAACATTTTAAAAAAGGCATGGAAAGAAAGATCTCATTCCAAACACATATTCTTAATTGTAGGAATTTTAGCACATGATTGGAAATCAGCCTATAAACGTTCATGTAGAAAAAACTTCTAAACAAATTAGGGACAATAGTAATAACTTTACAATTGAATGTGATATTAATTGGAAGGTAAATAGTTATTGCTATTGAACACTCATATTTGAATTCGATTTTTAACAGATTTTCTCCACATTGTACTTTGAAACTTCTAAAAAAAATGTAAAGGATATTAAAAAGCCAGGACTTCAGGTTGCAGTCCTTTCTAAAGATGCTTTCCACTATGATTTGTATCATCCAATCTATCACGTTGTTGTCCTTATATAACTGTGCCTCAGCTGAGGAAACTAAGGAAATGAACTGATATTGAGTAAAGCCTTCCCATGCCCCTTTTCTTTCAACAATGGCATTAACATGATATACACTTCACAAAAGACACATGGGGCCACACTGTCACCACTCATATGTGGAATATAAACAAAATACATAAAATACATTTTGTGACAATCACTTCAGTACCAGGATGATCCATAATTTCGTTATGTGACCTAGAAGTATTATTATAGTCTGGGGTTATTGAAGGGCACCAAAAAGAGCTCCCCCACTTTGGAATATTTTCGAAAGCGGGAATAGACAGCCGCTGAATAACTAAAGTAATACATTTAAGCAAAAGGAAATGAGAAATTAGAGGAACCAGGAGCTCAAAACAATGAGACATCCCTATGGCCACTTATCTATGCCACCTGATCTTTTCTTCCTTCCTCATGCCTTCTTTCCTCCCTTCCCCTCCCAAAAATAATACCACTAGCCTCCCAATCCTAATCCTCAGAGTCATAAAATCTTCCTCTGACAGTGATCATCCCTTCACTTCCAAGAAGGGGCAGAAAGGGCATGGTTAAATAAAATGGCAGATTCCTATTTGAAAGAAACCAAATGACGCACTTATTTTTTTTTTGGGGGGGGGGGATTCTAAAATTGCAAAGTTTCTAGGGAAATCCAAGTGTTCCATACTCAACGGAAGTATCTGGTATTGGCTTGAGCTACCGAATAGCACTTTAAAACTAGACATATTGGCTTTGCCAATGCTTGTTCAATATCGCAGCCTTCCAGAAATGCTTTTTATTGAATGCCTGAGACCACACAATGCTCTTTTGTTAAAGAAATGAGAGGAACAGTTAATAATCCATTTAACGTGCGAGGGCTACACAATGCAACGCATAGCAAATACCACTGAAGGTCAGAGTTTACCTGATTCCCTTTCAGAATACACAGTTATTGCAGACGAGTCTGTAACTCTTCTCCTTCACATAAGTAAACTCAAACTACATCCCCGACCCATTACAAATCAGGTCAGTCATTTCCAATGAAGTTTCGATGTTTCATTTTAAGATTTATTTTTATGCAAAAAGGTTGATATGGCTCAATCCTCGAGGTCGCACCTTGTGGGACAATAAACCTGTGCTTCAGTTCTCCAATCTAAGGAACAGATTAAATGTATACAGTTTTCAGAATGTAACCTCTTCACTAGAACTGAAATTCTGCTGTTTAATGAGTGAGAAATGGATTGCTACGTCATTAAATATATTAGGCATATCGGCTGCATTTAACGTGTTGTCACTGGATATCATGACTTGCCATGAAGGCTAATCACTAATTATCATTAATTTCTATATCAGATGCTTAAAAGTAGACACGTTCCCTGTATACAAATAAAGAGAATTTCATTTTCCCGAAGTGGCTATCACTCATGTGTTGATATATTCTCTGATTTTATGTTCATAGATGTCCTTTATTCATTCGGGTTAGATTACATCACAAATTGGAAATCTTGGGGCTCATTTATGAGCCCCTGCGTCACTTTTGCGCCACAGGTGCGTCACTGTTTGTGACGCACCAGTGGCATCAAACATGCGCCATGTTGCCCCATATTTACGAAGTGACGCATCTAGGTAGATGTGTCACTTCATAAACCCCTGCACTACATTATACCTGCGCCAGGTAGAATGTATGCAGGGTGGGCGTACCCCCACAAGAAAGGGTCCTAGGGGTGGCGCAGCGAAATCTATGAGATTTCGCTGCGCCACTTCTAGGACGCCAATGCGTCAAACCCTTACGCCTGCCTCATGGCAGGCGTAAGGGTGACGCAGGCCCTGTCACATGGGGCTTGCCCCATGTGAAAGGAACATTGCTGGAGTTGTGTCAGACTTCTGACACAACTCCAGCAATGCGCCACTTTTTACGCCGACAGATACGTCAGTTATACTGACGGATCTGTCCTTCCTTGCGACATGATGCATCATATTATAAATATGACGCATCATTGGTGTCGCAAGGAGGGCGCACTGAGAAGTGACGCATCGCTGCTTTCACGCAGCGATGCGTCACTTCTCATAAATGAGGCCCCTTGTGTACAACCCTCCGTACTTACAATGGCTTCAGACCTACACTATGTAGTGTATGCTTTATAATCTCTGCTGCTGGCAAAAATGTGCTAGTAGTACCTACCAATCTGAACAAATATACATCTATGAGGAAACATCTTGCTATGCTGCAAATAAAAGAAGTATGGGAAACAAATTAGTTTAAAAAGTCCATCATATTTCAGAACCTTTTTGCCCTCCATATTACTGAAGCTTTCCTGAAAAGAAGGCAAGTTCAGGGGTATTCCGCTCAGTGAAAAGTGCTCCAAAATATATGACAACTTTTATTTCGGTGTGTTTTCACGTGAAACACTCAAAACATAGATTAGACATTGTTTAAAATACAAGTATTGAAAAGACACATTAACCAACATTATTCGTGATCATGGGTGAATACTATCTAACAACACCCCTCTTTAGCATTTGATGAGCCATAAAATACAGTAAGCGTGTCAAAAGTGTGGGGGTTGTGAATAGAAATATGGTATGAACTAAACTTCATTTTGTTTCTTGTCTGAATATTTCGTGAGATGACACTAATAGAAAAAGACAGGCTCTCGAGGGGTTAGCACACATGCAACTGGCGCATCACCGCGATGATAAGTGCTGAAGGTGAAAGGATCATCTCGCATAGAGTCAGTCAACACACTAACCAACAGATAAGAACCGTTCCTGTATATTTATTTGTAAAGGGGTTCTGAGGCAGCGCATTTCCACTTGACACAGAAAAAATGCATTTTACAATTTGTACAGGCAGGTTTAAATAGCATATACAGCAAATGCACGCTAAAACTATGTCACAAAATCTCAATCTAAAACGGAATTGTTCATTTTCATTAAAGAAGCCTATTCAGAGAGTTTATGGGTACACACATCCCAGCATCCTTTCAATTTTTCACAGCCTTTACTACTCGGATTGCATCATTGTAGATAAGAGAGTTCAGTGGACGACTGTACCCTTTGTAGAAATCTGTGCGCACCCTGAAGGTCACAGATTCCGAAGGGCGACTTAACTGTTCATCCTTTTGATGTCACTATGCTAACTATCTTTGAATAGAGAAAAAATTACAACTACTATTAACGCTCAGGGCCCAGCAAAGGTAGAATAAGCGATTCTGTAGTTATTATCAAATCACTATTTGTTTATATCAATGTTACTTTTGTGAGAAACAAGGTTTTCGTTTATTTTCTCCTTTGAAAATCAACACATATTTGCATAATGTGTACGGAGTCACGACAGCCTTTAAAGAGAGGTTGCTCGAAAGAGTTCAAGTTAGTTATAAAGACAATGAATCAGTGAAGCCATGAAACTGCAGCTGATCACAGATGTTTAGTGTGACAAGGTGGTAAGGTCCCTAGCACTGCTTTGTCTGAGCTCCACATACAGCATCTATACCACCTAGTTGTGCATTAATTCCCTCACCAAAGATCAAACATCTCTCTTGATGCACAACACTAAACCCCACCCACCCACCCACCCCACCCCACCTGTCAGAGAAATTAGCACCTCACCACTTATAATTGAACTTGATTACCTGTCAACGAAACCTACACTACAGCCATAGTTCTTGTCCACAAATTAAAAGTGTACACTTTCTAGTCCTTAGTCAACCCTCCCAGTCATGCTCCATGTAGCCTCACCATATATCTGCCCTCACATGATATTCTTTCTATACCCACAGTTTCACAATAATCAACCATCCTACTGTTCATTCTTATTCTTCTAAAAACCTCATCCTTTCAACTACTACACATTCTAGTGCAATACCTCCCATATATAGCGTAAACAAGATACCGGAGGATATGAGAGCGCTTTACAAAAGGATGGAAGGGAGGACATAAATGCAATATCGACATCAAGTAAGAATACAAAACAGGAATAATCGCATTATTACAAGACAAATGATTTAACTTCATCACCAGTATCTCTGCATTGTGTACTGTTACTGAGCACCAATAAGTCTCAAATCCCCCACCTCTCTGAGACTCAACCACTTTGAAAATGGCATCAGAAAACATGCACAGTCCAAACACCTGGCCCTCTATGTTTGGGGAAAGGTGGCATGATCCATCTGCACTAAGACTTCAGTCATCAGATCACTTAGCATAAACATAGGCACCCCTATACAATTGCCAGAATACATTAACCTAGGCTTCTTGATTCACCAACTCTGGGGGTGAGTGAGATTCCATGAACAAGGACCTCCTGACCTCCTTACACTGACCATGGAAGCAATCTTTCCTAATTTAAGAAGACAATGACATGACTTCAATGCCCATCTCTTTAAAATGTGGCCTTGTGAAAGTGCCAAATCAAACTCTGCAAGGACAATTCTCTCAACCTAAACACGGTTTTAATCTCTGTTAAATAGCTATCCACCAACTATTGCTTGGGAACTTCAACTCTAATGCCTTAATCTCCTACATCCTTACCTTGTGTAAGGGGGTTTTGACCAAAAATCCAAATAAAGAATTCAGTCTTTCATCTTAACCCAGTCACCAACATTCTGACACTGTTTTCTTTTTTAGAGACAACACTGACACTACACTGGCTCAATGTCCACCGAATATTTCACATCCCCTGTGTGTTCTACCAAACTGTTTTTCCATAATCAATAATGCATTTCGTGATGCCCCTCATAGCCAAAAGACACTTCAGTGGAAGGTCAGTCACATGATTTGCTGAATTGGATGCAGTGTGGAAGCACCTAGTGCAGAGCTTAGATTTCTGTTATTGAAACTACCTGGTTTGATGCCTAGACTTCATAAATAATTGCTTTCCCAAGGTTGACAAACTCCAGGCCTACAGATGTGGTGTAAAAACATGTTATACATGCTTCGAAAGACTAATTAGTTTGAGATGTATGCTATGTAAATGATCACATATAATGTAAAGTGCTATAAAAGTAAGAGGTTCTGTACTTGTTCTGGAGAATTATTATCTAACCTGGCAGGTCACTTTTCCAATTCATTCATGGCAGTATCTCCCCACCTTTTAAAGCCTTCTGAGACAACTCATCAAAAAACTTCAAAACCTTCTTGGACTACTTCACTGGTGATGTCCTTGCCTTAAACACCTCTGCAACACTCAGGAGTCCTTCCACAGGGAACATGTCCAAGACTCTAAAAATGTGGAGCTTCTTCAGGCCTGTTACACAGGACAGCCTCATCATTATCATAAAACAATCTTAAACCAACATCTTCATTCAACAACTTCATACTTGCATTCTTTATCAAGGCCCCTTTTCTTACTTTGTTGAGGCATGGTGGAAGATCATCAATACATTCCTCAATGAAGGAACTTTTCCAGACTCACTAAAATTCAGCCAAATTAACCCATATTCAATAAACCCATCTCATCTCAAACCAGCCAGAAAATTGCCATCATATTTCTAATTTCCCCTTGTTAGGCGAGATTATAAAAACTGCCCGTCTCTGTTTCGTACAGAGCATGTAAAAATGCCAGTAACCTAGTCATGGTTCACCAAACAGGATTCTGAAGGGATAATTGATTGAAAACTTCTCCTTTAAAAATCATTATGAATATCCATCAAATGCTGGATCATAATGACATCTACCTTCTTGTCCTGCTTGACTGTACTTCTGTATTCAACAAAATTAAACACAAATGGATGCCTTGAGTGCTATTTTGGAATTAAGACAACTCTTCTCACATGGTTTTCCTTTTTCCTTTTTAACAGTTCTCAAATTGTACAGATGTAAGCTAAAGGTCTTTGTCCAGCCATTGTCATCTGTGGGATTCATCCAGACCCCAACTCTCCTTATTCAATACACGGAAAGTGGCTGAGTTTCACCACCAGATTCTGAAAATATAAAGACGCTTTTGTCCGTCACTCCCATCTGGCAAACCTGTAGAAGGATAGAGGTAATAACCTCTATTCAACCACAGTCATAAAATTAGGTCTAGAAATCACCCATGTCTGCACAGCATGACAAATAACCGTCACTCTCTACCAACACCAAAATAGGACTATCTTCACCTCACCAGTATAGTTGAAGTAGTCTCAACCCTGCTATTAACTCAAAAGTCCAAGTATTTCTGCTGGTCCTCTTAGTAAAAGGAAAAAACCAGCATCTGCCTGTTTCATCATTACAAGGTAGGCCTCCACCACTATTAAGAAGCAATAAACATTAATAAAACATTGGTGCAATCAAAATCTTCTTCTACTAATCGAATTCCAGAGCTTTTACTAATCCCCTAAACACCATTAGGATCGTTTTCCCCAATCTCTTAATCTTTTATGAACTAGTCCCTCCCACTAAGTGCAAACAAGGGATCGCTAGATCCATTCCCATACTACTCAAGAACAAAAACAAAACCTTAACAAAGCACTCCAAAAAGCAAACAAACCATGACATTTTGATTCCCATCCAGAGAATTTTTTTTTAATAAACCACACAATGAATAGCAGCTACTTAAATTGCATCCTTCAGTGCTAGAACTGCATACACCCACCAAATACACATCTGTACTATTATGGAACAGACTAATGCAGATCCTATGTATGTCAGAGAATCCTGGCTGGAAAAACCTTTTACAAAACATTATCGGCTCCTCGTTTTAGATGGCTGCAATATTCTGGCTATCATATAAAAAAACTCACTCCCCTGTAAAATCATACCAAATATGGGATTCACATCATTTGAATGCCTGATACTCACAATTTCAATCGATACAGCATGGGATCTATTTTTGCAACTAGTCTATAGATTATCCAAATGTTCTAAAAACTTAATTGAGCACATAAATAGATATATAGCCCAAAACCAAGCACTTTCCCCAAACAACGTGCATTAGAGGGATTATAATTTGGACAGGGAAAAACAATGATTCAAAAATCTACTGTGACATACTTAACACAGCTAAACTATTCAATTTATCACAGCTTCTATCTAAACCCACCCACATGAAAGTCAAAATCCTGGATATCATTTTATCCTTCTACGATAGCCGACCATTCCAAATCTGAGTAAGTCAATTGGCCAATTTCTTGCCGATACATTTCTCAATACTTTGCAAGTATAATTGCATAATTATCACCTAAATGGCAAACAAAATTCTAGTTAGCAAATACACAAACATTACTGAGGAATCACAAAACTCCCTGTGGTCCCACAAACTTTTAGCACTGAATGTGCACCAGGATACGAGCGTCCTTTCTAAAAACTGCTTCAAGATTGTGGAAAGCCTCATAGACATTACAGCCCCAATAACTTGAATACAACCCTGAAACATACATCACAAACCATGGTTCAACAAAGAGCTGCACAATCTCTGAGACAATACTGAAAACCTTAGAAAAATACTGGTCTAAAATTAAATTTTCAAAAACCAAATATAAACTAAAACCAGCGAGGAAAGTTTACAAAAACACAATCTAGCTAGCAAAGGCCGCCTATATTAAAACTCAAATTGCCCAATCCCCTAACCCAACTAGGATTTCATTCAAATATATTTACAAGATCACCTCTGAAACGTCTCTGAGTCATCAAACACAGTGTGATAGTTTGAAAGGTTTTTCACTGATAAAATCAACAGAATTGAAAACAAACTAGCACCCTCCTCAATAAAATAATCTACCTACTGCCTAATGATATACAGCTCCTCGAGTTTATTCAAGCAATTCCATTTGGAAAGCATTGCGAAAGTAATCAAACAAATAAACCCAACTCCCTACTTTGCAAATTGCCTTCCTGCAAACACTATAAAAGCCATCTTCCACATTATTGCCCCCTATAGGCTAGTACTCATTAATTCGTCCATACAACAAGGCTCAATTGCTAGCAACCTCAAAACTGGACAAATCCCACCAATTAAAAAAAGGCAAATAATGACCCTGATTTTCTGAAAAATTGCAAACCTCTAACCAATCTGCCCTGACTCAACAAAACTATGCAGAAATGTGTTGCCTGCCAACTCAACTAATATTTAAAAAAACAATCAACTCCTGGCGCCATGCCAATCAGGATTAAGATAACGTCACAGCACGGAATCAGTCACTATAAAAGTCTCAGAGGATCGTCTGAAAATGATGGTGATTTGTTCTTATTGGTTCTCTTTGACCTGTCGGCTATGTTCGACACAGTTGACAACAAAATACTACTAAAGACTTTTGAATAGGCATACTTGCCACAGCCCTTATTGGGTCAAGCCTTTTCTCAAGGATCCTTCTAACCTAGCCAGAGTAGGTTCCAAAATATCCAGGCTGGAAAAGATAGCATGTGGCCTTCCCCAAGGTTCAATTCTCTCCCTTGTCGATTTTAACCTGTATGCTGAAACTTTGAGCCAATCCTACTTACGAACTATTACCGCCCACTTTTACCAGCTTCCATGGTAAAGTCTCTCTCTTAAACCTCCCATCCACAAATTAGCCCAAAATGCTAAGTACTACCTAAGACAACTTAAAGTAAAAAGTCTTCTCTCCATTGATCAACTTAGATATGTAGCTGAAGCTTTAGTAGTCTTCATAATGGATGGTGGCAATGCCTTAGCCTCTGGACTTCAAGTTAGTGTTCTTCATCCTCTAAAAGCGGTTCTCCACTCCACAGCTCGTTTAGTCTCAGACCAAAAAAAGGTTGATCCTGTCTCGCTCATTTTGAAAGGCCTACACTGGCTTCCCTTAGAAGCTCATATCACATTTAAAATACCATACATTACCCCTAACGCACTTCATACAGGTAGACCAAGCTACAACACAGACCTGCTGATAGTTTCAAGTGACTCCAGAAAATCCTGCAGCACAGCTTTCTTCCTATTTCTTTATTTTATTTTATTTATAAAGTTTTATATAGAACAAACATGACCCGAGAGGGTATCAGAGGGCTTTACAGAAGATCAAGGACAAAAGAGAGGGAGACAAGTAGGTGCAAACAACAATCTGAATGTGCAAGATAAATGAGTACACAAGAGTAACGAAATATCGGAACACCAAATAAACACTATACATGACCTTTATAAAACTAATAGCAAAAAAGGGGTGTTGAAAACAGCCATACGTTCAGGAAGATAACAGATCAGGGGGACAAAGTCCATAAGAGAAAGAAAAAGAAAAATAAATAAATAAAAACGTGTGAGAAGAAAACATCAAAGCATGGCCACAAGGGGGGAGTAGGTACAGCACAAGTTCAGACATTAAGCATAAGTAGTGCTTTCAATTCTTTTTTGAAAGACAACGATGAAGGATTCAGTATGGTTTCCGGAGGCAAGGAGTTACAGATGCTCTGGGCAGTACCAGAGAAGGCTTGGTTATAGGTTTTCTTTCTTTGAAATTTTTGTGGTTTCAGCAGTATCAAAATAGAATTTTAAAAAACGTAGACATTCACTGAAAAAACCTAATGTTACAGGGACGTTATAGTTGGACTAAAATCTCACTCATACCAAACAAGAGAAATTCAGCAGTTATAGTTAGCCTAACTATAACGTCTCTATGACGTTTGCTTTTTTCAGTGAATATATGTATCTATGTAAATATAAAAAGCAAAAAATCAAAAGGGAGTGGACCACTTGTCCTGTGTAGCCAGGGTCTTGTTTACTGTTCTTTCCTTCGTAAAAGAACCCTCATAACTATACACAGGTACCAGAGGCGGCATGAACTGGGTTACCGCTTAAGTGTAAAAGTGCAGCATCATCATCGGGTCTTTTTTGAGTGTATGCTGCCCTCCACCCGGAGGAAGACCTTCTGGTTCAACAGTAGTGTCCAGACATGAAAAACAAAAAAATGTGAGAGGGTTCGTATTTAGTGGGTTAAAATCTCTTGGTCATTGTTTCCATAGTGACTTTATTCTTGAAAGCTTGATCAGAGAGTTAAAAGAAAGGAGTGCGGGGTGAGACGGGGTTACTAGTCTTCCGTACTCGTCATGATGTAGGGGTCAACATGTTTCAGCCTTCTGCAAGGGTCTAAAGGCTTTCATCAGGACCGTGGTTTTTAGGAAGGCGCTTTGTCGCTCCTAAAGTGAGAACACTTGTCACTTGTTTTGATTAAAGGGGTCAGATCAATAGTATCTGTACCTATAAAAGGGAAGAAATGGTTACATTCACCAAAATTTTCTTAATCAAAGGTCATGATTTGTTGCTTCATGCGGTCGTCTAGGGCAACTACTTATGTGTGGGGAGGTAAGTGAGGATAGTGTGTAAAAGCAAATCAACTAGGCGGAAGTTAGGGACAGTTACGTGAGGTAACGAGATCGTGATCTCGGCGAGATGAAATTAAAAACACTGTGGGACATTGCTTGGTTCATAACAAGACGTTGTGGTTAAAGAATTGTAAAGCCATGTAGATAATATCTAAAGTGTGTTTGTAAGCAATGGACTCTAATTGTTGACACTAGTATCATCAATAACGATTTGCCGCTTGCTGCTACGTGAGTGAGATAGACTATATTACTTGTGAACAAAACAATCGTTCGTGTTTCTGAACAGCACGTTGCAGTAATATGTCAATGCGTATTTACCTCAAGCTGGATTGGTAACATTCATACTTGGATGCCCGGAGGCAGGACGAGAATTCATTTCTGTATTCAAAATAAGGACAGAGAGGTAAATTAGAAAGACCTTACTTGAGTTTGGAAGTTGTACCAGCACTGCGGAGGCCATCGGAGCTTACCGATTCTCGCACGTTTAGTGTCTGCATCTGCCTCTTCTCGCGGTACACCCAATCAGATTCGTCCGGTTAGAATCACCGTTAAGAGGCGAGGACATAGTGAAGGTCAAAGAAAGACTTCACGTTTTACGGTAAAGATTGGCAAGGTGCCGTGGTTGGCACGGTACAAACGTGTGTTCGAACCAGATAAATGAATATAGGTTATTTTTATGGTATTCACTAAAGGAGGCGAGACATTGTTGTACGTGATTTACAAATGCATTATGTTAGTGTATTATCTTGCCAGGTCAAACTATCACGATTGATTTAGAATATGTTGGTAGAGGAACTACGATACTTTTATAATTAAAAAAAATGGTGGGATGAGAATGCGTTGTGCGTTGTGAGCGTGCCTTGGTGAATGATTAGATCCGATATTACATTCTTGTTTGTTACAAAAAATTCTTGTAATGGGATGTTCACGTAGCTAAGGTATACCATGGTATATTATCGTTGAGGCCTTGTTTGTCCGTGGACAAGCGATCAATCCAACGTTGTTCTTTTTCATACAAGATACCTTCTTGTACAACGAACACCAACGTACCTGAAGGACACACGTGACCTCCTCAACCAACTGGACAACCAGGTATATAATGAGAACACCATGTACCTGGTGGGATTAGACGTGGAGAGCTTATACACCAGTCTCCCCCAACAGAAGACACTAGACACACTTGAAAATGTGCTATTCTCTTTTACGAAGGAAAGAACAGTAAACAAGACCCTGGCTACACAGGACAAGTGGTCCACTCCCTTTTGATTTTTTGCATTATACATAGGAAGCCGAATGGACCACAGCTTCTTTTTCCCTCCCTTTGATAATTTCTATGTAAATATATACATATATATATACATGTATATATATATATATTCACTGAACAAACCATAGATTTTAGGGAAAGTTATAGTTAGTTGGACATTTCACTCGTACAAAACCATAGAAATTCCCCCGTTATTGTTAGTTCAGCTAACAATAACTCGCACCCCCGCAATGCACTGCTGATGACGTCACATATAACATCACTCATGACATGGTCAGTGACATCACTGATGACATCACTGATGACATCTCAAATGACATCACTGATGGCATCACTGATGACATCACTGATGACATCATCCATGTGATAATTTGATGCAACTTCTCACACCCTAATATAACCTTTGATACACCCACTCTAATTTACAGGCTGCCATTCTCAAAACCATAGACACTCCAACACCAATAACTACATACCCACTCACTGATTCTTAGGTTTACACACACATCCACTCACTCACCCATACAGTCACTTATACTTATGGTCACTCAGTACAGGACTATTATATGCACTCATACACCTATATAAAAACTCACACATCGCCACGCATCCTTACAGGTACTCACACACCTAGTCAGTCATGCAAATAATTAATCACACTGCCATTTACTCACCTATACAGTTATACACACTCTTACAAATACTAACACATACTTACGCTCTTATACAATCACTGATACAATCACAGAGTCATCCATACAGCCACTCTCACAATCACACACTCTCACTTATAGACATACCTGGTGGGTTAGTTGGCCCCCAGGGACCCTCAGGATACAAGGGGACTTAATTCCCCAACTTAAAACGTGCCACAGGGCGCGTTTCCACACTTGTGATATCACGCCAAGCCCCCTCCCTGCACCACTGAGCAACTGCACCCCCTGGTGTAAATTGGGGGATTAAGTCCTCTTGAGTCCTGAGGGTCTTCGGGGGCCAACTAGCCCACCGCTTACCTCCAGTAAGAGCAACAGAGCTGCGTTGCAGTGTGGTGTAAAAAGGGGCATGGCCTGGGCCACTTCTCTGCAACGCAGTGCAGTGGCGCTTACTGGAGGTAAGTGGTGGGCTAGTTGGCCCATAGGGACCCTCAGGATTGAAGAGGAATTAATTCCCCAACTTAAAACGCACCACAGGGTTTGTTTGCACACATGTCACCTGAGGCCCCGCCCCCTTCCTTCCTGAGGGTATTTGCATATAATATGAGCAATTGAAGCCGTCTGTGTGTGTTCCCTAAGCTGCCCATGATGAAGAGGCTTGTCCTTGAAATGCGTTGGCGAAATGTTACCTTGAATGAAGATGCCGGCTCCTTAAGAATAAAGCTTTTGGTTTAAACTGCTCGGAGTGCGTCCCTTAGAAGTTTTCGGGCATTTTGGACAATAATTAATTCTCACGGCTGCCCTGCAAGGATGCACCATTTCCACAATGGAGAGGCTGCACGGCACTGGAACCTTGCCTGATGCCGTGGTAACTGCAGCAGTGATGGAAATTAGAACCAGCAGGGCATTTGGGGGCCAACTGGAGGGTGTGAAATGATTTAAATGAAAACAAACTGCACAGAGCTCACTGTGAATTTAGACTATCTCCAATTGGGACTCGATGTCCCATAATGCAAAGTACTGTACAACCGCACTGCGCATGACCCACTGAGGGTATTTGCATATAATATGAGCAATTGGAGCCATCTGTGTGTGTTCGTAAGCTACCCATGATGAAGAGGCTGTGTCCATTAAATGCGTCGGCAACATTTTACCTTGAATGAAGATGCTGGTTCCTTAAGAATAAAGCTTTTGGTTTAAACTGCTGGGAGTGCGTCCTTTAGAAGCTTTCAGGCATTTTGGACAATAATTAATTCTCATGGCTGCCCTGCTGTGTAAGGATGCACCATTTCCACAAAGGAGAGGGTGCGCGGCGCTGGAACCTTGCCAGAAGCTGCGGTCAGTGCAACAGTGATGGAAATTATAACCAGCTGGGCATTTGGGGGCCCATTGGAGGTTGTGAAATGCTTTAAATGAAAAAGAACTGCACAGAGCTCACTGCGAGTGTCGACTATCTCCAATGGGGACTCGATCTCCCATAATGCAAAGTACTGTACAAACGCACTGTTCATGACCCACTGAGGGTATTTGCATATAATATGAGCAATTGGAGCCATCTGTGTGTGTTTGTAAGCTGCCCATGATGAAGTGATTGTGTCCTTGAAATGCGTTGGCAAAATTTTACCTTGAATGAAGATGCCGGTTCCTTAAGAATAAAGCTTTTGATTTAAACTGCTGGGAGTGTATTCTTTAGAAGCTTTCGGGCATTTTGGACAATAATTAATTTTCACGGCTGCCCTGGCATGTAAGGATGCACCATTTCCACAAAAGAGAGGCTGCGCGGTGCTGGAACCTTGCCTGAAGCCGCGGTCAGTGCAGCAGTGATGGAAATTATAACCGGCAGGGCATTTGGGGGCCCACTGGAGGGTGTGAAATGCTTTAAATGAAAACAAACTGCACAGAGCTCATGTTGAGTATAGACTATCTCCAATGTGGACTCGATGTCCCATAATGCAAAGTACTGTGCATGACACACTGAGGGTATTTGCCCATAATACGGGCAATTGGAGCCATCTGTGTGTGCTCGTAAGCTGCCCATAATGAAGAGGCTGTGTCCTTGAAACGCGTCGGTGAAATGTTTCCCTTGACCCACTTACGCTTATGCCAAAACGCGTCGTCTTGTAACTAGTGCACAATAAAGTTATTGTGCAGTCCTCTGGTGTGCTTTTTCTTGTTTTTTTGCCGATTGTGGCAAACTTACAGGAGTCCATTTGCATTGTAAAGTGGCTGCTGCTGCCGCTGTCTGGCACCGACGCCGAAGGCAGGGAACCGCACAGTGCAGCATTAGAGAAATCGATATATATACATATATATATATATCACTGAAAAAACCATAGTTATAGTTAGCGGGACTTTTTTCAGTGATGTCATGAGTGATGTCACTGACCATGTCATGAGTGATGTAATATGTGACATCATCAGCAGTGCATTGCGGGCGTGCAAGTTATAGTTAGCTGAACTAACTATAACAGGGGATTTTCAATGGTTTTGTACGAGTGAAAAGTCCAGCTAACTATAACGCCCCTGAAACCTGTTGTTTTTTCAGTGAATTTCTAAGGTTTTTTAAATGCTAATTCCTAACTATAACGTGCCTGAAACCTATGGTTTTTTCAGTGAATTTCAAAGGTTTCTTAAATGCTAATTTCTAACTATGCCTACAGAGATAGGACATGTGAAGAAAGAAGAAAAAATGCACAGAAAGAAACAAAAGAAATGCAGAAAGAAGCAACAGAAGTCCTCAAAGACGAAGAAAAATGCAGGAAGGATAACGTGCAGAAAGAACAAACAGAAGAGCAGAAAGAAGCCTTGTTGCAAAATCATCCTGTACCCTCAACTTTTTCAGATGGATACTGGTGGTAACTGAGTCTGACTATCCAGTCCTAGAGCCAGTGCTATGTTAAAAGACACTGAGAATACAGTGAAAACACCTATATACACTAGGGAACACTATGCGTTGGGGTCCCCCTGTGATCAGCATGACCTCCTCTGTAAGCCCCTAGTATATAATAGGGCAGGGTATTAAAACTACCTCTTAAAACGCGCCAAAGGGCGTGTTTGCACACGTCACCTCAGGCCCCATCCCCTCACTTCCCCACTGTGTAAACACGCCCTGTGGCCGTTTTACGTTCGGAGATTAAGTCCCCTTGAATCCTGAGGGTCCCTAGGGTCCAACTAGACCACTAGGTACCTCCAGTAAGTGCCACAGAGCTGCATTGCAGAGTGATGTAAAAAGGGGCACGGCCTAGACCACCTCTCTGCAACGCAGCGCAGTGGCGCTTACTGGAAGCATCTGGTGGGTTAGTTGGCCCCCAGGGTCCCTCAGGATTGAAGGGGAATTATTTCCCTAACGTAAAATGCGCCACAGGGCTTGTTTGCACACGTTAACTCAGGCCCGGTCCCCTCCCTTCACCACTGTGTAAACACGCCCTGTGGCCGTTTTTAGTTGGGAGATTAAGTTCATTTGAATCCTGAGGGTCCCTAGGGTCCAACTAGCCCACTAGATACCTCCAGTAAGCGCCACAGAGCTGCATTGCAGAGAGGTGTAAAAAGTGGCACGGCCTTAACCACCTCTCTGCAACTCAGCTCAGGGGCACTTATTGGAAGCACCTGGTGGGCTAGTTAGCCCCCAGGGGCCCTCAGGATTGAAGGGGAATTATTTCCCCAACTTAAAACGCGCCATAGGGCGTGTTTGCACACGTCACCTCAGGCCCCGTCCCCTCCCTTCCCCACTGTGTAAACACGCCCTGTGGACGTTTTTTAAGTTGGGAGATTAAGTCCCCTTGATTCCTGAGGATCCCTAGGGGCAAAATAGCCCACTAGGTATGTCCAGTAAGCGCCATTGCAGAGAGGTGTAAAAAGGGGCACGGACTGCACCACCTCTCTGCAACGCAGAGCAGTGGCGCATACTGGAAGCACCTGGTGGGCTAGTTGGCCCCCAGGGTCCCTCAGGATTGAAAGGGAATTATTTCCCCAACTTAAAACTCGCCACAGGGCGTGTTTGCCCACGTCACCTCAGGCCCCGTCCCCTCACTTCACCACTGTGTAAACGCGCCCTTTGGCCGTTCTAAGTTGATAGATTAAGTCCCCTTGAATTCTAAGGGTCCCTAGGGTCAAACTAGCCCACTAGGTACCTCCAGTAAGCGCCACAGAGCTGTGTTGCATAGAGGTGTAAAAAGGGGCGTGGTCTCAGAACACTTGTCTGCAACGCAGCTCCCTGGCGCATACTGGAGATACCTGTTGGGCTAGTTGGCCCTCAAGGACCCTCAGTATTGGAGAGGAATTAATTCCGCAACTTACAACTGACCAGGGGGCATGTTTGCAGAGTGCTGCAAGGAGGGGGCATGGCCTCCGGCGCAACGCCGGTCTTTTATTTATTTTATTTTTTTAAGACGGAGGGCTGTGTGGCCCCCCTTCTTTTTCTAATTTACTGGCCCTGGGGACCCCATCCCCCAGGGCCTGCACTACACCCTAATTTTTTTTGTTGAAAAAAATTAATTTGGCCCTACCAAAGCCTTAATCGGCACCGGAGACCCCAACCCCCGGGTCATGGCCTTTTTAAAAAAAATTCTTTAGGAGGGGGCTGCGTTGCCCCCCTCCTCAGGCCACTTATCGCCCCGGGGACACCGTCCCCCGGGGCCGGCCTTTGTTTTTTATTATTTTTAAAAAATATATATTTATAGAAACACCTAGGACATGCTGGACAAACCGTATGTACCTATCACCATGACGATTTGCGTGATATTCATTAAAAGGCGACTATGCATAGAATGAATCCACATGGAATGTATTTACACTGCTAGTGAAGCTCTGACGTGTCTGATGCCCTACCGTGCCTAATCCCGGCGCCCCTGCCGGTGGGTACTCTCCAAGTAGACACCCTTGTCGTTTATTTATACAAACATGGGTAGCTATTGATGGGCACATTTCATATACACGCACACCAAGCCATTCAAAGGGGATGCGACAAAAATTCGACCAAACTATGCAAGAAACCCCCCTCACGGTTAATAAAACACACATCCACCGCCGGATGTGTAATACTTTTTATTTTACTCTCTGGAAAGGAGACGAACCTCACTTTAGAGTCACAATGTATTGCATATTATATTTCACGCCCCGGTTCATCTTATATCACACTTTTTGGTGCATAGTTTATACCATATACTATATCCAGTTTTCATTTTCAATCGTGCTCTCAGGGCTATGTTCTATATAACACTGCGTCCACCTACCTTTTTCTCGGGCATTACATTTTGCGATGGGGGTGGAGGGTCAGGGGGTGTTTCTACCAAGTGAGCCCGGAGTCACATTCACAAACGTCCGTTTCTTCCTGAATAAAAGTGAGATTATGCTGCATACTTGTTCATATTTTAAGTAGTTCGCACATTTTAAAAACAATAAAGTTCCTAATACCCACCTTCTCTGAACAGTTAGCTTGCTGCCCCATCCACCTCCTCCCTATCCTCTGTTGTCTGAATCCATGGACTAGCCTCCTCCCTCCTGCCATGCATGGTCTGATGTGCTGCCACTGCCCTCCATTTAGCATGATGTACCAGTCCACTCCTCCTGCCCTCCATTGCCCAATTCTATGGCCCATCATTGACCTCCTGCTTAGCCTCTGTGCTTAGCTTGCTGCCCCTATTCTCCTTCCCCCTGCTCCATCCTTTTTGCCCACCATGTTCCATGGACCTGCCACTCCTATCTACTCTGAGTGTTCTGTTGAGCTGCCACTCCCCTCCCACCTGCCTAGCATTGTCAGATGACTGTAACCTGTCCCTGCCACCTCCACCCTGCCTGTTCACATGCCATGCCCCTATCCCCTTCATCCTGTCCTCCATGGTCCATTTTACTGCCACACCCTTCTGCCCTCCCTGGTCTGTTGTGTTGCAACTGCTCCTCCTGCCTGCCCCGCGCGGTCTGTTGTGAGGCCCCTTCCCCTGAACTCTCTTGTCTGTGCCCAGGTCCTGACCCTCCCTTCTATCCTCCATGGTCCTTTGTGCATGCCCCTGCACCCTCCTTCTTGCCCATCATAGCCATTGTGCTGCCACTAACCCTCCAACTTGCCATGCATGGTCTTCTGTGCTGCCATGGCCCCTCCCACCTTCCCTGTGTGGTCATCTAGCTGCCCCTGACCCCCTCCCACCTTCCCTCCATGGTCTGTGTGTATGCCATCATAGTCTCAATGTTGCTCTCCATGGTGTGTCTTGTTTCTAGTGCCCATACTGCCTGACCTCCATGGTCATCGTGCTGCTCCTACCCTGCCCCCTTGCCCCCAGCCCTCTGTTTCCAGGTGCAGACCCCTATTCCCTCCCTCCTGGCTTGTCTGTTCCATTGTAATGTCCCTGATCTGTCCCACCTGCCCTTCATGGTCTGTTATGCTGCAGCTTTCTCTCCTGTCTGTCCATTATGGTCAGCTAGCTACCATTGCCTCTTTCCCCTCTGTTCTCTGTTGTCCATGTGCATGGTCCTGTCCCCTCATTGCTTTCTATGGATTGTTGTGCTGCACTCCCGTCCCGCATGCGCTGTGTGGTGTATTGTGCTGCTGCAATCCCTGGCCTGCCCTGTATGGTCAGTTTGCTGCACCTCTCCATGTCCCTCCTGTCCTCTGTTATCCGAGTCCATGTCCCTACCCCAATTCCTCCTGCCTACCGTGATCCAATGTACCATACTTGTTAACATTTTGAACTTGGTAAGAGGGAGATTTTGAAAAAAATGGTGGTATTGATTTTCCCCTTTGAGTTACATTGAAAAAGAGGAGATTGTAGACAGGAGACAGATCAAATAAAGCCCATTTGAGCTTAAAAACATTGGACGTTTCCTGGCTGAAACGGGTCTGTTGGCATGTATGGTTGTACTACCACTGCCTCTTCCTTCTGCCCACAATGGTCTATTATATTGCCACGCCTCTCTTGCCAGTCCTGTATTGTTGGTTTGTTGCCCCTGTCCCCCTTTCCACTGCCCTCCATAGTCTGTTGTGCTGCCACTGCCCTTCCTGCCTGCCAAGTGTGGTCAAATTGTTGCCTCTGCACTCTCCTTCCTGCCTTCAATTTTCAGAGTCCGTGCCCCTGGCCTCTGCCTCTCAACAGTATCCCAATGAACAACTAGATTGCTAACATTCTATATTTATTAAAAAAGTGTGGTTAGTGCTCTAAAAACCTAAAATGAGGACACATTTTCTGAGTTTTCAAATAGCGACAAAGAACTTTTAAATTATTTGTAATCTTTATGTTTTTTTATCCAGTTGACCACTTGATTAAATGTTGCACCTAGGGGAGAGGATGTGGTGGTACTTCCAGAGCTGCAGACTTTGCAACTGAGGAGCCAGGTTGGAGTTTCTGCTTCAGCTCAACATTCTGTGATTCTGGTCAAATCATTTAATCTCCCCATGTCTACAACCAAAATGAATTTGATCTTGTGTGATGTAACCAATGCTCATGTAAAGCACTCCAATACCTGACAAGTCTGCATTATATAAAACTGCAAATACACAAAAAATAAGTGTTTTGCACACGTCTGTCATTGGGCTACATGTGGGCTACATCTGGGTGATATTTGTGCTGCATTTGGGCTCTTTTGTCTCTGGTGGCCATCTTGGGAGATTTATTTGTTATGAAGTTTCCTAATTTCCTCATTTATTGCCGTCTCCTCAGTAGGAAATGCTTTCAGTTTTTTACTTTGATTCCATCAAGAAGGTATTCAGATATGTCACACATGTGCCATAAATTCTGAATGTTAGCACTCTAGTTGCTCATTAGTTCACTGTAGTAAAACAACTGCTCACCACGGAAGTCTGCTGCTGGTATTAAAAGTGCATGTTTCATTCTGCATATCAGAATTTTTTAATGAAATAGAAGAGAATTTGAGAAGTCACTCAAAATGTGCCCTAATTTTTCTTTCTTCAGCACTATTCATAATTTCTATGGCAAAATGAACCCCCTCATTGTGTTCCTTTTCAAATTAAATGTTTTAAGTGTTACCAGTTTATTCCAATCAAGATGGCTTCAGGTGTGCCATACTTTTGTCATTAGTAAGACAGTAAGCGCTCTAGTTGTTCCTAAGAAAACTCTGGGACATTCTGTCATTGGGCTATACTTGGGCTACATCTGGGTGATATTTGGGCTACATTTGTCTCTGGTGGCCATCTTGGGAGATTTATTTGTTATGAATTTTCCTAATTTCCTCATTTACTGCAGTCTCCTCAGCAGGAAATACTTTCAGTTTTTTACTTTGGTTCCATCAAGAAGGCATTCAGATGTGTCACACATTTGCCATAAATTCTGAATGTTAGCACTTTAGTTGCTCATTAGATCACTGTAGTAAAGCTACTGCTCACCAGGGAAGTCTGCTGCTGGTATTCAAAGTGCATGTTTCAGTCTGCATGTCAGAATTTTTTTATGAAATAGAAGAGGATTTGAAAAGTCAAAATGTGCCCTAATTTTTCTTTCTGCAGCACTAATCATAGTTTTTATGGCAAAATGAACCCCCTCATTTTGTTCCTTTGTAAATTAAATGTTTTAAGTGTTACCACTTTATTCCAATCAAGATGGCTTCAGGTGTGCCATACTTTTGTCATAAGTAAGACTGTTAGGGCTCTAGTTGTTCGTTAGAACACTCTGGGTCATTCTGTCATTGGGCTATACTTGGGCTACATCTGGGTGATATTTGGGCTACAGTTGGGCTCTTTTGTCTCTGGTGGCCATCTTGGGAGATTTATTTGTTATGAAGTTTCCTAATTTCCTCATTTACTGCAGTCTCCTCAGTAGGAAATACTTTCAGTTTTTTACTTTGGTTCCATCAAGAAGGCATTCAGATGTGTCACACATTTGCCATAAATTCTGAATGTTAGCACTTTAGTTGCTCATTAGATCACTGTAGTAAAGCTACAGCTCACCAGGGAACTCTGCTGCTGGTATTCAAAGTGCATGTTTCAGTCTGCATGTCAAAAAATTTTTATGAAATAGAAGAGGATTTGAAAAGTCAAAATGTGCCCTAATTTTTCTTTCTGCAGCACTAATCATAATTTCTATGGCAAAATGAACCCCCTCATTTTGTTCCTTTGTAAATTAAATGTTTTAAGTGTTACCACTTTATTCCAATCAAGATGGCTTCAGGTGTGCCATACTTTTGTCATAAGTAAGACTGTTAGCGCTCTAGTTGTTCGTTAGAACACTCTGGGACATTATGTCATTGGGCTATACTTGGGCTACATCTGGGTGATATTTGGGCTACATTTTGGCTCTTTTGTCTCTGGTGGCCATTTTAGGAGACTTATTTGTTATGAAGTTTCCTAATTTCCTCATTTACTACAGTCTCCTCAGTAGGAAATACTTTCAGTTTTTTACTTTGATTCCATCAAGAAGGCATTCAGATGTGTCACACATTTACCATAAATTCAAAATGTTAGCACTCTAGTTGCTTATTAGATCACTGTAGTAAAGCTACTGCTCACCAGGGAATTCTGCTGCTGGTATTGAAAGTGCATGTTTCAGTCTGCATATCAGAATTTTTTAATGAAATAGAAGAGGATTTGAGAAGTCACTCAAAATGTGCCCTAATTTTTCTTTCTGAAGCACTAATCATACTTTCTATGGCAAAATGAACCCCCTTATGTTGTTCCTTTTTAAATTAAATGTATTAAGAGTTACCACTTTATTCCAACCAAGATGGCTTCAGGTGTGCCATACGTTTGTCATAAGTAGGACTGTTAGCGCTCTAGTTGTTCTTTAGAACACTCTGGGAAGCTTTTAGTCGTCTAGCTCTCACATCTTGACCTATGCCCAGACAATCTCCTGCACTGCCTCCAGGAAATCCATCTCTGGATGTGCGAGTCCTCACTCAAGCTCAACGGGTCTAAAACTGAAGTTATGCTGATGGGCAAGAAATGGTCAGCAATTCCATCTTCAGTTTGGCCCGATGCTATGGGTGAGGTGCCCGCCCCTAAGAGGGAAATTAAGAGCCTGGGTGTCTGGCTCGAACCAGACTTGTCCATGAAAACCCAGGCAACTAAAACAGCGGGAACTTGCTTCGGACTTATGCGCTCAGTCCGTAAGATCCTTTCACTGCTCCCTCCCCAATCAAGGAAAGTCCTGGTTCAAGGACTGATCCTTACGCGATTGGACTACAGCAATGCTGTTTACTTGGGAGTCCCCGAAACTACCCTGGGCAAGCTACAACGAGCCCAGAATGCGGCTGCCCGGATGCTAATGAATCTTCCCTCCAGAGTCTCTGCCAGACCAGCGCTTAAGGCTCTCCACTGGTTGCCAGTGCGAGAGAGGATCGAGTTGAAGGCAATGTGCATCGCTCACAAACTCCTCAATTGACAAGGCCCTTCCATTCTGGGAGATATGGTGACTCCGTACAAAGCCTCAAGATCCCTGCGCTCGGACAATGAGCGACTAGCCAATGTCCCTAAGTTCAGGAGAGTACGCACTGGTGGCCGTCGCTTTTCAGTAAAAGCATCCACACGCTGGAATTCGCTCCCTCGCTGTCTGCGGTTAGAACCTGTCTACCTACGCTTCCGCAAACAGCTTAAAACTTTGCTGTTTCCCAAATAAGTTCTCCCCCCCCTCCCTCCTCGGCCTATTCAAGTTCTTACAGCGCGGGGATGCCTCTGGGTCACCAGGCACTTTACAAATCGTTAAATAAATAGTAAAATAAATAAGCTGCAGTAGAACACAAAGGAATCAACTGACAGTCTCTGCCCTTGTTGGATGTACATGTTTTACTGAGTATGTCAGACTTCGTTCTCACATGACTGAGAAAGATAATGTGAATTTACAGAAAATATGCTCTCAGTTTAGCTTATAGATCACCTTCCAAACCTCTGTGGGAAAAGCATGAGAAAATAGCTTTCTCTCAAACATGATTCATGATATCACAGCAGAAGGCTTTTTCACATGGTAAAATCACCTTAGAACACACCACAATTCCTAAAATGAGTATGGCACCATCAACAAATGATTTATAATGTAACTAAAGTCTTAAAACCTTCTATTAACTGCAATGCTTTTTAATGAGGTGCTATCATGTATATTGGTCCCAAAATGGCTGCCAACACTTCTTGGATGAAGTGCTGACAGCCAATCAGATCTCACGATGAGATGTGTGGTTAGGCTCCGCCCAGATATATATGTGATTTTACTTTTGATTTTCTCAGGAACTACTGAACAGATTGACACCATATATGCAAAAGGCACATGCCTGAGCTGAGGACTACCTCTTTGCCAAATTTCAAGTAATTCTGTTCAGCCGTTCGGGCTTTACCTTCGACTAAAGGTCCTATGGGAAAATGCATGGGAAAAACGCGTTTTAGGACCCCCCTTTTTTCTCAGCCCCTGCTTGACGAATCACCCCGAGACTTTCAGGGTAGGAGCTGAGCGGAGCGCCCCATTCGTTTTGCAAATTTCACGAAGATAAGTCAACCGGCGGCAAAGTTATTCAAAATAGAATTTTCAGATTTCCTATGGGAACTCGGCCCTAACTATAACTATCTACTGGCGACCGCCAGTAGATAATATATATATATATATATATATATATATATATATATATATCACGTTGTAGCCGTTTGAAGATTCGTTGCTTAGTCTCTCCAAAGTAACGGACACGGACCCAAACTGGTGCTTAGAAGGTCTTTATTTCACCGTCGCCATTACGCGTTTCAGCTCCGTAGAGCCTTGATCACATATATATATTCACTTAAAAAAACATAGGTTTCACACAGGTTATAGTTAGGTGGATATTTCACCGGTAAAAAACCAATGACATTCCCCCGTTATATTTAGTTCAGATAACTATAACTTGCGCGCCCGCAATCCACTGATCATGACGTCAAATATTACATCACTCATGACATGGTCAGTGGCATCACTCATGACATCACTGATGACATCATCCTTGTGATAGAGTGGCGGTCGCGCGAGTTATAGTTATCTGAACTAACTATAACGGGGGAATTTCATTGGTTTTTTACGAGTGAAATATCCACCTAACTATAACCTGTGTGAAACCTATGGTTTTTTAAGTGAATTTGCAAGGTTTTTTAAACGCTAATTCCTAACTATAGCGTGTGTGAAACCTATGGTTTTTTAAGTGAATTTGTACGTTTTTTTAAATGCTAAGTTATGTATTTATTAATTATTATTTTTTTCAAGGTTTTTCACCGTGTGCGCACCGTGCGCACGCTTTGGGCGCACGGTGGGCTGCGCGCTCCATGCATGCACGCCGCAGTTTAGAAAAAAAAAAAAATATGTTTTTTTGTCCCTTGGGGGTCCTTCTGTTACCCCCTAACAAAGGCTAGGGGGTCAGGAACTATCTTCCCTGCCCCCTTTTCACGTTTTCCACCTTTTTCCCCCCTTTCCTTTTCAGTGCGTGAGACAAAATGGCGGCCAACACTTCCTGATTTCGACCGATTCGAATGTTTACCAACATCTAACAACCAGAATTCGCACATTGCGCGCACGGTGCGCGCGTATAGATATTTACATGCTTTTAAATGCTATTTTCTCAGGAAATACTGAACAGATTGACACCAGACCTGCAAAAGGCACTTCCCTGACCTGAGGACTCCCTCTCTGCCAAATTTCAAGTAATCCTGTTCAGCCGTTCGGGCTGTACCTTCGACTAAAGGTCCTATGGAAAAATGCATGGGGAAAACGCGTTTTGGGACCCCCCTTTTTTCTCGGCCCCCGCTTCACGAATCACCCTGAGAATTTCAGGGTAGGAGCTGAGCGGAGCGCCCCATTTGTTTTGAAAATTTCGCGAGGATTCGTCAACCGGCGCCAAAGTTATTCAAAATAGAATTTTGAGATTTCCTATGGAAACACGATCCTAACTATAACTATCTACTGGTGACTGCCAGTAGATAATATATATATGTATCCATATAGATATATCTATATAGATATATATTTTCACTGAAAAAACCAAAACCTTTGTTTTTTTCAGTCAATTTCTAAGGTTTTGAAATTTTATTTCATAACTATAACGTCCTTGTATTTTTTTCTATAATTAGATATTGAAAATTATATATGCATGGTGCACCACTTATTGATGTATTTGTCATGTATTTGTTTTAAAATTACATTAATTATCTTATTTCAGGATATTTCTGGTTTTTACAGAGACACCGGGATTGCCGAGAACATACATCAAATACCTAGTGTTTTTGACAAAGTGTAAAACACATATATAGACATATTTTACATAAAGCTTGAGTCTAGCTGTTTAGTAAGATATTAATCTAACTTTGCCCTTTGTATTAGTTTGTCAAAAAAACTACAGTCAAAATGCATTTTCCTTGTTTTTGGCAACACCGGAATTCGTGATGACGTAGGTTGTCACGAATACCGCATGTGTTTTTTACAAAGTGTCAAACACATATATAGACATGTTTTACATGAAGTTTGAGTCTAGCTATTTAGTAAGATATTCATTTAACGTTCTCCTTTAAATTTATTTGTCAAAAAAACTGTATCTGAAATGCATTTACCTTCTTTACAGCGACACTGAAGGTCGCAATGACATCAGTAGTCAAGAATACAAATGACAAAGAGTAAAACACATATATAAAAAAAATTACATAAAATTTGGGTTTACATTGGTTTAACTTTATTTTAAAATGCATTTGTGTAAAACAACAGTTTCAAAAAATAACTTTCCGCAACAGTACTCACAAATAGCACATAGCTACTAAATAAATCGTCCTTAAAATCGATTTTCTGTTTTTGGGATGATGCCGGGTGCTGTGATGATGCCGTTAGCCACTCTCACCTTGAGTACGTCACAAAAATGCAAAGCACAAGCAGGAATTCAATAGCCACCACCACATACAAAAATCCAAACTACAAAATAGATTATAACCAACACACTAAACACATTTTTATGTAAAAGACTCTATAATAGCATGTAACCCTTCCTTAATATCTCTATAACACAGTGTATAACTCATTCAGTGGAACCTGTGACTGCATAAATCACTGTATCAGTAAGTCTCTCATTCACTGTATAAGAATTTCAGTGGATCTGTGATACAGTGCATCAGGCTATCTATGGTTCTGTAACAAACTGTGTGACTGTCTCAGTGCATCTATGACTGGGTGCATCAGTATCTCAATGGGTCTGTGATTTGGTTGCATGAGTCTCTCAGTCGATCTGTGGGTAGGTGCCTGAGTGCCTTTGTGCATTTGTAAGTAAGTATATTACAGTCTGACTGGATCTTTAGGTGGATACATGAGTGTCTATGTGGGTGTCCGAGTGGAATGTATGATGTTACAATGCATACAATTACAACGCATGCCTTTACAGTGCAGTTTTTACCTCGCAACATCCTTTACAACGCATTCTTTTACATCGCATGCCATTACATCGCATTTTCAGAAACTACCTTTACAACGCATTCCATTATATCGCATTATACCTTTGCAATGCATACCATTACAATGCATACCATTACATCGCATTTAGGGTCAGTGTTGGATAGTATAGGGGTAATTATTACTATTCTAACTCCAGTGAGTGCAACAGTAGGGTAAGTGTTGGATAGTATAGAGGTAAAAATTACTATTCTAACTCCAGGGAGTGCAACAGTAGGGTAAGTGTTGGATTGTGTAAGGGTACTATGCGTTGTAATGGTATGCATTGTAATGACTTGCCATATAATGCCTGCTTTTTAGTGACATGCATTGTAATGACATGCGTTGTAGTGACATGCGATGTAATGGCTGCGTTGTAATGACATGCGATGTAAAGGATGTTGCGATGTAATGACTGCTATGCAAAGGTAGTGCGATGTAATGACTGTGTTGTAAAGGTTGTTTCGCATCTGAGTGGGTGAGTAAGTGGGTGCTTGACTGTCTTAGTAGGTCTGTAAGTGAGTGCATGAGTCTCTCAGGGGGTCAATGACAAGGAGTCTGAGTGTCTGAGTGGATGTTTGAGTGGCAGTATGGGTGTGTGAATATATGAGTGCATCTGTGAGTGGGTGTATGAGTGAGTAGATCTGTGAGTGGGTGTATAAGTGTCTCAATGTGTCTGTGAATGAGACCATAAGTCTCTTATTGGGAGAGTGAATGGGTGCATACATGAGTGTCTGAGTGAGTCTCTGACTGGGAGGGTGTGTATCTGGGTGGGTCTCTGAGTGGATGTGTGAGCCTTTGAGTGGGCGAGTGGGTGGTTGTGTGTATATCTGAGTGATTCTGTGAGTGGGTGTGTGAGTTTGAGTGTATGAGTAAGTGACTGACGGCCCGATTCACAGAACTAACTTAAGACAAAATCCTAAACTTACTACCATTTTGGTATTCACAGAAGGCACTTACTCATTTCGGTATTCACAGAAGTTAGGAGTCCTAACTTTAGGACTCCTAAATGCCTTCTGTGAATACCGACAGTCTTAAAGTTAGGATTTTTCTCAGTTTAGGAGTCCTAAAGTTAGGAGTCCTCCTAACTGTACTACTCCTAAACTGAGAAAAATCCTAACTTTAAGACTTTCGGTAATCACAGAAGGCATTTAGGAGTCCTAAAGTTAGGACTCCTAACTTCTGTGAATACCAAAATGAGTTAGTGCCTTCTGTGAATACCAAAATGGTAGTAAGTTTAGGATTTTGTCTTAAGTTAGTTCTGTGAATCGGGCCCTGAGTGCATAAGTCTCTAAGAGAGTCTGTGACTAAGTGTGTGAGTGTCTGAGGGGATCTATGAGAGAGTGTATATGTGTGTCAATAGGTCTTTCGGTGGGTGTATGAGTGTCTCAGTGGGTCTGTGAGTACTTACATGAGTGTGTGAGTGGGTCTGTAAGTGGGTTCAAGAGTCTCTGAGTGCATGGTACATGAGTGTGTGACTCTCCGAGTGAGTCTGTAAGTGGGTGCATGAGTACCCGAGTGGGTCTGTGAGTTGCTGCATTACTTCCCAGGTGGCTCTCTGAGAGGGTGTAAGAGTCTCTAAGTGGACATGAGACTGTGCACATAAGTCTATATGTAGGTCTCTAAGTATGTGTGTGAGTCTCTGAGTGGGTCTTTACATGGGTGCGTCACTCTCCAAGTGAATCTGTAAGTGGGTGCATGAGTACCTGAATGGGCATGTGAGTCTGTGCATGAGTATCTGAGTGGGTATGTGGCTGGATGTAGACGTCTGTGAGTGAGAATGTGAATTGGTGTATATGTCTGAGTGAGTTTGTGAGTGAGTACATGAGTCTGTGACAGTGACCGGCCAGTGTGCACATATATATGTGATCAAGGCCTCGTTCCTTTTCGCATTCTTGGAGGTTTTGGAATGATTGTTTGCAATATATATATATATATATATATATATATATATATATATATATATATATATATATATATATATATATATATATATATATATATATATATATCCATTAGGAAAGAAGCCCACCAGTTGAGATGCCACACACGCTCGTGTTTCAAACCTTCTTTAATGGCAGGATTTCAGGGATCAACAGCATCACCTCCTCAATCATAATTCAAGTCCAAACATGTTTCGGGCTGACTCGCCCTTGATCACTGGTATCCTAAGTGGCACAGCTGCAAAGAATGTAGCGCCGTACTCACGGCGATGAAGTACCGTTCAGCCCAGTGGGCGTGTACCACAATAGCATTGTGGTCTTCGTAGTGCGCTTGAACAATCTGCAACATAAAACCCACAGTGGATTGCAGGTAGGTCTCTACAAAATAATCCTTTAGTAGGCAAGAAGTGACACTGAGTCCCTGGTAGTATGCCAACCACCACGGTCACGGCGTTCCATGGACGTCTGCAAAACTTCGCCGCGTCCTGGAGCTGTACTTCCACAGCGGGGCACCTCGCGACCTGAGCAAGGCCGCAAAACATCCATTAGGAAAGAAGCCCACCAGTTGAGATGCCACACACGCTCGTGTTTCAAACCTTCTTTAATGGCAGGATTTCAGGGATTAACAGCATCACCTCCTCAATCATAATTCAAGTCCAAACATGTTTCGGGCTGACTCGCCCTTGATCACTGGTATCCTAAGAGGCACAGCTGCAAAGAATGTAGCGCCGTACTCACGCCGTGACCGTGGTGGTTGGCATACTACCAGGGACTCAGTGTCACTTCTTGCCTACTAAAGGATTATTTTGTAGAGACCTACCTGCAATCCACTGTGGGTTTTATGTTGCAGATTGTTCAAGCGCACTACGAAGACCACAATGCTATTGTGGTACACGCCCACTGGGCGGAACGGTACTTCATCGCCGTGAGTACGGCGCTACATTCTTTGCAGCTGTGCCTCTTAGGATACCAGTGATCAAGGGCGAGTCAGCCCGAAACATGTTTGGACTTGAATTATGATTGAGGAGGTGATGCTGTTAATCCCTGAAATCCTGCCATTAAAGAAGGTTTGAAACACGAGCGTGTGTGGCATCTCAACTGGTGGGCTTCTTTCCTAATGGATATATATATATATATATATATATGTCTTACCTACTGACATTCACCAGTAGGTAGTTATAGTTAGGACCAAGTTTCCATAGGAAGAACATTTTTTGTTTTGCTTATAACTTTGGCGTTGTTTGATGAATCTTCATGAAATGTTCCAAACTAATTATTTGTTTATATCAGCTCCTATGTTGAAAGTTTGGGGGTGATTTGTCAAGGGGGGGCGAGAAAAAGGGGGGTCCCAAAACGTGTTTTCTCCATGTTAATTTCCATAGGAAAATTTAGACAAGGCTACAGGTCGAACAGGTGAACGGAATTACCCCAAATTTGGCAGGGAGAAGGGTCTTGGTCTAGAAAGCACACTTTTGTTTATTTGGTGTAAATCCATTCAGTAGGTTTTGAGAAATATCAAAATTTACAGATATCAATATTTGGGAATTCTGCCATCTGATTGGCTGAGGCGTTACGAGAACGAGCTTGGTGCTTATTGGCTGTGAGTGGTGTGAGCGGTTGCAACTAGGAAGTGTTGGCCGCCATTTTGTGATTTTGTTGAAGCGAATAAGGGGAAAAAAGGGCAAAAAAAGTAGGAAAGAGGAGGGTAGGAGCACTGTAACCTCTGTGGGGTGTTTAGGGTGTGCTATAGAGGGGTTGCGAAGCGAACTACTCATACCTACCGGTCTGAAAGGGCTGGGTACGGAAATTAAGTGACATATTGCGTAGTCTGATGCTGCTAAGGTGAGCTGCTGCAGGAGTCGGGGATGAAAGCGTGAGCCTAAACTGTGTGTCTAATGGTGTGAAGTCATGTGCCCTGGTCACTGCAGCACAGCTGTGGAAGTAGTGTCAGAATGTGTTTATACCTACTAGGACAAACTACTGACTCCTACTGGTGTGAAAGTCCTGGGGTACGGAAAATATGTGAGGTATTGTCTAGAATACAGTATTTGTAAAGCGCAAACTACTCACCCCTATGGGTCTGAACGCCCTCGAGGCCGGCGTGGAAATTATGTGAGCTATTAAGTGAGCTATTGCCCAGAGTCACATGGTGCTGAGCTGAGGTGTCCAAAGGTGTCCTTCATAAGCATTTCCAAACCTACCCCAGTCAATGTGCCTAGGTCTTTTCCACCACAATGCAAAATCATGAGGTCAGGGTGTGGAAGATGCAAAGAGGTTTTAACCAAAGGTAGCAATTGGTGCCACTTCAATCTTCTCTGTGCAAACCATTTAATGTCCACATTTTGTGAACCTAGGTCTAAGTCAATATGTCTGTGTTCTGCATACCTCTTGCACCAGAAAATATAGCTATGTCCTACGATCCTTACTAGCATTTTGAAGGTATGGCTGGAAGGGATGGAAAGATGTCTGTAGCTCATGCAGTTCCTTGGTAGAATAAGAGATATGTTTAAAGATGGAGAGCTACTGTTTTTTTGCCATACAAAAACGATACGTGATTGGGAGATGAAAAGCATTCTTTTTTAAAAGTAGGGTGCACATTTGTTTTATGGAAAAGCATCTTTGTGATTGGTTAAGAAAAAGCAGTTTCAACTTGGAGTACATATCATAGGATAAAATTTGCTCAACTGAACCACACCTGCTACTTGCATTTGGAAGGCACTGTTCGTACTTAAAACAATCGTGAACTTTTAACCTGCTCGTGCCGTTAAATGTCCTAGAAAATATTGCAAAAAAATATTGTTAAGTTTAAAACAATTGATGAACTTTTAACCTGCACGTGTTGTAGAATGTTCTAGAAAGTGTGTTGATAGAATACGTTGAACTTCTGACTTCTATGTGTTGCTGAATATTTAAAAAATGGTTTATATGGAAAATTAAAAAGAAACCAATAGAGAGAAGTTTTGAAACCTAAAAGAATCAAGGAACTATTCTAATTTGTTCTTTACATGTATTTATGTGTGGAGCAACAAAGTTATAGACAAAACAGCACCAGGAAGAGGAAGAAGCAGAGAGTGGTGGGACAGGGGAGATGGGCAGAATGGCACACATGCACAATTAAGTACAGCACAAGTATAGACAAACAATGGCTAAAATGAAACTCACCGACAAGGAGCACAAGTCACACAACCCGCCAACATCACACCACTGAACGAGCATAGAAGTGAAAACCACGCTGCATTCATACAGGATGTGTACAAAGGCCAGTCATTGGTGTTGTGGGATGTCTGCGACTGTGGTCAGCATGGATGAGATGCCCAGCACGTGGCACATGGGCGAGTTCACTGTGTGTTACGTTGCCAAACACCTGCTCCACCGTCCCATGTGCCCCCACACTTTTCTACGGTGCACTGTTGTATCTCGTGCACTCATTCGGCACACCATTGTAATGCCTATTCGTGCATGTCCTGCTACATTCAAACTACACCATCACAGTGCTGTTTGGAGGTGGTGAATGCCACTTTACAACATTGAGTGCTGCGACCCTTGAGGCAGGCCACACCAGAACACAGAGACACATTTACCGCACTTCCTGTACACGGACATGTCCGAGACACCCCATTCCCCTTTCCGGATAGGCACACCCCTGCGCTGACCTGTGTACTCCGGACCAGCACACGCCGGTTGTGCATGCAGGAGGATGCGTGCCTAGCTACATGTCCAGGCTCACTGCCAACGCTGAGGTGACAGCACACTATGATGTTACAGGGCTCCTGCCTATCATGTTAAGACACTGACCACAGGGACACACTTGCTCAGATGCGGGTTTGGGGGCGTTGGCGGTCCTGGAGTTGTTGCGATGAGTCTTGTGGCCCTCATGGGTATCCCTGTAACATGCTCATTGACTCTATGGCACCTGTGGGTGTTCTGGTGTGGCTCTTGGCTGTGTTCCCTTTCATGGTGCAGGTAGTCGTCCTGCTTAACACCAGCAGAAAGCAGGTGTAAAATCCCTGGTGCTATTGTGGCTTATCGCCGGAATTTGTTTCGCATTGCAGTTGGTGTGAAAGTTGTGATGTGATTTGTTTCGTGTGCAGAACAATATACGAACTGAGCAGTGTATCTCATCAAGATCCAGCACCTGGCGCACTATTCCCAATCAATATAAATACAATGAGATTTCTTAATTGATTTTGTGTGTACACTGTAAGTTTAGCCACTACCTCAGTGCAAATCAATACAGGATTTTAGTATTTAGAATAAATCGCAAAGGTGCACCTCGTGTCTTTTTGTATGGGAACGACTAGGCTGCATTTCATTATCAGCACTTTAATAGAAGTAAAGTTAAGATAAATCTAAGACACTATTCAGAAGTTGGTGCAAACTGCAGACATCACCAGTATTCCCGCGATAAGTGCCCCAAAATTTAACACCATGGTGGACTCCATCAAATAACAGTAATAAGAACAAGAAAGAGTCACACAGCAGTGAAGAGAACAACCAAAAACGTTATTAATTTTTTTTTTCAAACTTTATTTTTTTATAAACATGTAAATGATAAACGAAAAACTATTTTCAAACTTTATTTTTTTATTAACATATATATATGAATGATAAACTAATAAACAAAATTTAACAAAAATAATAGAAAACAACAAGGCGGAACACTCCTGTGGGGACCATGGATGTCGACGACAGAGCCTGTAAATAAAGCACAAAATAAGCACGTGTGTAATGGGCATATCAAAGGAGAGAGACACCGAGAAACAGAGAAGGAAAAAAAAGCCAGAGAGAAAAAGAGAGGGAAGGAAAGAAAGAAAGGGAGTGAAAAAGGGAGAAGGAAGAGAGAAAGGTAGAGAGATAGAAGGAAAAGAAGGAAGAGAGAGAGAGAGAGAGAGAGAGAGAGAGAGAGAGAGAGAGACAGACACTGCCGCCCCTGCGCATCCATGAGCAAATAATTACCTGGTGCAGCAGCGGGCACTCCATGTGCCCGTCAAAACTCCGGCCATCCCAGATATGTCGCTGAGTCATGAATGGCGTAGACCACATCAACTTCTCCGCAGATCTCACAGATGTTGCTGAGTCCTGAGTCATGAATGGCGGAGACAACATCATCTTCTCCACATCCCGGCAGATCTCACATATGTCGCTGAGTCATCAATGGCGGAGACCACATCAGCTTCTCCACAGCCCGGAATATCGCACACATGTCGCTGAGTCCTGAGTCATCAATGGCGGAGACCACATCAGCTTTTGGGGCCACTAAGCCTGTGGAACTCAAGTCCGTGCCACGTGGTGGTAGGCCCCCTGATGGCCATATGAGCTTTGGGTGGTACTAACCCTGTGCATCTGAAGTCCGCACAAGGGGGTAGTAGGCCCCTGACGGCTATACAGATCAGGTTGCGACTAACTTTCTGCGCAACTTTTTAAAGACTCTTCATGGTTGAGACACGTGGAGCGTCTGCCATCTAGTCAGCGCCGGCAATAAAGGATGTGACGTTTTCGATCTATTATATTTTCATGGTCACATGGCCTGTGAAGCATGTGCCAGATGGGTGTGGTGTGTGTGCAAATGTGCCCTGAGGGAATGGCCGTGAGATGTTGAGAACTAGACCACTGACGACCTGCACACCAACAGCGAGTACGCCTGTGACAGGTAGCTATGTGGGGCCAACGTCGGAACGTAATCGGAGTGGCGTGGCATGGCGTATGACGGAACAGGGCAGGGATAGATACAATGACGTGGATGGCTCGTAATGCTGTGTCTGTGAGTTGAGCAGATGAGCCGCAGCTGGCCCTCTGCGAGCCTGGGTGCGAACTGTTCATAACTCACACTACATAAGCATTGATAAACCATTTTGTGATTCAGTCCGTCAGCTGGCATTTGTCTGAGGCATTTGTGAAAACATATCGAAGTTCTTTCTGTGATAGACACCCCTTTGACGCTGGCTCTCCCCACATCAGCAGGTAATGCACCCTCTTCCCACATTACCATCATACCCCCAACAACCTTCTTGGGCCAGGAAGTGTCCCTGTGCGGTTGGACAAAGAAGAATCTTAGTCATGTATAGATTTACATATAAAAAAATGTATTTAAAGAAAAGAACAACAAATTAGACTGAAGGGAGTCTGGTGCTGTGGTCGCTGCCACGAAGTTAGGGTCACTGCCATTGAGGACTCAGGACACAGTTACACATGTGGGCTCGGCTTGTGTTAAAGAGGGTTAGTGGGACTATGTGTCGCCAGCCTTGCATATAGAAATATGCCTCACTGATCGAAGGGAGTGTGGTGCTGTGGTTGGTGCCACGGACTTGGGGTCATTGCCATTCAGGACTCAGGACACAGATACACATGTGGTATCGGCTTGTGTTAAAGAGGGTTAGTGGCACCAGAAGCATTGAGACTGTATGAGGCTGTGATGATGCTTGGTGTGGAGGGGCCGCACTGGCAGCAATGTGTCTTGGCTACTGGACTACGTCATGTGGAATCAGGACTCTTTCTGAATTGTGAGGCCCGCTGATCGTAGTGTAGGCCAGAGGTAGCGGTGAGCAAGGGGCCACAGCCACGTGCATGCATTGGGGCCCCACCGGCCTGCGGCACCACGTGTCGCCAGCCTTCCATATGCAAATACCCCTCACTAATCGTAGGGCATGTGGTGCTGTGGTCGCTGTTGTGAAGTTCGGGTCACTGACGTTCAGGACTCAGGACACAGTTACACATGTGGGATTGGTTTATTTTGCACAGGGTTAGTGGCACCACGTGCTGTTGGCCTTGCATATGGAAGTATGCCTCACTGATGAGAGGGAGTCTGGTGCTGTGGTCGCTGCCACGGACTTGGAGTGACTGCCATTGACTCAGTGACTCAGGACACAGTTACACATGTGGGATCAGCTTGTGTTAAAGAGGGTTAGTGGAACTACGTGTCGCCGGCCTTGCAAATGGAAATATGCATCACTGATCAGAGGGAGTCTGGTGCTGTGGCCGCTGCCACGGACTTGGGGTGACTGCTATTCAGGACTCAGGACACAGTTACACATGTGGGATTGGCTTGTGTTAAAGAGGGTTAGTGGGACTACGTGTCGCCAGCCTTACATATGAAAATGTCTAACTGATCAAAGAGAGTATGCTGCTGTGGTCGCTGCCACGGAATTGGGGTCACTGCCAATTGGGACTCAGGACACAGTTACACATGTGGGATTGGCTTGTGTTAAAGAGGGTTAGTGGGACTACGTGTCGCCGGCCTTGCATATTGAAATATGCCTCATTGATCAAAGGGATTCTGGTGCTGTGGTCGCTGCCATGGACTTGAGGTCACTGCCATTTAGGACTCAGGACACAGTTGCACATGTGGGATCGGCTTGTGTTGGACAGTGTTGGTTGGCACCACGAGTCCAAAATTCAAATTGCGAGGTCTGCTGCATGCAGTGTAGACTGCTGAATGTTCGTTTATACTTGAAAATGAATTTGGTGATTGTACTAACGCTATAACTGATATAAAAAATGTTCAACAAGAAAGGATACTAAAAGGATATTATGTAGATTTGAGGCCTGTAATAGTTACTTGCCTAGTGGACTCTGTAGTTAATGAATGAAGAAATAATTTTCATTGTGAGCCCTACTGAGTGCAGTGTAGGCGTATGATGAAAAGATTAAATAAGTATAGAATTCATTGACAAAGTGTTGTATTTTCTGAGTACAATCTTGTTGTTAGAAATTAACATTTAAAATTGGAATTGAGAGCTGCACTGCCTGTAGTGTAAACTGCTATTCCATGTTAGTTTACATTTGAAGATTAATTTGGTTATTGTAGTAAAGCTATAATTGATATTAAAAATAACTTCTTGAAGCGAGGATACTAAAAGGATAATATGTAGGGTGTAGGACTGATAGTTAGTTGCCTACTGGAGTCTGTAGTTGCATATGGAAATACCCCTCACTGACCAAAGGCAGTGTGGTGCTGTGGTCGCTGCTACAAACTTAAGGTGACTGCTATTTAGGACTCAGGACACAGTACACATGTGGGATCGGCTTGTATTAAAGAGGGTTAGTGGGACTACATGTTGCCGGCCTTGCATATCGAAATATGCCTCACTGATCGAAGGGAGTGTGGTGCTGTGGTCGCTGCCACGGACTTAGGGTGACTGCCATTCAGGACTCATGACACAGTTACACATGTGGGATCGGCTTGTGTTGAACAGAGTTATTGGCATCACGTGTCACCGCCGTTGCATATGTAAATATGCCTAACTAACCAGAGGGAATATGCTGCTGTGGTCGCTGCCATGGACTTGGGATCACTGCCATTCAGGACTCAGGACACAGTTCCACATGTGGGATTGTTCGGCTTGTGTTGAACAGAGTTATTGGCACCACGTGTCGCCGCCTTTGCATATGGAAATATGCCTCACTGATTGAAGGGACTCTGGTGCTGTGGTTGTCTCACGGAGTTGGGGTCACTGCCATTCAGGACTCAGGACACAGTTCCACATGTGGGATTGCTCGGCTTGTGTTGAACAGGGTTAGTGGCACCACGTGTCGCCGCCATTGCATATGGAAATATGCCTCACTGATCGAAGGGAGTCTGGTGCTGTGGTTGTCTCACGGAGTTGGGGTTACTATCATTCAGGACTTAGGACACAGTTCCACATGTGGGATCGGCTTGTGTTGAAGACGGTTAGTGGCACCATTTGTCACCGGTCTTCCACAGTGTCGGCCATAGGTAGCGGTGAGCAAGGGCCCACAGCCACGTGCATACGTTGGTGGCCCCACAGGCCTGCTTAGTGCAGGTTCAGTGGCACCACGTGTCACCGGCCTTCCATATGGAAATACCCCTCACTGATCAAAGGAAGTCTGATGCTGTGGTCGCTGCCATTCAAGACTCAGGACACAGCTACACATGTGGGATCGGCTTGTGTTGAAAAGGGTTAGTTGGCACCATGTGTCGCCGGTCTTCCACAGTGTAGGCCGGAGGCAGCGGTCAGCAAAGGCCCACAGGCAGGTGACGTTGTCTTGAGCTGCACAGATTGGGAGCATTTGGTCTTCTTAACGCATTATAGTCTCTTACACAATTTGCGTCGCTACTAATCTTGAATTGTGAACCGTGTAACTCCAGTGTAGGGCGGAGACAGTGGTTAGGATGGGCGCACAGTGGCGTCGAGTTGAGCTGCACAGTTAGGGCACCTGGAGTACTCAGCGTGTGTGCACCCTGCGATGATAAGTGGTCCCAGTGGGCCGCACTGGGAGCAATGTGTTTCGTCTAATGAATTGTGCCTTGATGAGGCCAAGTGGCGATGATTTATGGTGGAGTAAGTTAGTAGCACCTGATGCACACAGCGTGTGTGCACCGTGCGATGATGCGTGGTCTGGGCGGGCTGCATTTGGAGCAACGTGTCTTGCGAACTGGACTGCGACATCTGCAATCGCCACTGCATCTAAATTGTGAGCGCTGCTGTCCGCAGTGTAGATCGAAGGCAGTCGAAGGCAGTGTGCCGCTGGGTTCGCAGGGGGCCTGTGTTGAGGAGGCCCACGGTTATGGCAGCATCCACATGCCAGGGTGAGGGCTGCCGCTGTGACAGACTCGTTGGTCTTCCCTCAAGTGAACCACGCCTAGGGCCTGGCCTATTTATTCATACTCCTATGCTGGAGTGACGTACGTTGGAGCAGCCTACTCCGCTTCCGCTTCCAGGGGGGGACAACACAGCTACATGACCCTGATCTTCCCCACTGACTGAGATAACATATTTGCGTCCACTGAGCACTACACTAAAAGTATCAATAGTATATCTCCACATGGAGAGGTTTGTGCTTTGCATAGTGAGGTCTGTGCAGCACATCAGCGTTACACTTGGCATTGTGTGCTTTATTGTTGATGGGTGACTTGCCTCCTTCATATATAGTTGGTTGCCACATCTCCCAACATACAGCTATTGTGTGGCTGAGGGGCATGGCATTTTGGGAAGGTCCTGTTTTGCGCTGACTCGGAGGCAGTAGGGTGGGGTGGTGCGGGGGGAGGTTCTGGTGGTGGTGGCGCTGGGTGTTGTGGTCTTGTTGCGTGTCGGACCTGCATGATCAGGAGCTCTATCACGTGTTGGTCTTTAGATGTGGCTGTGAGTTGGGTCCAATTCACGGAGTAGATAGTCGACCTCCTTACACCAGTTAAAGGTTGATGGTAATTTGTTACTGCTAACTTGGCTTATCGCCTGCTTTTTGGATTGCATTGCAGATTTGGCTAGTCGTTGAAAATATGGGGAAGTGGTGTTTTCGTGGGGTTTTTTTGCACGGGAACGCCTACTTTGCATTTCATTAGCGTTAGTTGTGGCTCTCATTTGTGGCGATTTTGTTGGCGTAAGGTTTCGATGGAAGAGTGGTGAGATTTGCAGTTTTCACTAAGTTGAGAATGGGTTGATAATTAAAAAACAAAGAAAAAAAGATAGGTTTAATGAACATTAGGTTTCAGGCACGTTATAGTTAGAAATAAGCATTTAAACAACATTAGAAATTCACTGAAAAAACCATAGGTTTCAGGCATGTTATAGTTAGAAATTAGCATTTAAAAAACCAATTAAATTCACTGAAAAAAATAGGTTTCACTCATAGAAAACCATAGAAATTCCCCTGTTATAGTTAGTTGAGCTAACTATAACTCACGCTCCCCCAATGCACTGCTGATGATGTCACATATTACATCATTCATGACATGGTCAGTGACATCACTGATGACATCACTGACTGTGTCTTTCTGTAAAGTTTAAATATGTTTAATAAATAGAGGGAAAGGCGTGTTGAAGAATGAGTGAGTGTATAAGTGTATGAATGGATGATTTAGTAGGTGCGTGACTGACTCTATATGAGAGTGATTAAACTTATCTTACTGAATGCATGGGTTAGTGAGTAAACTGTGTGAATGTCTGTATCCGTCTGTCTGTTGGTGTGTAAGCGGCTGCATGGGTTTGCGAATACCTACATGAGTGTCTCTATGAGTTATTGATTGGTTGCCTGAGTATCTGTATGGGTGCCTGAGTGTTTGTGTGGGTGGGGTGTGTGTGACTCTGTGCATAGATGTGTGTGGGGCGATTCACTGGGTGCATGGTTTCAAGAGTGCATCTTTAATGGACTGTATGGGTGGGTGAGTGTGTGTATGGGTGTGTTAGTGAGTGAATGTATATTTCAGTGGTACATGTGTGAGTAACTACATATGTGAAATGCAGTATATATCATCCCCTTCATCAAACAACACACCACGGCCCAAAAATTGCTTTTAGCAGGTTTATTTTAGACAATGAGAGTTGCATTGTCTAAAATAAACGTGCTAAAAGCAATTTTGGGGTTGTGGTGTGTTGTTTGACCAAGGAGACGATACGTGAGTTGGATATTGAAGAGTTCACCACCCCTCTACGGCCCACCGTCATTAAGAGGCTTGGGTCTGGTGCGACCAAAGTTGCTCAGGGATATGTATATATATAGTATCTGCACCCTGACCACTTATCTGAACCTTGACAAAAATTTTGTTTCAGTCCCGGGAACTACTCGAGATAAATAAAAGGGTGGCTGCAACTTTCTGCTCAGTTTTAGCCAGCCAATTAGAGCATTCCCGCTGGCACTCGCATTCACAATTTACTTTGAAATCGTTGCAACATATCCACGACCATCATAACATTGCTGCTAAATGTCTTCGACCAGAGATATTACCATATTGTTCAAATTTAATTTCACAAAAACTAATGAAAGGATTTGCACCAAATAGCAAAAAGCTCAATCTGCGTAACAGCATTTACCTCTCTGCCAAATTTGGTGTAATTCTGTTTAACGGTTCGGGCTGTAGGTTCGACAATGCGTTCCAATGGGAATTAATATTACAAAGTCACCCTTGTTTTACACCCCTATTTTTTCCATGACACACGGAACCTACTTTGACACTTTTATAAAGATTAGTCAAATGACACCAAAGCTATAGGCAAGTCAAAAAATGTTTTTCCATGTAATCTAGGTCCTAACTATAACTACCTACTGGTGACCTCCCACTCTGCTCTTTCAGAGTGCATTTCTACCTTTCTCTTTTGTTATCCTAAACACTTCTAGTACAACCTCATCCCTATAACCCCTCAAGTCAAATTTCTTAGATATGGTAGAAATTTCTCTCTCAAATCTGAATCCATGCTACATAGTATTTTAGCCCTCGAGCACCTCCTAATGAGAAATGTTATTCACTTGATGCGTGGGCTGACATGTACTAGCATGCATGATACTGTGGAGCAACGTCATCTTTCTGTGTAGTTTACTAAAAAAGTGTTATTTTTAAAGAATAATTCACAATGTAGGAATCTCATAGAAGCCATGCTATATTTGAAACTCAGGGTGGCAAGTGCAAAAAGAACAATTGATGGTCAGAATGCAGAACAATGTCATACATTAACCCCAGTACAGAGATCTGGTCCTAAATCCATCTTTGTTTTGCTCACCATACCATTCTAGTTTGTACCCAGCCATATGCAAATCAGTCTTGACCCTGAGCCCATTGGGAACAGTCCAGTCCAAACTGCCAGGCCAGGTCCTCCCTGGACTGGAAACAAGCATCCTAGGACCGCTTTCGGGCTTTCAGGATAGCTTGACTCCAGTGGCATGGAGAGCACGGGACCCATATCGGGCATACCCGTCCCACTCGGGTTGACAAGTGCAAAAAGAACAATTGATGGAGAGAATGCAGACAATGACATACATTCACCCCAGTACAGGGATCTGGGCCTAAATCCATAGCTTTTTTGCTCACCATGCCTTCTAGTTTGTACCCAGCCATATGCAAATCAGTCTTGACCCTGTGCCCAATGGGAACAGTCCAGCCCAAACTGCCAGGCCAGGTCTCCCTGGACTGGAAACAAGCATTCTAGGACTGTTTTTGGGCTTTCAGCCCTCATCAGCCAGGATAGCTTGACTCCAGTGCATGGAGAGCACAAGACCCACATCTGGGAGATCTGGGCCTAAATCCATCGTTTTTTTGCTCACCATGCCATTCAAGTTTGAACCCAGCCATGTGCCAATCAGTCTTGACCTTGCGATGGATTTAACCCAGATCTCTTGACTGGGGTGAATGTATGATTTATTCAGCATTCCGTCCATCATTTGTTTGCTTAGCACTTTTCACCCTTATTGGGATGGGTATGCCCAGACGTGGGTCCCTTGCACACTGTGCCGCTGGGAACTAGCCTGGCTGATGAAGGGTAATACCTAGAAACTGGTCCCAGGATGCTTTATTCCAGTCCAGGGAAGGCCTGGCTTGGCAGTTCAGTCTGGACTGGTCCCATGAGACACAGGGTCAAGACTGATTTGCATATGGCTGGGTCTAAACTGGGGTGGCATCGTGAGCAAAAGAACGATGGATTAAACCCAGATCTCTTGACTGGGGTGAATTCAGGATTTATTCAGCATTCCGTCCATCATTTGTTTGCGTAGTATTTGAAACTTAGCTCTGTGCTGTAATCTTTCTTGTTCAAAGTATTATGGAAAATGTCCAGCTCTTGATCAAAGGCTTTAGATAATGGTTTTTATTATAGAACACTACTTGATGAAACAGGAAACAACACTTTAAGCTCAATCAGATGCAACCCCAGACAATATAGGCTGATTTGACATATCATTCCATTTCCATCATGCAATAGGGCTGTCTACGCACTTTTTGACATTTTGGAGTCTACACACATCCCAGGATGGCACTCCTGTGTTGACTGCATTGTTGTAGTCCAGTCTGCTACAATGTCTTCTCTTACCACACTTAAACTCAAGAGAGTGTCTCAAAATGGAAGGTTGTTTTTCACCAGATTTTGATTAGAAGTTTAGTTCGTAGTCACCGCCAACTTTTGCTTTTTCTCAAAAAGGTCAAAGTCAAAGTTGACTCCAAGCTTTATTACTATGCAGCCAACAAAATGCATTTCAAGATAGATTAAATGAATCAAGGGAAAAATTCAACCCAATCTGGAGTACTTCTGTATATGACCATTAAAGACCATAGTAAAATCTGGATCTATTCCCGACAATTCACAACTCCCTCCATCTGCACCTTTGCAGGTGGATATCACCAGATGGTAAAACTCCAGAAAGTAAAAAATGTGACCGTTCCACCTGACTTGAAAATAAGGGAATCATACATGCTTTAGAAAACTCCCTCCATGACCGTCTATGAGCCAATATTTCCAGTATTACCCACAGGCCCAATTTGTCAAAGATAGCCAACAAATCTAATATGATAAGGAGTGTTAGCAACCCCTGAAAACCTACCAATGTAAATTTATTTCTCCACCAGACTCAGCCCAGTGTCTCATGTAGAATCTGGAATGAAACTTATTGAGTAAGGAGTCATCCTCCAGATACCCCCTCCAAAGCACAGTGGCTTCCCAGTCACTTTAGTGTCACTTAGTGAGCTTTAAATCTTTAGACCTTTTATTTATATGCTTAGTTGGGGATTTGTTTTTAAATATCTTATAGACCTCTTACATGATTTGTTTTTCTCTACACTAATCTTGTCCATTTTAAGCTTATTGAACTTGTCGTAAAGATAGTGAAGAGCCATATGGGACCATCTGCTGCGCTCACATCCCTATTCACTTTGCAGATTCATAGAGAATAGCAGGTCTTTATGGTTGCTTGTTCTGTCTGCTTGTTCCTCACTGATGAATATGCAGTAAAATTGCCTACAACATTTTGAGGTATGTCTGATGTGTTTCCCTTTCAAATGAACAATATTGTGGTTTGTTCTCTACTTGTTTAGACAGAACTGTTGTTTCAGTGGCCTCGTTTCTTCTCACTTCAGATGTTTTTGCTTCGCTTTGAGGTTTGTTTAAGAGTCACTCATGATGTGCTTTAACAGAACCTTATTTGTCTACACTTGAGGGATGTCTTTCCCTGGTGTTTCTTCTTCCAAATGTCCCTTTCATACCTTCCACTGGCTGAAATGAGGTGTCATCTGACTTCTTGATGGCTATAGCAGTGGCACAAACTTGTGAAGGATGGCAGCAGATTTTAATGACTGCTAATACTCTCTTGTATTTATTAAACATGCCTCTCCATCACGTCACCTTGTGAAACACTCCAAATTGTCTCTTCTCTCTTTATTTTATGCAAGTGGATCTTCAAAGGACAGGGGTAACTAAAAAAGATCTTCTTACATTTTCTAAAGTTGTAAGTGAATACAAATGTGAGAGCAGTATGGAAAATTGGAAATCATTTTTGTAGAACCTTGAGGGTCGTTAAATAAAACTGACAATAAGACTGTGTACCAAAAAGACTGAGGGCCTAATTTACAGTATTTGGACGCACAACAGCACAGCAAGCCATCCTGCTATGCTCCAGTGCATCAAAAGAAAAGGGCAGGAATTTCCCCGTACCGACAAGATATTGCACATTCCTGTTGTTTTCCCCTGTGCTGGTGCACAATGGGCTACCATGCGCCAACGCAGGCACAATTGAACCATGGTGCAAGGGTGTCTACGTTGCAGGGGTGATTGTTGTTGTGCAGGAAGGTGGAAGCAACACCTTCCTGCACAAGGATTTTAAAACACCATCAGATGTAATTCCAATTTTCAAGATTTTTTTGTCAGTCAACCAAGACGAGCATACACGCTGATGGTTATGGAGCCGAAATCGTGGAAATGCATACTACATAAAATTCTTCTGAATATGGAAACTATGACATTGTGAAGGAACACTTATCATCCTTGAAAATGTTTTCTTATGACTTGATTAAGCCCTGAAGAAGTCTTGGTGTGAGACGAAACGCGTCGGCTATGGCTATGGACCTTTGAATTTAAAAAACAATATCTCAATAAAGAACAATCCTGTTAAGAAATTAACATCTGGAATCTGTACATCTTCTTGTGTGCCCACTGTTTTGAACATTGTCTTGTCAAAACTGTTGAAAGTGCTGAACCTTTTTGCGTTTAATGTTGTTATAAGATTTTATTCCTGGGTAAGGAACATAGAGGGAAGTGCTCCTTGGTTCTTTGCACTATCACACTATACTCAGACACACTATATTTGTCAGTTGCAGATCACAATAGCCTCTACCCTCAATCTTTCTATATTTCATGAAACTAATTGAGGACGAATTTCTCAAGTGTATCAAGAGAAGATAAACTTGAAATAAAAGACTTTAAATGGACATTTTAATTGTGATATGTGTTCTTCTCAGCACCTGAACTACTGTAATGGAAAGCGCCAGGCTAACTTTCTATTTCCCTTCTGTGAACTTCACGTTGTTTGGAACGCTTTCATGTGAAATACTATTGATTGAAACCCCTTAATAACAGAAGGATCACAAGAATTCGAGGTGTGTGATGTCACATGCTTTCGCAAGCAGCAAGGCGGCGAGGCAGAGTAGCTCTGGTCTGGCCTCCAGTGTGTGGCCCGCATTTCACCAAGCAACAATGTGAGCAGGGTGAAGTGAGGCTAGGTGATGCAGTAAGACTATGAAAGTGGTGGCACCAACCCCCGGTGTGCAGCTCATGGCTTCCGACAACCCGGCCAGGAGTGAGAGCAGATTGGAGGACTCAGCATGTGGAGCGGCTGTGATTGAGTTCGAGACCTCCCCCAGTGGTATTTCTTAGCCCTGATGGTAACAGTGAAAGGAGGGACCTCATTGTTTCTGCACCAATGACTCACCTGACTTTCATTCTCCTGTTTCAACTGAGCTGTTTGCGATCTGTACACACCCCGCCAAGTATGCTCGCCTGGTGTCCCGAACCTAGGAAAAATCCTCTAATTAACAGCTTGCCCCGTGAAAGAGGGAAGTAGAAGGTTGAGTGCCAGACTCTCCCCAGTGGTGGAGTTGCGTTGATGCATTGCTGGGCTTGAGATTTAAAGAGTGACATTTCAATGTTGTTTCAGACAATAATTCTCATTTAATGATTGGAGGTTGCTAGAGGAAGTGTGCAGGGGAGGCTAAGGCTGCGGGCCCCCTCCGGGGAACGGAGGCGGCTGGCATTAGCCCAATGCTGCTTATGCCTTGTGGGGGCCTCTGCTCCCTTCACCCATCACTCATTTCCTGCCCACTTGATCTTGCCCTCAGAAATTGCCCTCAAACTGGGCAATTGATTTTGGCTCCCATTATAAGGGGACATTCTCGCAAGGCATTTTAAGGATTTTTAAGGCATTTTAAAGCACATCTGGGCACATTGGATAACGCCAGGATAACTATACAGCCAGAAGGGAGTTTATGTCAGTTGCAGAGTCACAGAAGAAAGGGGTGGAGGATTGAAAGAGCTGGTCTCTGGGGCAATGGAATTTGGGCATTCTTACAAGATGCCATTTAGGTGTCTTCGGTCAGGCTGTTCAATTTCCACTTCTGGTCCAGATTCTATCCCCAGTACTTCTCCTAAACTTTTAAAAACTAAAAAAATATTCAGTGAAAGTAGCCTCAGCCCCATTTGTTCCTCCTGACATCTCATCCCTCTGTGCTGTTCAAAGAGGGGGAGCAGGGCAGGGAAAAAAGGACTAAACATGAGGTCAGGTGCAAATAATGAAGATGATGTAAGATGATTTACGGTTTCATCCCGGGGATACCGCTTTGCATCAAGCTAGTCGCTTTGCTCACACCCCAGCTCTGGCTGATCCCTTAAGTCAGTCCAATAAATTGTGTTGTCTTGCAGACATAATAGAAGAAATTAAAGAAATGGACACTGAGTCTGCTCCCAAGATGAACACTGCTGGTAGTGTTGGCATTAAGTTGGATGCTGAGTCCGATCCCAATAGTCTCATGGCCCCATCAGATGGCCAAGATGTTGCCCTTGGGTCGGAAATGTTGCCATCTAAGGGGACTTTTAGAGTAACTCATAGAGGGCTCATCGTTGATTTGGGTGGCGCTAACCCAGGTGCCTTGGGGATCTATTCCATGGCAGATTTCGCTGTTCTTATAGAGAAGAATCGGATTAGGGAGGTTAACTTAAAATCATCTATTGCCTTGGACTTGGTTTTGAGCCCACCTCTGGATCGTTTACTTAGTCGTCCATCATTACCGGCTTTGTATAGTAGTACACCATGTTTGAGGGTTTCTTTAATGAGCTCAATGAACTCTTTGAACTGTGTTCTATCTGTGCCCATAGGGCACAAAGTACACGTGCAGTCATTTAGTGTGGAAGAGGAGGGGTAGAGAAGGTTTTATTATCGATTTTTGCTTTGCAGGATAGATCAGTTGCTAATTCTGAGCATGTGTTGGATGTGTTGTCTCCAATTTTAATGGCTGTGCAGCATCTAACTTCCCTTGGCTTATGTCCAAAGAAGGAAGAAAGGGGCATTAAAATGAAAACTCAGGCCTCCCAGACTAACATAGTGGTAAAAAATTAGATGGGGCAAATTGGAAGTCAGGTGTGCGATCATGGCTGACATAGGGCCACTTCTTCTGGGAAATACAATGGCAATTCAAAGGTCACTAAGGAGATTCACAACGTGCCTAGTTCTTCCATTTCAAACTATTTATCTGAAGAACGGTGTTATGTAGCCCAAAGAGTAAATGTAACTGTAATTGAGAATTTTCATTCTATTTTTCAGATATTTAAAAAAGGGGCTCCCCTTTCCCTTGGGGTTGTAGTCTTGCAAGATGTTGCTTCTAGTGTTGATTTACTAAGGGCTCACCCTGATGGTGATTCTCCCATGAAGGGGCCCCTCAGGGTCGTAATAGAGCAAAAAGCTAGAAGGGAAAAAAGAAAAGAACTCTGCATATCATGAAATGTAAGTCTGAAAAACTCAGGTTTGCTAATGTTCTAGAAGAGTCCACTCCCATTATTCAGCTTTGAAATGTAGAAGGGCCAGAGAACGCCATCTTTCATCTAGGTCTGGGGCTTGAGTCCCCAAAAGTAATCAGTATGCCCACTCTTCCTAATATATTAGAATTAACAAACCTAGATTGCCATCGGTTGGAGAAGGGGCTCACGAATATGTGAGTAACTGTCCATAATAATTGGGGTGTTGTGAACGGGGGAATAGTAAAGGATGATGCTGGGACTGGAATTGTCGAATTAGTGAGGACTGATGTAGAAAGCTGTGGAGTCCGCCAAGAGGCTGAGTGGGTCATTAACAAGACCTCCCCCAGCACCCCCTTCTGGATAATTTTCTTTATGTTCGACTCCCAAATTTATGAGGACTCTTAATGGGGAGGCACCTCTGTTTATTCCATTAGCACAACTGCTTAATTCACGGGCTGGGCCAAAGTATAATAATAATCTCGTCAAAGGACTTGGTTTTGGTCATCTTTCTAATACCTTGAATTTTTTTTTCTTGTTTGAAAGTAAACTGGGTCCGCTGAATAGAAGATTTATCCTGCAGCTCCTATTAGAGATTGAGATATTGTGCCTGGCGTCAAGTAGAGATATTGATCTGGTGTATCTGGATCCCCTTGCTTCACTTCCGAGTTCTAGGGTCACATTTAGTTCTAGGTTTGTTGTAATCTTAATCTGGCTAATGTGGATCATTTCCGGGGGAAAAGGTTTTGATGTTTCTCCCTTTGAATTATCCATACACCCTAAGCTTGATAGTCTTAGATTGGACACCCAGTAGCCCACTCTATATTCATGTAGTATCAGGGGGGGTTGAAAACCTGATGGGTATCACAATTTCAAGTGTTCGAGATACAGGGAGGAGAGTGCTAAACATTGTGGGATATGAGGACCAGTGGGCCAGGGAATCTGGGAAGAGAGATGAATTATCCCCATTGAGTTGGGTAGCAGCCACATTACATTTGAAAAATATAAAACTTTCAATGTTGCAGAGGTAGCCCCTTGGGAAAAATCCTGTCCAGAAACATGTCAGGCTTTGGACAAACTAAATTAGGCTTGGGCAGAGCTCGTGGAGTTGTAGTCTATGAAATTCCACATAGTTACTGGAAAACTCTGTGAAATTCCGCAGAGGTCCGGGCCAGGATGGAGTTTCTTGCACCTAGATTGGAGACCTTTCTTGCTTGGTCTCGGTGCATGCAACTCCCACGTAGTCGTAGTTTCCCACCTTACCTCCTTCACATGGTGGCTATCCATGGTGGCTCAGCCCGCCAGTCTCTATTAGCCTCCTATGCTGTCCTGCTGGCTGCTGCACACTGCGCTGAATAGGGCTTCTCCGGCTTGGATTCAATTCACTATCGGAGCCAACTTAGTGCAGCAGCTAACCCCCAAATCCACAGACAGCAAGAATTGCAGTGCACATGTCGTATTGTGTGACGGTGACATGAGCCTGTCCCAATAAAATCCCATGACCCTATCATGGGATTTCATTGGGACAGGCTCGCATTCACACAATACGACATGCGCACTGTATAAATTCACCAGTAAGGAAACAATTTAAGTAGTTTTCACTATTGAGGCAAAGGGAAATCAATCAGTTGAAGAGGGTGAGAACTAGATTGAAGGTGTCTGAGTGGAGGAGTGAGGATGACCAGAAATGGAGCAAGTTGAGAGAAGTCACTTTTTCTGGCCATTAATAGATGAATACTGTGATTCTAGAACTAAGACTGAAGCCATTCCTATATCCAATGCAGAGTGGACCCAATATATCTCGCAGCTTTATACCATCTATTCCAGTTGTGGGATGTTGTTGGAGTTGAGTGATGAGCCTCGCTCATTGAATGGCCTAGGAATGACCGGCATTCTTTGTTTTCTGCAATCTTGATGCTGTCTTGATTACTCCTGTCCTATAGTCTTCTTATCTAACAGTCTGGTATCCTGGAAACCTTCTCTAGCTGATCTTCATCCACAATAAGATGAAGTTCAGTGAAGTCTCGTCTGATTTGAAATGAGGTGCCAATCGTCTTTATTACTCTGTTTTTGTAAGCCACACCACCATGTCCAGCTGTACGTGGACCGTATGATTGAAGTAATTTCTAGCATTATTGATTATTTCTTCATGTTGCAGGAATCTTGAGTTATTTGATCTTACTTCAATCTTCCAGAAAGTGCTTTAGTCATAAGTGGTTGTCTCTGGGGTTTCAGTCAGAGCATGTGGCAACCATTCAGCATTACAAGGCTAGATGTGTGGCATCATAGTGTTGTATCTGGTGTCGCCACCTTAATTTTCAAGAGGGCCATAGTGGGCCCTGATCATAGCTGGAAAATAGAAGTAACCATTCTTTTTACTGTGTGGACCGTGTAATATGGATATTCTGTGAGTCATTGAATGGATTACTAAAAGGTGCCATTAATGTTACTTCCTGTAAGGACCATTAGCTGTATGGCGCCACTGATACTTGTAATACCAGAGACAACTGGTGTTGATACTGCCCCTAGAATGACTGATTCACATTTTGTATGCTACTATTAATGCATGGTACTGATTGGTACATTGATGCACGATTCCATCTGTGGGTGCTGACACTTTGCTCTCTGAGAAAATGGATGCTCTTTACTCGATGCTGGGCCTTACAAGGCTGAAGACCATCTGGAGTTGCTTGTGTTCCTGTTCAGAAGGGACGAGTCTAGAAGTTTGGGCTTGACTCTTCCTTCTGAGCTAGGACAAAACTGTTTTTTAATATAGCTAATTCACTGAGCAAAAAAAGCTGGAATAGCTGCCAGAGGCTCCGATTAAGTAAACACGAATACACTCATTACTTTTTTGTTTTTCTTATTACTATCTAAGAACTTAGAAGCATTCTGAATGTTCCACGGCCCTTTCTCCTAGGAGTCAACATGAGAGGAAGTGCCACAGACTCAGAAGTAAGGGGTTGGATCAAGTTAACAAATGTAATATGTGTATGCAAATCTACATGCTTAGCCGCCTTGTGAGGTGTTGAGAAAGATCAAATCTATTATATTTATTTTACGGACCATGTAGTAGGCAGTGCACTTTTACACGGACTTCTGTTACAATATGCCCTAGGAAACAGCATTGAAGGCATGGTTTTGGACTCTGATCAGTTCTTTAGTGTAAGAATTTCATGACCTGGTAATCCAGTGCATGCCAGATTCCTGTAGCTGAGCATTGACACGATTGTTGCTCTGCTCACCCTCACAGAAAAAGCTTTATACATGACTCGGATAGCTGCATCACTTTTGGGCTAGTTTGCATTCGTTGTGCTAGTATCTGGTGATGTTTCACTGATTCCCTTTTTATTTTGCACCAAGAGGGCAAATCACAATTGCGCTGACAGAGCAGGTACAAGAATAACATTTGCACAAGAGGCAAATTAAGACCTGCACAGGTTGGTGAGTGCAAATTGGGCAGAATTCAGGAGTCACTAGTGCTAAATTCCTCAGCGATGGATGTAATACAGATGCTACGTCTATAATCTATATGTATCACAATATAGTAATGTAGTTGGTTGCAAATGTTCTGTATATCTCTGTAATATTTGAATGCAGACAATCTTTCATTTTTATTGGAAGTTATCAAAAATCAAATGGCATATTAAATGTTGCTAAATGCATAGCGGTTCAAATTTACATTGTAATTTCTGCACATTTATTTAAGTCAAACTATTTAGATGTTTCAATAATTAATCTATCACAAATATATATATGAAAATGTGGTGAACTTTATGGAAAGCTTGGTATTCCTTGATTTATATGTTATTAAAATCTTTAGTAAAAGAGTTGGGTTGCCACTTTACTGCGGATAAACGTTGGATCCATTTTCTTCCAGGTGCATTAAATCCTATTAAGGTATATTCCCTTATCACGTCCCTTATTACTGCATATAAAGGGCCAGATTAAGAAGCCAAGGTGAGGTTTACAAAGTAAGATATTACTTCGCTCGAATATACTGGGTTTTTTTCTCAACACTTTCCTGAACAGATAGGAAGTTTCATATTCACATCTGAATCCTTTCATTAATCAATGCTTTTAGGTCAGGTAGCCTGACATGAGCTGAGGCATCTCAATGCAGAGGAAAACCACATTTCCTTAAGCTGCTTTACATTGACAAGTGAACTTCCCACCACAGCGTTATTTCACAATGTAATCTGCAGGTCATAGAACGATCCATAATATAGGGATCAAACAGAACTAAAGTTTCAGAAAAAAAAAAGATTTACAGCTAAATTAGGTGATTTCAACAGTTTCCTTTAAGCTTTTGCAAAATCCCCTGTCTGCAAAACCATGCATTATGCTCTCCTGGGTTTATATGCAGCTGCATATAAATCTTAAAGCCTGCATCGCTAGAAAATTGCATGTCAGGAGGACCGGTAAGGACTTTGAAACAATTGGATATTTAGGGGCCTCAATCGTAAAGACCGTAATTATTTATTAAAAAAAATTCCATCAAGGCAATTAAAGCGGCACACTTTTACAAGTTGTGTGTTTTTTTTCCCTAAATCTGACAAATTGTATATTTTTTAATTGAAGACATAAACATAGGAAGACTGAACGGGAGATAACATATGGATGAGAGCGAACCCCCCTCACAAGATAGACGATAAAATGCCTTGTAACTCACCACTGACACCATTAAAAAAGCCTGATATTCAACTATCCCATTCATTATTCAAACAGCTTCTTCTGTTCATGGGTGTCAGATGGGGAGCTGATGAGTACGTTCTGGTGAAGACAGTAAGCGGATGTTAACTTCCCACTGAGAGAATTTCTCCAGGTCGAATAGAAAACGTTCGACTAATCATCTACCCCATGAAAGTGCCAGCTGCGGCCCGTGGTTGGATTATCATTCTCACAGACCTCTTACCGAGCTTTTAGCTAAATGAAAAATCTGCCATAGCCTAGGGAGCAGGCGCTGAGCAGATAAGAAAGAACAGTGTTTACTAAGAAGCTGTGCCGCTGCAAACAGAACAGGTTTTTCTGCGATGTAAAAATCATAAGGAAACCATTAGGTTAAAAAAAAGATCAATGTATTTACACGTTTCATTTGCAGCAGTTTTTACGGGCTCATTAATTTAACATTTCGCTCTACCTTCTGTCCTAGGGGTGTCTTGTGATTTGTTATTCCATTGCCTTTTTTTTCTTTTTTTTTTTTGCTCCTGCAATACTTGGCTACATCCTGCATAAACCAATATCGTGGCAAACTCTGAAAATGTAATTTTATTTTTGTCACAGATTTATCTGCAGGAACTACTCAGCGAAAGAGTAAAGAAGGCATGCTATGCTGAAACTGAAATGCACTCAGTTTTAAAATTAAAATTCAAAATCCAAAATCAAGTCCATTTAATTGAAGAGAATTGACTTACAATGGCTTAATTCGCCTAAATTGAGTACCACTTTAAATGCCTAAAAGGTCAGTTTCTTTAATTTGCACCAATATCTGGAATCCAATAACGTCTGCAGTCCACTCTCAATTATTTTCAGAGCACATTAACTTGAACTCGGTCTCAAAAGTACTAGTTTCCGACGCTGCCGTTGATGTTACTTATAAAATGAGTTTATATGGTCTGGTGGATTGTGCTGTTTATCAATATATTTCTTTATTGTACCTCAGTTGTCCAACCGAGCTAATTCAAAATAAAGAAAAGACTAGTTTATTTTGAAGATGTGTTTGTTCAAGTCAAAACGTTCTTTATTCGGCATAAGCCATAAAAGAGACAATAAAATATAAAAATACCACAATTGCGGAACCACAATACATACATAAATGACACACCATAATAACAGTATTGAAAGTGCAATCAAACAGAGAGCTCCTCATACCTTTTCCTAACTACAAGAGCCATTATGTTGGTCAAATCTCGGTTATAGCATCTCCAGCCCAACATCATGGACCAAAGAATGTCATGACAAGCAGGTGAGACAAAGCATTACCACATCTGCCAGCTCACATGAGATCTGTTTGAGCAAAAAAGATCACTGTGGAATCCACAGGCAAAATATTCACTTGGGGAACTTAGGAGAGTGTCAGGGGCGACAGTATCCGCTTCTCCCGGGAGCAGTGGCATACCGGGAAAATATGGGCCCCATTGGCAGAATCTTTTGAGGAGCCATGAGTCTGCCTTATCTCACACATATTCATTGGCCTTTGGTTGGATAGAGGCCCCTGAAGGGCTCGGGTCCCTTAAGGTGTTGGCAGGGGCCCTGCCCCTAAATGAGGCCAGGCAAGCTAGCAGGCAGCGGTTTCAACCAACAAGCCTCTCACAAATATGAGGATGGGCTCCCTTCTCCGTCCTGCTGCACCCCTACAGTTCTTGAACTGACAGCCTGAGGCAGTGAAGAGAATGCCCGCCATTTAATCACTGCTAAGCAACACCAGCCTTCCCAGCCTCTCTCTTCAGTCTTAGTGATTTCTCAAGTGACCAGAATTTGGAGCACAGGGCTATAATTTCTCTCTTTTTTAAGATATAAAATGACAAACATCCTCTTTGAGCTCTCGGAAATAGCCACAAACGTCAAAGCATTTCTGTAGGAAGCTCACCTTCAATTGCTTATACGAGGATTGGATGTGGTCTGTTGTAGCATGCTCTTTAAAGACTTCTTCCGGTGCAAAGGCGAGGAGGAGGCTGGGTTGTGCCTCCTATACTCCGCACAGCCTCATGTAAATACACTTCCTTTAGGGTGAAATATTATCACCCTTTGCCTTTCCCTGGGCAGGCTCCTCTGAAGGAAATTAGAAGCTTCTCAGGTGCTATGGCGAATAAGTGTTGGCAACCACAGTAGACTTTTCATTTGTTTAAAGCACTCGCTGTTATGTGTTAGAACTTGATGAGCACTGAAGTGACCCTCATTCGGAAGGCCTTACCCTTGCTCTCACATTATAAAATTTCAAATATTTATATGATGTTCGTTTTTATTCTGTTTATTTTGTCGTCCTTCCGCCCACCACTTTCCACACCCTTCCCCCACCCCACCACTCTGCCGCGAGACCAGCTGCTACTGAGAGTGACCTTTACTTTGAATAATATAACTTCATTCTTTTTGTCAGTTAAAAAAGTACTGACTGGAGAAGCAAATTTACAAAAGCAATTAATAGCCAAATGACAGAAACCAAAATGTAGGTCTGCATTGCAATTAAGAAAATGAAACTAGTTTTAAATTACTTCATAAGCTTGGAAAACTGTTTTTTGTTTATCATATTAGCATATCCAGTGTGATTGGGACTGACCAGAGTCCCACTTACATTTAAAGTAAAGGTTAGAGTTTGTTATTGCGAATGCTCTGCCAAATATATATTTCCACTGCCCCATTTAGAGGTAAGGGAACCACTGATTAAACACACATGAAGCCCTCACCAGCTCCACCAATAGTCAATCAGGGGAAGCAGCCAACTAGCTAAATAGCCATCTATTTTGATCGTCAGGCATACAAAGGAAATGAACATTCAATCCAGAAGCTATAGTTCAATAAAAACATATACACAGGGGAGTAGCTTCGGGAGGATGGGGTGCGACCTCCCCCCCACCCCCCAAAATAAATGCATTCTTTGCTTTGTGGTTGGGTCCAGGAGCCCAAAGCCAGGTCTGATATGTCTGTGGCATTCTTTGTCGTCATGTGCAAAGAATAAGAAACAATACAGTGATTTTAAATGTAAAACAGGGGAGAGAGACACAGCGGCAGAGATATACAGATGAAGGCTATATTTCAAAATGTGAAACCAGAAAACCTGGAATGAATATTGGCTTCGCTACTTGTCCAAATTGTGTGAGCCTGGTGAAACATTTAATTTTACAGAGTCTCCTTTTCTTTATCATCACACATTAAAGCATTAATAAATACTTGAGTTTCGGATGTTCACTCTGCAAGTACCTCTTATGTTTGATTTAATGGACTGTAATGTTACTCCAGCTATAACAATATTCTAGGCTATGTTTAGGGGTTACATGACTATTGACTGACGTATGAAAAACCTGATGGCTGAAATTACAGGTATTATTAATTCTTATCCTGACATGAGTTATCACTCTGCACTTTATGCATTTTAGGAAAATATTCCTTGTCCAACTAACGTCTGATTTTTAGAAGGTCTATTATTTCTTATTCTGACATAAGTTATTATTTTGCACTTTATGCACTACATGAAAATGCACCTTACTCAACTGAGATAAACGATTATGAAACATATTGTTTTTAAAATGTTGTATTTTATACCCTAATTTAGAGCTGACGATCTGTTCTTGTATATCAATTATACATGGATTGTCTGCATGAAAGTAAAACAACTTGTTTTAGTTAAAATGTTAATGAGTACTAGGAATGTTAAAAAAAATCTGACTAGAATGCTTTTATGGCTGTATATTATACACCAAATAAAGCCTATTTGATTGATTGATTGACTACTGACGTGCCTATTAGTTGACTAATGCAAAAACAACAGTTGATGGAAAGAATGGAGAACAATGTCATACATTCACCTCAGTACAGAGATCTGGGCCTCAATCCATCGTGTTTTTTCTCACCATGCCATTCCAGTTTGAACCCAGCCATATGCAAATCAGTCTTGACCCTGTGCCTCATGGGAACAGTCCAGCCCGAACTGCAAAGCCAGGTCCTCCCTGGACTGGAAACAAGCATCCTAGGACCGGTTTCGGGGTTTCACCCCTCTTCAGCCACGATTCAGTGCGCCCAACACCCCTGCATTTAAATCAGAGTTAGTAGGAGCATCAATAGTCTCGTCCACATCCCTTTCCATAGCAATGGCCCGGGCCCCTGCTGAGATACTGGGTATAGTTATAGTTGCTATTAGTAGGGTAGCCCCCCCGCCTTGAACTGCAAACCCTCACATATCTGGCTGTCTGTTGCCCCCAGGGGGTTTAGAGTAATTGGTGAGAGGAGAGCTACAAGCTCAGATATAAGAGCTACATTTTCCTCCAGGGTTGAATCAACATTAACTGCTGAGTTCACCCCCCCATCCACCTCTCTCCTTCAATCTGCCCCCTCTGCCAGAATGGGGTCGACCTTTTTACCCTTTTTCTTTAGGTCCTTTCCACCTGAAAACAGTCCTGGAATAGTTTTTTTTGATAGTTCATCCACTTTGACCTTGTTAACATTCAGGTCTGATTTTACACTTTTCGCGGGGTTACCCGGGATCTTTTCTCCAGCGACCGCGGCCCCCTCACTAGTCACATCCTCCTGCTGCCGCTGTCTCCCACGCACACCCTTAGGAGGCATTGTCCGGCAAAGGATTATCTCCTTCAAGCCTCTCAGACCTCTGTATCGGCACCAGCCCGCAGCCCAATGCCGGAATCCAGTCCACTAGACCGCCCAGCAGCCCCGAGAGAGACCGCCAAACTTTGCCGCGGCTGACGCCGACACTATCAGCATCACCCGGTGTCAATTACAGGTGAGCGCACAACAAACACCTGAACAGCTCTCACGCCATTTTCAGGCAGCTTCTTCTGCACACTTTTCCCGCATCCCTGTGCTCCTGTTTAGCACCAATCACCCCCAGCGTTTCCACTCAGTTTACCGCTACGAGCCACTGCATCGGAGAGTCCAGCTTACGCGTCCGACCACACGGACGCCATCTTGAAGGTAATATTTCAGAATCGTACCAGATTTTTTTCTTCAGAGGGATCTGCAAAAGAGTATTTAAAGACCCTATAAGATACAGGGTTTATGGTGTTTTAATTAATGGGATGGGTGGGATAAAAAACACTCAGTAGAAGGCGTTTTTATTTCTTTTTCCTGCTTCACTTTTGAGGGGTCTGGGAAGTAATGGTTGAAGGCGTAGTGTATCTTGCTTCCTGTGTATTGGGGTTTCTCTTGTAGAATTATGTCTTTGTGATGGTATTTTTATTTGTCCTCCACTCTTGAGAGGAGGTGCGAGCAACGGTATCGGATGATTGAAAGCTTCTTCATCTTAAGGACCTTGATCCTAAAGCCTTGTTGGTGGGGGGGAGAGGTGGGGTTGGGAGGGTTGGGCTGTGGTGGAGAGGGGGTCAAATAGGGGGAAAACTTCACAGTATCAGATTGGGAATAGTTGTTGGCAACAGAAGATATGTGGTTTTGTTTAAAATGTTAGCAAGATGTGGCTCACAAAATATAGTTTTGTTTATCTCCTTATGGCTACCAGAGCGTTGAACATTTGTTCTTTTAATGTGTGTGGCCTCAATAATTATAATAAAAGAAAGCGGGTCTCCGCGGAATTGCGCTTGATTGACCCGAATGTATTGTGTATCCAAAAGAACCCATGTCTCTTGGGGGAAACGCTCTGTATTGACCGATTTAGGGTTTGTCTTGCTTGCAGCGTCACAGCAGACATCAATGACGCAGGGGTGGCAATATTGGCTAAACCTGCTATTTAAAGCACAGGGCATGTTTTAGTTGATAAATTTGGGAGATGGGTGATTGTGGAATGTGTACAGGGTACATCTAAGTTTACAATCTGCACTGTCTATGGGTCCAACCTTGACAAACCACTACTTTTAGAAGAATTAAATATCGAACTTGTACTGTGACCGGGTCCTTTAGTGTTTTGCAGAGATTTTAATATTAATCTGGTTAATAAAGAACTACAAAAGGGAAGACAAGGATATATGGGTCGAAAACCTAGAGTGTTTCAAGCATTATTTAGTCTGTTGAAAGATCATGGGTTATTAGATGCATGGGACACTATACAAACATCAGCACCTGGGTATACGTTTTATTCCTTCCCTCATCAGAAACTGGTCCGTCTTGACTATTTTTTTTATATCAACTGAGTTGCTTGCTGGGGCCCAGATTCAGTTATATCCCAGGATCACCTCTGATCATGCGCCAATAGCGTTGGAAATCTTGGCACTCTCGGTTGATTGTGCTCCAAGAAACGTTACATTTGACAGGAAACGGCTCCTTGACAATGGGTTTAAGGACCATATGAGGAAATGGATTAAGAAGTTTGTTGAGAATTATAAAGATACAGTCCCTGTTCTAGTGCTTTGGGATGCTTTTAAGACTTGTTTTAGAGGGGAAGTGACAAGTTTTGGCATTCATTATCAAAAAATGGCTAAGGCAGAATTAAAGGATTTATATTTAAAACTGATGCTTACTGAGGCAAAACTAACGCAGGGGATCGCACTGTGTAAAGATATTACGGGGTAGGAATCTGATGCTACACAATGTCGGGCTAATATTAACACACTTTGGAATAAAGAGAACGCCAGAAAATACTTGATACATAAAAGAGAGTGCCATGAGTAAGGCGAGGCGGTAGGGCGCTGTTTGGCGCTCCGGATGCGGATGAAAGAATCTTCCCAGAGAAATACTAGTCTTGGGGATAGTTCTGGTTTAATCTCACGTGATCCTCGGAGAATTCTTGCTATTTTTCATCAGTTTTATACTGATTTGTATACACAGCAGAACTCACAGGGTGATGCGAATATTATACCGATGGCAGGGGATTTTATGCAGCTAGATCGGGAGGTGGTGGAGATGTTAGATAGTGTGATTACTATGGATGAATTAGAGGCCGCCGTCAATGCATAAGCGATTGGGAAGGCTGTGGAGTTTTACAGAGTATTCTTCCATGATCTTAAGAAGGAGCTGTAAGAGACAATATGTGCTGCTCAAAATGGTCACGCGCCTAAAACATGAGATGAAGCCACTGTTGTGGTTTTAAAAAAGAAGGGGAAACCATCTGAGACTCCTGGGTCTTATTGACCGATTTCATTGGTTAATTATGATGGCAAACTATATGCCAAAATATTGGCGAGTCGATTGGCAAAAGTTATAACTCCCTTGGTATCTCTGCATCAGCACAGCTTTATCCCTTCTCGAGGGACAGTGGCCCATGTTAACAAAGTTGTGACTTTATTTGATGTTGCTCAGGCTGAGGGACGGGATCTGGGACTAATATTGTTAGACGCTGAGAAAGCATTTGATCGTGTTGCGTGGGATTATCTATGGAACATCATGGGTCGAGCAGGATTTGGGCAAGTATTTATTCAGGCGCAATAGGTGCTATATAAATGACCAGTAGCTAGGATATGTGTTCGGGGTAGGGTATCGGAACCCGTGAAGATAACTAGAGGAACTCGGAAGGGGTGTCCCTGCTCCCCTTTATTATTTGTTATTCACATCAATCCTTTCGTTAATATGTTGGATAGTAACCCCTTAGTGAGACCGTTTATTGTCCGGGAAATTCAGCACTCTGTATTCACTTATGTGGATGATATTGCTATTACTACCAGTGACCCGGCCACGGTAATTATAGAAGTGGAACGGTTAGCACAAGAATTTGGACAAATATCTGGGTATAAGCTTAACAGGACAAAAACACAAATATTATGTACAAACTACATGATGTCCGAGGACCCAAGATCTGTCAAGGAGGTGACATATTTAGGTATAAAAATACGGGCATCTATGAAAGAACTAGTGTAAGTTAATTGAATGGATATTATGTCTAAGATTAAAGAATCCTCAGCAGGATGGGGCCATCTCCAAGTCACACTGGTAGGTAGAGGCAATATTTTAAAAATGAATATTTTACCTAGAGTTCTATATTTTTTTAGATCAGTCCCTTTAGAGGTGACTAAGGAGCAACTCCATAAACTGCAGACTGTATGTGTTAAATTTTTATGGCCCTCAGGTAGACCTAGAAGGGCTACGCGGTTTATGACACTATCAAGAGAAAGGAGGGGCTGGTCAATACCCGATTTCACATTTTATTACTATGCGTGCTTCCTGCTTAAAATGTGAATACTGTTGACCGAGGAAGAAGTCAGTAATGTTGCAGAAGCCCCATCAATTTTTCACATATTACTTGGGGCGGAAGTAAAAAACTGCCTGTTTAAGGAAGTTGATGGTAGTTACTTCAAGAGGGCATGCTTTAAGATTATGGAGGCGGTCTTTAAGGTTTGGAAAGCTATTCGGACAAAATTTTCCCTAACAGGGATAACATATTACACTCCTACTGCCTGTGTGTTAATTTAAAGGTGTTGTTATTTTTATTTTAAATATTGTATTCTCTCTGTTTTTAAACACCACACAATATGGAGAAAAAGGAATAAAAAAGAAAGAGTGATATAAACATAAATGGAAATGTTTCAAGTGGGGTTATGTAAACTGTCCCTAACATATGTGAATTCACCACAACGGACCTCAGTGTAAAGTGTTCAGAGACCCGATTATATCACTTGGGGGAAAAGGAAATTTAAAACAAATTATAGCAACCTATGCAGGCTGGAATGATAAAGAATTGAGGCCCCCTAGGCCAGGCGCAGAAATGGGTAGCTACAGTAGCCTCATGGAATACGTTGATCTGTGGTAGGCATCTTTACCTAACTTTCACATGAACAAGAGTTGTAAGTCAGAATTATCCGGAGGAGGGTAGGGAGAATACCTAATGAACAGTCAGCAATACTGTTAAAACTTCACAGAATTTGGCATCCAAGCAGAAAAAGAGGACGTCCTATTGGACACATGGAAAGGAAGCATACATATTGAGTTGTACATTACTGATTGTGGTATAGGGAGATTGCCAAACTTTAGGGTTCCATATTGTAGGGCAGTGCTTGCAGTGTTAGAACGACTGCTGGTCTGGACACCAAAACACAGTACATAGTATCTTGGGTATGTGCGTAAGACCCCGAGCGGTTTAACGCTCCTCTATTTATGCCCTCAGCCGCATACAGTCTTTTGGGTTGAAGTGTTACATCTCTAGGTCATTGGGCCACTCTATATTTTGATGGGTGGCTCACTACATCCCTTTCCCACCTCCCTCTGACTGTTTGAACTTCGTCTACCATACACAGTCATTCGGTTTCAGATTGGGTTGGAGATTTGGGTGCAAGATGCAGTTTTGGCTCCGGGAAGTACTGATCAGCTTCTCTTGTCTTGCGTTGCTCTCTGGGCTTGTGATTGGGTTCTGCTGGTGGCCGTGATCAGGTGACTCCTTGTCTTCAGGTCACTGGCTAGTGAACCTACTTGATTTTGTCATGTCCATCTCTTCATGCCTCCTTTTGCCGTCTTTTCCATTCACTACCAAGGTATCTAATCTTTTGAACCATGATATGTTTCTGGTTACCATCTCTTCGCCTGTGTGAACAGTCACCATCGTGCCTGAAATACTTGTCACCCTCCATGCCCCAGGCTTGTAGGTTGTGTGAATCTTTCACCCTGGGGAGCAGTCTCTCAGGAGTGCATGGTCTCCTGGTTCTAACAAGCAATGGATGGCTCAAGGATACCGACTTTTGATTGTGTTGGTGTGTTCTCTCTTTGCTTGTGTGCTTTTTGGGTCATATTCATGAGGTGACCACTCAGGGTTGACCAGGATGGTGTCCCACCAAGGCCCCTTCAGCATGAGGGTCCATAGGGTGCACTTAATTATGCAGTGTGGGGTTCCCATGTATTCCCCTATGAATCAGTGTAAGCTGTCCATGGGGTTGGACTTTTATGGATGCCTATAATTATCACCTTGTTCAAAGTTCACATAAAGCGCTCAACATTGCTGTTAGCTTGCGGCCACTGAGGGGTGATTCATTGGTGTCATATGCTGTGATGTTGTAGAAAACATTGGAATTCAAGACCCTGTAATGGTGGGCTAATGTCTGTCCTAATCTCATCTGGGAGACCAAATAGGGCCAGAATCTTCTCAAGTGCAAGGAGAACGTTTGGAAAGTCTGTTGATTCAACTAGTTCTGCTATGTAGTATCTAGAATGGCTATCTACCATCACCAGGGTGGTGCATCCTTCAAAGTCGAGACCAACTTTCTTCCATGGAGCCTCACTTCACTCCTCTGTAATGATTGGTACAAGGGCTTCTGGGATGCTAGTCACTTGACATACCTCTCAGTGTTGTACACTGCCATCCACAGCTGCTTCTGCTAGAGCAGAGTTTTCTGTTTGAAAATTCTATGGTTTTTGAAGCTCTGGCATGTCTATTCGTTATATTAATTTATTAATAACTAATTATTAATTATTTGTCTTGTGCAAGCGTGTTTATATTAATCAATCCGTTTGTTTTAAACCAAAGAGAGAATTACACGTGGGTATGCGTAAATGTGCTGTTTTAAAAATAACGTGCGTGTTTTCATGTTTAAACGTTGCTATGTGCTGTTTATTTTTGAGCACAAAACGCTTTCCGAATGAATGCTTTTCTATGTTGCAAGAGCTAGATAAATACATACACATAAGGGTATTAGTGGGGTTAACACTGTTTAATCACTATGCTGTAGTAACGATTGTTTTTGTCTCTTTAATTAAGATGGTCTATTGTGGCCTATGGTGGCCTAGAAAAGATGGCCGATTTGTAAGCCTGGCTGTGATTTATAATATGAAAACTGTGACGAGGGAGACCCCTGCTGGAAATGGTCCTGAAGTTAACTGACCATAGTCCTTGCTTGCTTGTTTGAAAACTTTCCATGAGGACAGCAGCAGTTTTGGGAGATCTCCAAGTGAAATGAAACGTCCTTGGCAGCCTTGGGAAACAAAGGAGCCTTAGAGAAAGACTGTGAACTATGGCTCGATTGCTGAGGAGAAGTTGAACTAACAAGATACATTTTTTGCTTCTTGGTTCCTGTTCCGTAGTCTTTATTTTGTGAACTTTTCCTGAGCGGAGATTTTCAAATGTAGCGATGTTACATCCTTTCCTTCTCGCTCTGCTCAGCAGGTCCGGCGGACATTACAACTTTTTTATGCTTTCCAATGTATCTTTCCTTTGTTTTAGACACTATAAAAAATGTTAGCCTAGAGAGGGTTTTTGCCACTTGCCATTTGCCTTTGCCGCGTACCGAATCTGCGTTGCTGAGGATCGATGCTGAAAGGACTTCGTCTTGAGAGACTTTTACCGAGAGACTTGTCCTGACCCGTTCTGACATTTAGCTAGAATAGGTAACTATGAGAAAAATGATTTACTCTGATTGATTTTCCTTTGACTAATTTTAGATAAAGCAATATAATTTTAAACATGATGTTGGATATTCTTTCTTGTCATTTTCTTATTTGAGTATTATTTTTGATTATTGTTGTATAGAGTATGTTTATGGACAGTCACAATAACCAGGTCTTATCGACCTCGATATAGATGCAGGGTGTTTAGGAGTTTTCTTTCCACAGGTTTATTGCTGGTAGAGTATTTGAGCGTATGTTAGTGTAATGGGCCCTAGCGTATGATGAATGTATGTGCGTGTAACTGTGAGATTACTCTATCCGTGGTAGTGGGAATATTATAGATACCCTGATCTCTATCAATTTCCTGGTAGCAGAAGTAGGATGGTTATTGATGATTGTCTTGATCTGATAAGATAGCTTGTACATTAGCTTATTGATTATTGATTATTGGTTGATGTTGGTATATGTACTAATACTATATGTTGGAGTCGTAATGTTGAGTTATATGTAGTGCTTCTGGAATTTGGAAGCTGGTAGCAGTTCCGTAGTAGGGCAGAGGGAAGTATATGCTGTTCTCGGGAAAGACGGAATTGTAAGGAATAACGTGTGACAATTGAAGTTGCGCGTCACATTGTCTGGGTTCGGAATCAGTGACATTGTCGTATGTTACTATTAGATATTTCTGGTGTATAAGGAGTGTGTATGGTAGTGAAGGTTATCTGTGAAACTCTGGTCTTAAGTCTCAGGGATCCGTAAGGATTTCCGTTAAAGCTTATTGCGGGAGGAGTAATAGGTATTCTCTGAGCTTGTTTGAGGAACTGGGCAAGGGAAAGCTGCTTAGTTAATGTATGTTAAAATTCTGTAGTGGGACAGATTGTGCGCTGTTCTCGGGAAGCAGGATTCTGTGTGCATGTACTATATTTTCTTGTATGAATGTGCGTGGATGCATATACATTTAATGGATTGTAAGACTCTTTGGACAAGTCCTAGAGGAAACAGTTAAGGGATGTATGAAAGTTTGTTGACTCTTGAGAAATAGACTCTCTTTTACTATTCTGTGGTTAGCGAAGCAGACAATGGAGATGTTTTTATGTTGTAACTAATAGATTTTGTAGAAATTTTGACACGAAGTCTACTGAGAGATTTTGTAAAGGAGGGGTAGACGAGTGACAGAAGACAGGGGACAAGCGACTGCAGCGACTGTTGACGTCAGAAAGACCGCGCTCTGATTGGATAGTGGATCAGAATAGGGTTCGCGCTGGGATTGGTGCGTTAGTGTGAGTCGCGCAAGGATTGGAAGAGCTGTTTAGTGACGTAGACGCTCCAGGATTGGTGCGTTAGTGTGAGTCGCGCTGTTATTGGTTGAAAGTTCGTATTGTATAATTATAATACGGAAAGAGTAGAGAGTTTTTGGTAAACGCTAAAATGTATTACCAAGAAGAGAAAAAGAAGAAAACATTCTTTGGAAAAATTAAACAGTGGTTTAGCAAGGATAAAGAGGTTAAGAGGAGAGAGGGTGAGTTGCTACCTCCAGCAAAAACACCTGCATCCTTCATGGCTGCGAAATATGGGTTTCATACCTGTATATGGTTGGAGAATTGGGTTAGGTATACTAAAGAAGATGGTGTTCTAGCATTTCCAGAACATGGTTCATTTAATCTGGCCGTGTTGAGAAATTTACGGGAAAAGATGTTATGTCTAGACCCGAAACCAAGACCTACACAGTTTGAGGCTTTAGTGGAATGGGAAGAGGAAGTTCATGAGCGAGAAAAACAGAGATCTGGAGGGTATTACAGGTACATGTTTGGGAGGAGACATGATCGTGAGACTCATCATGATCGAATGAAAAGATGGCGAGATGCTAGTATGTCAGAGGGATTATATCCGATGAGAACAGTTGAAGGAGGAGCAGAAAGGGTTCCTGTGTCAGAAATGAGAAGATATGGAGAGTATGAGGATGAGGTCTTGAATGACATGATTTACAAGAGACCACCTCCATATAGACCTGAACCAGATGAGAGTACACCAGTTGTTTCTCCGATAAGAGATACAGTTTGTATTATTGAGAAAGAAAAAGTGACACCTGAGTCAAGAGGTAGTAATTCTTTCAGGGAGAGAGAGAATCGAGGTAGTGATGAAAATGCCAGACAATTAGCCAGAACCACAACAGAGCTGACTGAGAAAATTAGGGAGTTAACGAAGAATCTGGAAGCTGTTACGGTGCCTGTAACTATAGGTCCGGTTATTCCTGTGTTTGACAAACAGAGGACAGGTGAAAATGTACTGGTGGTTCCATATGTTGGGAATAATTTGACAAATTCAGTTGGTCCTTCAGGAGATTCGAGTAAAAGAACAGAAAGAAGTGACCTGAGACAAACCAGACATGACACATGTAGTGAAATACTGGATGCTAGTGAACCTAGTTGTTCAGGGATGCCAATTTTAGAACCGCAGAAAAGAGTGGTTCCAGTGAGAAAAACTGCTGAAATAACAGTTGAAGATTTGAATGATTGGATGAAGGTTCTTCAGAAAAAGGATAAAGATTCACAAGTAATTGATGTGGCTAGGTTACGTATAGAATTAGAAGAGCTTGTTACAGGAACAGTTCCAACAGAAATTCTGAAGAGTCATCATGATGGGGAATTAATGTTTATGTGCAAGAACATCACCTGGAGAGCAAGGAATACACATGATAGGCTAAGAGCGATAGCAAATGAGCAGGGAGTTGACATTGATAAAGTGAAGGCTTTACAAAAAACCTACAGGATGGATTTTACAGAGAAGGATATAGAAAATTTAAATGCTACTGGTAGAACAGGACAGATCAAGGAAATGGTAGCATTACTGCGAAGATGGGGTGATGTGGAAAAGTGGAAGGATAGGTGGTATAAGAAAAGAGAGGAATCTGAAGATAGAACAACTTATTCAGCATTTCCAGTGAGAGAAAAGGAGAAACCAGTGGATAATTATCCTATGAGAGAAATACCTGGAGGAGGATATGTACATGTTCCATGGACCAGACAGGATATTTTATCATTTACGAATGATTTCCCTCGATTGAGAGAAAAGCCCGTCGAGTGGTATAGGCAGGTAGATAGGTTTGTGAAATTGTCAAAAGTGCTGTGGGTTGACCTGAATAGTCTGTTTGATATAATTGTTCCAGCAGACTTGTGGACTGAGTGTAAAATAGTTGTGAGTTGGCCTACTGAGGAATATCCAAGAGATCCAAGAACAGGGGCACCAGATCCAGAAGTAATGAGAAAGTATGATCAGGTGATGGTATACCTGAAGAGTAAAGTTCCTGCAAAAGAGACAGACTGGGTTAAAATAGATCGAACACAACAGGAAGCAACAGGAAGCAAAAGAATCAGTTCATGCTTTTTACGAGAGGCTGGCATTTAAACAATTCAGTGGAGATGAACACCTGGGTGACAAAGATTTGAGTCATTTTGTATACAGATTTGTATATGGCCTTAGACCTGAAATTGGTGAGAGAATTCGTGAGCATACAGTGGATTGGCAGAGTAAGAAAGTAGATGAGATTCTGAGACATGCAAAATACTTCAGTGATGAAATTGAAGCAAAACAAAGAAAGCTGAAGGAGAAAGCAATGTGGGCACAAGTGAAAGTTGCGGAAAGACAGGAAGCACAGTTAGTGGAACAAGCGAATAATCCAGGAAACAATGCAGGGAATAGACCTAGATATGCAGGAAAAGGAAAGGGAAGTCTGGAGGAAGCGAAAAAAAAGTTTCCTTGTCACAACTGTGGCCAATTGGGGCATTGGAGGTCGGAATGTCCTAATCCACCATTAGCGAGTAATGAAAACAAATCCTTAAATCAACAGGTGCAGAACGAAGGAAATAATCAACAGCAGCAACAACAGAAAGTTGTGAGACAGCAGAGTCAAGAGCCAAAACCGCCCTTGCCGCAGAATAGAGGGTTACAAAAGTATAATCAGGATTCAGGATTCTACAATGATGAACAGGTAAACAAACCAAGACGTTCTAACAAGGTACAACTGTACTTGTTAAAGAGTGAAGGGAGTGAGTCTGAAGGTGATTATTGACGGTGCCGAAGAGAGGAGGAAGAGTGCATACTTGGTGCAACTCTAGAAATAGACCAGGCAGGACCATTTGTGGATGGGAAAATAAATGAGGAGAGTGTTACTTTTTTGGTAGACACAGGTGCGACAAGATCAACTGTCAGGTCAACAGATGTTAAAAATCTTCCTCTCTCGGATGAAGAAATCCAAGTAGTTGGTGTAGCCAATACACAAATCAGAACACGTCTTACTGAACCAGTAAGAGTACAAATAGGGAAATTTTCAGACATGCACAGATTTATCGTCTGTGACACGAGTCCAGTGAATCTGTTAGGTAGGGACTTGTTGTGCAAGATGAACTGCACAATTTTTTGTACACCGGATGGAATAGCTTTTGAGACACCAGATGAGGATGTTTTGTACCGAGTGACTCTAGAAAATAGAGAAAGTGAGTTAATTGGTGCATTTGCAGTGTTTAATCCGGAGGATTTGCCTCGAGAGCTGAGAGACACAGTGAAAAGGGCAGTTTGGGATTTTACTGGAGAGGATGTGGGATTGATGAATAATGTAGATCCAGTGAAAATTGCAGTAAAAGAGGGAATTACATATCCTAACATTCCTCAGTACAAAATGACACCAGAAATAATTGAAGGGATAACTCCTATAATTGAGGAGTCCTGAGAGAACTACTGAGTAGTCCGTGTAATTCACCGATAATGGGACTAAAAAAGCCTAATGGGAAATTTAGGATCGTGCAGGATCTGAGAAAAGTTAATCAAATTGTGGTGGCATGTTGTCCTATTGTGCCAAATCCATCAGTGATCCTGTATCAAATTCCACATGATGCTGAGTGGTATACAGTGATTGATTTGTGTCATGCGTTCTTTTCAATTCCATTACATCATGATAGCCAGCCGATTTTTGCATTTAGGTTTGGCCAGCGTATTTTAGCATGGTGTCGTATCCCACAGGGGTATACGGAGAGTCCTTCGATATTCAATCAGTTATTGAAGAAATCGTTGGAAAGTCTGATTATGCCCGAGAGTTCAGTGCTAGTACAATATATTGATGACCTACTTGTGGAATCAAAGACACGTGAAGCTTGTGAAGTAGATACCATAGCTTTACTGAATCATCTGGCAGATGGAGGATTAAAGGTATCTCCAGCCAAATTGCAATTTTGCAAGAAAGAGGTGCATTATCTTGGACACAATATTAAAAAAGGTCTGAGAAAAGTGACTGATGACAGGATCAGAATAATCAGAGAAATGAAAGCTCCAAAAACCCAGAGGGAAGTGAGGATGTTCCTGGGTATGGTGGGTTATTGTCGTCAGTGGATAATTAATTTTTCGCTAATAGCAAAGCCACTGATTAAACTGACAAAAAGTGAGATGATAGATCCATTGGATCTAGATGTAGAACAATTGGCAGCATTTGAAGAGCTCAAAAGTAGAATGTGTGAAGCTCCAGCTTTGGGTATGCCTGACTATGAGAAAGAATTTGAGTTGTACTGCAGTGAGAGAAATGGATGTGCACTGTCAGTGTTAATTCAGAAACATGGATTACTGAGAAGGCCTATTGCGTACTTCTCATCGACACTTGACCCTGTAGCTGTGGGTTTACCAGGTTGTCTGAAATCTGTGGCTGCAACATGCAGAAGCCTGGAACAAAGTGAGGGAATCATAATGGGATATCCTGTAAGGGTATTCGTACCTCACAATGTGGCAATTCTTTTGACGAGAAGCAGAACTCAGTACATGTCACATAGTCGGTTGACTAAATATGAAAAGGTGATTCTGGGAGCATCAAATGTGACTCTTGAGAGATGTGTGAATGTGAATCCAGCGACACTCTTGCCGGATATTGAAAATGTGGGTGTGAAGATGGAAGATGATCATGATTGTTTGGATGTACTTGAGTACTGTACAAAACCAAGACCAGACATAAGGGATCTTCCCTTACCTGAGAATGATCATGTGTTGTTTGTGGATGGATCATGCCTGAGAAATGATAATGGTGTGCTATGTGCAGCATATGCGGTGTGCAAAGTTTCAGAGGTCATGGAAGCATCACCATTGAAAGGAGTGAAATCTGCGCAAGTTGCTGAATTGGTGGCATTGACAAAAGCTTGCGAAATTGGGAAAGATTTGAGGACAACTGTGATGACTGATAGTCAGTATGGATTTGGAGTGGTGCATGATTTTGGCCAGCTTTGGCTACAAAGAGGTTTCTTGACGTCGAGTGGAACTCCGATAAAGAATGCTGAAATGATTGGTAAATTGCTTGAGGCGATACAGCTGCCTAAGGAGTTAGCAGTTGTAAAATGTGCTGCCCATGGACAAGGAGAAGATTTTATAACGGTCGGAAACCGTTATGCCAACGATGTTGCGCAATACTGCGCCAAAACAAATCAGTCCATTAATCGGGACCGAGAGGGGGAAATGTCTTTTCTCTCTGTGATGTTTACTAATGTCTTAGAGACATGGGATGAAGTGAAACAGTTGCAGGATGAGGCAGGAGAGGAAGAGAAAAAAGATTGGATTAAGGCAGGATGTGCTCCAAGAGAAACAGACCATGTTTGGGTCTACAGAGATGGCAGACCAGTAATGCCTAACTCTATCTTGTCGTCAATGGCAAGAATGTATCATGGCCAGGGACATTTGGGAAGGGATGCGATAGTTAGGTCATTTAAGCAAACCTGGTACAATGCAAAGTTCAGGACAATTGCAGAAAGCATCTGTCAAAGGTGTTTAGTTTGTCAGCAATTTAACACTGGGAAAAAGACAGTGGTGAGTTTGGGAACAATAGGCAGAGAAGGAGGTCCTTTTACAAGAATGCAGATTGATTTCATTGAAATGCCCCAAGTAAACAGACTAAGGTATGTTCTAGTGGTGGTCTGTTTGTTTTCAAGGTGGGTGGAAGCTTACCCGACTAGAAGAAATGATGGAATAACAGTGGCAAAGTTACTGTTAAGGGAGTTGGCAGGGACCACACTTTTTTCTTAAATGTTTCTTAGTCTTGGCAGCCACTTGGTGTCCTCCTTTGGCTAGCTCCACTGCTCTACGTGTTAATCCTGTTGGTATGACTATGAAGCACCCTCATAGCATGAGGCTGTCTGTGGTGGAACTTAGCTCATGCCTGACCCTCCAGAATTGCACATGCAGCTCCATGTCTGGGCCTCCCCATTGGTTAGTGTCCTGCAGAAATGTGATCCAGTCCCCTTTCTGCAATGTTGTTGTAACTTTTCCAAGTACTGCATCCACTGTGGTACCTTGGCTGATTTCCTGGAGGCTCAGTGCACTAAAATGGGCTACTCTAATCCCTGATATGTGGCACCTGGCAAGGCTGCTTGGTAGCCAAGCTATCAAGGAATTGTCATAAGAGATGAAAATCAGTTTAAACAGCCTCAGGTAGAGTCAATCAGTGACGGTCAGGAATTAAAAAGGAATCAAAGATTCAAAACCTGTCCTTTGTGAAAAATAAAGTTGTTTTGTAAACAATCAATGTTAAAGTACACTAAGGCAAATAATCCCAGGGTTTTAGGTAGGAAATAACAGCAAACCCCACAACATATAAACTACTGGAGTAAAGAGGTTAAAATAGCATGTATGAAACAGAAAATAATTATTGATAAAATGCAAACAAGTAAATGTGGTGTTGCTGTCATTCCAAAACATTGACTTTAGGATTGCGAAATCTGGTCACACTGTATAGCGCCACTCAAGCCAAATCTATCTGTAACTTCAGGAAAAGGCCATATCACTTCTTTCTTGTGTAATATTTGTTCTGCTCAGTAGGTGGTCTGTGAACATGTTTCAATGTTGTCCTCTCCAGGCCCACTGGCATACAAGCCAATAGACCTGATTCAGATAAGAGACTCCTGATTTTTTAAGGCAAAAAGTGCTTTATTTAGCTGTCTCCCACATGAAAATGCTTTTGCTTCAATAGAAGTCAATGGGAGAAATGAGGGGAAATGAATGAAAAGTTTGTTTTATCTGGTGGCGAGGCCGATGCAAAATAGACTTCAGAGAGAGACGATCTTGTAAATCACAAACTCTGTGTTGCAGCTGGTATAGTAATTTTGATGTCAAATCCTACTGTTTTGAAGCGTAATTTCTTTTTTGCCAGAATGCACACATTAAAACAACCTTATGCATAGTGACATGAAACTGTAAAATCAGGTATGAGAAGGATGAAGTGAAACAAGCAGAGGTCGGAAACACTCAAATGTCTTGTCATGAAGGGCCTAGCTTGGGCACATACTGAACAATATTTCACATAAAGGTCTATGCGTGGTCAAATAGAAGATCGCCAAAAGAAACATTGCTCCAGCTCTGGTGTGGATTTGAATCCTCAATGCCCGGTTATGGCAGATTCATGACACATTTGCAAAACTTCAGTTTGGATGTCTTTGGCTGGAATTATCAGAACATGTTGAAAAAATAGAGATTCTGTTGATTAACAAGAGGTGTCTTGTAAAGTCTCTAATTATTCCTCAGAAAGTTAAGCAGGAGCGTCTCTGACTCTTTGCAAGAAAGTTTGAGTTAGATTAATCACCTATGGAAGTAAAAGGACCAGGGTTTCAGATTCACCAGCTGCTTAAAATCTACTGGACAAGGCATCTTACAGGATATTCTCAGAGACCAGAATGTGGGTAATGCAGAAGTTGAATTAGGAGAAAACAAGAGCCCCCAACTGGCTTGTCTACTGCTCCTACACTGCATGGTTTGAAGGAATTTCTGATCAATATGATTTGTTTAGGCTTGAAATGGATCAATAGTGCCCATCAAGAGATGTCTCCATTCTGTACATACATGTTTTAAGACCAATATCTCTTTCCAATACAGAGTGCTTGTGTTCACAAAACTTCACATACTATCCACAGGTTGTTCTTGAAGAAGAACCGTCCCACCTTAGTTTCAGAAACAGAGGTGTAGACTGTACATATTTATGTTGGATATTGTCATCTGAGCATTGAGGCTTGAATAAAGGCCTTCTTTAACCCTATGAAGGCCTTATCTTTGTTCAAGTTTGCCTATTTTTAAGGTATGAGAGATGTAACTAGTCATGTTAGCAAAATACTTGATGAAGTGACAGAAGAAATTGGCCATTTTGAATACATGAGTCTCCTTGGCATAGGTTGGGCTTAACCAGTCTAGGATGGCAGAAATCTTGCTATAATCCATAGACAGGCATTGGGCTAAAAGGTGATAACCCACGTACTCCATTTGAGATTGTCCTGCAGGGTCCCTGTATCTTCCCCCCAAAAATGAAAGACTACATAAGGGCAGAGGGTGGGCACACCAAGACTCAGGTTTAGATGGAATAACTCTCAAGGTCCACTAAAGTCATAATAAAGATTTTTTTTTACAAACTCTGACAGGGGTTGTCTCTTCGCCATCTGTTTCCTATATTTTGCATTCTCAATACGGAGACCGAAAATAAAGCAACCACCACGGCAGACTATGGGAGTCGCACTTCACTCTCTGTTTCCCTTTGTTCCATACATATGTGCACAACAATTTCTGTACCTGCCATCGGTAAACTGCAACGCAGAATATAAACTTGAATTTAATTTGGAATGGTGCACCAACAAACGTCTTATCCACAGATGAAGAAAGTAGACGTAAGGATAGGTATTTCTTTTTCTTTTTTCTTTTTTCAGTTCCGATCTTTTAAATCTATGAAAAACATCCAGCCAACATGTTTAAGGTTGATATCTACACGATTGGCATTGTGACGGCTTACTGTGGACTTGCGGCACAACTGATGGGCTATCAAACCCATGGCCTTATGATTGGGTCTTGATTTAAGGAAGGTCCCATTGAAGTTTGACCTTCCCGCAAGTGAAGGAAAAATCCCATGAACTTTCTGTATGAATCTTATTGAGGTTATCCCGACAATCTAGTGATATATAATTTTAAAGCCCTGATGAAGTGCAAGCTACCCAATTGAACGAAACGCATTTGCTGGCTGTTTTGTATGGATTTAAATGATCGGAAATGAAACAATAAAAAATAAAAAGGAATACCTATCCTTACATCTACTTTCTTCATTTGTGGATAAGAAGTTTGTTGGTGCACCATTTCAAATTAAATTCAGTACTGAGACCGCCGAGTTTGAAACTTGTAACCCATGCTAGGTCTCTTTCCACAATCCGAGGTCTTAGTGCAAAATTCGAAGACTATGAGAGTCATTTTAGGTATGTTAAGTAGACCTAGCAATAAGGGCAGGCCTTCCTATATATGCAGTGTGTATAGTAATTATGCAGCACGAAAACAGTAATAAAGTGAAAGCACAACATAAACAATCTCCCACACCAATTTAGAAAAATAGCATACAATAAAAAAATATTTGATACCAAAACAACAAGAATCCAATCAGTAGGACTGAAGATATGCAATTTCAAAGATTTAAGTTAAGCATTGCGACTAGGAGCACAAATTGCTAATCGCGGTTGTCTGGTTGTGTGAGATTGGGTTAAAGTCACAAGTTCAAGCTGACCGAGATGGAGAGAAGGCTGGAATTAGGTAACAGGTTAGTCCTGCTGTAAAAATTTCCTTTCCAGCACAAAGATTTCTGTTTGCGGTAGAGGAGGCCGCTAGGAGCAGGCAGACAGAGCATTTCAGATGGTCATCTCTATAGCATGAACAACAGGACGTGTTTCACATACGGTCATCGTTATAGTGCAAAGATTAGGGGTGGATGGAATTTTTGATTCCACCAGGGGAATTGGCGGAGTTTAGTCATTCCGAGTTACGCTTGTAACAGGGAATTAATAATATATTCTGCTGCTCATGCTCAGCCAGCAGAATTATTCAGCACTGGATAATTTCTTACCAGTTATAAAGAGAAACAATGCATTCTTCCCCTTTCTGTAATCGCCACTACGTTGTGTAGCATTGTGGAAGCCTTGCTATGCAGTGGCCCTAGTCCCTTTTTATTTTCCATGCTCCGATTTCCTCCATTATTAGCAAGACCAGTGTTGATTGGTCAACTTTTCCCTTCTTGCTGTAGCAGGTCGCGTTCTGAATGAAGGGTGCTGAATTGCTGATACTAGAGAGCGAATTTCAAAGGAGCTCAAGAAGGAAAGCAACATATAGCTTAATGGTGACTCGTTGACTACAACACTACAAGGGAGTGGTTTGGAGGGATTGTCTGCGGTAATAAAGATCGATTCAAGAACAAGGTGCATAGGCACAAGAGTTAAATCAAATATGAGTGGTCACACCAGACGAAGGGTGTGCTTCAGCCGTTGCTTTTTCCCTGTAGCGAAGCTCTCAATTGTTCAGCCCTTTAGACTGGTGAAGTCTTCTACTTCATTTTCTTAGCAATGTCTGCGATTTTGTGCGCCTTTCTTTTGTATATTTTCAAAGACAGACTCAAGACATTATGGCGCGGTGGCAACACAAATGTAAAACTGCATCAACAAATTGAAATACAAGCCAGCCTGCCAAAACTTTACATTGAAGGGGTGTAAATGTAACTTTGGGCTTTAGAAAGGGTTTTAGACACACAGACAATTACCATATAAAATGGTAGCATGAAGAAAAGCCTGCAACATACATTCAGTTTTTTCTGTGACTCTGCATGTTTTGGAAAAGATGTGCTATGCGGTGTGATGACCTGTAGCTTATGCTGCTTACTTCTTCCACCCAACTACTGCTAACTAACGAAGTTAACTGTCAGCTGCATCCGCTATCAAAGGGAGGCTGGAGAATAATTTCTAAATTATTCCAAAAATTAAGCCTTTTATGCAAACTGAAAAAATCCCACAATAAGCCTGTGCTTTGCATCATTTATGAGTGACACTTCAGTACGCACCTGCCTAGAGGCAACTGGAGGAGTTATTTTATTTTGAGAACACAGGTTTGATGAAGCAGGCTTGACTAACATACCACATGCTTGCACAGCTATCCTGTGGTAAAAATGAAGTAAAGCATTTTGCAGAGTTAACCTCTAGATCAATGTTAGCAACTGACTATTTAAGTTAAGCCTTATTATATATATGGTTGGGTGGAACTCCGCAGAATCATGCAGAGTTTTTATTTAACTACGCAGATTTCTGCGTAGTACAACTCCTCGAGCTCTGTCCATCCCTAGCAAAGATCCTGTCTGCTACTGCCGACGTTCATTTCTGGTGATTTGCATCGGTCATTGCAGGCTGTCGATGCTGTAGTGTGAAGTACAGATCCTCTGTTGCTGGTCATCGTTGGGGGTTGCTGTAGCGTGAAGAGTCGGTTCCACCAGAACTTTGCATTGGCGGTTAGCACAGGCAGCAGATCTTGGCAAGAAGAGCCATAGTCTTCAGGATTTCTTCCTTTTGAGTTAGAGGAGTAAACTCTGATGTCAGTCTCGGGTTCAGGACCTTCGTAAGGCATCTCTTGGGGCATTAGGGAGTCACTCTTCATAGACCAGCAGGGTTCAGGCACCAGATCAGCTGGACAGATGCAGGGAGGCCCTGGAGTTTGTTGTGTCCCTGTAGCTCAGAACACAGGAGGTCCGTCAGCTGACCCTTGAAGTCACTCAGTCTGGGATGAAGGGAGCAGGTCCAGTCTTCCTTCTCAGCAAATGAGGCAGGCATCAAACAGCAGGATTTCCTTCTTCTGTAGTATCCACAGGTCAAGCAGTGGACCAAAGAGTGGATCTGAGGGTCCTATTTATATACCTGGTGGCCCCTTTGAAGTGGGAGAAGCTTCTGTAGTTTTCCTTTTATGGTAGTATCTGGAATTTCCTGCCTCCTTCTCCTTGTCCCAGTCTGTCTGGGAGAACAATGGACTTATTGTGAAACCCTTTATGTGTGTACTGAGGCAGCTCCTTTGAAGTGCAAGTGTGGTAGGTAATAGCTCTGCACCACCATCTTGCCAAAGATGGCCCATCCTGCCAACACTCATGCCCTCTATTGTGATACTGCCTTAGATGAATACCCAAAAGGCCAGCTGGCAACTACATCTAATGATTAGGACAAAGAAAATACCAACTCTCTAAAAGTATCATTTCCAGAATTATGACTTCAGGTCCAACCTTATCATAAAAGAGGATATTAAATTACAATTCCCAGACAGCAAACATGGCTTTCCTACCTACTCTCAATCAAACGTCACCCAATAAATGTAATAATGTAGCCCAATGTTATCCTGCCAAGAGGTAGGCCTTGCAGTAGTGAACAACGAATCTGAGAGTTTTTCAGTGCCAGGTCATGTAAAACTTAAAAGTATATGTCCAACTTTCTTAATACAATGCACTCTGCTCTACCGGCTGTTATAGCCTACCCTAGGGGTGACTTATAGGTACAAAAAATGATGTTTTAGATTGCACACACAGGCTGCAATGGCAGGTCTTGAACATGTATTAAAAGGCTACTTAAGTAAGCTGCAATGGCAGGCCTGGAACCTGCTTTAAAAGGATAGTAAAAGTGGGTGGCACAACTAATGCTGCAGGTCCACTAGTAGCTTTTAATTTACAGGCCCTGGTTATCGGTAGCACCACTTTACTAGGGACTTACAAGTATAGTAAATGTGATCCTGTGGGATAAGCACACTTCATCATGTTTAAAGGGGAGAGCACACGCAGTTTAGCACTGGTTAGCAGTGGTAAAGTGTGCAGAATCCTAAGGCCAACAAAAACAAATTCTGCAAAACAGGAAGAGTGAAGGCAAAATAGTTGGGGGAAGACCAGCCTAAGGCTGAAAGTTTAACACTGAGTTTAAAAGCGTTCTAAGCTTTTCATTGGCTGAGAATTATGATAGCCTTAAATCTGATAAAAAGTGCCTTTTACTTAGCAACAGAAGGGACATCCATCATTTTGGGAAGATCAAGAGACCTGAGCAACTTGTTTTCTAGACAGCAGACAGTTTCAAGACCACCTTCTCCATCTGCTGAGAAAGAAGCAATCTGTGCTATAGAGATCGTGGAACCTGAGGAGCACACCAAGATTTTCCAATGTGAGAAGAAGGTGAATGGGACTAATGTCCTCTGCAATCTTGGTGACCAGAACCTGAGCTGGGGGATACTTTGAAAATAAGAGTAAAAGCATGAATAGAAGTATTTGAGGTGCCAGTGGGAAAGATAGACCATTCAAGCAGAGGAGTTTGAACCTCCACCAAAAGCTTTTGCATCGGTGTGACTGCAAGGTATGCATAAAAACAAATAGCATCTCCAAATCTCCACAAAGGAATTCATGGAATACAAGATCAAAGCATGATGCAGAGAAAAAAATCGAGAACTGAGACAGAAAAAATCGAAGGACATTACATAAATTTCAAACAATAGAAAACCCAATTTTTTAAGTAGCTGTTTCCACAACAGATAAAGAAAAAGTAAAAACAGCCCCCTCAAAAAAGTTAAAAACCACAAAAATGGTTATTTGAGACCTACCAATAAAAATCTTTTAAATTTCCTGTCTCTGTAGGTCCTGAGAGACTTCTGGCAGTGAGTTGGGATTAGGGCTGGTATTTTGAACAGCAGCTTCTGCTCATTGATGTTGGCCATGCACATCAGTGGTTGGCCACCCATGGCATTAAGTGTGCAGGGCCTTGAAGAAGGTCAGGCCATGTGGCCAACACTATCTGCTCAATGCTGCCTTTGACCACCTGCAGTGGAATGACCCAGGGCTTCATGAAATATTGTGCCTTGTGGCCAACCTCAGCTGCGTATGGCTGAGAATGTGGATGTAACATTTTGTCAGGATGATAATTACAGTAGAACAGCCATTCATTGCTGGTTTTCCTGATGACGACTCTTGTAGTAACCAGGAGCTTAGTAGGGTGTGCTAGAATATTTATATAGACGGCTGGAGTTATCCTAGTGCCCACTGATTTTCCTCTTTATTTGGAGATTTTATGTTAACAAAAATAATTAGTATTCTTGCATAGCACACTTCAAATTACCCAACTCAAATGGCACTCATTTTACCTGTATTATTTGCACTTTGAGAGGACCCTCCCGATGTTGATCACATAACCACGCATGAAATCTTGGCATCATACTAGACTTATTGCTCACAATGAGCCTCCAGGTCAACATCGTATCCTCGGCTTGCTACAACATCCTCTGCATACTCCGAAAGACCTTCAGATAGATCCCATCCAAATCCAGAAAAACTGTCACACACACTCTCATCAGTAGCAGAGTGGACTACGGCAACGCTCTCGATGCCGGAATCAACCAGAAACTACTTTACAAACTCCAGACCGTCCAGAACGCCGCAGCCAGATGCATCCTAGACATCCCCTGTTGCAACCACATCACCGAACGCCTCTGTGATCTCCACTGGCTCCCTAATTAAAAAGCAATAATCTTCAAACTCCTCACTCACACATACAAGGCGCTCTGCAACATCGGACCAACATACCTGAACAACCACCTCTCCTTCCAAGCACCCAAAAGACAACTCGGATCAGCTGACCTCTCTCTGGCCACCCTTCCACTCATCTACAAGACCAGAACGGGAGGTAAGTTGTTCTCTTACCTCGTAGCCAAGGCCTGGAACGACCCCCCCCCCTCCACCTCCATCAGGCTCCCACACTGCTCCAGTTCAGGAAGGGCCTCAAGACCTGGCTCTTTGGATGACCCCAGAACTCAGCAGAGCCCCCCTTCCTCCAGCAAATTGAGGCCCTTGTGGGTGAGAAATTGCGCTTTACCAACCCCTGATTGATAACCTACAGGTTACAAACAGATCAATGCATAGAATAAATTACTCCACCTATCTATTTTGCCAGCGGTTTAATACAAACCATTAAGGGTTTGTGCTATTGTTTTTATCCCTGTGCTCCATCACATTAGCTGATGAAGGCTTCCCACCCTCCCGACATGAGGGACTAGGATCACAAATAAAAATCAAACACTTTTCCTGTAAGTTTCGCGATTGGACTTTCTTTGACTTTCTCAGCTGAGTGCTTATTAAAATGCAACATGGGATGCGGCAATGTACTGATGACAAGCTCTATTGGCATGCATTCATTTTGTAGGTATCTTCATGTACTCTTTAAGGGCTTAGAAGGATCTGAGTGGCAAGGTGACACACAACACAAGAGGATTCAATGCTCCTGGTCCTGACAGCAAACACTAATTGATCATCTGGGTTTGTGATTGGTGCACACTTCACAATAATATTGTCAATCATATCTTTCCCTAAAACAAGTCACTCAATTGGAGATACTCGGTGCTAAAGTATTTAATTCTAACAATTAACTGGTGACGTGTTCAGTCTTTGTAGAAGTATTGGGTAGTCTACTGCTTTTTACTCACCTTTCTTTGCTCTGTTTAAACAAAATAAATTGTGACTAATCTATTGCTCAGAGGCATTACCTTTATACTTCTAACCTCAAAATACCTAGATTTAGTTTTGTTATGTTGTGTTATGCTGATTTGTAGAGTGCACTGTCACCCTGGAGGGTATCATGAGCTGAGGAGGTATGAGTCTAGGCACACCTAGAGCCAGGTGGAATTACTATAAAAGCTAGGTTTTCAGCTTCTTGTGGAATTCAAGAAGTGAGGATGAGGCTCTTATGTGTAGCAGTGTGTAAGGCTCGACCATCGGATCTGGTTTTCCATATGCATGGGATTTGCTCTAGTAGGAGTGTGGATGAGTGGAGGTGCAAGGAAGGTTTGCCAAGCAGAAGCAATCATTGAGGTGTGCTGGGCCAGAGTTATTTAGTGTCTTGAAAGTGTGGGTGAGGAGTTTGAATTGTGGTAGTTTGTTAATGATGATACATTGGAACTCCTTCAGGTGTGGTGTGATGTGAGTGCAACGTGGGAGGTTGAGTGTGAGTCTGGCTGCTGAATTCTGAATGGTTTGCATCGTTCTGGTGATTTTTTTGTATATCCCGGGATAGTGGGGTTTTCCATAGTATAGCTTGCTTATTACCAGGGTAATTATCAATGTATTTTCTTTCTCAGACAGCAACAGAAGAATGGCATTTTTGTGGAAATGCAACGATTGGACATCTACACATAACTAAGAATATGAGTGTTCTATCTTCATTTCATGCTCCCAAATTTACCCTCCAGGTACAAGAGTCACAAAGTCTACCTTGGAATGTAATTCATTTTAAAAATTCAAATTCGAATGAACGTATAAAAAAGGACATGGGGCATGAAATGTATGCCTTTCATGTCTTCTCAAATGCAGTCAATATTCCATGTGCATGTACGTAGGTGTTTCATCAGTCTGAAGGTCGTTCAACTTTGATTTTACCTTAAGAAGCGATATTACACGAATTTAGGTTGAAGCTTAGAATAGCCGAGGTTTGTCAATACGGGTCAAATGCCCTAGTCTCCTTACTGCTTCTTAGGGTGGACATGTTCTCCCCAGCCCGATGAATTTCAGTAATGTCAGTAAGTCTGTCATGAATATCACATGACTATTAAAGAGGTTGTGATAATTGACCAGAATAACGTAAGTTTTGTTTAGCAAGATCAACAAAAAATGTGACTTATAGCAATGACTGTTGGGTTAAATAATGTCCTGCTGGACGGAATTACACCACATTTGGCAGGAATGTAGCTTTTGGTTTGCAGATAACGCTTTCAGTTATCAGGTGTTAATCCATTCAGTAGTTTGTGAGAAATTAAAAGAAATCCAAATTTGCATATCTATGATCACAACTAATTCACCATGATATTGCTACTATTGCTGAATTTGTTTACCAACAGAAATGACGTGATTGGATGGTCACAACCTGAGCAGAACATTGCGCCTAGGGGTGGGCGGAATTTGCTAAATTCACTTTCGCAAATTATCACGAAAATTTTAAAAATATCCGCAAACACGCGGAAATATCGCGAAGATGCGGACGTTTTTTTCCCGCCCGTTCGTGGTATGTTCTGCGTGGTCACGGCTCGCCAACTTACCCATGCGGTTGCTCGCGGGCGCGGCCATCTTGTTTTCACTTGTCTCGTGGTGCATGATCGCGAGAAGAAAGACGTGATCGCGTGACGCATGATGTTACTGCGGGAGCGAACTGTCGCAAGACAGCGCAAATGGCTACCAACAATCCAACATCTCGTGGAGAACGCGACCGGATCGGGAAAACTTGTCGGCAAACGCGGGGATTCAGGTAAGGCGATCGCGCGCACTCAAGAATGTATTACTTTACAGCGCGAGCATGCAAAAAATTTCCGGTAAAATGCGGATTGCGGAAATTTTGACATTTTTGCGCTCTCCGCGGAATGCAAAAATGTCAAATTATCGCAATTTCCGCGAGCGGAACGCATTTTTAGCCCAGGCCTAATTGCGCCCATCATTTTAGTTTGTCGCCAAAGTCTCCAGGCAACACATAAATGGCAGAAAGTGACATAAGAGGTCAGGTTGGATGTACCCTGACCTCATGGGGAGAAGAATGAGTGTTTCTGTAATATAGTATGGACTGTCAATGTCAAAGAAAATGTTTTCTTGTGCCATGCATGATATTTGTGAATTCACAGTGATGCTCAGCGTGGCCCACGTGTAACTTCAAACCAAATTTGCGAATATCAGTGGAAAAATTTAAAAAATATATGTATTCACATACTCATCTTCAGGCTCACTTAGATACTCACAGAACTACTCAGAAACTCATGCAGCCACTCAAAGATCTACTCAGACATTCATGCACCCACTCAAAGACCTACTCAGAAATGTATGCACCCACGCACAGACCCACTCAGACACTCATGCACCAACTCACAGACCCACTCAGATACTCATGCACCAACTCACAGATGCACTCAGTGATGTCATCAGTAATGTCACTAACCATGTCATGAGTGATGTAATATGTGAGGTCATAAGCAGTGCATTGTGGGAGCGTACATTATAGTTAGCTCAGGTAACTCTAACTGAATTTCTATAGTTGTATAAGTGAAATCTGAACCTAACCTTTGGTTTTTCAGTGAATATATATAAATATAGGTTACAGGAATGTTATAGTCAGGAACTACAATTAAAAAGACTTTGAAATTCACTGAATTAAAGAAAAGTTACAGAAACATTATAGTTAGGAAATGGAATGAAAAACCCTTGAAAATTCCTTTCTTTTGCACGGGCCTTTCAGTGCACCCACCCCCTCTTTGTTCCCAAGGAACTTTAAATGCCTGAAAAGGTAGGCAGCGTTGCCCCCCTCCTATTAAGTATATGACCTCTAGGGAGAGGGTGTATCCAGGGGTAAAACTGCCCTTGGAGGGGGGCTCAGGAGCCTCCTCCCATTTTCTATCATTTATGATTGCCCCTGGGACCTGATCAACCCAGGTGCTGAAAGAGGAACAAGTGTGGGAGCCTGCACTAGTTTTTTAAAAATTTGCAAATCCTCATGATATTGTGGGCAAGTTTTTTTTTAATGCTTTTTTACTCTGGCGTGGTCCCTGGGGAACCTCAGCAACCCTGCCCCCTTTTCTTTTTTTAAACTTTTTCTTTGTTCAAAATGGCTGCCAACACTTACTGGTTGAAGGGTTGGCTACCAAAACAGATCTCTGCACAAGATTGTCAAAATTCATGGAGGCTTTGCACCTCTAGATATACACATTTTATTTTCTTTAATATCTCCAAAACTACTGAATTGATTTACACCAAATAACAAAAACTGCGCTTTCTGGACCAAGAGCTACCATTCTGCCAAATTTGGCATAAATCCGTCCAGCGGTTCTGGCTGTAGTCGTGTTCAAACTCCAAATGGGAATTAAGATAGAAAACACACTTTTTTTGACCCCCATTGTTTCTCAACGAATCACCCCAAAACTTTCCATGGAGAACTAGAGCCAGCAGGGCACTTTTTTGGGAAAAGTTTGTGAAGATTTGTCAAATGGCACCAAAGATATAGCCAAGTCAAAAAAACGCTTTTCTTAGGGAAACTAGGCCCTTACTATACATACCTAATGGTGACCTCCAGTAGGTAATATATATATATATATATATATATCTCATCATCATTTGACTTTATTTCAGTAGTAAAAAAACATAATAGTACCCTGGGCGTAGCGCTACACATAGCTACGCGAAGTGCACTTCGCACTACGCGAACAGCGTAGTGCGGTAGGAAATGCTGTTCGCGATCATTGCACAGTGCCGGATGCTTGTCCGCACTGTGCAATCATTGCAAACGGCATCTTGCACAGTGCAAGCGGTCGTTTTCTGCCACTCGAGTAGATGTGTACTTGAGCGGCAGCTTTCTCAACGCGGACTGGTAGTTTCTCATCGTGAGTGGTCACGGGCATACGTGACCACTCGCAATGAGAAATCTGACCTCCCCACGTTGAGAATCTCACCGGGAGGTTTATTTTCCACGCTCGCGATCGGCAACTTGATGTTGCTGGTCGCGAACAAAGAAAAAGTCTCACCGGGATGTCATTGTGCTCGCTCGCGGTCGCCAACTTGACATTCAGGACCGCGAGCAAGCAAAAAATGACCACTACGCTAAGCGTGTTTGCACTTTGCTACGTGCAATTCGTGTAGTGTGAAGTAGCACAAATTTCGCAAACTACGCGAGCGTAGCGTAGTACTTTGGCCAGGGTTAAATAGCACACATGGCAGCATATGTTCAAAAAGCATGGCTGAATAAAAATATTTCAATTCAAGAAGCAGCATTAAACGAGAATTCAATTTCCAACGAACAAGAAGCTTGGTGGGGCCTTCCGGCAAAACTCTATTATCCAGCAGCTGTTCATATACAAAAGCATAAAAGTCACTTAAAATCACTTAAAAGGGGCCATATGTCAAATTAAACTTAAAGTGCATGATGCGTTAGGGTATTGATACATCTTTTTTTGAGATGCCACATAGAATTTAGGTAGCTGGCAATTGAGTAAACAACACAGCTCCTTGCATCTGCCCTACATATTCTCTAGGCATGGTGTCTATTGTCAAGCCCGAGGAGGCAGCAGGGAGGGACGATCCAGCAGGCACACTGTTTCGTGTATGTGCCACAGAAGAACAGTAGGTAGTCGTTGCTCTCCACTGACTGCCATCTCATTGGTCAAAGATTGGAGCAGTTTACATTGCTTCTCCAAGAAGAGGTAAAAGAAGCAGTTGGTAAAATCCCCAGTGTAAATTTATTATAAAGAGAACTAGACAATGGCCTATTCACATAGTTCATAAAATCTTCGAAATAGGAACCACATTTAAAAGACAGGCACTGGTCCATTAGACTGCCTGAGGGAACAGCAGACATTTTAGAGCCAAGGACAATATTCCACTAGTGATCTTTAATGAGACCACAGGAGCTGCTTGCCATTGCTGTTGGATGCAGCCAGAATTTAGACAATCCCAGCTTAACCAGCCATAGCTTAACATGGGCCGTACATGGAACCCTAAGGGCCAAGTGGTGAGCTAAGATTTCCATTAGGCACTCTATGTATGGCGCAAGTTGCTTGGATGACCATATTCTAGCTCAAAATAAAATGGGCTTACGATGGACTGTGTCGGAAAATTGCCTAACATTTAGGTCAAACCTTAGGGGAAGTAAGGGTGTACCTTTTGGTAGCTTCAGTAGAGATCTTAAGAAGGAATTTTCTCCTTTATCTCACACATCATGATTGCAATATCCCAACAAATCTGCATCTTAGAGAGCTGTACTGCATGCTTGGGCCCTATATATCTCCAGTGCCAGAGAAATGGGATAAGAAGAAGCTTTATTTGTAAGTCTGACAATAGATCCAGCTTTATGATTAAGGGACAGAAAGCTTTCTCCTATCTGCGCTGCCTGACTAGTGGAGTCAGACATCCTCACCCCTAGGTAGTCAAGTACTGTCACCCTATCCAAGTTAACTCCATCTAGAGCAACATTCCCTTTTGCTTTCTTGCTATGTGTGAATATAATGTATTTTGTTTTAGACTTGTTTATTTCTTGGCCCTGGTAATTACAAAATTCGTTGAACTTCCCCAAAATGGTGGTGAGTCCCATGGCAGTTTTGGATAAGAGAAGCGTTTCGTCTGCAAATAGCAGACCTGGTATTTTGAAGCCTGCAAATTTGTGAGCATCATTTAGTTCAATAGTTAGGTATACTTTCATTAATGAATAACAGAAACAATTCAGGAGCAAGGACACACCCTTGAAGAGCACCACGTCCAATTGGAAAATTATCTGTGGTTTCACCCTCTGGGTCCGATCTGATCAGGCAAAGTTATCAGTGTACCGATTTTTAAATCAGCATCAATTACTCTGCTGTAACCCTGATTTTTGTGAGGACATCCGAAAGTTTGACCCTTGGGATGAGGTTGAATGCAGGACAAAGATCAACCAAAGCAACAAAAAGCGCCCCTCATTCCAGGTCAACAACTTTCCATTATAAGGTTAGAAAATGAAACTTCTGGTCCACAGTGCTTGTTTTGGGGACAAAGCCAACTGCAGGTGAGATAGGGCCTTGTTGGAACTGATCCAATCCCACAGTCTTACCAGAAGTTGTTTGCTGTATATTTTTTGGATGTTGTCAAACAGTGATATGCGGCGGTGATTGTCACCCTTTTTATAAATTGGGATAATTTCTACCCCTCTCCATGAGTGAGGCCTAGGGGCGCCAGCTGTAATCGCATTGTTCAGGACATTAATACAGGGAGCCCATGTCTGAAGTTCTGCATAGAACAAGTTCAAAGGGATACCATCAATGCCAGGAGCACCTACTTGCTGGGCATTCAGTGATTTGAAGGATTCTTCAATGGTAAAAGACATTATCTCCTCTGTTTTTGCCCTTTTGTTGGATTGGGTATCAGAGTTAGTTGGGGATGTTTTGGAGACTGGCTCTGCATACAAGTACCATAAAGTGTGCCACCCAGTCTGGCTCGAGGATGTGGCAATTGGGGGATGCAAACTCTTTGCGGCCATTGTGTGAGACCAAATGCCAGAACAACCTAGTGTCTCTCCCCTTAGCTGTTTCAACAGATCCTCCCAAACCTTATCTTCCCACTGTTTTACCCACCCTGCATTTCTTATCAAACCCTTCATGTGTCCTAGCCGCCTTTCTACAAGGTAGGATTTTCCTCTCATAAAAGGTTTAAATTTCCCAAATAGATATTCGTGTGTGGCCAGTATTTGAAGGAGAATGTAGGCCTACTCTATACAATTAGTGAGTGCACTATAGACAGCACCATATATCTCTTTCAATGAAGCCTCCTTACTTGCAATATCCTTCCACTTTACTTTGCGTCTATTGTTGCACAAGGCCACAGTTGTAAGAAATGTTGGTCCCATGCAAGCTTTGTCCTTTATGTAACTTCTTTTCAGTGTAAGGGCAAGACGGAAGTGGTCTTTCTCTAGGCGATCAATGATCTCCATATGTTCCATCTCATGCCAAAGCGTGAGGTCAAGTAATATGTAGTCAATATTACTTGAGTAGACTCCTTTCGTGAAGGTTGGCTTGGCAGTAAGATACGACGGGGTGCACACATTGCAAGCTCTAAGGCCATGGGTGGGAGTAATGTCTGAGATCTGAATAGCAGTCATTCTCATCTTGGGGCTCTTTTTGGCTACAGAGTAGGAGGGAACACCCCAACATTCATCCTCTAACCACAACCAATGTAGAAGGGATTGGTGGAGCTCAAAGCAGAAGTTAAAATCACCTGGAATAACCTTATGAATGCCGGTTTCATAGCCTTCTAGTACCGTATTAGGGATTTTCATAGTTTGTGACAGCTTATTGAATTTGGAATACCTACTGTACAAATTCACCAGGAGAAAGGGAGTGGCCTTACTCGGGCACAATTTAGTTGCAAGGAGATTGGGGGAATCAGTATCAATAGCCTTAATCGAGCAATCTAGGGAGGTTTAAATCCATATAAGCAGACCACCCGCCAGTCTACCTGCTATGGAATGTAGGGTGTTGATACTGATTGGCGAGTAGTCTTGCTTGTAAACCTTATCAACTGCTAAAGTTTATTGAAAAATGCAGATTTGAAAACCCTCCATATATCGGACCCAATCTGAATCCGGCAGCTTGGATTTGATGCCTGCCATGTTCCAGCTTACAAGCCGAATACCCACAGGCCCAGTGTGAGGGATCATGGTTGCAGGAGTGGGAGAACCTAGGCTAAAAGGAATACTTAAGGCTATGTTCAAATTGCCAGATCCAAGGATATGCAGTAAAAGAGCTGCATCAAGTACAATGTCCTCTACACTAGTCACAGAACCTGAGTGACAGCATACAGCAGTCTTGTGGAACTGTGGGGGGATCTAGTTGTGCTACTATGGGTGCAGCGGTAAAGGGACTAACAGCGGGGACACAGTGAGGGTCAATTTGTGCCCTCGATTTGACAATCATGGGGGTGATGTTGGCCACACTCCCTCCCCCTGGTGGCAACCATCAGTTCCCCCTTCTAGAAGGCTATGTACTGGAGTCCCACTCCAACAGTGAGTCAATCTACTGTATCCAAAACATTAATGAAATTTGAAAGAGGTATGTTATATAGCCTATTTGAACAATATTGGTCAAAGCGGATAACCTTGGTGCGAGGCGGGGCGGTCACATCTTATATAGAGCCTGGCAATATTCTACTCCCCTGCATGGCTGTGCACATCTTCAAATAATAGCCTTCAAACCAAATTGGGATCTTTGAAGTTAATAAGAATGCAATCCCGTGGACAGTCTGCCTGGCCCCGCCCAATCCACCCAACTCTATTTGTTAGCAGAATATTATAAGCCAATGTTACCGGAAAGTGTTTCACAAGCCAGTTCAGACATTTGTTGGCCAGTTCCTCTTTGGTCTCGCTCTGATCTTCTTGAACTTTGGGTACCCCTGACAGATTTGTCACATATGGGCAAGTGACCAAAAAACACTGGCACGCAAAAGATATTTCCACAAGCAGTGGAGTGCGTTAGGTCATGCTGTTTGCTTAGATTGTTAGTGCCTGGTGTTCTATCCTGGAAAATCAGAGTGAATGGCACAGTGCAAAAGGGCGCTGCTTTTTTCTGCAGCTTCCTCACCGCAAACAGGTAGTTTCTCAATGGGAGCGGTTGTGACCATCCACAACGGCATGTATTGAGGAATCTCGCTGGGAGGTGGTCTAGCACTGGATTTTTCTCTCTTGTGCTTGCCGACTTAACATTGGTGAGCCTGAGCGAGGAAAAAAACTCTGCTCCGCTTTGCAGAGCAGAGTTTTGCAGAAGTCTGCATGCTTCTCTGAGTGCGGAAAACTCTGCAACTTCTGCAAACATAGTGGAGTTCACCGCCCAGGCCTAGTTACAAGGACATTATAGTTAGGATCAGATTTCACTCATGCAAAACCATCGAAATTCAGTAGTTATAGTTACCTGAGCTAACTATAGCTTATACCCCTGCAACACACTGCTTATGACCTCACATATTACATCAATCATGACATGGTCAGTAACATCACTGATAACATCGCTGATGACATCACTGGTAACATCATCCAGTGAGTGTGAGAGTTTTGTAAAAGTGTCTAAGTGTTAACAATATATACTAAGATACTACAAAAGTAAAATGAATATCGTTTGTGTAATACTAACAAGTGATACTATTTGTAACACATATTATGTGAGTGGTTGTGTGACTCTGTGTCTCCATGTGTCAGTAGGTGTGTGAGTAGCTGTATGGGTGAGTGAGTGAATGTGTGGCTTTGCGGGTGAGTGAGTGGGTGTGCCAGTGGTGTATGGGTGAGTGAGTGGTTATGTCAGAGACCGTACAGGTGACTGATGGGGTGTGTGAGTGGCTGTATTGGTAAATGAGTAGGTGCATAGCTATTGTATGGGTGAGTGAGTGGACATGTGAGTGACTGTATAGGTGAGTGAATAAATGTGAGAGTGGCCATGTGGATGAGTATGTGCTGGTGTCAATGACAAGATATGTGAGTGAGTACATGTGTTAGTATCTTTATGAGTAAGTGAGTGGATGTGTGAGTAACTGGTTGGGTAAGTGAGTGGCTGTATGATTGTATGGATGATTGAATAGATGTGTTAGTAGCTGCATGGGTAACTAAGTGGCTGTATGGGTATATGAGTGAGTGTGTTTGTGTATGTATGTGTGTTTGACTGGATATATGATTGGCTATATTGGTGAATGAGTAGGTGCATGAGTGGCTGTATGGGTGAGTTAGTGATTGTGTGAGTGGCTATATGAGTGACGGGATGTGTGTGCGACTTTATGAATCAGAGTGGGTGTGTGAGTACTTGTATGGGTTGGTGAATGGGTTTGTGAGTGGTTGTGTGGGAATGGCAGTGGGTAAATGTGAGGTTGTATAGGGGTGTAAGTGGCTTTCTGAATGGTATGGTAGATTATATCATCAGTGATATCATGAGTAATATCATTTGAGATGTCATGAGTGATGTCACTGACCATGCCATGAGTGATGTAATATGTGAGGTCATAAGCAGTGCATTATAGGGGTGTAAGTTTCAGTTAGCTCAGGTGACTATAAGTGTTAAATTTCTATGGCTGCTTCGAGTGAAATTTGAGCCCAACAATAACCTTCTAATTACCTTTGGGGTTTTCAATGAATTTCTTTTTTTTAAATTCTATTTCTTAATTTTAACGCCCCTGTAACCTTTGATTTTTTTAGTGAATTTCAATGTTTTTTTAAAATTGTATTTCCTAAATAACCCCTGACCTTTGAACGTGAATGTGTGAGTAAGTGCATGAGTGTCTCAGTAAGTCTGTGAGTGGATGTGTGAGTCTTTGAGTTGGTCTGTGAGTCAGTGTGAGAGTGTCTGAGTGGGTGTGTGAGTGGGTGTTTGTGTGTGTAAGTGCACTCTGTTTCGCAGTCTTCGGCTCATTCTCTACTTGTTTTCTGCCTTTTTTCTGGTCACTGCTGATCTTTATTTTGCCTCTGTTTGGTCTTTCCTGACCTTTATTTTGCCTCTTTCTGTTCATTTGTTATCTTTATCAGACCTTGATCAGACCTTTATTTTCCCTCTTTCTGCTCATTGCTAAACTTATTTTGCCTATTTAAGCTTGTCTTTCACAATTATTTTGCCTCTTTCTGCTCATTTCTGATCTCTCTTATGCCTCTTTCTGCTCACTGCTGATTTTTATTTTGCCTCTTCCTGCTCGTTTCTGATCCCTATTTTGCAGCTTTCTGCTTGTTTCTTACCTCTATGTTGCCTTTTTCTACTTGTTGCTGACCTTTATTCTGCCTCTTTCTACTCATTTCAGACCATTATTCTGCCTCTTTCTGCTCGTTTCTCACCTTTATCATGCCTTTTGCTGCTTGTTTCTGGCATTTTTTCTTCCTATTTCTGTTCATGGCTGAATTTATTCTGCCTCTTTCTGCTCCTTTCTCACCTTTATTTTGCCTCTTGATAATCTTTACCCCCGGGACTGAGGGGGGAGCCTCAAGGCCACTGCGGTCCCTGCAGACTCCCCACCTCCTGCAGGAACGGGCATTGCTGCTGCCTCTGAAAGGCAGCTCCCTCTGGGAAGGAGCAATCCTTTCATCTGTTTCCCTGCCTGCTTGACAGCGGGGCAGTGAAAAAGATTAAACCTTTGCTTCCAGCAAGCAAGAGCATTTTCTCAGCTCTCACTTGCTGTAAGGGGAGTGTTTGCTCTGACTTGGCGGAAGCTGTCAAAGATCACAGCAAACAGCGATTGACTTGGGATGGGCCACCCTGGGACATAGCAGGAGCCTGCCCTGGTGGATTTAGGCTGCAGGAGCCTTATTGGTCTTTTGTGAGCATGGGCTGGCTCTGGGATGGTAGTGGTCCATGTGACTGTATATGGCCCAGGAGGGATGCTGCAGGGCCCCCTCCCACTTTTAAAAGGGTATTTTGGTCTTCGGGAAAGGTGTGCCTGGGGCCCAGGGAGGTCCGCGATGACCCCATTACTATTCAGTATGCCTTGGGGAGGAGGTGTTCCTTGGGGCTCAGGCGGGTCCATAATGCCTCCCAATTTGTTAACAGTTCGCACCAAGGAGGTGGTGGTCTCTGGGGCTCGAGGGGCTATGCAGCTACCCCCTTAACACAAAGATAAGTCCCAGGGAGGTGGTTGTCTCCAGAGCTTAAGAGAGCCTTAGTACAGGGGCACTATGCACCCCCACCTTGTTTTAATTCTTCATGCCCCCAGGAACTGGCCTAACCATAGCCTAAACATTAGAAAAGCTCAGGAGGCCACCTTTTTTTTTGTTGGTGGAATATTTTGAAAACAAAATTCGGGACCACCGGCAAGAGGCTACGGGGTCAGCATATTCCTACCTTGCCCCCTTCTCTTTTTTTTTTTTTTTTCTGTGACTCGGCTGAAGCCAAGTACCAAGATGGCTGCCAGCTCTTCTTAGTTGAAGTGTTGGCAGCCAATCATATTTCAGCATGGGAACTGTTGTCTCCTTGGAGGATTTGCATCCTATATATACAAATTTGTTTTCTTTTCAATATCTCAAAACTACTGAACGTATTTACACCAAATAACAAAAAGGCTAAGAGCTACCCTTCTGCCACATGAGGTGTAATTCCATCCAGCGGTTTGGGCTGTAGTTGTGGCTAAAATCTATATGAGGATTTAAATGTGAAACGCACCTTTTTTGACCCCTCCTTTTTCATGGCCCCCACTTGATTGATCATTCAGAAACTTTTCATGTGCAAAAAGAATCACTGGAGCACTTAAAAAAACAAATAATTGTCACGATTCATAAGCCAACGCTAAAGATATAGGCAACTCAAAAAAGGCTTTTCCTATGGGAACATGATCCTAACTATAACTACCTACTGATGTTTGCTAAATATATATATATATATATACATATATATATACATATATGTGTGCATATATATATATATATATATATATATATATATATATTTATTCACTGAAAAAACCATAGGTTTCAGGGGTGTTATAGTTAGCTGGACATTTCCCTCGTACAAAACCCTAGAAATTCCCCTGTTATAGTTAGTTCAGCTAACTAAAACTCGCGCCCCCGCCCTGCACTGCTGATGACGTCACATATTACATCACTCATGAAATGGTCAGTGACATCACTGATGACATCACTGATGACATCTCAAATGACATCACTGATGACATCACTGATGACGTCATCCATGTGATAAATTAGTGCATCTTCTCACACCCTAATATAACCTTTGATACACCGACTCAAAATTTCAGACGGCCATTTTGACAACCATAGATACTCCAATACCAATAACTACTCACCCACTCATTGAATTCCTAACTATAACGCCCCTGAAACCTTTAGTTATTTCAGGGAATTTCAATTTTTTTTTAAATGCCAATTCCTAACTATAACGTGCATGAAACCTATGGTTTTTTCAGTGAATTTCAAAGGTTTTTTAAATGCTAATTCCTATCTATAACTTATCTCTGAAGATATCATGAAAAGCATTCTTTTTTAAAAGTAGGGTGCACATTAGTTTTGTGGAAAAGCATCTTTGTGATTGGTTAAGAAAAAGCAGTTTCAAAGTGGAGTACATATCATAGGATAAAATTTGCTCAGCTCAACCACACCTGCTAATTGCATTTGGAAGGCACTGTTCGAACTTAAAACAATCGTCAAATTTTCACCTGCACGTGTCATTAAATGTTCAAGAAAATGTTACAAAAAAATATCGTAAAGTTTTAAAAAATTGATGAACTTTTAACCTGCACGTGTTGTAGAATGTTCTAGAAAGTGTGTTGATAGAATACGTTGCACTTCTGACTTCTATGTGTTGTTGAATATTAAAAAAATGGTTCATATGGAAAACTAAAAAGCTAAAAGAATCAAGGAACTATTCTAATTTATTCTTTACATGTATTTAGGTGTGCAGCAACAAAATTATAGACACAACAGCACCAGGAAGAGGAAGAAGCAGGGAGTGGGGGGAAGAGGGGAGATGAGCAGAATGGCACACATGCACAATTAAGTACAGCACAAGTATAGACAAACAATGGCCAAAATGAAACACACCAACAAGGAGCACAAGTCACACAACCCGCCAACATCACACCACTGAACGAGCATAGAAGTGAAAACCACGCTGCATTCATACAGCATGTGTACAAAGGCCAGTCGTTGGTGTTGTGGGATGTCTGCGACCGTGGTCATCATGGATGAGATGCCCAGCATGTGGCACATGGTCGAGTTCACTGTGTGTTATGTTGCCAAACAGCTGCTCCTCCCTCCCACGAGCCCCCACACTTTTGTACGGTGAGCTGTTGTATCTCGTGCACTCGTACGGCACGCCATTGTAATGGCTATTTGTAAGGGTGGGCGTAGTTCGCGAAGTAGCACTTCGCGAAGCTACGCAAAGTGAAGTTCGCACTACGCGAGCTACGCGTAGCACTTTGCGAACTGCGTAGTAACATGTTCGCACTGTGCAAGATGTTGTTTTCAATGATTGCACAGTGCGGACAAGCAACCGGCACTGTGCAATCATTGAAAATGACATCTTGCACAGTGCGAGCTGTAGTTTTCTGCTGCTTGAGTAGATTTTTACTCGAGTGGCAGCTTTCTCAACGCGAACTGGTAGTTTCTCATCGCGAGCGGTCGCGAGCATACGCAACCCCTCGCAATGAGAAACCTGACCTCCTCGCGTTGGGAATCTCGCCGGGAGGTTTATTTTCCATGCTCGCGATCGCCAACTTGATGTTGCTGATCGCGAACAAGGAAAAAGTCTCGCCGGGATGTCATTTTGCTTGCTCGCGGTCACCAACTTGACGTTGAGGACCGCGAGCAAGCAAAAAATGACCGCAACTCTACGCAACACTACGCTACGCGTGTTCACACTGTGCTACGTGCAGTTCACGTAGTGCGAAGTAGCGCGAACTTCGCAAACTACGCGAGCGTAGCGTAGTGCTTCGCCCAGGCATACCTATTTGCGCATGTCCTGCTACATTCCAACAACAACATCACAGTGCCGTTTGGAGGTGGTACATGCCACTTTACAACATCGACTGCTGCGGCTCTTGTAACAGGCCACACCAGAACACAGAGACACACTTACCGCACTTCCTGTACACTGACATGTCCAAGACACCCCGTTCCCCTTGACGGATAGGCACACCCCTCCACTGACCTGTGAACCCCAGACCAGCACACGCGAGTTGTGCATGCAGGAGGATGCGTACGTAGCTACACATCCAGGCTCACTGCCAACGCTGAGGTGACAGCACACTGTCATGTTGCAGGGCTCGTGCCTATCATGCTAAGACAATGACCACAGGGACGCACTTACTAAGATATGGGTTTGGGGGGCATTGGCGCTCCTGAAGTTGTTGAGATGAGTCTTCTGACCCTCATGGGTATCCCTGTATCATGCTCATTGACTTTATGGCACCTGTGGGTGTTCTGGTGTGGCTCTTGGCTGTGTTCCCTTCCATGGTGCAGGTAGTTGTCCTGCTTAACACCAGCAGAAAGCAGGTGTAAAATCCCTGGTGCTAACGTGTCTTATCACTGGAATTTGTTTTGCATTGCAATTAGTGTGAAAGTTGTGATGTGATTTTTTTCGTATGCAGAACAATATACGAACTGAGCAGTGTATCTCGTCAAGATCCAGCACCTGACGCACTATTCCCAATCAATATAAATACAATGAGATTTTTTAATAGATTTCGTGTGTACACTGTAAGTGCAGCCAATACCTCAGTGCAATACAATACAGGATTTTAGTATTTAGAATAAATCGCAAAGGTGCACCTCATGTCTTTGTGCACGGGAACGGCTACTCTCCATTTCATTATCAGCACTTTAACAGAAGTAAAGTTGAGATAAATCTAACACACTATTCAGAAGTTAGTGCAATCTGCAGATATCACTAGTATTCCAGTGATAAGTGCCCCAAAATTTAACACCATGGTGGACTCCATCAAATAACAGTAATAAGAACAAGAAAGAGTCACACAGCAGTTAAGAGAACAACCAAAAACATTATTATTTTTTTTTTCAAACTTTATTTTTTATAATAATAAATATATAAACGATAAACTATTTTCAAACTTTATATTTTTATTAACATAAATATAAACAATAAACTAATAAACAAAATGTAACAACAATAATACAAAACAACAAAGCAGAACACTCCTGTGGGAACCACGGATGTCGACGACAGACCTGGAAAATCAAAAAGATTGTTAAATAAACCCAACATGGTATTCTTAACAAAACACCACAAGAAACAAATCACAGATATATAAAATGTATACAGCTAGCAAAATTTTATAAGTTTAACTTACAAAAACTGTAAATGTTGGCGCTTTAAAATATTTACCGAATCTGAGGAATTTTTTTTGCAGAAGGCACCACGCCCACAACGTTTTTCATCAGTGGTGAAGAAATTTGTAATTTTTTCCAAGGGGCAAACTAAGACCAATGCCACCTTCTTCATTCGCAAGATTTGCCAAAGAGTTATGTTACGAGGGGATCCTAACAAAAAATACTCGTGCGGCACAGCAGGTATGATGAAACACCTAAGGACCCTTCATCCAAACAATCTTGCACAAGAAGAGTGCAAACAGATGAGAAACACTCCTGTTCTGTATCTGTAAAAAAGAATCACAAATAAATGTATATTAATAACTTTCAAATTTATACTATTCCATTACTGTACAAACACATTTTATATAAAAACTGACTAAGAAACTATAGCCCTGAACCACAAGTGTGACGATCGTTAAAACACTACATACATAGTGCATACTACTTTGAAGCAGTTCATGCCCCAAAGCCTACCTCACTAAAAGGCTACATGCTAACTGACTAAATGATTACAGTACTATAAGGAGACACACTGGGTGAGTGACAGGGTGTTTGCTAGAAGAGTATGAATACTAACTAGAGAATTGAAGGTGTGAAAGACAACTGTGTAGGTGGTTAGAGGCCTGCATCAATACTGCATAGGCATTTAAAGCAGTCCATGTGCTAAGGCCTGGCTCACTGCATGACTACTTGGGTACTGACTGAATGATTAGAGTACAGCAAGGAGAGTGCCTAGGTGAATTTATAAGTGCTAGGATTTTGCACAGGGAATGGATTAGTACTTGGTACTGAATGAGTCACTAGAGGAGTGCAAAGGCAGTCACAAGTGCTGGACTGTATGGATACTGACTAGGAAATTGAAAGTGTGAAAGACAAGTGTCTAGGTGGTTAGAAGACTGCATGCATAGTGCATAGGGGTTTGAAGCAGTCCATGTGCTAAGGCCTGGCTCAGTGTATGAATACTTAGGCACTGAATGAATGATTAGAGTACTGCAAAGAAAGTGTTTGGGTTTTAGCACAGTGAATGGATTAGTACATGGTGCTGAATGGGTCACTAGAGGACTGCAAAGGGAGTGAGAGGGTATTTCCTGGAAGTGTATGGATACTGACTAGGGAATTGAAGGTGAGAAAGACAATTGTGTAGGTGGTTAGAGGACTGCATGCATAGTGGATAAGGGTTTGAAGCAGTCCATATACTAAGGCCTGGGTCACTGGATGAGTACTTGGGTACTGACTGAATGATTAGAGTACTGCAAGGAGAGTGCCTGGGTGAATTTATTAGGGTTTGGCGCAGTGAATGGATTAGTACATGATGCTGAATGGGTCACTAGAGGAGTGCAAATGGAGTGACAGGGTGTTTGCTGGAAGTGAACGGATACTGACTGGGGAATTGAAGGTGTGAAAGACAGGTGTGTAGGTGCTTAGAGGACTGCATGCATAGTGGATAGGGGTTTGAAGAAGTCCATATACTAAGACCTGGCTCTGTGCATGAATACTTAGACAGTGACTGAATCATTAGAGTACTGGAAAGAGAGTGTCTTGGTGAATTTATAAGTGTTTGGATTTTGGCACAGTGAATGGATTAGTACATGCTGTTGAATGGGTCTCTAGAGGACTGCAAAGGAAGTGTCAGGATATTTCCTGGCAGTGTATGGATACTGACTAGGGAATCAAAGGTGTAAAAGACAAGTGTATAGTATGTTAGAACACCACATGCATACTGCATAGACATTTGAAGCAGTCTATTTGGTACTTAGAAACTGACTAAATAATCAGACTACTTCTAGGACAGTGCTTAGATAAAACTTTTAAATTTTCAGTTCTGTCACAGTGAACAGAATAGTACATGGTACTGCACCTTAGTGTCAAACCCTGACTCATTTTATCAATGCAACTAGCTTCTAATGCTACTAAAACTTGACAACATGAGAGGTTTTAAATTAGTTATCTGTCAGCAAATATACGATGTTACCAAATGCCTCTCTCACAGTGGTTCTCAAATGCACACAGACTCACAATGTGAATCTAGACAAGCACCACTATCCCAAGGACTTTACCAAAACTCATTCACTACAGTGGAAGTGGTAAGCGAACTGCACACAATCTTCATATTTCAGGACTGCGCTTTTATGTCAAAGCCTGACTCATATAATCAAAGCATAAGCAAATACTGGCTTCTAATGCTACTAAAACTTCACAACATGACCGGTTTTAAAACAGGTATATGTCAGCAAATACAAGATGTTACCAAATGCTTCTCTCACAATCCTTACCCAAATGCACACAGATTCACAGTGTGATTTTAGACAAGCAACACTATCCTAGGAGTTTACCAAAACTCATTCACTCCTGTGGAAGGGGTAAGGGGACTGCACACAATCTACATATTTAAGTACAGCACATCAGTGTCAAGGCATGACTCTTTATTTTAATCAACATATAAGCAAAGACAGGATTCTAATGCTACTAAAACTTCACAACATGACAGATTTTAAAACAGTTATCTGTCAACAAATACATGATGTTACCAAATGATTCTCTCACACTGATTCCAATTACACACTAACTCACAGTGTGATTCTAGACAAGCACCACTATCCCTATGAGTTTACCAAAACTCATTCACCACTCTGGAAGAGTTAATGGTACTGCACACAATCTACATATTTAAGTACACCACATCAGTGTCAAAGCATGACTCATTTAATCAACGCATAAGCAAAGACTGGATTCTAATTCTACTAAAACTTCACAACATGACAGGTTTTAAAACAGTTATCTGTCAGCAAATACATGATGTTACCAACTGCTTCTATCACAGTGATCCCAAATACACACTAACTCACAGTGTGATTCTAGACAAGCACCACTATCCCTATGAGTTTACCAAAACTCATTCACTACAGTACAAGTGGTAAGGGAACTGCACACAATCTACATATTTCAGAACTGCAATTTACTGTCAATGCCTGACTCATATAATGAAAGCATAAGCCATAACTGTCTTCTAATGCTACTTAAACTGGACAACATGACATGTTTTACAACACCTATCTGTCAGCAAATACACGATGTTACCAAACACTTCTCTCACAGTGGTTCCCAAATGCACACAGACTCACAGTGTGATTCTAGACAAACAACACTATCCCTAGGAGTTTACCAAAACTCATTCACTACAGTGGAAGTGGTAAAGGAACTGCACACAATCTACATATTTCACGACTACACTTTAATGTCAATGCCTGACTAATTTAATCAACGCATAAGCAAAGACTGGCTTCTAATGCTACTAAAACTTGACAACATGACAGGTTTTACAACAGTTATCTGTCAGTAAATACACGATGTTACCAAATGCTTCTCTCACAATCCTTACCCAAATGCACACAGATTCACAGTGTGATTTTAGACAATCAACACTATCGTAAGAATTTACCAAAACTCATTCACTACTGTGGAAGGGGTAAGGGGACTGCACACAATCTACATATTTAAGTACAGCACATCAGTGTCAAGGCATGACACATTTAATCAACATATAAGCAAAGACTGGATTCTAATGCTACTAAAACTACACAACATGACAGATTTTAAAACAGTTATCTGTCAGCAAATACATGATGTTACCAAATGATTCTCTCGCACTGATCCCAAATACACACTAACTCACAGTGTGATTCTAGACAAGCACCACTATCCCTATGAGTTTACCAAAACTCATTCACTACAGTGCAAGTGGTAAGGGAACTGCACACAATCTACATATTTCAGGACTGCACTTTTGTGTCAAAGCCTGACTCATTTAATCAAAGCATGAACAAAGACTGGCTTCTAATGCTACTAAAACTTGACAACATGACCGGTTTTAACCTCTTCAGTGCCCCTGACGAGATAGTCTCGTCATGGAGCACGGTCGCGCTGTGCCCATGACGAGACTATCTCGTCATGAACCCCACCCACTAATGTAACGCCCGGCACAGAAGGGGGAAAGGGCATGGCACAGAAGGGGTTAAAACAGTTATCTGTCAGCAAATACACGATATTACCAAATGCTTCTCTCACAATCCTTACCCAAATGCACACAGACTCACAGTGTGATTTTAGACAATCAACACTATCCTAGGAGTTTATCAAAACTCATTCACTAGTCTAGAAGAGTTAATGGTTCTGAACACAATCTACATATTTAAGTATAGCACATCAGTGTCAAAGCATGACTCATTTAATCAGCGCATAAGCAAAGACTGGATTCTAATGCTACTAAAACTTCACAACATGACAGGTTTTAAAAAAGTTATCTGTAAGCAAATACATGATATCACCAAATGCTTCTCTCACACTGATCCCAAATACACACTAACTCACACTGTGATTCTAGACATGCACCACTATACCTAGGAGTTTACCAAAACTCATTCACTACAGGGCAACTGGTAAGGTAACTGCACACAATCTACATATTTCAGGACTGCACTTTTCTGTCAAAGCCTGACTCATTTAATCAAATCATAAGCCATAACTGTCTTCTAATGCTACTAAAACTTCACAACATGACAAGTTAAAACAGTTATCTGTCAGCAAATACACAATGTCACCAAATGCTTCTCTCACAGTGGTTCCCAAATGCACACAGACTCACTGTGTGATTCTAGACAAACAACACTATCCCTTGCACTATATGAAAACACATTTCTTCATCTAGAAGTAGTACTACATTTTAGTATGGAAACATAACATAACTCATTTCACAAATTTATAAACAATGACTGGTTTCTAATTCTACCAAAATATAAAAACTGCACAGTTATCTGTTTACAAACACATGAAAAACACAAATGCTTATCACAGAATGGTTTCTACATGCACACACATTGTAGAGGAAAAAAGTACTCCCTACACTTTAGCAGGAAAAATACATTAGTCTGATTAAAATCAAAATAGTCTACATACATCCCTTCACAATTAAATAACTCATCTTTCAAGTTCTTTTGTAGATTAAGAAGTATATAAATCACTCACCATATTTTCTTTTACAGAATCTCTGCACTGTGCGTCTCTCAGCAAACGCAAAGAATGAAAAAGTTTCCCCTTCATTTTCCACACATATACATGTAAACATCAAATCACAATCCTTCGCACATAAACTCAAAAGCAAATACACATTTCTGTTGGTTAAACATTTCAACCCTTTCCAACTGAAATACATTTCAACCCTTCCCCCAATCTGCCTTCTGCCTGTTACCATAGAAACAGGTCATGGAACACTGCACTGAGCTCACAGGTCACAAGTTCAGCACACAATGGGGCATATCAACAAGGGCTTTATCTCTGCTTTTTTGGCTTTAAAAGCCAAAAAAGCAGAGATAAAACTAGCGCCCTATCAACAACAGGGTGCTAACATGCAAATTTGCATGTTAGCACCCTTTTACTCTACGCTTCCCCTTGCATCTCTAATGAGATGCAAAGGGGGCGTTCCAGAGTAAAATAATAGGAGAAATGTCGCTAAGCGACATTTCTCCTATTATCAAGATTATCGCTAACCCTGTTAGAGACAAAAAAAAGCAGCGCTAACCGCGGTTAGCGCTGCTTTTTTACGTCTGGTATTTTTCTGACTTAGCCATGATATCCTATTGAAGGAGGATATCATGGCTAAGTTTGCCTGTCCCTATCAACAAGGTAACGTGAGATTATCGCTGGGTTTCCAGCGATAATCTCACTTTAGCCTGTTAGCGTGAGGATTTTTATCGCTATTGAGATAAGCGTTGCTAATAGCACGCTATCTCAGCGATAAAAATTCACGCTAGCCGGCGATAATTATCCTCACGCTAAGAGCGCTGAGCGATAATTATCGCCGGGTGTTGTTGATATGCCCCAATGTTCCTACACAAGACAGGAAGTGTGCTTGACTTTTCAACATATCAGCTTATCATATATTATGTTCCTTACAATCTGTTTTTGTTAACCAATAACAATCATACCTTTAACCCCTTCAGCGCTGGGCGAATTCCGCCGCGGTGCTGAAGGGTTCGTGCGCGGGCGGGCCCATGACGGAACGGTTCCGTCATGAGCACAGCTCAACCGTGGCTCATGACGGAACCGTTCCGTCATGAGCATGGAAGGGGTTAAAAAACAGAAATATACACCCTACCTTTCAGTGTAGAAAGTTGTCATACAACCAATGATTTTTTGTCGTTTTTCAAAAAATGTTGCCGTGGATCCACGCACCCACCGCGAGAGGATCCGTGCATCCAACGCGATAGGTGCGCGCACCATGCGCGCATTTCGCCGTTTTTTTTTTAAAAAGGGGGGCCCCAGGGGGTCCTTCTGGGACCCCCTAAGCACCTCTACAGGGTCAGAGTATTTCCACTCTGCCCCCTTTATATGTTTTACACACTTATTTCCCTTGCCTCTTCAGCCTCGCTTCTACCGAGGCAGAAAATGGCCGCCAACAGTTCCTGGTTTCGAACATAGAAAGACACTCAACAGCCAATTAGCATTCAGCGTGCAATTGGGAAAGTGCGCGCTCGGTTTGGGGAGGGTGCGCGCTCGGTTCGGGGAGGGTGTGCATACGGTGCGGGTACGGTCCGCGGATCCTCCGCAGCCATAGATATCACTGACTTTTTTACCCTAATTTTATCAGGAACTACTGAACAGATTCACACCATATATGCAAAAGGCACGAGTCCGAACTGAGGACAACCTCTTTGCCAAATTTGGTGTCATTCCGTTCAGCGGTTCGGGCTGTAGCTGCGACAACAGATCCTATGGGAAATTGCATGGGGAAAAGGCGTTATGAGACCCCCCTTTTTTCTCGGCCCCCGCTTGACGGATCACCGCAAAACTTTCAGGGTAGGAGCGGAGTGGAGCTGGCCAAAAGTTTGGAAAATTGCGCGAGGATTCATCAACCGGCGCCAACGTTATTCCAAATAGAATGTTGCGGATTTCCTATGGAAAATAGGTTCTAACTATAACTATCTACTGGCGACCGCCATATATATATATGTATATATTACCTACTGGCGGTCGCCAGTAGGTAGTTATAGTTAGTACCCTGTTTCCATAGGAAATCCGCAACATTCTATTTGAAATAACTTTGGCGCCGGTCGACGAATCCTCGCGAAATTTTCAAAATAGGTGGGGCGCTACGCTCCGCTCCTACCCTGAAAGTCTCAGGGGGATTCGTCAAGCGGGGGCTGAGAAAAAAGGGGGGTCCCAAAACGCGTTTTTCCCATGCATTTTTCCATAGGACCTTTAGACACAGCTACAGCCCGAACGGCTGAACAGAGTTACTTGAAATTTGGCAGAGAGGTAGTCCTCAGGTCAAGGAAGTGCCTTTTGTAGGTCTGGTGTAAATCTGTTCAGTAGTTCCTGAGAAAATAGCATTTAAATCAATATATATATCTGTGGCAGCTTACGGTGCGCTTACCGTGCGCTTACGGTAAGCTTACCGTACGCGTACAGTGACGTGCGCGAGCGCAATTCTGATTGGCTGTTAGATCTTATTAAACATTCGAATCGGTCGAAACCAGGAAGCGGCGGCTGCCATTTTCTCTCTCGCACTCTGAGGGGGGAGGAAAAACAAAGGCAAAAAACATGTAAAGGGGCGGTTTAGACAGCTCCTAACCACCTAGCCTTGATGAAGGTGTCCCCAAAGATCAAAAAATTCAATTTTTTTTTTTTGAAAAATCGCCGATTACGCTTACCGTACGTGTACGGTAAAAATTATTAAAAAAAAAAAAATAATCAACACTCTCCCCACCCTGTGTGCAAATGGTGCCCGAAGGGCACCATTTGTGCATGATATATCTAAGTAAATACGAAAAATAAAAGAATCCCTTCTCCAACGAAGCGCATAATATGTCCTCCATGTGCGCACGGTGCGCGAAGCGTTAAAGAGGGTTAGTGGGACTACGTGTCGCTGGCCTTCCATATCGAAATATGCCTCAGTGATCGAAGGGAGTGTGGTGCTGTGGTCGCTGCCAGGGACTTGGGGGGACTGCCATTCAGGACACAGGACACAGTTACACATGTGGATTTAATTGTGTTGGACAGCGTTAGTGGTAGTACATCTACATTCCTAGTTTGAATTTTATAATGAGTACGTTGGCAATAAATATAAACATAGTTGGGATTTTCAGTAGAAACTACTTTCAACTATGTTATTTCTTTTTCAAACTTCACAACAGTATTATCTTCCATTTGTTGATCTACACCTAGACATATCCAGCTGTTCTTTTCTGTACAGTTCTCTTGACTAGCAAAGAAACGTAAGTCTATATCATCACAAATTTGTTTGATAACATTTATATTAAAACTCGATTTCGTGCCGCAGGAAAACCTAAACTTATCCAGATGGTTCCTGTTGACTTTGAATATATACTTGCAGATGTCTATCGATCCGAGCATTGGTAAGATCCAATTTCTCGATGAGAAAGTATCTTCAAACTGAAGCAGTACATTTTTTTCATAAGTGTCTTCTCCTGTGAAATTTCTTCCCACATTTCTTTCAATTCTGTCTTCTCAGAGTTGGTAATATATGACGTGACATAGTGATAAACAGCAATTGAGTTATGTGCATCATATTGTATGTTCACATTTGCATTTCACATCTTCAAAATCTACGTATTGTAATCATTATTGTACTTCGATGCTTCTGTCCTTTTTAAATTATAAGCATTTTTGCGTGATTTGCGAGTGATGGTATGTCTTATTGCTGACAAAACTGTTCACTCTTCCTTTGGAATTTACTGGACGTGGAAAGGGAAATCGACAGTTTGTGTAAAATGTATCTTTTGCGTTATGTTTTCTTCGGCAATACTTTCCACATTGATGACTTCGATATGCAAATACGCCACACTAATCGAAGGGAGTCTGGTGCTGTGGTCGCTGGCAAGTTGAGGTCACTGCCATTCAGGACTCAGGACACAGTTCCACATGTGGGATCGGCTTGTGTTGCAGACGGTTAGTGGTACCATTTGTCGCCGGTTGCCCACAGTGTAGGGCAGAGGTAGCGGTGAGGTAGGGTTCACAGCCATGTGCATACGTTGGTGACCCAAACTAACCTTGCGTAGTACCGGTTCAGTGGCACCACGTATTGCCGGTCTTCCATGTGCAAATACCCCTCGGTGATCGCAGGGAGTCTGGTGCTGTGGTCACTGCAATTGAGGACTCAGGACACAGTTACACATGTGGGATCGGCTTGTGTTGAAGACAGTTAGTGGAACCATTTGTCGCCGGTCGCCCACAGTGTAGGGCGGAGGAAGCGGTGAGCTAGGGTCCACAGCCACCTGCATACATTGGTGGCCCCAGCGGCCTGCGTAGTGCAGGTTCAGTGGCACCACATGCTGCCGGCCTTCCATATGGAAATACCCCTCACTGATCAAAGGGAGTCTGGTGCTGTGGTCGCACCCATTCAGGACTCAGGACACAGTTACACATGTGGGATTGGCTTCTGTTGAAGACTGTTAATGGTACCATTTGTCGCCGGTCGCCCACAGTGTAGGGCTGAGGTAACGGTGAGCTAGGGTCCACAGCCACGTGCATACGTTGGTGACCCAAACAAACCTTGCATAGTACAAGTGCAGTGGCACCACATGTTGTCGGTCTTCCATGTGGAAATACCCCTCGGTGATCGAAGGGGGTCTGGTGCTGTGGTCACTGCTATTGAGGACTCAGGACACAATAACACATGTGGGATCGGATTGTGTTGAAGACGGTTAGTGGTACCATTTGTCACCGGTCACCCACAGTGTAGGGCAGAGGTAGCGTTGAGCTAGGGTCCACAGCCATGTGCATATGTTGGTGGCCCCACCGGCCTGCGTAGTGTAGGTTCAGTGGCACCACGTGTCGCCGGCCTTCCATATGGAAATACCCTTCACTGATCAAAGAAAGTCTGGAGCTGTGGTCGCTGGCATTCAGGACTCAGGACACAGTTACACATGTGGGATTGGCTTGTGTTGAACTGGGTTAGTTGGCACCACGTGTCGCCGGTCTTTCACAGTGTAGGCCTGGGCAGCGGTCCGCAAAGGCCCACAGGCAGGTGACATTGACTTGAGCTGCACAGATTGGGAAAATTTGGTCTTCTTAACCCATTATAGTCGCTTACACAATTTGCGTCGCTACTAATGTTGAATTGTGAAGCATGTAACTCCAGTGTAGGGCGGAGGCAGCGGTCAGGGTGGGCGCACAGGCACATGGCGTTGAGTTGAGCTGCACAGTTAGTGGCACCTGGAGTACTCAGCGTGTGCACACCCTGCGATGAGACATCGTCCCGGCAGGCCGCACTGGGAGCAATGTGTTTTGTCTAAAGAATTCTGCGTTGATAAGGCCATGTGGCGATGACTTATGGTGCAGTGAGTTAGTAGCACCTGAAGCACACAGCGTGTGCGCACCCTGCAATGATACATGGTCTGGGTGGGCCACACTGGGAGCAACGTGTCTTGCAAACTGGACTGCTATATCTGCAATCGCCCCTACATCTGAATTGTGAGCCATGCTGTCCGTAGTGTAGATCGAAGACTGTAGTCGGCACGTATATAAGTCTGCGGTGCTGTGCCGCTGGGTTCACAGGGGCCCTGTGTCGAGGAGGCCTGTGGTTATGGTGGCTGCCACGTGCCAGGGTGAGGGCTGCCGTTCTGACAGACTCGTTGGTCTTCCCACAAGTGAACCACACCTAGGGCCTGGTCTATTTATTCATACTCCTACGCTGGAGTGTCGTAAGTTGGAGCAGCCCACTCCCCTTCCACTTCTAGGGGGGACAACACAGCTACATGACCGGGATCTTCCCCACTGCCTGAAGTAACATGGTTGCATCCACTGTACACTACAGTACAAGTTTCAATAGTATATCTCCACATGGAGAGGTTTGTGCTTTGCATAGTGAGGTTTGTGCAGCACATGAGCGTTACACTTGGCATTGTGTGCTTCATCAGTGATGGGTGACTTGCCTCCTTCATATATAGTTGATTGCTCATCTCCCAACATTCAGCTATTGTGTGGCTGAGGGGCATGGCATTTTGGGAAGGTCCGTTGTTCTGTTTTGTGCTGCCTCGGTGGTAGTGGGAGTGGTGATCTGGGGGAGAGGTTCTGGTGGTGGTGGGGCTGGGTGTTGTGGCATTGTTGGGTGTCGGAGCTGCATGATCCGTAGCTGTAACACATGTTGGTCTTTAGATGTGGCTATGAGTTGGGTCGAAATAACGGAGTAGATACTCGACCTCCTTACACCAGTTAAAGGTTGATGTTAATTTGTTACTGCTAACTTGGCTTATCGCCTGCTTTGTGGATCGCATTGCAGATTTAGCTGGTTGTTGAAAATATGGGGAAGTGGTGATTTCATGGTTTTTTTGCACAGGAACGCCTACTGTGCATTTCATTAGCGTTAGATGTGGCTCTTGTTTGTGGCGATTTTGTTGGTATAAGGTATGGATGGAAGAGTGGTGAGATTTGCAGTTTTCACCTAGTTGAGAATGGGATGGTAATTAAAAAACACAGAAAAAAAGATAGGTTTAATGAACGTTATAAATAGAAATAAGCATTTAAAAAACATTTGAAATTCACTGAAAAAAACCATAGGTTTCAGGCACGTTATTGTTAGAAATTTGCATTTAAAAAACCTTTGAAATTCACTGAAAAAACCATAGGTTTCAGGCACGTTATAGTTAGAAATTAGCATTTAAAAAACCTTAGAAATTCACTGAAAAAAACATAGGTTTCAGGGACATTATAGTTAGGAATTAGCATTTAAAAAACCTTTGAAATTCACTGAAAAAAACATAGGTTTCAGGCATGTTATAGTTAGAAATTAGCCTTTAAAAAACCTTAGAAATTCACTGAAAAAATCATAGGTTTCAGGGACATTAGTTAGGAATTTGCATTTAAAAAAACCCTAGAAATGATGTTATCAGTGATGTCACTGACCATGTCATGAGTGATGTAATATGTGATGCCATCAGCAGTGCATTGCGGAGGCGCGAGTTAGTTAGCTCAACTAACTATAACAGGCGAATGGTTTTTTCAGTGAATTTCTAAGGTTTTTTTAAAATGCTAATTCCTAACTATAACGTACCTGCAACCTATGTTTTTTTCAGTGAAAAAAAAAATATATATATATATGTGTACTTCCACTCCACCAATTCCTGTTAAAGGATTATGCCCGACTAACTCACGGGTGGTCCGAGTTCGGGCTACCGGAAGCCCCAATTATTCCTCCAACAGTTCTCCGCTGATATGCAGAAAGCACTCGGACACCGAAGTATGCTGAAAAAAGTTTTAAAGGCTGAAAAATGACGCGTTTCGGCTTGCGCCTTGTTCACGCTTCAGCGGAGGAATATATATAAACATATATATGTATTCCAAAAAAGAAACTTTGAGGCCCAATACCGGAGTAAGCACATTTATTTACAGGCATGGCTGCGCAACAGCATCTCCTTGTCCTTACGCGTTTCGGCGATATCATTGCCTTGATCACAGGTGGAGGATATCAAATGCACAGTGCTTACGTGCGCGCCTTTTAACTTACCTAAAGTGATGGAAGCAGGAATTTCAGTCTGCTAGCCCACTGGGGGGCTAGTTCCTTGAAAAAATTGTGGTAATCATGGAACCCCATTTGAGGGTAAAGAGTCGGAAATCACAAGTACCACAATGCATTGCAAGAGCATATCGGAGTCACAATCATGCATTAAAGCAGGAAGCCTTGCTAGAGCTCACAGGCAGGTGTAATTAATCATCAGAGCACAAAGTGGGACTGTGGCAAGAGAAATTATGTGAATTCATGCGCCTTTAAAAAAGAAGATAAGTATCTTTGAAATGCGTCAGGCAGCAAACAAGGAAAATCCCCGGACTAAAATGCTTGCTTCATCGAGATAAATAGTCGGTATTCAACTTACCTGTGTTGGGAGTGTGGACTTGTTTGTAGGGCAAACTTTGGTTGATGTTTTCAGGGCAGGTCCAGCCGTAGAGTCGACGCACCACCTGGAAAAGATGGGACCGGAACGATGGAATTATGCCAAATCTTTAAAGGCCAAGCAGGTACCTAAAGTGTTGGAAGCAGGACTTTCAGTCTGCTAGCCCACTGGGGGGCTATTTCTTTGAAAAATTGTGATATTCATGTAAACCAATTTGAGGGTAAAGAGTCGGAAATCACAAGTACCACAATGGATTGCAATAGCATATCAGAGTCACAATCATGCAGTAAAGTAGGAAGCCTTGCAAGAGCTCACCGGCAGGTGTAATTAATCATCAGAGCACAAAGTGGGACTGTGGCGAGAGAAATTATGTGAATTCATGCACCTTTGAAAAAGAACATAATTATCTTTGAAATGCGTGAGGCAGCAAACAAGGAAAATACCCAGACTAAAATGCTTGCTTCACAGAAATAAATAGTTGGTATTCAACTTACCTGTGTTGGAAGTGCGGACTTGTATGAAGGGCAAACTTTGGTTGATATATATATATGTATTCACTGAAAAAATCATAGGTTTCACACATGTTATAGTTAGCTGGACATTTTACTGATAAAAAACCAATGAAATTCCCCCGTTATAGTTAGTGCAGGCAACTATAACTCACGCGACCGCAATCCTCTGCTGATGCTAATACTGTATTTAGACACTTATTTGCCCATGTCTTCTTCCATTAAATTTTAGCTATACATATATTACAAATATTTTTATTTTATAAAGACACATATGTCATCAGCAGAGGATTGCGGTCGCGTGAGTTATAGTTGCCTGCACTAACTATAACGGGGGAATTTCATTGGTTTTTTATCAGTAAAATGTCCAGCTAACTATAACATGTGTGAAACCTATGATTTTTTCAGTGAATTTGCAAGGTTTTTTAAATGCTAATTCCTAACTATAACGTGTGTGAAACCTATGGTTTTTTCAGTGAATTTGTACGCTTTTTTAAATGCTAAGTTACTTTACGCCATTCATGGCGTGCGCGCCCACTTAACGCAGTTCGTTCCGTGCCCACGTTACGCTGAAAGGTAGTATGCGATGTAATGGAATGCGTTGTAAAGGTAGTTTTTAAAAATGAGTTGTAGTGTCCTGCGATGTAATGGAATGCGTTGTAGTGGATGTTGCGTTGTAAAAAATGCGTTGTAAGTGCATGCGTTGTAAAAGTGTGCGTTGTAACGACATACATCCCAGTTAGACATATTTCCATATGCAACGGCGGCGACACGTGGTGCCAATAACTGTGTTCAACACAAGCCGATCCCACATGTGTAACTGAGTCCTGAGTCCTGAATAACAGTCACCCCAACTCTGTACCACCACACTCCCTTTCATCAGTGAGGGGCATTTCCATATGCAACTACAGACTCCAGTAGGCAAGTAAGAATCACAGTCCTACACCCTACATATTATCCTTTTAGTATCCTTGCTTCAAGAACTTTTTTTTATATCAGTTATAGCTTTACTACAATGACCAAATTAATCTTCAAATGAAAACTAAAATGGAATAGCATTCTACACTGCAGGCAGTACAGCTCACAATTCCATTTTTAAATGCTAATTTCTAACAACAAGATTGTACTTAGAAAATACAACACTTCGTCAGTGTATTCTATACTTATTTAATCTTTTCATCATACGCCTACATTGCACTCACTAGGCCTCCCAATGTAAATTATTTCTTCATTCATTAACTACAGAGTCACTAGGCAAGTAACTATTACAGGCCTCAAATCTACAAAATATCCTTTTAGTATCCTTTCTTCTTGAACATTTATTATATCAGTTTTACCTTTAGTACAATCACCAAATTAATTTTCAAGTACAAACGAACACTCAGCAGTCTACACTGCAGGCAGCAGATATCGCAATTTGAATTTTGGACTCGTGGTGCCAACTAACACTGTCCAACACAAGCCGATCCCACATGTGTAACTGTGTCCTTAGTCCTGAATGGCAGTGACCCCAAGTACATGGTAGCCACCACAGCAGCAAACTCTCTTTGATCAGTTAGACATATTTCCATATGCAGTGAACCAAAACTTCATGACAGCGACCACACCACCACACGCCCTTCGATTAGTGAGAGTATTTTCATATTGAAGACTGGTGACAAGTGGTGCCACTGAACCTGGACTATGCAGGCCGGTGACGCCACCGACATATGCACATGGCTGTGGGCCCTTGCTCACCGCTACCTCTGCCCTACACTACGATCAGCAGCCCTCAAAATTCAGATAGAGTCGTGATTCCACATGACGCAGTCCTATAGCCAAGCCACATTGCTCCCAGTGCGGCCCGTCCACACCAAGCATCATCACATGCTCACACACTCTTAATACATCTGGTGCCACTAACCCTCTTTAACAGAAGCCGATCCCACATGTGTAACTGTGTCCTGAGTCCTGAATGGCAGTGAGCCCAACTCCGAGGCAGCAACCACACAACACACTCCCTTCGATTTGTGAGACATATTTTGAAATGCAAGGCTGGCGACACCTAGTCCCACTAACCCTCTTTAACACAAGTCGATCCCATGTGTGTAACTGTGTCCTGAGTCCTGAATGGCAGTCACCCCAAGTCTGTGGCAGCGACCACAGCACCAGACTCCCTCTGATCAGTGAGGCATATTTCCACATGCAAGGCCAAAAGCACGTTGTGCCACTAACCCTCTTAAACACAAACCGATCCCACATGTGTAACTGTGTACTGAATCCTGAATGGCAGTCACCCCAACTTCGTGCCAACGACCACAGCACCAGACTCCCTTCAGTCTTATTTGTTGTTCATTTCTTTAAATATTTTTTTTTATATGTAAATCTTTACATGTCTAAGACTCTTCTTTGTCCAACTGCACAGAGACACTTCCGGGCCCAAGAAGGTTGTTGGGGGTATGATGGTAATGTGGGAAGAGGGTGCGTTACCTGCTGATGTGGGGAGAGGCAGCGTCAAAGGGTATCTATCACAGAAACATATGTTTTCACAAATACCTCGGACAACTGCCAGCTGACGGACTGAATCACAAAATGATTTTTCAATACTTATGTAGTGTGAGTTATGAACAGTTTGCACCCAGGCTCGCAGAGGGACAACTGCGGCCCGTCCACTCCACTCACAGATACAATGGTGTGCCGTACGAGTGCACATGATACAACACCACACCGTACAAAAGTGTGGCAGCTCGTGGGAGGGAGGAGCAGCTGTTTGCAATGTAACAGACAGTGAACTTGACCATGTGCCACATGCTGGGCATCTCATCCATGATGACCACAGTCGCAGACATCCCACAACACCAACGACCCGCCTTTGTACATATTCTCTATGAATGCGGCGTGGTTTCTATGCTCGTTCACTGATGTGATGTTGGCAAGTTGTGTGACTTGTGCTCCTTATTGGTGTATTTCATTTTGGCCAGTGTTTGTCTATACTTGTGCTATACTTAATTGTTCATGTCTGCCATTCTGCCCATCTCTCCCCATCCCCCACTCCCTGCTTCTTCCTCTTCCTGGTGCTATTCTGTCTATAATTTTGTTGGTCCACACATAAATACATGTAAAGAACAAATTAGAATAGTTCCTTGATTCTTTTAGGTTTCAAAACTTCTCTCTCTTGGTTTCTATGTAATTTTCCATATAAAGTTTCTTTGAATATTCAACAACACATAGAAGTCACAAGTGCAACGTATTCTATCAACACACTTTCTAGAACATTCTACAACATGTGCAGGTTAAAAGTTCATCAATCTTTTCAAACTTAACCATATTTTTTTGCAAAATTTTCTCGAACATTTAACAGCACGTGCAGGTTAAAAGTTCACGATTGTTTTAAGTTCGAACAGTGCCTTCCAAATGCAAGAAGCAGGTATGGTTGAGTTGACAACTTTTATCCTATGATATGTACTCCACGTTGAAACTGCTTTTTCTTAACCAATCACAAAGATGCTTTTCCACAAAACGAATGTGCACCCTACTTTTAAAAAAGAATGCTTTTTGTTTCCCTATCACGTATCGTTTTATATGGCAATAAAAAGTAGTTCCCCATCTTTAAACATATATCTTAGTCTACCAAGGAACTGCATGAGCTACAGACATCTTTCCATACCTTCCAGCCATACCTTCAAAATGTTAGTGTGGATCGTAGGACATAGCCATATTTTCTGGTGCAAAAGGTATGCAGAACAGAGACGTATTGACTTAGACATAGGTTTGCAAAATGTGGGCATTAAATGGTTTGCGCAGAGAGGATTGAAGTGGCAGCAATTGTTGGCTTCTTTAAAACCTGTTTGCAACTCCAACACCCTGACCTCATGATTGTGCACTGTGGTAGAAACGACTTAGGCACATGGACTGGGGTAGGTTTGGAAATGCTTATGAAGGGCACCTTTGGACAATTGATGTTACTTTTCCCTCAAACTGTCTTTGAGATGTCATCAGTGATGTCATCAGTGATGTCACTGACCATGTCATGAGTGTTGTAATATGTGACATCATCAGCAGTGCATTTCAGGCGTGCGTGTTATAGTTAGCTCAACTAATTATAACAGGCAAATTTCTCTGGTTTTATATGAGTCAAATGTTCAACTAACTATAACGTCCCTGAAACCTATGTTTTTTTAGTGAATTTCTAAGGTTTTGTAAATGCTAATTCCTAACTATAACGTCTGTAAAACCTATGTTTTTTTTCAGTGAATATATATATATGTGTGTGTGTGTGTATATATATATATATATAGGGGCAGATTTATGTTGCCTGGCGCATCCCTGCAAATCAGCAAGGATGCGCCAGGAATGATGCATCACGCAAGTTTACCCTTGCGCCACACATGATGCGCCGCATTTACAATGCGGCGCATCATGGCGCAGGAATAAACAGATGCGTGACGCATCAGATGGCGTAAGGTTGGCGCAGTGCTTCAGTTGCGTCGCAAACGCGACGCAACTCCAGCACTGTTCCAACCTACCCTATCCCTAACATGGTGCGTCAAGCCTTACGCCTGCTTCAAGCAGGCGCAGGGTTTTGGCGCATCAGCGTTGGGAAAGTGACTCAGTCAAATCTTATAGATTTGACTGAGTCACTTTTCAGGGGCGTTCCTGTGACGGAACGCCCCCCCCTCTGTCGACACGCCCACGTGAAACCTGACTCAGGTTTTACGTGGCGCAGGGCTTTACATCGTGACGCATCGCCATAGATGCGTCACGATGTAAATATGGCGCAACGTGGCGCAGGGTTTACACCGCCGCTGCGTCACAAAAGTGACGCAACGGCGGCGTAAAAGTGGCGTATCTCCGATATAGATCTGCCCCATAATATATAGATATATATACATACATATATATATTGTCATGTGATCAAGGTTAGTAGAGGCCGAAACGCATCATGGCAGTGTGAGGGCGAAATAAACATCTTGCACAGAATTTGGAGTTCGCATTCGTTTTTCCAAGAAAGTGGAGTGTTTAAAAACGGAGATAAAAGGAATATATGTATATCTATTATCTACTGGCGGTCGCCAGTAGATAGTTATATTTAGGACCTATTTTCCATAGGAAATCCGCAACATTCTATTTGGAATAACGTTGGCGCCGGTTGATGAATCTTCGCTAAATTCTCGAAACTTTTGGCCAGCTCCGCTCCGCTCCTACCCTGAAAGTTTCGTGGTGATTCGTCTAGCGGGGGCCGAGAAAAAAGGGGGTCCCAAAACGCTTTTTCCCCTTGCAATTTCCCATAGGATCTGTTGTCGCAGCTACAGCCCGAACCACTGAACGGAATGACACCAAATTTGGCAAAGAATTAGTCATCAGTTCGGACGCGTGCCTTTTGCATATTTGGTGTGAATCTGTTCAGTAAATCCTGAGAAAATTAGGGTAAAAAAGTTAGTGATATCTATGGCCGCGGAGGATCTGCGGACCCTACCCGCACCGTATGCGAACCCTCCCCGAACCGAGCACGCACCCTCCCGATCGCGCGCTGAATGCTAATTGGCTGTCAAGCGTCTCTCTACATTCGAAACCAGGAACTGTTGGCGGCCATTTTCTGCCTCGGTAGAAGCGAAAAGGGGAATAAGTGCGTAAAACATATAAAGGGGGCAGAGTGGGAATGCTCTGACCCTCTAGAGGTGCTTAAGAGGTCCCAGAAGGACCCCCTAAGGGCCCCCCTTTTAAAAAAAAAAAAAAAAAAAAGCGGCGAAATGCACGCACGGTGCGCGCATCCTATCGCGTTGGATGCACGGATTCTCTCGCGGTGGGTGCGCGGATCCACGGCAACGTTTTTTGAAAAACAACAAGAAATCATTGGTTGTATAACAACTTTCTACACTGAAAGGTAGGGTGTATATTTTTGTTTTTTAAAGGTATGATTGTTATTGGTTAACAAAAACAGATTGTAAGGAACATTATATATGATAAGCTGATATGTTGAAAAGTAAAGCACAGTTCCTGTCTAGTGTAGGAACATTGTGTGCTGAACTTGTGACCTGTGAGCTCAGTGCAGTGTTCCATGACCTGTTTCTATGGTAACAGGCAGAAGGCAGATTGGGGGAAGGGTTGAAATGTATTTCAGTTGGAAAGGGTTGAAATGTTTAACCAATAGAAATGTGTGTTTGCTTTTGAGTTTATGTGCGAAGGATTGTGATTTGATGTTTACATGTATATGTGTGGAAAATGAAAGGGAAACTTTTCCATTCTTTGCTTTTGCTGAGAGGTGCACAGTGCAGAGATTCTGTAAAAGAAAATATGGTGACTGATTGATATACTCCTTAATCTAAAAAAGAACTTGAAAGATGAGGTATTTAATTGTGAGGGGATGTATGTTGGCTATTTTGATTTTAATCAGACTAATGTATTTTTCCTGCTAAAGTGTAGGGAGTACTTTTTTTCTCTACAATGTGTGTGCATGTAGAAACCATTCTGTGATTGGCATTTGTGTTTTTCATGTGTTTGTAGAGAGATAACTGTGCAGTTTTTATATTTTGGTAGAATTAGAAACCAGTCATTGTTTATAAATTTGTGAAATGAGTTATGTTATGTTTCTATACTAAAATGTAGTACTACTTCTAGATGAAGAAATGTGTTTTCATATAGTGCAAGGGATAGTGTTGTTTGTCTAGAATCACACAGTGAGTCTGTGTGCATTTGGGAACCACTGTGAGAGAAGCATTTGGTAATATTGTGTATTTGCTGACAGATAAGTGTTTTAAAACCAGTCAGGTTGTCAAGTTTTAGTAGCATTAGAAGCCAGTCTTCTCTTATGTGTTGATTAAATGAGTCAGGCATTGACACTAAAGTGCAGTCGTGAAATATGTAGATTGTGTGCAGTTCCCTTTTCACTTCCAGTGTAGTGAATGAGTTTTGGTAAACTCCTAGGAATACTGGTGCTTGTCTAGAATCACACTGTGAGTCTTTGTGCATTTGGGAACCACTGTGAGAGAAGCGTTTGGTAACTTTGTGTATTTGCTGAGAGAAAACTGTTTTAAAACCTGTCATGTTGTCAAGTTTTAGTAGCATTAGAAGCCAGTCTTTGATTATGTGTTGATTAAATGAGTCAGGCATTGACACTAAAGAGCAGTCGTGAAATATGTAGATTGTGTGCAGTTCCCTTATCATTTCCAGTGTTGTGAATGGGTTTTGGTAAACTCCTAGGGATACTGGTGCTTGTCTAGAATCACACTGTGAGTCTTTGTGCATTTGGGAACCAATGTGAAAGAAGCGGTTGGTAACATTGTGTATTTGCTGACAGAAAACTGTTTTAAAACTTGTCATGTTGTCAAGTTTTAGTAGCATTAGAAGCCAGTCATTGCTCATGCGTTGATTATGTGTTGATTAAATGAATCAGGCATTGACACTAAAGTGCAGTCGTGAAATATGTAGATTATGTGCAGTTCCCTTATCACTGCCAGTGTAGTGAATGAGTTTTGGTAAACTCCTAGGAATACTGGTGCTTGTCTAGAATCACACTGTGAGTGTTTGTGCATTTGGGAACCACTGTGAGAGAAGCGTTTGGTAACATTGTGTATTTGCTAGAGAAAACTGTTTTAAAACCTGTCATGTTGTCAAGTTTTAGTAGCATTAGAAGCCAGTCTTTGCTTATGTGTTGATTAAATGAGTCAGGCATTGACACTAAAGAGTAGTCGTGAAATATGTAGATTGTGTGCAGTTCCCTTATCATTTCCAGTGTTGTGAATGAGTTTTGGTAAACTCCTAGGGATACTGGTGCTTGTCTAGAATCACACTGTGAGTCTTTGTGCATTTGGGAACCACTGTGAAAGAAGTGTTTGGTAACATTGTGTATTTGCTGACAGAAAACTGTTTTAAAACTTGTCATACTGTCAAATTTTAGTAGCATTAGAAGCCAGTCATTGCTTATGCGTTTATTAAATGAGTCAGGCTTTGACACTAAAGTGCAGTCGTGAAATATGTAGATTGTGTGCAGTTCCCTTACCACTTCCACTGTAGTGAATGAGTTTTGGTAAGCTGCTAGGGATAGTGTTGTTTGTCTAGAATCACACTGCGAGTCTGTGTGCATTTGGGAACCACTGTGAAAGAAGTGTTTGGTAACATCGTGTATTTGCTGACAGATAAGTGTTGTAAAACATGTCATGTTGTCAAGTTTTAGTAGCATTAGAAGACTGTTATGGCTTATGCTTTCATTATATGAGTCAGGCATTGACAGTAAATTGCAGTTGTGAAATATGTAGATTGTGTGCAGTTCCCTTACCACTTGCACTGTAGTGAATGAGTTTTGGTAAACTCATAGGGATAGTGGTGCTTGTCTAGAATCATACTGTGAGTTAGTGTGTATTTGGGATCACTGTGAGAGAATCATTTGGTAACATCATGTATTTGCTGACAGATAACTGTTTTAAAATCTGTCATGTTGAGAAGTTTTAGTAGCATTAGAATCCAGTCTTTGCTTATATGTTGATTAAATGAGTCATGCTTTGACACTGATGTGCTGTACTTAAATATGTAGATTGTGTGCAGTACCATTAACTCTTCCAGACTAGTGAATGAGTTTTGGTAAACTCCTAGGATAGTGTTGCTTGTCTAAAATCACACTGTGAGTCTGTGTGCATTTGGGTAAGGATTGTGAGAGAAGCATTTGGTAACATCGTGTATTTGCTGACAGATAACTGTTTTAAAACCTGTCATGGCATTCGTGGCTCTTCAATGTCTCGATAACGACTGCATAAACTATAACGTTATCGCTTTCTTAAAAAATCTGATTAAATGCAGAAATAGTATTGTTCTAGATTTATCGTGAATAGAGCAAACTTTAGAAGAACGGTAGATATCTGTTACCAAACGTTGTTTTGGATTTATCCCCCAACGCATCCTAATAACGCAGTAGGGGGCATATGTTTCTTCTTTTTTGCTCCAAAAGCTGTAAACTCATTTTATCATTTTTATATATGGACTTTTAAACTTGGTAATACTGTTTTGTATATCTGTTGGGTGGATTACCATTATCGTCTACACATTACATTTAAATGTTTTTTAGTGAAAATGAAATGTTCTTTTTACAATGCACATACGCACAATGTTTTTGCACGCATTTGATCAAACAAACTAATAGTTCCTAGTTAGGCTCCAGGTGAACAGAGGGACAAATAGTACCATTGCTATAAAGACATAGTTCCAAACGTTGTTTTGGACTTATCCCCCAACGCATCTTAATAATGCAGTAGGGGGCGTATGTTTCATCGTTCTTGATCCACAGTTTCACCTAATTTTAACAACTTAATAATCGGGTAGATAAATTTGAAATAATGACCTGCATATTTATTAGCTGTATTATTGTCACCGCTTTTCATAACCTTGTACCGTCTATCTCTCTTTTAAAGTATTACCTTTTTGGACTCATTTGTTACTTTCTTTATATATTTACAAACAGGAATCATGGAAATGAGTTTTCTCGGAATTATACTGTGTACATATAGGTTTTTACAAATTTTCTTTTATGTTTTATGTATTTAAAATGCTATGTTACAATGTATATGCTTTCATGGATTGAAATTAACTTTCCGAATAAAGCTTATTTTGATTTGATTTGATTTGATTCTGTCATGTTGTCAAGTTTTAGTAGCATTAGAAGACAGTTATGGCTTATGCTATCATTATATGAGTCAGGCATTGACACAAAAGTGCAGTCCTGAAATATGAAGATTGGGTGCACTTCGCTTACCACTTCCACAGTAGTGAATGATTTTTGTTAATCTCCTAGGTATAGTGGTTGTTGTCTAGAATTACACTGTGAGTCTGTGTGCATTTGAGAACCACTGTGAGAGAAGCATTTGGTAACATCGTGTATTTGCTGACAGATAACTAGTTTAAAAGCTCTCATGTTGTCAATTTTTAGTAGCATTAGAAGCTAGTCTTTCTTATGCATTGATAAAATGAGTCAGGATTTGACACTAAGATGCAGTACCATGTACTATTCTGTTCACTGTGGCAGAACAGAACATTTAAAAGTTTTACCTAAGCACTGTCCTAGAAGTAGTCTGATTATTTAGTCAGTTTCTAAGTACCAAATAGATTGCTTCAAATAAAAGTGTTCTGACATACTATACACTTGTCTTTTACACCTTCAATTCCATATTCAGTATCCATACACTTCCAGGAAACATCCTGTCACTTCCTTTGCTGTCCTCTAGAGACCCATTCAACAGCATGTACTAATCCATTGACTGTGCCAAAACTCAAACACTTATAAATTCACCTAGACACTCTCTTTCCAGTACTCTAATGATTCAGTCACTGCCTAAGTATTCATGCACTGAGCCAGGTCTTAGCACATGGACTATGTCAAACCCATATCCATTATGCATGCAGTCCTCTAACCACCTACACACTTGTCTTTCACACCTTCAATTCCCCAGTCAGTATCCGTTCACTACCAGCAAACACCCTGTCACTGCCGTTGCACTCCTCTAGTGACCCATTCAGCATCATGTATTAATCCATTCACAGTGCCAAATCCTAATAAATTCACCCAGGCACTCTCCTTGCAGTATTCTAATCATTCAGTCAGTACCCAAGTACTCATCCAGTGACCCAGGCCTTAGTATATGGACTGCTTCAAACCCTTATCCTCTATGTATGCAGTCCTCTAACCACCTACACAATTGTCTTTCACACCTTCAATTCCCTAGTCAGTATCCATACACTTCCAGGAAATACCCTGTGACTTTCTTTGCAGTCCTCTAGTGACCCATTCAGCACCATGTACTAATCCATTCACTGTGCTAAAACCCAAACACTTATAAATTCACCAAGATACTATCTTTGCAGTACTCTAATCATTCAGTCAGTGCCCAAGTATTCATACACTGAGCCAGGTCTTAGCACATGGACTGCCTCAAACCCCTATGCACTCTGCATGCAGTCTTCTAACCACCTAGACACTTGTCTTTCATACTTTCAATTTCCTAGTCAGTATCCATACAGTCCAGCACTTGTCACTGCCTTTGCACTCCTCTAGTGCCCATTCAGTACCAAGTACTAATCTATTCTCTGTGCGAAAAGCCTAGCACTTATAAATTCACCTAGGCACTCTCCTTGCTGTACGATAATCATTCAGTCAGTACCCAAGTAGTCATGCAGTGAGCCAGGCCTTAAAACATGGACTGCTTTAAATGCCTATGCAGTATGGATGCAGTCCTCTAATCACCTACACAGTTGTGTTTCACACCCTCTATTCCCTAGTTAGTATTCATACTCTTCAAGCAAACACCCTGTGAGTCACCAAGTGTGTCTCCTTAT